>NC_088245.1:174722485-175369569 GCF_036013445.1 Caloenas nicobarica | reverse complement strand
AAAGATTTAACTTAACTCTTAAGTACATTCTCCCACAGTCGTTTTCTTCCTATACACAAACCAAAAGATAAATCTCTCCTCTAGCTGTGAAGTCTTCCTTTAAGATCTCCAGGACAGATTTAATACATTTTCAGCACTGTAAATCCCATTCACCTCTAGTCAGGAAGCTCCTCTTCCAGTGACTAACAGTGAATATGAATAATTACAGAGTCTTTATTGCCATGTTCAACACACTTGTCCCATCTGAAGACAAAAAGATCCAGGAGTATATTCTCTTGGTTGCCAGCTTTCCCATTCTTCAGCTCACAGGCAGCTTGCAAAATTGCACATACAATAGCAAAACCTCATTCTGCTTCAGGTGGTAGAGGAATTTATAAGGGACTCAGTTCATGAAAATTCCCTAAGTGTCCCCACTTAACTGCTTTGAACCATCTTCAGCCATCTTGTAGTAATGTTGCTGTGCCGTAAGGAACATTTGTTTCTAAAAGGTCAAACAGATACTACTGAAATGTTATAGAAAGTATTGTCACAGATATTACCAAACCAAATTTTATTTTTTAAATTATTTTTAATTCTACTAGTGAGATTTTAATGTAAAAATCAATCAGAGATCATGCTGCTTGAGTGACAATGTGAGAAAGAGAAACGTACTTGCAGTACTGCACTGCTTAGCAAGATCTTCATTGTGGCCAGTATGTGAGAGGAGAGGAGAGGAGAGGAGAGGAAAGGAGAGGAGAGGAGAGGAGAGGAGAGGTGGAGGGGAAGAGATTTCATTTGGAAGTGACCTACAATGACCATCTGGTCCATCCGTCTGATCAATTTAAGGCTCACCAGAAGTTAAAGCATGTTGTTAAGGTCGTTGTTCAAATGCCTCTTAAACACTGACAGGCCCAGGGCATCTACCACATCTCTAGGAAGCGTGTTCCAGTGTTTGACCACTCTCTTGGTAAATAAGTACTTCCTAATGTCCAGACAAAACCTCTCCTGGCTCCCACACATCTTATCACTGGACACCAGGGAGAATATCTGCTAAGTATTTATTTTTTTAAACTATATGAGGAGTAAATCTAAAGCAATGATATTAACAAATTACGCAATTTAAACAAGTGAAGGAGAATCAGTTCAAGTTAATTCTGAAAGATAAAAATGTGATGTTGTTTTTATTCTTGTTTGTTTCTTTTTTAACTCTTTCATGTTAATATAATGTTTCACAATACTCTCATCTTTCGTGGCAGAACAGTTACAACTGAAAATTACTGGATGTGTTAAAAAAATTTCCAGCACATAAAAGTTCCTCTGTAGTAGATTAGAGAACCAGGAATATTCATACCATCAAATCCTCTGATTGACTGATCATGCCAAAGTGATTTCCAGTTGCTGAAGCATTCATTTTCATTGTTTGTGAATAATGAGGGTCTGAATGTGTCACTCAGCAAACAAAACTGTCAAGTCTCTGGAGTTTGACTCTTCCTGATTTTGGCTTGAATACCTTTTTTTTTTTTTTTTAATAGTACTGTATATTTACTTCCATAAACCTTTCCAGGAATGCCAGAAATATGACTTTTGGTATGAATATGAAAGCAGGAAGGTAAATAAAAAAAAAAATCCAGGGAAATTTGAACTGACCTACTGGGAGGAGAAAATATAATTAAAATCTCCGCATCCTGCACTAATCAAACTGAATCTATTCGAAGTGATTAAGAAGAGGACAAAGGAAATTGTTATTCTGCTATCCAATGGAGAAAAAAAGTTACTGACAGATGACACTGTGAAGGCCAAGGCGTTTAATGTCTTTTTTGCATTAGTTTTAATGAAAAAGGTCAACAATGAAGAGGTGACTTGCATAATTAATAAAAACAACAAAGGAATTATTTCAATTCAAAATACAGAGAGAAAAGGTTAGACAGTACTTAAGTAAATTAGTTTTCAGAACAGATGTGCCTGATGAACTTCCTCTTAGGGTATTTAGAGAACTGGTAAAGCCATCTCGGAACCATGCTGCCATCAGAAAAGCAGTCTGTGAAGGACACATGAGGTATCAAAAAAGTTGAAAAAATGAAAATGCAATACTCGTCTTTAAAAATGTAAGGAAGAAGCAGCTTAGGAATAACAAATCTGTCAGCTATTAAGTCTCAGAAAAGTGCTCGAACAGATGAACAACATGATTTTAAGCAGCTGGAGTTATGAAAAGGAGGTAAGGAACAGGCAAAAATCAATTAGTTAAGAATTAGTCAATCCTTTAAGAACAAATCATGTCCACAGAATTAAATCTCCTCACAAAATGGTAACAGACCTTGTGGAGAGGTGAATTGCAAGCAAGAGAGGTGAGTTGCAAGCAAGGTCATTTAGGCAGCTCTTTCCTGACAGAAAATTCTCAAACATACAAAAAAGATAAAAAGGGAAAACTTTTCTAAGTGGTACTTATACAGTGTGGGTGCAAAACTGATTAGATAACTGTACTTACAGTGTAATCATGACTAAGCTAATACTAAAAATTGACTTCTTTTACTTTTTTTTTTCTCTAGCAGGCCTGTTTAAAGTTTTAATAATAATGTGGGTGATGGACAGAGTGTTTACTGCATTTAAAGAAGACACATAAGTGGGCCTGCCAGTGTGTTGAGGAGTTGGTTAGAATGCAAAATTCTAAAAGGCAGGGAAAAATCTGCACAAATGCAAGATTCAGAGCAATTAGGTGGACAGAGATTTTTTAGGGAAGGATCTGGAGAGCCAATCTGGAAATAAATCAAAAGTGTCTTTCTGTTGCAAGAAACACATCCTTGGATATGTAAAACTGAAAACTACCTGCAGGATGTACAAGATAAATCTCCTGCTTTTCTTCAGTTTGGGGAAAACCTGAGATGGATTGTTTCTGTCCTGTTTTGGGAAGCTCAAAGCAGTATGAACCAGTAGTAAAAAGTCCAAAGGAGAACTATTATGAATCAGACAAACTAGGAAAGATCCAAGATTTAACAACCTGTGATAGTTACAGCTAAAGAAGAGGAGGCTGAAGATAAAGATGATAGCAATCTTTTAATGTATAAAAGGCAGCTCTGAGGAGGTCCATGTCTTGTCCATGATAAAGAATTAGTGAAATTGAATTGCAGCAAGACGTTGCAAATCTTTCTAACGGTAAGGAAAGTTACTGAAACATGAGAACAGATTTTTGAGTGAGCTTTGGAGTTCCCACAGTTGGATGTCTTTAAGAAACAAATACCCATCAGGAATGACCTTGGTAAAGCTGATCTTCCTTTGGGAGGGACTGGATTATCAGCTATATTATTTTCCCCGATATTTTTTCTGTTCAAATTAGAGAAAAAAAAAAACAAAAAACAAAAAACCACCACAAATCTTTTATAGACAAAGTTCTGTAGTTCTTTACACACAGAGCCAACTAAAATACTGTCTATATGTTTCAGAACTACTATGAATCATTTCTGCAGAGTCAAGCCCTCAGATCTGTAATGCCATTGGTAGCTATCTATATCTGAAATTAAAGAGAACTCTGGAATTCTTTGCTATTTTCTCAAACTTTACTTGATCAGACCATTTGTTTTCAGACAGAAGAATAAATCAGGTTCAGATAGATTTAAATTTCACTGAAAAATTGCAAGAGTGATTCGATTACGGTATTTTAAAGCTCATGCATACAGTTTGAATACAAAATTCAAAAATGAGTATAGAAAATTCAGCTATGAAACTAGAAACGGCTACAAAAGCTGATGCTATAAAAATACTTGCACACACAGAATGATGTGATAATGAGCCATACATCAGAAAAAAATTATAGCAGACAATATGAAAGGAAGCATACTTAAACTCAAAAGTACACCTGTGCCCGCGTTAAAAATGATTTATTACATGAGTTGCAGGTCAGAGCAGACAATACATGCCTACAAGAATGAACCAAGAGTCTCCTTCCACTCAAAATTGAACTATTACGTGCATTTCTAAGCCAGTATACTATCTAGTGCAGTACAATTAACTCAAATTACCATACTATAAACAGCGCTATTAAGAAATTTAAAAGCTTTGACTAAATGAAGAAAAATTCAGCTAAAGTCATCACACAGATCTTAATGAAGGCTGCTGTCTTTGAAATATAAAAGGAAAACAAAACCACAATCCTTGGACAAGTTGCTGCCATTCTCATGCAAGTCAATCAAAAAATGTACTGTAGCTCTGTTGGCAACTACTAAGTCAACAGTAACATCACCCAGGTTGACCACGAAATAACCTTATTTTGTTTGTGTAACTTATCCTCTCTGGCTTAACTCTGTCATCATAACTCCAGTATTATAGTAATTGAATAAGTCACAGATATACAGGGTGTTTCAAAAAGATGAACCCAATTTGAAATCGGTATATCTCTAAATTTGGTCCATCTTTTTGAAACAAATGGCTTGAAGCAGACTGATACATGATGGTACAGCACAACATTTCAGAATATTAGTTGCATACAACAAAATTTCTGTTTTGTTTTGTTTTCACTAAAGCTTGGTATTTTTATATTCAAGATTACCAACATATTTAACAAGTACATAGTATCTATTTTCAGAATATTTCGATCATTTCAAAATTAGCAGACAATATTTTATGAATATGTTCCATAATGTTTACTAAACTGTTGTCCTGGATAAGAAAGGCTCAAAAAAAAATTCAATCTCTCTCTTGTAAATTCCCATCTTCTTATTTTTATATGTATGAAACATTCACAGGGGAATATCATGCAAATCTTACATTTAAGAAAATTTGTGGCAAGAAAGGGAAACAGAGTAAAATAGCATCGTCATGTCTAAACACATGGCTTGAACATTAATTACCCCCAAATTAGAAAGGATTATTCAGAAAAAAATAACTATAAAACCTACAAATAAGGATATACACTAAATTTCAGATTTCTCATTCTCCTGAGATTCCCTAACCAATACATTGAGTCCTGAAGAGGAGGCAATGTGCCACAGAGGGTGGAGAAAATGCCGAGGCAATTCCTGAGCTGGGGAAAATGGATAGAATGAAACCCAGACAAAAGACAGTTTCATGTCACTTTTAGGATTTTTTTTCGCTCCGTATTGAAGAACATGTGGTAGCAAACAGCACCCCTAGTTCTCTGAAAGTTGCATCAAAGCACCTAATACAGACCATGAGGACTGCAGACTGCCAACTAATTCTCTCTCTGTGGCCAGTAACAAACTCTTCTCCTTGGGACTTTTGTCGAGACCATTTTCTTTATGATTTTAAGAGCTGAAGCTCCCTTGGAAAAGAAAACAAGTAAAGGACAAATATGACTGTAAAACTGAATTAGCCTCCGGAGATGAACCGATCGGTCTTGTTGAATCTAGATCACAGAACATGTAAAAATATGCTCTAAAACACATTCACTTTTTAATATTTTACCATGGAAAAAAGGATAGACTCTCCTGCATCCTTGACTGAAATCACATGAGAGAACACAGGAAATGATGAGCAATATCTTTATATTGTTTCTATAGATCTTCAATTTCCTTATATTTATTGTCACAAATTACCATTCTGTAAGACTGCTTCAGAAAGTTCATGTTTAACAGGTGGCAAACACTATCAAAGAAAATACCTTATATTTAAGATGATAGAGAGATAAACAATTCTGCTGCATTGGCAAACCTATGAAATTCAATATATTTTGTTCTGCACTGATCTACATCAACATAATGTTACACTGAGTTCCTCCTAGTCAAATACCTGATAAATGAATCAGTTACAAGAAGCAATTGAGTATAAAGCAAGCCTCTGAACAGGTTTCTATTGCATTTGTCATTGCAATAAATGAATAAATCTTTCAAATAACATCTTCTAGTGCATTCTTGAAAACCCTCATCATGCCCTCATCATGAAACCTGAATTACAGCATTCTGAGAGAGTGAAGGTTGCTTCCTGATAAACAGCAAGCATGCTAATTGTCTTGCTTTGCCTTTCCTCCTCAGTAATTACTTTTGTTCCATATGGTGACAAGCTAAGTGCCTCCTATTTGGATGTAAAAAAGCAGTGTGATCTTCTGATACCAAAACTGCCCACATTTTGTGTCATGCGAGTCCCTGGATTATCAAATCAAGTGCAGTTGTGTGGGCTTGGCAACATCATAGCAACTTTTGCGAGAAAGTTTTCCTTTATTACTGTTACAGTTGAGGCCAGTAGATAAAAAGAATGGGAAAGACGATATTAATGAAGTGTTTCTTATCTTTTTACAGGATTGATGGAATTCTCAGTTCTCTGTACTCTACTTAGAGTAACGGGTGCTGACAAAATCAGGTTCATTCAACAACCAATTCTGACTCTTGCCTGGAGCTGGTCAGGGGCAAAGGCAAGATCAAAAAGAGCAGGGATGTTAAGCCAGTTGATACTAAAACGACAGTGTCCACTACTCCTCCAGCTTCACCAAAAGTTGAGCTACAATACTGAGAACAAGAAAATTTGGAAAAAATCCTAGTGCATACAATAAACAATGAAAAGCCTTTTTATGCTTGCTATAGTGATTTATAAACAAAGCCAAGAAACTGTCACCTTTGGCCTTTGGGCCTTCCTGTCAGGGAAAAAAAGAATCCTGTTAAAAGTCTTAAACACCATTTTCTTAAGAGTCAAACTATGGTCAGCATCATTCCAGTTAATTCCTAGAGCAAATATATTTCACTCAAATTATTTACTGCAAGTCTGGAATACAGACAGACTGTCCCAAAGGTTAATTTCATTTTCCCCAATTTAATTCACTCTCTAAAACTCACATAGGTTTGAATGAAATTCTCAGTAAACAAAACGCTGAAGTACGAAAAGAGCTTTATTAATTCTTTGTAATCATGGCCAGCACTTAAATAAAAAGAACATTCAGAAATATGCCGGTGGCTTGCTGTTAAGGTAGAGTTAAACTAGTACACTTGAAAAACTTTTCATAAAGGGTTTTCTCTAGAATAAAACAAAAAACTTAAATAATACTATCCTGGGCTATTTTTTTTTTTTACTTTTCAATTAGAAAATTAGATATAAACATTTGCTTGTGAGAGAAACAGCCAAAATACTATGAGATAGATCTAAAATAGGCAGCTAGTAAATGAAAATAACCTGAACACGTCTTGATAAGCAAACAAGGCTTAAAGAGTAAACATATGGTGAAATACTGAAGATAAAGAGTATACTTAATGTTTACCTTCTTCATAATATAACAATCTAAGGAGTAAAAATAGCATGCAAAGAAGATTATGTACTTCGGCAGTTATGCCATTTTTAAATAACACAAATTTCAAATTCTGTGCCTCAGTTTACAAATCACCGTATTAGTAGGTGTTAAGTTATCCTTGAGTGCATTTTCCACCTTGCAGTACAGATACAGTCTCTAACCACTTTTTTTCTACTAGCAGCTACCCTTTTCCCCATCCAAGTGTGTAGTTCTCTCAGATAAACACACACAAACAAGAAACTTCTTAGGCTTTGAAAATAAGGCAAAGATCAGATTGTTATTCTGGTGTTTTGAGACCCGCAAAGCAAATTCCTTGACTGAAAAGGGAACAAGAACGCACTCTGAATACAGCAGCAGGGATTTAAGGAAAAAAAATTCTCTATTTTTTTTTTCAGTCTTCCTCTTATGAAATTACATTATTCAGTTACAACTCCCAGGAAAAAGAATCTGGGAGAAAAGAAAAAGAAAAAAAACAAGAACCCCAACAAGGTTTAACAAGACTCCTAAAAATTGTCATAGGCTTCTTCTAAACAAAGGGTGTAACTAGATCGGCCTTATCTGAACTTAGTGCTAATGGTTTTCATCTTTTGCACTTTGGGGCTAAACTGAATATTTTATAGACAGAGTAGGAAACTCTTGAGGGAAAGTAGCCTAAGAGATTTTGATGAATCGATGTTTCCTTATGTATATTTATTTTTCCTCAAAATGTTCTCAGAAACGGCAGATTTTTTTAAAATAAAAGCTTTTCTTCTTCCCTTAAATAAAAGGCCAAAGCAAGAACAGATTGCAAAGCCATTATATTCATGAAGAGAAAAAGAGAGGTTAATTCAAAATTCTATGGTCTATTGAACTCAATATCCGCACGTTCCCCAAAGCAACAACAAACGCACCACGGAAACTCAATCAAGGCATCAAACCCACTCCAGCAAATGTGTTGTGCCAACCCATTATTAATGTTGCCTCTCAGGGAAATTCTATATCAGCATGAACTTGCTGAAAATATTTTTCACAAATTCACATTATACTACTTCCTTGACACTAAGTGGCAAAGATGGCAAATTAGGAGAGGCCTGAGAGAGGGGAGAGATTCCAGGATCAGTTCTGTTCACAGAAGCGATCTGATGAACAGACTGTGCAAGTATGTTCAGAAAGGGTTTGATATACTGACATTAGCTGTTGCCAAATTTGACAGGTGATAGATAAGTAAGTCGTCCTTGTGAAGAGAGTTTCTGTAGACTAGTTTTCCTGTATTTCTCCCCATGCCAATCACAGGAATAGGAGTGAAATATTGGTGAACAAACATAGCTGAATTAAGCCATTCAGCACAAGAGTATGGAGCTTAATTGTATTCCCTTGCATCTTTTCCTATTGCCAAATAAAAACACCGTTGTCCTTGCTGAAGGATTCCCTTCATGTCTCAAGGATCTCTGCCAACTTAGTTGTGAGAGTCATACTGCGTGCCGAAGCCAAAGTAAGGGGATCTCACGTTTTCAAATTTATCCCTTCACCCTGTTTTTGGCAACAGGATTTGAATGCAGTAAGCACTGCTGAACACACCGAGAAAGTTCATTCAGTAGGTGCCTGCGCAAAAAAAAAAAAAAAAAAAAAAAAAATTGTCATTTTACAGTCTCGATGCAAGCTACATTGAAAGCTCCGTATGCTTGTCATCTAAATATGCGTGCTCAATGTATGCAACTGCATTTCAGCCTCACAACTTGAGAGTACAAGTCTCATTTGAGCTGAAAATGCAAACGTCCACTTTCATAGATGAACGGCTGCAGCAGGCAGGAGGGGGAGGAAGAAGGGAAATACTTTACATAATGTGACCTAATTAAAACTGCAGGTTATAAAAGAAATTGATGGCTCAAAAGTTCAGATATTAAACACATATTTTTAAAGATTCAAAATCCTGTTGGGTTGTGAGGATTCATTAGCAGGCTCTGTGAGACCAGGGATCCTTAGAAGAAATTTCACAGGTATTTTCTGTAATGCCAGTGACTGAATCGCTCTGAAATCCCATAGAGTTTTTTTTGTTTGTTTTAGAAAATATGTCAGCCAATAAAATAACAGCAACAATGAAACATGTCACATCTGAAGCTGTTATAAGTCGTTATGGCTATCATCTGGCTATCACTGATACAATAAGTCTATAACACATGAACATTTTTTAGTAATCAAACTCCAGTTCTACATAGGTTCTTTTTATTTTCTTAAAATTTTACTTATTAAAAGAAAACATGACATGTAAAAAAATTTTTCACTGAGGTGAAAGCAAACAGTGACTTTGCTGAAATATTGAGAAGCACATTGAAGTATGAAAAACACAATAAGCATAATTCATTCAGTAGGAGAACAAATAGAATTATGTATTCATTTCTTTAAATGTCTGCACTGAAAAATCAGCTCTTGGCATTTGTCATGCAGCTGGGACAAAACCAGTCTGCAATTTCATTTGGTGCTCCAGTTGGATTTGATTTCCTAACACCTCCTGCAATAAGGACAAACTGTTGTTTTTGCAGAAGTCTGGGCAACTAACCCTACAGAAAGCCTCTAAAAACACACTGCTTGTGAATGGAGGAAACTGTGAAATGCACAAGCCAAGAGTTTTATTTGGTAATAAATTCAATCTTTTGGTATAATTGCCAGATGGCACATATTTTTTTTTTTTTTAATGTTTAGGAATTTTTCATTCTAAATTAGTGTTTTTCTTTTGTTTTAAAAAAATCCCTTTATTAGGGCAAACATGCTTTTTTTTACTTTCCTTTAAACCTCAAGGGTCTGTCAAAGGTAAGCATATATTGAAAATATCCTGCTAGGTGGATGTGTGTTTTGTTCAAAATCCTTTTAAGAAGAAAGCAATATCCAGATGAAGATGGACTAGAACCTGGACTGTAAATTAAACTGAACGCATTTAAAAAAATGAGATTTATAGCACATTTGCTCCTTCAATCTGCAGCTCATTTATTCTAAATACCTCTTCCTAATGAGTAATTTTCTGGATGTCACCACAATTTACTAGGGTCAGCATCCAAGTGTAGTACAAGCTACATATTTAAATTAGTTTATTTGGTCAGGAAAGAGCAATATAACCTGGCATATATCAAGAAACAATTAGTTTGGCTGTACTTAGGGACAAAAACATTGCTGCTGCAATAGAAGAGCAGTAAGCTGGAAGGGAAGTATCCTTTTTGATTGCATAAATGAGATTCCTAAAAAGGTGCTGCATGAATATGGATCTAGCATCATTCTTCCAAGCAAGGTATTAGGATTCCAGCTTCAAGTGTTTAGATTCAGACTGTGAGAAGCATGAACCAAGATCCAGGCTGATCTGCATGCATCAGGCAACTTGGGTCCCCGAAGCAAAAAATCCTGCTCCTCAGTTCTTACTTCCTCTTTTTGCACTCAAGGTGCTTGAGACCTTTTATCAAATTATTTCCATGTGGTCCAAGGATGCAGAATGAAGACAGGAGAGTGAGACAGCTTTCAATTTCTGACTTTCCCCTTCTACAGACCAAAACCAGAAGAACTATCCCAGGCTTAATAATGTCCTTTTTGCTACTAGTTTCATCATTGTGTATTATGAAACTATAATTTATATGGAGGCCTAGGTTTTCCCTTCACTGTAGAGAAAGGGAGATTAAAAATATTTTAATTAGAAAGCTATCCTGTTAATGCTAAGAAGGACAAAATCTTATAGCCTGCTGAATTGAAGAAAAGCATTGTATGATTTCATAGGTCTGTATTTCCCTGTTAATGACAATGTGCAGCATATTAACAGTAAGGCATGAAAAAAAAGCATGAAAATAGGTAAAATCATAACTAGCCTAATTTCTTAATTCAGTGGGAGTTTTGGTATGTGCTAAACTTGCAGTAAAAATGAGTTATGAAAACAGCTGCCATACAGGCCATTTTCAAAACATTAATAATTCAAACAAGTTCCTATTTTTTTTCCTCAAAAATATTAAACTCTGTAGCTTGTACAATTAATGCAGCCAAAATAGTGAGACTTTAAAAGCAATCACTTCTTCTATACAATAACATTTCATTGGAATTTTTATTGTGTTTATTTCCATGGATCTCAATAGACAGGAAAAAATGTAATCCATTTTAGCAACAGTGAACAGTCAAAAGAGAGATGGAGAGTTTGCACTTCGCATGTTGTGAATGAAAATTGAGAATATATGTAATAAGCATCTCAAAACCTTAATGAGTTATTGAGCTGTGTGTCTCCTAGTGTGTCAGTGATTCTTTTTAATTTATTTTCTAGTTTCTACACAACTTTTCTGTAGGAAAAGAAAGCCCAAATGAAATTAAAGTGAAAATATACAATAAAGTAAAATTAATGAAAAGCAAATGCTATGGAAATTAAACCCCTGTTTGCCCCAAGGTAAATGCATAGTGTGAATCAAGCCAGGAGTGACTATGGCTCTGAAACTCCAGCCAGAATCATCTCTGGGACTTGCAGAAAAGGGTACTCACATCTATTCTCTCTAGAGGCATATGTGCATACAGAGGTGGGAATGATAGCTGCTGCTTAAAATTCTGGACATTTTTTAAACATCTAAGGCAAATAATTCTATTTCCCCTCAAGATTAAACAAAGAAACTCAAACAAAATAGGTATTTTGTCTTCGCAGTTCTTCCAGCAACCTCAATTTTAGCAAAACCAGCCTAGTTCAGAATTTGGATGGAAACCATCTAAGTCACAAATAGAAAGAAGTATGTGTATATGGGCTAGAAATACAAATAGTGTCTGACACATTAAAATAATAATAGCTTTGGACCAAAGATTCTGATCAAATGAAGGGCAGGGTTTGGGAAACCACAATTAGGTTCCCTCTTTCACCACAGGTTTCCCATATAACTTCTGCTAAATGGCCTAGGGCAAGCAAATTCTTTTGTCAGCCTTTCAGTCCTAGAGCTGGAAGTCACCTGTACCTATAAGGAAAAGGTTCTTCCTATGTTTATAACATGTTCATGTCTTCCAGATCTGCAGTGACAGCAACATCACAAAACACTTCTGCTGCTTTGCAACTGAAAAGCTCTTCCAAACATCTAATCTAAAAAATCCTTCCTTCTGTTTCAAATAAGTATTTTTTGCTTATCTAAGTTGGCTTACACACTCAAGTGACCTTAGTATAGAGATATACCACACATGAGTTGAGCGACATCGACGAATCATGTCTAATTACACTTTAATTAACATTGGCTAAGGGTATTCACACAGTCTGCTATTGAAGCTCAGAGGTTGTGCAGCGACCATGAAGCTTCTGTAACTCAGTCATATGTCTGATCTGGGCATGAAATCCATTCCCCTGCCTTCTCAGAACTGAATTCTTCCTTCTCTAGTCCATCCAAATTCATGAAGGAAGTTCGCTAGTGTCGTGGTTTGATTGCGGGGTGACAATAAAACCGTGGCAGATGCATTGTTAACCTTCTCTCCCCCCTCTTTCTCCTTCAGCCCCTCCCTCTCCCCCCTTCCCACTAAGGACAGGCGATTGGGAGGGAAAGAAGGACAGAGAGAAGAGAGTTGAAAAAATTAAAAATGTTTTACTAATGCTACCAATAAAGATAGAGAAAATAACACAAAATATACAAAACCAATCCTAAAAGTCCCAGCAACTGCTCCGGCAGACGTAGGGCCGGCACCCGAAGTCCTGGACTGGACTCTGCAGCCAACGGAACTGGATTCAGTCTGTCACTAGGCCTCAGTTCGCAGGGACAACTCGCAAGGTCCTCTCCCAATGTCGGCCATAAGGAAAAAGGGATGAGATCCTCGCGATTCCCCACTTTTATATGAAGTATGACGTGAATGGGATGGAATGCTTTAGTTGGTCAATTTTCAGTTCACCTCCTGCCTGCACATCTCGCGGGATGCAGCATTATCAATGACCTTGCATTCCATTGCTATGTCTACCAAAACATGTATCTAACTTTCAGGAAAACTGCAGTCAGTAAGAAGACTTTAGCTGACAGGGAAATTCACTAAAAGAGAAACTTGTTTTTAACAAAACCAGGACAGCTAGATCAGTTTTGGTAGTAAGTACTGCTGGATCACATCTGACAAATCTGGAGCTGTGCATGAATAGTTGTTGCTGTTTCAACTAACTGGTTAGAACACATATTCTGAACTGGGCTGAAGCTATTTTTCTTGATGGGAACCAAAACAATGAGTGTTTCCCATTCTCCCAGTGAGATACTCATGCACAAGTTAGATGACCTATACAATGAAATAAAGTAGAATTAAACTAAGAAAGGCTTAACTTAACAGTAGCATTTCATTACTACATCACGGCTGCATTCAGAAGACAGGGACAAATGAGAGGTGGTGGGAAAAGTAGATTAATGCTTCAGAGTCATCAACTCAGAGATAAGAGCCCATGGTCAAAGAGAATTCACATACAGTCAGAACGAATCTTTAAACCAAAAATTTTAAATAATAGAAATAAGAATAATGACTATTCACTCATTTCCAAAGTGATTAGGAAGTGTTTGTTGTTATTACCCCAGAAATCCATACCATCTTGCCATTACTTGCGTGCAGTACAGTCCTGCAGTCCTGTGGCTACAACACCAGCCTGCAAGCCTCAGTAGAGCCCTGCTGGCAAAATATCAGGGAAGACAAAGACAAATGCCTTCTATAATCTTTCTTTGTTCATCCTGAAATAAGCAAAATCTCCTGGTTAAATTGTACAATTCTAAAAAGTTGGAGTCCTAGAAAATTCTGACTAATAAATAAAAATACAAATTTATGTTACTACTCAAAGATAAATATAAAAACCTAGACACTCCCTTCAGCTTTTCTCTACTTAGTATTCACTACATATTTGACTGTGCTTGTTAAACAGGATCCTCAGCACTTGGCCTAACTTAACAATTTATTTACACCTACATCATGAGTATGTGGCAAATCCAGCTTCCTGAAATATGCTAAGTTGCTTTTGCAAGCAACTTAATTAAGCCATGAAGAGAAGTTATACACCTTCACAGAGTTTCAGAGAGACCTTGCCTGTTTACACAACTTAAATATTTTCAGGAATTGCATAAAAATACAGGTACTTTGGTCAGGTGAAATAGTTCAGTAAGCATCAAATATTAACACATCAATTAGATGCTGACATTAGAAAATTTCTCTTGAACACCTCTTTCAGAAAGACAACTAAAAGTTTTTCCATAACTATTTATTGTGATAATACACATACCTCAGCAGTTAGACAAAGGCCCCCAGTGTGATATCTCAAGTCATGTCACAGCTTTCTGACTTTTTGCTCATGGCGATCCACTGGGAAATACTTTTTTTTTTTTTTTTCTCTTATGGCTCTGCTACATTTCAAGACAGATGAACAAAGAATGAAGTCAGTATCACATGGAGGTTCAGTATGTTTTAGAAAGGTCTCTTCTTGAGCACACTAGCTCTTATCACTGGGGTGGCCGTAATGTTGCTGCTGAAAGAATTCTTTCATTCTATTACACATATTATACTACACACAAAAAATACATACATATGCACATGTATGCATTTTTTCACTAATGTTACATGCAATACGTTCTATTAAAAAAAAACAAAACAGAACAAAACAAAACAACAAAAAACCACGAACCAACCAAACAACCAAACCAAACCAAACAAACAAAAAACCAAACCAAAACAAAAATCCCCACCACTAATAAAAATTAAAAGAATCTGCTTGCAAGGAAAACTTGCTAACATAATTTCCTAAAACATCTAAAGAGGTATCAGAGTATTATGAAACATGTGTAACTACTCATAGAAATGAAATCATGATAAAAAAAATACTAGCAAGGGCATCTAGGTGTTTGTGAATGCATCTATCTGCTTTTCATTTAAAAATCATTATTCCAAGCCAGCCAATGGACTAATGTCTATACATACCTGTTATGTTTTCATGGATTAATTTTCCTTTTCTGTATGTGTAAGCCATGAGGAAAGCATAATCTTGGTACAATTAAGTGACAGATAATAAAACATAATCTCTGCTTACAATATGTATTAGAAGAGGAAGGTGGAATTTCCAGTCAAAGCACTAGCTAGTTTTTGGCAAATTAGAACTTCCTGGTTCTGTCAAATTTCTGAAACCTTCTACAAACCTTAATTAAGAGTCATTAATTTTGGTGATGAGTATTAGAGAAAATATAGACAGAAATGGAAGAGGAACTTTTGAGTGGGATTGTTAAATGATTAGTCTAATATCTTATAGTAAGGCAAGTTAACTAGAATAGTGTTTCCTTATTTCTTACAAATTCAGGCTGCGATTCTCCTGATCCTAAGGCAGAACTTCGACAATTTTTCATAGCTAGTTAAAACAGAATACTAGTCCTGAAAACCCAGTTTCTACGGTATCAGTGAACCCATCTACCTTCCTCAGGTGCTGTATCTTGGTGTATTGTGTTTACATGCAAGGTTTTGATGTTGGAGGGCTGCAAAGGTCTCTGTGAGGAGAGAAAAGGGCTGCCCTATGCTGGATACAGACAGTTCCAGCCGTCTCCAACCCATCCACCACGGGGCATGGCTGAGCCCAGCAGCCAAGATGGTGGCGTTCAGGGAAAACAAATTTCAGAAATGCTGCACAGGCAGTGAGAAGTGAGGGGAAAAAAGTGTGAGACACTGCCCTGCAGACACCAAGGTGAGAGAAGGAGAAGGAGAAGGTGCTCCAGGGCAGACATTCCACTGCAGCCCTGGAGGAGACCACATCAGAGAAGACTGTAGCCTATGGAGAACCCTGTGCCAGAGCAAGTTTATCCTGAAGGGCTGCAGCCCATGGGACAGACCCACACTGGAGCAGGGGAAAAATGTGAGGAGGAAAGAGTGGCAGAGAAGAGCTGTTATGGACTGACCCTTACCTCCCACTCCCCACCCTCCTGCGCCACTCAGTGAGAGGGGGAGAAGAAGGTGTTTTGATTTGTCTTTGTTTTTCACCACCCAACTCTGTGTTAATTGGCAATAAATTACATTTATTTTCTCCCGTTTGGGTCTGCTTTGCCCACAACAGTGAGTGGTAAGCAATCTCCCTGTCCTTACCTTGACTCATGAGCTTTTTCATCTTATTTTCCCTCTGTCCTGCTGAGGAGGGGGAGTGAGAGTGCTGCTGGGTGGGCATCTAGCATCTGGCCAAGATCAACCCACCATGCCTCATACACTGAAGATTTTCACTCATTTAAGGTCCTGCTTCTGAAGACACAGAGAAGAGTCTCAGTTTCAACAGAGCTCAACAGTTTCATACCCGGAGCAGACTTAAGCCCCATCAGGATCAATAAGCTAGATGTTCTTCTGCCTCCTTTTTTGGACGGCTTGAACTTACAGACACTTTCAAGCATCTGTAACAGATCAAGGTTTTACAGAGTGCCATTGTAAGTGACACTTAAAAAATAAAACCTGGCTGCAGGAAGAACCGTTGGTCCCAATTATCCAGTAGTTCAAGCACTGATGTAACATGCGAGAGGATACAGTCTTTCAAGAGTATTCCAACTCCTACTGCCAAGTAAAGTGCCATAGCCATCAGGGTATGAGCTGTGATGGGCTATTTTTCATTCCTGATGCTGAAACTGTACATGATGATCCATAAGACACCCCCTTCTCCCTGCTGTTAGCTTACTTAAATAGCTCTCTTCTCATCACAGTAAATTTTGTGGATTCCACCTCAGACATGGCACTCTCCCTGTGCACTACATGGGTGGCTACAGATCTAGCCAGGGTTCGGCCTTAGAGACAGACACGCATGCAAAAGTTTGGTATGGTAATGCTGAGGATACAGCCTTTGCTTCCTTTTTCACATCTCAGCATGACTGCTTCCTCCATGACTTACATTAGAAAAATAAGCACTGTTGTGAATTTAATGATGTCTTTGCCTTTCACTGACAACAGATTATGCTTGTTAAAGAGTTTTTTGTTTGCTATTGTTTTACATCTAGTTTCCAGCACTAGCTCTTTTTATACACTGCTTTCCATTCAACTGAGCAAAAAAGCCATAGTAATAGCTTAACACAAAACACTTCTTATTCATTTTTCTCCTCTGCCTGGGAATCAGATTTATGAAATACCATGAAACACATATGAACTATTTTATACTACAGCACTTTCCCCTCCTCCATCACAGACCCTGACTGTTCTGTTAGCACTGGAAGGGGGCTAAGTCTGTTTATGTGAGCCAGGGCACTTCTGAAAACAAGATTATAAACCTCAAGTGGCTACAGCAGAGAAATATTTATTTGGTTTAAAATAAATGGAGCAACTCTTGGATTATAACTGAAGTCATATGTTATAAATCAGTTTATTGAATAACACAGCCTGGGAACAATCGCTGTTCTGGGACACAGCCTTCTACTACATAGTGAAATTTCCACAAAACCAGCTACAGTCTATGTTGCTAATAATAAACATCGAAAAACTAGAAATGCTTTTCCTTCTTTATTACTAGCCCTTTTTCAATGGCTTTGAGCCTAACCCTTAGGAATGACACAAGCCAGACATAAAATAAAAGCTATCTTGAAGGCTAAACCAATAGGATTTCTTTTATGTCCTTTCCTTAACCAGTGCTTCCTCTGTTATCGTTAACGTATTATCTTCCATTAGTGGAGCTTATGCTTTTCATGCTATGAGAACTTAGATTCAAATGCAAAGATGCTACATCTGCAGGACAGGACTCTCCTACGCTTGTTAATAGTGTAAAGAAAAAAGCAGTACCAAATCTCATTATCATCAGAAGGCCAAGACAGTCTCAGGAATTAAAAATAAAAATAAAAAAATGGAGGGTCCTCATTGCCAAAACAGGGGCAGTTAGACAGATGGATAAATTTTCCATCACTCCAGACATGTCAGTCAAAGATAACACAATGCAAGAGTATCTGAGTGACACTTTAAACTGCATTCATAAGCAACCTGCCTCATTCAAAGTCAATGAAGAGACAGGACTTACAAGCCCACACTGGAAAGTTATTGAAATGTGACTGACATCTCTAAGGAAAAGTGTCAACAGGATAGCATGACCCTGTGCTGAAACACTGCAAGGTTAATCAAAGTTATGGCAGTCGAGAGCTAGAAAGTCCCTACCTCAGGTTGAATTCTTGTAGTCACAGCAGTGACTGGGCCACTATCTCCTTTTCACTTCCTCCCCCACTGACATTTGCACCCCAAGTTCGTATCATTTGTCCACTCTTTTGGTTTCATTTTAGAAAGATATTAGTGGATGTCACCTGAGAGATTTTATACATCTGAGTAATGATAGGTCTCCCTTTTCCTCCTCTGGGACTCACTGTGCTGTTAATATGTGATCTAAGATAGTAAATATATCATTGGGAGATTAAAGGAAAGTCTACAAATTGTAGAGTTATTGCTCAAAATAAGTCTGAGTTAAAGGAGCAGTAGAAGTCCTCTGAGTTTCCATGGAACAATAAAGGGAGTAGATAAATGCTCAGACTGTTTCTTAAAAGTTTCCTGTCACCCTAAGCCCGGATAACTCCTGACAATTCATTATTTACCAGTATCACATCAGGAAATATATTACATGGACATATCTCCTTCTCTTATAACCTCATCCAAGCCCTAACTTTGTAAGTCTGTAAATACAATTTAGTTTTTCCCATTAAGTTGTGTAAGTATGTTAGTAACTATCGTTTTTATGCAGCGCTATTATGGTTAAAATGTAGATCAGAACTACCCATTTATCCTAAGCACATTCTGTAAGCTAACAAAGCTATAACAGAAATAAATTAAAGAATACAGGACACAGACAATGCAATAGTTACGTTCACATGCTCATGGTTACAAAATGCAACCCTTAAGTAATTTAAGCAAGCATGACTTACTTTTATACCAAAAAAAAAAAAGAGGAATTCTCTCGTTTATTTTATTCCTGGATGGCATATTTTTGCTTTCTTGAGTTTACTTCATATGTTTCTTGTTTTCTTATTCTGTCAGCCCATAGCAATATCTCACAGATACAAATAGCACCTTCTTGACACTGCATATCATCAGCTAAAAATGCTAGTGGCCCTATTCTGTTGGTTTCATTCCCTGTTCCTTCTCCTTTTCTGGAAGACAAACAGTCTGGAAAGTAAATATGCTTCTTCCCTAGAGCCTAAGGACCTAGAAAACTTTTTCCTTCCACAGACTCACTGTCTCATTTCTAAATCACTGCCTGCACTGAATGTCACACAACATATCCATTATGGAATCAGTCCTCCAGTCAATTATTTAATTAAAGGCAGATTTACCAAATAATACCCCTTCCTCCTCCAGTAAAAACATGAGAGCAATATGATAACAAAATATTTATTTATTTATTATTAATTATTTTTTAAACCAATGATGGGGAAACATCAGATGGGGGAAAGATCACCTAGGGAATATCTTACATCACACATGACCAGCAAGGACTTCTCTTTTAGGAAGAATAATGGTTTAATGTTTAATTAATCCTATCCATCTCTGCATTTATGGGAAGGCAGAGAAGAAGAGTCTGCTTTATAATGTGGAAAATTAAATATTAAAAACTTTGTGCCTATTTGACTTTACATTTTCGTGTTATGAATGGGTATTTTCACTTTATTTCACTTTCTTCAAACTACAAGAGACAGAAGCAATTACTGCAGCTCTGCTGAACAAAGGTATTCTCAATGTACCTCTGATACTGCCTTGCCAATCCCAAAACAAAACAAAAAAATTAAAAACCATTTAAAGTATTAATGGAACCTTTAAAACTCACATTCAAAGTGACGCAGGTTACTCGAGATTAGAGAAGGCCAGGGAGAACTTCAGAAAAGCTGAACAAAGTTATGCATTAAAGAAACTCAACAGATAAAATTCAGTGTAGACAAGAGGCAATCCATACTGGATGAAATAATGCGACTTGCCCCTGTGTACAAATGGGTTCTAAATTAAGTGCACCTATTCAGAGAAGAAGATGTGGAAAGTATTTTAGACAGTTCAATAAAACCATTTGTTCCATGTACAACAGTAGTCAAAAAGCCCAACAATATTATTAAGGTCTGAAGAATTCAGAGTACTAGAAGAAAGAACAATAATGAAAATCAAGCCTTTAAATACAGTGACCTTAAATAGTTTATGTTCTTGCCTTGTCTCAAAAAGCAGAATAAAAAAAAAAAAAAAAAGTCTGTCCAGAGGAGAGCAGCAAAACAATGAAGATGGTTAAAAATAAGACATCTCCTGAGCTGGGAGAAAGGATGGAGCAGAGGTATGAACGGCCTCTCTGAGTCACTCACCCAGCAGCCATTCCTGCTTCCTTTCCACTTCGGAATGGTTCCGCTAAGAAGTCCCCCGGTATCCCACCACTGCAAAAGCCCCGACTCGCTGTCGCTCCAGCGCAGAGCCCACCTTGGGCCCCAGTCCCAAGCGGTCCATAGCCCCGAGCCACCTGTGGCTACATCCCCCCCACAGTGTCCCTGCAGCCTGGGGCAAGCCTCCCCACCTGGGAAGAGAAAAGGTTCTGGGGGACACCCACCTTCACCCCCCTGCTCACTGCATGGACACTGTAGAGCAGGGCAGGTTCAAGCCCAGATGCTAAAAGTACATATGTTTTAGTGTGTACTACTAAAACTAGCACAAATAACGAAATCTTTATTGTGGGTCTTAGATACTGCTGAGTGGAAAACGTCTAAAAGGAAACTTCTGTCACATTTCACCCCCAGCACAGACAGGCTCCTCTTTCTCTTGTGCTGTCCATCCTCCACTCCGTCCTCTCTCATGTCCTCATCGTTTTCTCCTGTAACCACTTTTGAGTCAGTTATTCTTCCTTTCCCATCTCTCTTTGTTCACTTCTTACTTTCTGTCTCTTGTCTTCAGAAAGGTCCCAGACGTTAAACAGAGCCTAAATTGAATATAGTTTTAAGCCCCCCATAGTAAATCAATTCTCCCTTCCACTGCTGAGTGCTTGATCTTTCTCTTGAGAGATGCAGCCCAGCGGGCTGCCAGCAATTGGCTGTGCACTGCATTGCACCCGATGCTCTGAATCTGACTTGTTCAATTCACATTCAGACCCCAGTCAGACTACAAGATTAAAATCCACTGTCTTGTCCCATCTGCTAACAGCCACTTCCTCACCATCTGGTTTTGGGGCGGGAATACCCTGATGTGCACTCTTCTTGCTCTGTACAGAAAAAATCTCATAGCTGAATTTAAATTTAACATTGATTTAGTTAAAATTTGAATGAAAAACCTTGAACATGGGATTTACTCTGGTTCACATTAAAATCAGTCAGAAATGTCACATAGCCTTATTAGGAAAGGATTAGTTGCTGCATTTAGCTTTTCATTTCTCAGTTTGATTTAAACCAGAGTGTCCATGTCACTGGCCCATTCTGACCTCCTCCTGCTTGTTACTTAAATAATGCTGCAGTGTCAATGTAATTCCCCTCTCTCTTTGACCACTTAAACTCTGGACTTCTCTCCTCATGCTCCCAGAGGTCTGCTCACACTCCTCAGAATTTCTGGTGATTGCTCTTTATCCTTAACAGTTACTGCCAATTCTCTGCCTTCTTCCATGCTTTTTTTTTTTTTCCTCTCTTTTTCAGTCGTTAATGAAGAAGAACCAGAGCCAAAGTCTGCCACCCAAGTGTCTTTGCCATACACTCCATTAATTTCGAGCCACTTTCCATTTGGTTTAGTGTTGCTGGTGTTACATTATGCACATATTACGAACTGTGATGCCTGTGTGTAAAATGTCGAAAGATACAAACCTCTATAAATACACGTCATTAATAAGAATCCACCCAGAATAGGCACTGAGACAACTTTCATTTTATATTATTGCCTGTAAGTGGGACCTAGCATAGATGGCCCTGACAGGCAGTCTGGAGGTCTGAATTTCTAATTGTAGCTTTGCTATTGGTTTGTTCAGCAAAGTTAGGAGAGCTGCGTCCTTCTCCTTCCATCTGTAAAACACAGTTAGTCAAGGTTACCTCCTCTAAAAGGCTTTTAAATATACTTAAACAAATGCCAAAGTAAGAACTAAGTATTTATTATTTTTTAATCATGGAGAGGTTTTATACAGGCCATTTTTACAGAGCCAACCCCAAGGTTATACTTGAGCTCTGCTGATTAACTGCTGTTTTATAGGTATGCACGGCCAGTATTTTTTGTAAATATATTGGTTTCTGTGTCTCTCAGGTGTTCTGGCTAAGAAGCTAGATGTTTGGTTGAGACCCAAGAGAAGATTTGTGACTGCCAAGCACCCTGACTATTCCCCAAAAAAAACCCAAAAAAGAGACATAATTGTAGAGAGGCTAACTCAGTATGAAATTTAGAAAATGGAGTTGTCTGGCAAGGAATTTATTATTACAGAAATTCTTAAAGAAATTAAAGGTTTCAGATCCAAACCAGATATTGCGGCCAATAAACTGAGGATCAGAAACAGGCAAGAAGTTGGCCTCCCTTCTAATGAAAGTCCATTAGGGATGCCAATAGACTGTGACTGCTTTTCTTACTAACTTTATTAATTAAGACCCTCAGGAAATTCAAACGTAAAAAAGAGGGTGAGAGGGAATGTTTCCCAGAATTGCTGCAGCATGTGTCAAACCCCTTCACTTTTAAGACTTGTACACAAACCAGTAACATTTTATCTATTCCAGCACAACTGAGCTCGGTGGGAAAATTCCACCGAGTTCAGTTCACATATCAATTTACACTTAAGGCTAAAGTGGTTAAGTGACTTGTCTAATTGAATTGTTTTTATTACGGGTTCTGGTTTGTCTAAACAGCATGGCATTCAGTACATTAAGGATGCCATACATGGGTAGCTCAATTCTGTTAATTCTGTTGGAAGCTATAAAAAAGACAAAATAATTTAATGCTTTTTTTCTTTTGTCTATGCTAACTAGGTTTTTTGGTTTGTTTTGTTTTTTAAAAAAGTCTAAATATTTAAAAGCAAAAGAAAGGCAGGAGAAAGGGAAATAAAAATCTAGGGCAGATGCTATGCCATTCTTGATGTACATCTGCCCAACCCTGCTAGCTCAATGATTACAGAATTCATTTTTAGAGCAAGTAATTCAGGGAGGTTGTTTAAAAAAAATAAATATGCATTTCTGATCTGAAAAATTCAATCTGTTGTGACAAGAGCCAAAGGCAGCCAGACCTTTGGAGTACTCCCTTTACTTCCATTGAAATGATACTCCCTTTCAGTATAAGGAGTAACCAAAAAATTCCAGCAGGTTCTTAATCGTTAAAGCAAGTTTGTATTTGAAATAACACTAAACAAAATATCTTTTAACAGAAAAAACTCAGACTTCGCTAAGTAAAACAACAGAAATAAACTGGGGTTATAACTAACGTTCCCTTCAGTGTATCCCAAATCATATATTTGAAAGCATTTTCCTCTCTTTAGGCTCACTTTCAGACCAAGTGACTCGATGTGAGTTGCAGTACACTCTGCTCAGTACCCTCTAGGTCCCTCAAAAGTTTTCTTTCCATCACCTCCACACTTGTGTCGCACATCAGCTCCCTGCACTTTCCACCAGCTCCCTGCCCTCTGTCCATGCAGGCTCCTACTGAGCTGCCAGGAGCTCTCTACCCTCTGCTCTGGGATCTCCCCTACACCTGAAAATAAACCTACCTACCTCCTACCCAGTCACTCCCTTTCTAGAGGAACAAAGACATGAAAATAAATGTCATCCATCACACGCATACATTCAGGAACCAACACTGCTCTCTGTTCTTCCCACAAAACATCAACGCAGGCAAGAGAGCTCCATGACAATAACTGGGAGAACCACACTGGAAAATACATCACTGTCTGCATATGGTGGTATTTCATGTGCTTCGTGCAAGGATCTGAAGGGGTGACATTCCAGTGGACAAATGGTGTTTCAAAATAATACTAATTTATTCTGCAGCCTTGCACAATCTGCACTGAGAGCTAGTGGCAACAGATTGAACATTACGACAGATCTCTCCAGCACAGACTATTCTCCTACAAATGTAGAATTAAGTATTCATGAAGAGATTTCAAAGGTCTAAAATGACTGTAGAGCTTTCAAGATGCAACACTGAACTAAGGCACTGTCAAATAACAAGTCAGAGCTGGAAAGACAAAATTTATCTCCTGAATATAACAGATATTTATAATTATTTTTTTCTCTATCTTCATTTTCACAAATTAACTGAACTGAGTTTCCAAAAAAGAACAGAAGTAACTGAGTAAAAAAGAATAACCAAAAGGAAAGATAAGAATAAATGATTGGCACTATACAGAATGGTTCTCTCCCCTTCCAGACTTTTTTTTTTTTTTTTAATCTTAGGGTACAGCAATATGGCTGCTAGTTACACTTTTCTGATCAAGAGAATACAGGATTGTCTTAAACAACAACTACAAAAAGCTTTTGAAGCTTTCGAAGCTCTTATTGATCCTTCATAACAAACGCTTTATAGAGAATACAATTTTAGAGACCAACTTTTATTACATACTTTTTTAGCACTGCCAATGATTGCAACTCACCCCAGAAATTAAACATTAAAAAATACTGTATTTTACTCAGCTTTCACGTACATAATTCCACCAAAAGTTTCCTTAAACAGAGCAATGTGGAAATGATCTGAGGTTCTCCCAAAGCACTCTGGCACAGCTGGACACTTCCCATAAAGCACACCTGAAGAACCAGGCTGAAGTCACAGTTCCATATATTCATTGGGGTAGCACTAATATGTGTTCTTGTACAGGAAACAAACAGATGGAAACCCAATGTGGCAAAACTGAGAAAGTCACAAACCATCTTTGCTTAAATTCCTCCATGCCAGGAATAATGAAGTCCAAGAGGCAGATGGTCTAGACCAAGCAAAGGGCGCTGTCAGAGCACCCAGCTCTACTGTAGTCTCCACTACAGAGGATCATGTCATAGGATCACAGAATCATAGAATCATTTTGGTTGGAAGAGACCCTCTGGATCATCGAGTCCAAACATAACCTAACTCTAGCACTAAACCATGTCCCTGAGAACCTCCTCTAAATGCCTTTTAAACATCTCCAGGGATGGTGACTCCACCACTTCCCTGGGCAGCCTATTCCAATGTCTGACAACCCTTTCCATGAAGAATTTTTTCCTAATATCCAATCTAAACCTCCTCTGGAGCAACTTGAGGCCATTTCCTCTTGTCCTATCACTTGCTACTTGGGAGACCAACACCCTCCATGCTATCTCCATGTCAGATAAAGCTGAATTTGTAGCTTTCCTGGACACTCTCTGCAATGGCCACTCAATGAATACACCATTTGTTAGTGTGTGACTGCACCCTGTTGTAGAGACTGCACATACTGTGCAGACTGTGCGGAGGTGCAAACCCACATACTCAGGTCACATGTAGACTTTAGATTCACTGTGCCTGATTTTTCATTACTTTGCATGTAAAACCGTACCCATGTAAAAAACGCCCTCGCTCAAAATCCTTCTCCCATAAGCTTAGACTTCACATTGCTGAATAGAGGAACCGAGGGTAGTTTTTAACTGAATCAAACTACAGGACACTGCTTCTTTTTTTGAGGAATTGCTGGGAGACAGAAAGTGAGTTTGACTTTGGTTTTGCTTATTATCTAGAGAAGGAAGGAGGAAGGGAGAATTTATTTGTTTCTTTTGCTGGAAGGGTATTTTATTACACATAAGGCGGCAAATGCATTGATGTATTTATTTCCCAAGGGAAGTGACAAATCAGTATATACCAGGAGAAACTTTGTCACTTCTCCTAGAACAATCCCCTCTGTTGCTCTGGGTGACTGCATATGCTCTGCCACCAATTTTATTTTTATTTTTTTGGTCCAGCTTTTTGATGTTTGCCATTAGGTTACCAACATCACAGATAAAACACCCCTCACACAGACACACTTGGGAACTTGAGAGGGTTCTTGCTTCTTAGCTCAACTAGAGAGAAATCAAAGCTGCTACATTCTTCTCTTCCTGGCATCTTCAGCATCTCTTTTTCACTCACAGTAATATGATGTATAAAGTATTTTTCAACGACAGATTTACAAATAAATGTTAGAAGCAAAGGAACCTTAATGTATTAGTTTATCAAATATTTTTCATATATACTTCTTTATATAGGCCTTGCTACTATGCTGCATGAGATTAACATGGTGACATGGATACACCACTTTGTTGCTTTAAGTAAAAAATCTTTCAAAATTAGGAACTCAAAGTTGTCTTATAAAGCCAAAACTCCCAAAATAATTTTTTTAAACATGGGAGATGATTATGTGGGTGTGTGTTTTTAGATAATTACACTTATTTTTCATTATTTGTAAATTAGCATTAAATAATAATTCTCTAATTTGACACCTATAAATATGCTTTTGTTTAGTTTTCAGTTCAGGCTTATTTAAAGCACAGAATAGCCTAACTGTATACAATGCTTTAAATTCTGCATTCAGAGCTACAGGCTCTGCCCTGAGAATGTGTCCTTTCCACTCTGAGGCAAAAAAAGAAAATGTTTTATGTCAGTCTCCTTAACTGTTTTACTGTTTTAATCTTGTGGTTTTTTATGTAGGTAAAATTCTGTGTTGTGTGGGGTTTGTGGTGGTTGTTTTTGTTGTTGGTTTTTTTTGAGTTAAGTTTCCCTAATATGTGCACAGGCAGCTCTATGGAAAAGTTTTCTCTCAGAAAGACAGTACATGAAGTAGCTGATGAAACAGAATGAGCCAAATTAGACCAATGGGTCAAATTCATGTGGAAAGTAAAAGAGCATAATTCCATTCCTTTCAATGAAATTCAATGGAATTCAGGATTATAGTAAAGCACCATAATATAAAGAGATCTTATGTGATATACTGTATCTGGCAACTATGGAACTGACAGAATAAATGACAAAATCTGTCTGCAGAAATAGTCCCTTCTTCAGTGAGCTGCTGCATTGATTATAAAAGCTGATGGAACTTGTAACACGTTCCATATAAATAACATACATACAAGTAGCTGATGCATGAGTAATTTACTTGAATCCGGCTTCTTTTTTGCTACACTTCAGCTAATAATGAAAATGCAAAAGTCGTCTGGCAAAGCAGAAAGCTCCCTTAGCTGTTGGGTCCCACTATTTCATCTTAAAACAGTAGAGGGCTGCACACCTTGAAATGTCTGTACCTTACCATCCTGTTATGCAAGCTGGCACAGGGGAACTTCAATCTCTGTTTTGTATATGAGACTGATTGAAGCTTCCTGTTGTAGCAACAGATTATTTGTTGTGATAAACTGCCCTTCATCTCACCTTTGCTGGAGCAGAAGTGAGAACAAAATGCCTGAGTAAAGGACTCCAAATATACCCCCCTCTTTTTTTCCTTCCTCTTCAGTAAAGGGAAGGAACAATCAGGCTAAGGGAAGTTGCACCTTTCAAATTTGCTTTGGATCAGCTTTCAGGATTTATCATATATTTTGTAGCATTTTCTGTGCTTTTCTGGCTCTTAATCATAAGAATGCATGAGCATTCTGAGGGAAGAAGGCTGTGTGGCTTATAAATAAAGTATATGTGCAGCTCCTTCATTGCAGCAAAGAGTTAGAAATTATCACCCAGGTGGACTCAAAATGTTCCAAAACCAAAACGCAAACAAAATAAATATGAACTTGGTTATTTTTATACACTGAATGCTCTCTGAGAAGTCTGGAGTGCTCGAGGTTGTCACTGTTTGTTTTTCTTGCCAGCAAACTACTGAATTGTGATCACTGCTTTGCCTGAGGAAGGTAAAGACAAATTAAAGTCGCTCAGTCTGTCTGCAGTGGGTCACCTTGAAAGGGGCAGCCCTCAAAGAAACTAGAACTCTCTGAGAGATGTTTTCTGACAAAGAAAATAATATATATGGCTTAAGAGTCAAGAAGAAAGAACAAAAATATATTTGAGAAGGTAAGCATATAAAGCAGGTATATTCTGGGTAAAGCAATATGTACAATCAGAAGAATATGAGGAGAATGCATCCAGTTACACAGCTATCGACTTGGGGGATGAAAGGCTCCAGCAGTTTATTTTTATTTGCACCAAAAGTGAAGGAAGTAAGTTATGCACACTCACTAAAACCAGCCCAAAAACACAGTTTAGAGAGCAGAGAAGTGGGGAAAAGAATCAGCTTTACAGCACCGAAAAATCCAACGATCCATGAAGAAGAGGTGCAAATGAATACCACAAAACCAAACTTCCCCATAAAGCCAAGGGATACGCCAACTACTTTTATTTCTGATATGCGGTCACAATCTAATTTCAAAATTTAATTTTAATATTCATAACTATTAAAAACTTACGAAAAAGCTCATAATCAAACTAACACTTACCAAAATTTTAAAATTCTGATGATCTGAAAAGATTTGTTTTCCATTTTTCTTACCAGATATTTTAAATGAGTATTAAAAATTAAATGCATTCAGTGCAAGTTCTGTGTATCTTAGTTCCATGGGAATTCCTAAATACTTTACAAAGTAACTCTGAGAAATTTCTGTCTTTGTCTCTCTATTTCATTGTCAGCCAGTGCTCATCTGCCCCTGATGAAAAAGAAGTGAAACAATTTTAAGGATTTAACTTCTGAAATGGGACATAAACTACATATGAGCACTAAGGCTCCTGAACCTTGCAGACACATACAATTAAACAATAAACACAGCAAGTGTCAGTCTCCTTCATTTAAAGAGCATGAGATGTTCATCTGGTTATTCTGACCATTTCATAAAAAGTGAGTGTAATATGTCTAATTTCTTTCTCACCCTCTAGTGACTTACCTGATGTGGAGATGAGGTCTTGGGAAGCAAAGTTGTTATGCTCTTATTAACTAAAAATCTGTACTCAGTGGTTAAAAGTATGACACAAATTAAGAATAACTTTAAATCCATCCGCTATGTTTCTGACAGACAGGACTGAGTTAATTTTATTTTCTGGGTTTAGACAAAGTAGATGAATTTTGATGATAGGTATTTATGTTTTAGGAGCCCCTTATTTGATCTCCTTTGCCTTTCAGCTATGGACCACAATAACTTCACCTGTTCCAAAGTTCATTTTTCAAACAAGGGTGTTTAATACAGCACTAAATATCTACTTTTGGAGAAGAACTATATTATGCTCAGACTTCTAACTTATTCTCCTTCTCCTTCCTCTTTTGTCTCAGCAGAAGAACAGAGGAGAGTTTACCATGGAAGAATTACCTAATATTCAAAACCTAATCCTCCACCTTTTCATTCACAGATTCTAAGAGAAGGAATCAGTGGAGCAATTATATGTCCCTAAAAATACCTGAACCTTTTTTTCATGTCTGTCCTCATTTTTGTCATCATTTTTATAAATGTAGGCCACATGGGGCCTCCAGACAATTCCCTCTTTGCTTTACCAGCATGCATTCATCCTCAACCATTTCTGCCCTGCACACAGAGACATGCTCATAAAGTCACATGAAGAGGAAGATGTAGCGCTTCGAAGAAAAGATGCAAGAGACCTTTCACTCTGCCTTCACTCTAGTCACACAGAGGCTTGGCTGATCATAGTAAAATCTTAGGAT
Organism: Caloenas nicobarica; assembly: GCF_036013445.1. NCBI lineage: Eukaryota > Metazoa > Chordata > Aves > Columbiformes > Columbidae > Caloenas > Caloenas nicobarica. The sequence goes on along the minus strand of NC_088245.1, from coordinate 175,339,885 downwards.
AAACTTGAAAACAGTGTCATTCAAGTATTTTTAAGGATCACTGTGAGGATCACTGCTTCTGTGGAAACTCTGTGAATGGGAAAGGTGTAGACTCCTGTGAAAGGAGTCTAAACCTTTTCAAATACAACTCTGAAGAATAGTGTTATCCATTTAGAAATATCCACCAAAGACAATGCAAGTAATCATCCCCTCAGATTCTTATATTTATTAAAAGAACAAAGACCTTAAAATGTACTGGATAAAGAATCTATTGTACCAATAACCATTGTACTGCCTGAAAGAATGGCTTAGTAGCAGTACAAAAGGTACCTTCAGAACCAGGAGTCATAACATTTTCATTATGAATTCTGCTAATTTATATACACACTGACAGAATTAAGGATTCTGGGGTTTTAACATTAGTTCTTAAATAATCGATTTTCTAAAACTGGATGAAAGCGATAAACAACACAAATGCTAAATCACAGAGAGCTCCATTTTCTGATGTATAATGTAACGGGAAAACCAACAACTAACAGCTGACCTCTGTTTCCTCACTTTCTGTACTGTGATCATTGAGGTGAAACTCTCAGACATATTCCTTTAATTTTTCAAAAGAAAGAAAATGAACAAAATACCCTTTCAGTGATCCTGGTATTTAAATAAATGACATTTATAATAGGAGTGCACTTTTGCCTCCACTTTAGAACCCTTTTTTCTCTTTTCTGAACAGCAGTTGCCTATGACAAGGAATGACAGACCATTTCCATTTCTATCTCTGATTCCTGCAGCCAGGTCATACTGTCACACGCAGAGAGAGAGGGCAGCTCATTTTGGCACCAAGGTCTTATCTGCACTAGCCAGCAAGATGACAGACCGGCACCCGAGGCTGAGCATCCAGGCCCACCTTGCCCACATGCGAGCATCCTACAGCAAAGCAATTCCATTAATTGCCAAGTCTTTTGTTTCTGCGCTCAGCTGTGTTTGATGAGGACAGAGCCCATGGCTCTTTGTGCTAAGATTGTCCAGCATTTGCTTCTAGGCAATTTTCAGGAAATTTGGCTGGTCCTCAGGAGGAAAGTAGGAAGGCACTGAAGGACCATCAGCATTTGTGTGGCTGTCTATGCTCTTCCCAATGTGTGGGCAAGTTCTGACCCAGGGGAAGGCAACTCTCAGCAGACTCCATCTCTCACCTTCAGTCTAGATCTACCAATGTAAAAGTGTTTACTTAAAGATAAATGACAGGTAGATAAGGCTAACTTTGAAATTAATTGTACAATGTATGCATATTTGTGAACTTGTTATGTGACTCTCTTTACCATTTCAATGGGCTATTGATACAAGCTTAGATGAAGTTTAATAACCAAATTCAGCCTTTGTATTAGTTTGCAGTTTGAGGCTGCTGGCAACTATATAAAAAAAAAAATCCTTACAACAAACCATACAATTCCTCAGCATTATGATCCTATACATCTAGGAACAGCTATTGTGAGTGGCAGAGGCTGTCTAAGAATATCTGCATGTTTATTGTTCCCCCCTGAGGCAACAAGCATTGTCTGAAAGGAAAGCTCTGTGTCTTGACTATCCCTTGAGAACTGTAATTACAGCTATAGAGGAATATACCGTACTGACACTCAAGTAATTGAAAAAGACTGACAGGCAAATGCTTTCTATGTCCATTGCTCTGGGATCAGATCCTCTGAAAGTTAAAATGCATAGGCAATGGGCCAATTTAGCCTTGGAGTTAGAGGACTGAATATACCAACATCAACAGAACTATAGCTTTTCATATTGTTCCTGATTTTGGCCCAGTGCCTTCAAACAGAACCAAAATAAGTACTGAAAAAAACTCCAAGCACTGGATTTCCAACATTGTTAATTCTAAATAATAACTGCAGCTTTTGGCATACAGCTGAGCGCTTTTTCTAACTAAACAGACTGCATCTCCTGTTCACAGCTCCAACAGAGAAACCAAAGTCCATAGACTTAACAGAATCCAGGCTGAGGACACGACTGACTGAAATCTACAGGCAAAGATAAATAGAATTAAAGAAGCTAAATCACGCTTGAAATTTTACAGCAAGTTCATGATAAAACTCCTTGAGATTGTTAGGAAAATATCTCAAGCCACAAAGACCCACTCCTAAAAACAAAGACATTAAAAGGAAATGTCAAAGTACAAAATACGTATGTGAAGAAAATAATATGGACTACAAGATTACTTCAGATTAGGTTGTCATCACAATGTAAGGTAATTAGGAGCACTGACATTCATGGTTCTCAAAAATTCTTTCTCTAGGCAACCAGAATAAATTAGTGGTCACTTCTAAAGCCAGAGCAGCCTTATAATTTATTACAATGGATTAGGATTTTACCCTTGGTTCGAGTTAAATTATTTTTATACTCTAAGAGAATTCCATGAAAGACAAAAGATTTTTGACAAATCCAGTTTCTTCTTCTGAGTCAGCCTTCTCAAAGACAAGAGCAAATAGAGTCAAATGTTATATCATCCCACTTTTCCTATTTTTGTCTTTTAAAACACAAGTAATGGTTTGCCATTTGTTGCTTCACATGGATAATGGAATTGATAAAGAATTTTACTAATTATCAGTTAAGGTAGTGATAGTTTAAGAATTTTGATTAAGATGGAGCCTTTTAGCTATTTTAATAGCTAGAAATGGATTGTCATCCTTAATAAGAACAATTCCTGGGATTTTGTAAGGCAAATTAATCTTATATATGGGTACCAACAGAAATCTCATCACCCACTTTATTAATTACTTTAGGATAAACTCAACAGATTTCTTTAACATGGCAGCAAGAAAATTCCTTAGCACAATTACAGATATTAATCTCATCTGAGTGTGAACCATACAGATGCATTTTCTGATCAGAAGTAGAAGGCATTATACATGGGATGATGTCCTCTGTAATTTGTCAGTAATTGAACATGCAGCAATGGAACTGAAAATACTCATGCATATAGCATAAACATATTAGTAGCTAATTTACATGCTTTAAAAAACATCAAAATTGAGGGTGAAATGTAAATCAATGTAAAATTGAAATCTAAAAATGGTGTCAACGTAGAATATTTTAAAATGTCAAAGGAGTTAGAATTTTGGTCTTGTTTTTAATTAGGATGTGCAGACTAATGCAGAGACATGGGTTCCCTTCCATCTCCACTGCTCCAGTTTTGAAGTTCTTCAAAGGAGGTATTCCATTTTGAAATAAGTAATAAAACAAGAGTAGCTAGAACTGGTGTCAGTAAAGGTGATATTAGCCATAGCATCAAGATTTTTAAAGCGCTGTCCAACACATCATCTGATATTGCCAAAATGGAGGGGGAGAAAAAGAAAAAAAAGTTCTCTTTCTTGCTTTGAAATTCTCCATTACATTTTGCTCTGCTAAATAGGTGTTAGCCAGTTCTCTGAAAGAGAAGACAAATCTAAAAAATTAAAACTGTGAGCACAAGAGATAAATAATGGGACAAGTCAATATGAATAACAGGTATTTGAGCTTAACCAGGCTAGAATAAACCAAGAAAACTAATCTAAGTATTTTGAAGGACTTTACTGAGCATAAGGATTAAGAATGAGTGGCTAGCAAAGGACATCAGCAGATATGAGTGATATGAATTCAGAAGGACCACACAGGAAATTATTTGCTTAGATGGAACCCTCAAACCCTCTTAATCAATTTTTGCTGTACCACAAGGCATCCAAACTCTTTTACTTCCCATACTCAAGTGTTTTTTCTCTGTTCCTGGCTTAATTCAATGTTTAGGTTACTCACAATGTCTTACTGATTAATAGCCATACTTTTCAGACAGGCACAGAGAAGAAATTATCTTTTAAAAGGCAGCCTAATATATCCTTCTTTTTTAAATCTCTGGTCATTAAGGTCTGTTCATGTAAAAAATCATTTAGCGTTGTGCTTGTGTATGACAATAAACACAGGGTTACATTTTGTAAACAACTATAAAGTCTTAATTTGGAATTTTGTTAAAGACTTGGTATTATTTCCTGGGTTTCAGTGCTTTCAACATTTATTGTACTAATCACAGCTGCATTATATTTTGACAATGATAAACCACAAACTATATTCTGATACATTTATAATGCTCTGTAGGCATACAATAGATTGAAAAGTGGCAGAACAGAAAATAATAGAATTGAAAAGACAAAATACTTGAGCATCATTCATGCTAGCAAACCTTCACTACTCTCATGAAGACAAGAAGAGCAAAGGTTTTATAATGAAAATTTGAATAGCTTAATGACAGCACTTCTCAGTTCTTCATCCCTTCATATCATGTTCTAAAAGCAGACTGACCAACCAGCTCTTCAGAGAAAAATCCTTTTGAAAACTTGTCCTTTTGAGAAAAAAATGTTTCATACTGTTCCAAAATGAGTCAGACCCAATTTTAGTAAAACTGTGTTTGGTATTCTATTCGTTGGTGACCTTATTTCAGATGAACACCTGCTCTTCCCTTCCATATTCAGTCTCTTCAAGAGATACCTGAAAAAGCTGTGATGTCAGCTTCTCACACAAGCTTTTCTCCTTCTGATCGCTCTTTCCATCCTATTCTTAATAATTTGCAATTTAAGGTACTTCATAGGTAGAAATACTGGAGGGAGAAAGAATAAAATCTCACATACAACCAATTTTTCCTAGGACACAATGTTTTTATATCTTCTTATCACCACAGAGTGGTCTCAATGGCATCATCTACTGGAAACAGACCCCTTAATTATAGAGGAATGATAAGGTTCAAATCCAAGCACGAGCTAGCTTCAGTTTCAGTTCTATTTCACATCCTTCTTAGAAACACTGACTCCTCCCAGTCTTGCAATGTTTTTCATTCATGTGAAGTCCCTAATTTTAGCTTTCATTTTCACTTGGGTTGTTTCTTCTACCATAAGAGGATTTAGCATGTTAGCTAGCGTGGCTATATCCTTTACAATTCTACTTGCACAAGTATAATTTCTACTGCACACGAAATGTTATAAGACTAACTCTCACATTAGCATAAGACAATCATTTATTTCCCTTGAGTTTTAAAAAGTCTTCTAATAGATAAGTTCAAATGGATGCCTAACATAGCCTTCACATTTCATACTGTGGTAAGAGTCCAGCACCATAAAGCAAGCTCTGAACCTTCAAAAATTCACCAGTTAGCAGCCCTGATTCACAGAATCACAGAATGGTTGAGGCTGGAATGGATCTCTAGAAGTCATTTAGTCCAACTTCACTGCTCAAGCAGGGATGCCTAGATCTGGTTGCCCAGAATCATGTTCAGATGGCTTTTTAATATCTCCAAGGATGGAGACACTCCACCTTCCTGGAAAAACTGCGCCAGTGCTTGGTCACCCTCATAGTGAAAAAGCGTTTCCTCATGTTCAGGAGGAAGCTCCTGTGTTTCAGCTTGTGCCTGTGGCCTCTTGTTCTGTCACTGGGCACCACTGAAAAGAACCTACCTCCCTCTTCTTTGCACTCTTCCTTTAGGTATTTATACACATCAGTATGATCCCCCCTGTGTCTTCTTTTCTCCAAGCTGAAAAGTTCCAGCTCTCTCAGCCTTTCCTTATAGGAAAGAGGCTCTAGTGCCCTCATCATCTTAGTGGCCCTTCACTGGACTCTATGTCCATTTGTGTCTTGTACTGGGGAGCCCAGAACTGGATACAGTACTTCAGCTGCAGCCTTACCAGTGCTTGGATAACATCTAATGCAACAGAATCCATCTGCAAGACTAAGGCTCCTAAAGAGCATGGCAGAACAATTTAACAGTACGTCAAGTATCCAACCACTGGAATGTCAATGTATTCCATTTACTTAGGCTAGGAATCAGTCCTAGAACTTAATAATTACAGTACTTCTGTTGTATAACTTTATTTCAGTCATGCATCATGTTATATTCACAGAACCATAACACTACAGTGTTGCAACCATGTTATTTTGTCATTTGGGCATTTTCAGTATCAACCACTGTGTCAGTGGCATAATGGTGGTACACTAGGAAATACACTTCTTCTTCATCATCATCATCATCATCATCATCATCATCATCATCATATGTGTTTCATTATGCATATTTTTCTTGCATCGTTTTGCCTTTTGTTTGTAGTGTCATTTTTATATCAGTAAACATAAGCAGACTCTTCCATGAGAGGCACTGGTTTTAATTAAGGTATACTTACACAAAAGAATTCCTCATAACATATTGTTTTGGAGAGCTTGGAAGCAGCTCACACAAGTTATGAGTGGAGCCCTAAAAGTAACCTTCCTTCTGTTTCACTGTAAAATTTCTGCTAAGTTACAACTTCATTATGAAAAACCTAGCAGTTTTTATTTTCCCATTATTAACGTTATATGTAACTATAAAAATATTTTTGTGGCACTTTTGATCAGGTTTCCTCTCCATGCTCATTACAAATGCAAACATTTATCTGATTCCCTCTTCCTCTTCCCCTTCATTGATATAAATATGTTAGCATAAAGATAAATGTATATATAATATACGTGTATGCGTGTGTGTTTTCTAGAACATTGCATATTGCAACCAGTAGCTTAATTGATGTCACTGGAGCCATGATAACTCACATAAACTAAGACTGGTCCCCTTTTCCCAGACATACTTTTGTTCATTCAGCACTGCTTTTGAACGTGCTAGGATTGAATTCCCTGAAAACAGCCAAATTTAGAACAGGCACAACATAGAAGCAATGAGCAAGCTTTCTTGTTTGTCCTTGCTTGCTCTCTCCTTCACAATATCCTTGACCCGAAATAACCACTCCTAGGCATGAAATTGCAAAATAGTCTCAATGCTCAATGCTTTCCTTTTATTGTTGTCTGTAAGCTAATTAATGCACATAAATTTTTACCTCTACAATAGAAATTGAGTCTATCCAATATTAAATTGATAATATATGTATAGCAGAGACAGCTAAACAGAAATTTGTTTAAAATATCTTTTCAAAACAGTTTTCTTTACTAATTTATTCTGATGTATTTAGTTAAACAATCTATTCACACTCAGTCATATTCACATTGAAATTCTAATTTGAATTAAGCTTCTATGAGCTTTCTTCCAGCCATCTGTAGAAACTTAAAGACAACCATAGATAGACCAAAGTAGTAAATGATTTAAAATTATGTTTAAATATTATCCATCAACATGGGGAGCATGGGGTGCAACCATTAAAGGCCTCTCTTTTTTTTGGTAGTGGTGATAGTGATGATGAGATCATTAAAAGAGAGAGAAAAAAGCAGCCATATACAAGTGGAGAGACACAGCCCAAAGGAAATAACAAAACATCACTTTTTCAAACTACTTAAAGGTGTTTGCTAATATGGTAGCAATCTGCTGTGAAGTCAAGCTGTAAATAGATCCTTTTGTGTTAGATTTGCGTGCACAAGATGTTAATCAGTTCAGAAGCTCAGACATTCATGTTTCTCAGAATTATAACAAAAAAGCTCTCTGACATCTCTATAAATGAAAATACTCTGAAAGAATTCTAGACAGCACTTTGTCTCATTTTTTAGGTACAGAACATTACCTATCGCATGTAAAAGACTGAAACTAAAAAGCAAAGCTTAAGTACTTGGCTAATTATACACTAGTGCACAAATTATGCGGACATTGTTTTGTTACATTCCACCTACTCATAGCTAAAATTTAGCAGCTCAAGAGATGTGATCTACCTCTATGCATTTGGACTACCAAGGAGTGCACTTTCTGTCACAGTGTTCCTGTCTAGCATTTTTCAGATATATGAATACTTCAGTGGACCCATAGCTACTGTAAAAAAGGGGAAGAGACTAAGGATCTGAAAGCTCGTTTCCTTGACCACCCTTCCTTTCTAGTGAAAGCCACTTCTTATGCCATTTATCATGGGATTATAAGCAAATCTTCTAGTGAGAACAGTTTCTATATCCCAGATGCCAAATTATAGACTCAGATATATGGCATGCATCACTGAGTAGCTTAAACAATCAACTTCTATGCTGCTATTTTTAATGCATGCATATACTAAATAGGCAGCTGAACTTAAATTCAGCTCTGACCCTCTCAACATGTTGAACTCCTAGTCTTGTTTTGTATATGAACAAATTAAAGAACTTGTGTATGGTTATTATGAGATAACTAATTCCTTCTTTGAGATCTGTGCTTACCATGTACATGCAACCATTTTTTTAACCACTCTTTTTTGTGTTCTTGTTCATAGTTTTTACTTCAGAAGAAGTCCATTCATCTTCATTCAGAAGAACAGGGCAAGAATCAGCTTGCTTAGGAAGTCATGGTGATTTCTATGGCTTTTGCTTGTTTGTTTGTTTGTTGATTTTTGTTTGTTTGTTTTTGAGTATTGGATGGGTGAACTTGATAAGCTACCCAGAGAAAATCCCTGTTTTAAAGAACTTAATACCTAAGGCAAATAGTAGCATAAAAAGATGCAGAAGGGATTTATAAAAAAAGTGCCTTGGAATGTGCTACCTCTTAAAGAGTTATGAAGAAGTGAGAAAAGAACGTGGAGTTATCTTTTGCCATGTGGAAGGGATATGCAGCAAGAAGTCAAGATGAAGAGTTTCTTTAACTCCAAAAATACATGCTGGGGGGAAAAAAAGTTACTCTAAACAGTGTTGACTTTCATAGAATACCTTTTTAAAATGTTTTTTATCTCTGCAAATCCTGTCTTCTGTAAGTTGCAGACTAGGGACCACCCAGGTCTGCAAATCATCCCAATGACCAGAGTGCAGCTAGAGGATAAATCAACTCACAGGTAAAGCCCAGATGATCTAGCAATTCTTCATCCAAATTTCCACAGGATTACATTGGTATGGGTTCCCTTTTGTGTTCCCATGTGATGCTTCAGATTGTGCAAATAAAAAAAATCTCCCATTAGCATGGGTACTTTATTTTTTCCCATAACTGAATCCAGGGTGGGTGGATCACTTCATGCTAGACCTTCACTCAGCTGTCACAGAGAAATGACATCATTGTAAGACCAAATTTATGATGGAATTCAAAAAGACTCTCACAAGCTGAAAAAGTCCTTCTCACTCCACGACAGTGGAAATATTACTTTCACTTTGCTTGCGGTGAAGAAGGTGAAGAAGTAAAAAGCTGGCATCTCCTAAAGCACTCAAATTGTCACCTGGCTGCCCTCTCATCTTCATTAAATTCATGTTACATCTTAACACAGGTCTGTTTTGATAAATTATGATGTAAATGATGATATAAGCAGTGATGGAATCAAGACAAAGACTGCAAGATTTCCCAGTGTAGGTATCCTTTAAGAGTCAGATTGCAGCAGGATGTGTCAGGTGTCAGTTTGGAGCGGGTGGACAGTTGTGAGCCTCAGTCTTTGCTCAGTGACCTTGCTGTGAGAACACAGGGGTTCTGCTATAGGAGAAGATTAAGCATTCGAGGCAGGATAAAACTATCTTATCCTTAAACAAATGTCCCTTTCAAAAGCTTAATACAAAGCAGGCCTGGAAACTCTGCAGCTATAATGATTTCATGTTTTGCTGATCCCAGCCTTTTCTGCTGAAAGACTTTTTAGTGGTCCCTAGTGGAAAGTTGAGATCAGCATTGAAATGCAAGTCTATCTTTTTAACATAAGTCCTCAGCAGCTCAGTAGCTTTCAGTGATACTGAGAATTTATAAATAGTTATAGATGGATACAAATATAGATAAAGACAGATATATTTATGAAATGCATATCACGATCCTTTATGACTGATGATTGTACGTTCAGACTATTTTTTTTGCAAAATAATTTTAATTTCTGCTAGTTTTTTCTCCTTTTTTCTATTAATGAAGATACAAAACCACTACCTAACAAGATCATTTTTCTTGTTTGAAACATCTCTTTTTGAAGACAGGGACCAATTATAGACATTTCCCATCTTCTTCTAATTTCTATACTTGACGTACGTGCCTTCCTCTCCTAGGTAACAGGGATGCTACATGTGTCATGGGGAATACAAGGCAAACACACGAGCTCTGTATAAGTAATCTTTACCACCTATTTCAACATGATCGGTAATTTCTACTGTAAATGAGAAACCTCATGAAAGAAAAGCAGAAATCTGAAGCATTACATATCAATTTAGCTTGTGCAATTTGTATCTCCTGCAGTCATTATCTTCTTCTTCTTTTCCCTTATGCAGAAACTCCAGACAACATAACTCTTCTAGGCAAAAGGCTAACAAAAAACACTTCCTTGTGCTCTGCGTCCTGCTGGTTACATCATTTAATATTAAAGACATTTTCTTTTTCATTGGGAGGCCTTCTGGAAAAGCTGATCAGTGCCAAAGGTTTCTTGTTCTAAGGTTAAAAGGCCTACTAGTCTGCTCATTCAGCACTTTCTCTTACTTTGTCGTCTAGAGAAACCTGGCTAAATCAATCTCAGCCTTGCTAAACACAGTATAGCAGACAGGCATGCTCACTTCTCTACCTACACATTGTAACTTTACTTCCCACTGCACCAGTGAAGCAATGCATGACCTTGTCAAACCTCAAGCAGTGAACGTGAAGATCAGAATCTCCAGCCAGGGCTCCCAAAACCTTAAAGTCCAGGCTTTGAAGAGGCTCCTTCACAATTTCATTAGAAACATCACATACTGCAGTTTCAACACATGGAAATGTTCCTTTGCCTTTTTTTAGCCCGTGCTGTACTCAATCCACTACGAATCTCAGCACATTTCCGTGGCCCTTCAGTGAGTATATGCCTCCTTTCTCATCTGCTGACTACTCTATCTGCCAAATTTCTGGAAGATTAAGTTCAGGGTTCATCGTCAAGAGTTCCCTCAGCCTCTTCCTTCTTCCATGTGTTTTACCTGTGGCTTAATACAAGACATTTAACCTCTCAGATTTGATTTTTGTCACTTGTAAAATGGGGAAAATAATCTTTAGTACCTGCCATGAAAGAAGTCAATATTTATCATTGATAACACCAATATACAATCCAAGATATCGCACATGGACGCTCATCTTGCTTCCCTCAAAATCAATGCAAAGCTCTCATTGACTCAAGGAGAGCAGCATGTAGCCTTTGCTTCTTTATGAACCTAGAAATTCTGTGATAACTGAGACATTGAAGTACTGGTAGTCATTGGCTTTTTAATAGGCTTTCAGTAACAGTCCTGCCTTATTGCCACTACTGTCTCCGAAAAGAATCAGAAGAATTAATTCAATTTTGTTTTTGTCAGAGAAGTAAACAATTTTTTTTAAAAAAAGCACTGTACGTTATTACATGCATAAAAGCTGATTCTGTTCACACAGCAGTCACTGAGAGTGTGAACTGGCTTTAATGCATTAAGGATAAGACTTTTATTAAATCTCATGTTATCCCACAAATTAAATAATTGGAAGGATTTCAATCTAGCATAATACCATTCTGCCCAAATCTGGTTTTTGTTTCTGTTTTTGTTTTCAGACAGCAACAGCAAGAACAAAACCAGCTTTTTCACCCCAGGAGTATCAAGTCTGGAAACACAACAGGGACAGACAGCAAGGCAATAATGTACAACAGAAGTGGGGAAAACACTGCTTAGTTGCACAGGTTCCTGTTTTGACCTCATTCTAAAAGTTCTGTAAGTGTTTTTCTGAGGGACTTTACGGTATTTTGTAAAAGTATCTCACTTCAGGAAGAGTTCAGTCAGAAAAAAAGAAAGGCATGTAGAAGCCAATAAATGGAGGTGTTTCTAGGAATTACACATTAGGATTGATTTAGAGGACTTATGGTGCAAGCAGAGTATCATCTTCTACAGAAGCAGTTAGACCTACTGTCTTTTTATCCAGGATATGAATGTAAAAAGTTTACTGGATGAAATCAAGCATGCTTATGTATATATGCTCTTAGACAAACTTAAGAGCCACATCATGTCGCAGAGCTTATAAAGCTCCTGAGCCTGCCACATTTGACTCTATCACATTCAGAAGGTAAGTGAGCACACTAAATACAAGAAAGGAATAAACACACTCTGCTCCCTTTGAGCTGAGAATCTTATCCCTCAGCTAGCTTCAAAGACGAAGTCCTGAGTATTTTTAGAGGGCTTCAAGCAGACACAGGGGCCAGCCCCAGTCAAACTCTCTGTTCCAGTACCAAAATGGAATAATGAATTCCAGGCCCGCTTCTCTCTGAGATGATAAAATTAACAGTATACTTCTCATGGCTATGCATGCTCAGTATCTGAAGACATGCCGTGCCATTCGAGCCACTTATCAATAAAAAGCATAACTAAGGCATGTCTTTTTTTCACAACCATATGTATTATTGCTTTTATTTTACAGTGACAACGTAAGGGCAGTCAAATTCATAGACTCCATGGACAGGTAAAAGAAGTTTTCAAATCTCTGATTAAATCAAACTTCTTTCAATATGAAAAGACCTGATAATTTTCCTGAAAATATCTTCAGCTTCAAAATAATTGATGTCCCTGCTGAATGGCAAGCTAGGAGAGCAATCTGCAAGCAGTTGTGTCTGAAGGAAGAAAGGCAGAAAGGAAGAAGAGAAGGAAGGAGGAACATATACAGTGTGTTTCTGCATCAACATACATGTGCACTTATGCACAAAAAATAACTTTTAAAATAAGGATTTAAATAGATATTAATATTTTAGAAGCAGCTATGAGTACATAGGAATATTCAGCAATATACGTTGCTATTACTGATGTCTTTTACTCATAAGATAGGAAAACTGAGAAATAGGGGATACGTCTGAAAAAGAAATATTATTGCACAAAAGAATACAATTAGACTAGAGAAAACATTTCATTGTCTGAAATTGAATAATACTTTCCCCTTTCAAAACTAAAAAATATATAGAAGATAGATAGCTATCTGATTGCTATTTACTATTTTTCACTCATTGAAGCCTCCTACCAAGTTAATGCACCCAGCTTGCATGCACATATGTGGCTAAAGAAAAAAAAGCAGTTTTTTAACAGTGACTATTGCGATTAGACCTGCCAATACATGCAGAATTATCAGACAGTACATATTAAGCATATTAGCTTTAATTCTTCAGTTATGACCACCTTTCCTCATAACAACTTTTCAAACACACATGGTGTCCTAGAGTCAGTCATGCTTGTTTTATCCTGTAACCAAGAGTCCCGTTTGGCCTGATCCCCAGTTGAGTTAGCATCTACAGACTTTGAGTTCTGGATATCCATGATTAATCCCAGGCATTCATCATGCCCTGGGATTTATAGTCACTGGGGTTTATTGTCCTCTGAGTTTATAATCCCAAAATATCAACCATTATGGAAGCAGGATACTGCTGAGATTCAGTGTAGTGGCCAGAAAACTATAGTTATAGATGTATCTCATTCCTCCAGATGCTGTGTGCCTTCTCACACTGTCATTGAACCATCTAAAACAAAAGATTCATCCAGCTTCAGAAACAAAACAGGGCAAATTCAGTACGTTTAGCAGCCCAGTCCTTGTCAGTTTTAAGGCAACTATTGCTGTCACAGGGGTTATCTTGGAATGGGCACAGTTCCCAAACTGCAGGACAGTGGTCATCTTGATTTTGGGACAGTCTAGCTGCGTGGATGTGAGCTGTGACATACTGCTTGTCCTCAGAGCTGAAACCTGAAAAGAGGTTGTAGGACAGAGGGTGTTGGTCTCTTTCCCCAAGTAACAAGTGATAGGACAAAAGGAAATGGCCTCAAGTGGTCCCAGCAGAGGATTAGATTGGATATTGGGAAAAACTTCTTCCTGGAAAGGGTTGTCAGGCATTTGAACAGGTTCCCCAGGGAAGTGGTAGAGTCGCTATCCCTGGAGATATTTAAAAGACATGCATATGCCATGCTTAGGGTCATGTTTTAGGGGTGGACTTTGCAGTGCTAGTTTAACAGTTGGACTTTATGATCTAAAAGGTCTTTTCCAATCTAAATGATTCTTTGATTCTATGATTCTATTTACTAGTCTTAGAACAGAAATCGAGCAATTTTTCGTGTTCTGTGCTCTTTAAAATTACAGATGCATGTAAACATTGGCACATGTACTCAAGTTATTGCTTGAAATCCTCACTATGTCAGTCAAGACAATGCTTGCCCTCATCCGAATCTATAAAATCCATGATTGTATATTTTTAATGAAATTTTACAAAACAGATCCATTCTCCAAAAAGTAGCATTTTTTCACAGTCAAAACAGAGAACCATATATTGCCAAAGGAACAATGAGGAAAGAAATGTCATTTACCTTATTTATTTTTGAGAGCCAGATGACTGACATTATTCTACCCCTAAGTGGAGAAAGAGGTTCAAGCGTAGCACTAAAACTTGTCAAGAATACTGGTGAAGGAATATTTGCTGAAATTTGCTAAAGCAGTAACCTCAAAATAGAAAATACACGGACATAGAAGATGGAAAGGAAGGGAAGGGAAGGGAAGGGAAGGGAAGGGAAGGGAAGGGAAGGGAAGGGAAGGGAAGGGAAGGGAAGGGAAGGGAAGGGAAGGAGGAATCAAGCAATTCAGTTTTATTTTATAAATATGCCAACATTGCCACAGTTCACAGGGAAAAGAAGAAAAAAAGGCCCAGAACCCATTAGCACGTATTTTAATCAGAAAATCAACGAAGAACTGTGTTCTCAGTAAAATTCATAAATGATTGTGTCTCTGCTTCCTGACACATACTTTTCCACATCATTGCTCTCAAAAGACCAATGTCCCTCAAAAAGCTTTCCTAAACATACCATCTCATAGCTTGAAACTCTGTTTTTAGTAACAATACCAAGTCGTTAAATAAGGCTGGTGTACACATTTGTTAGGGCTCCCAATTTTCATGTGTATTTTATGACAGCTGTAACATTTTTACTCTATAGCTCTACAATTCTTATGTGGGAATCATGTCCGTGAAGACACATGTCCACATGTACCTGTATTGATGTGAAAGTAATTAAAGAGACAATATTATTGCCAACCATATTTGCTCTCTGCATGCAATATCCATCATGCTCAGAGGTACAGTAACATGGTAAACTGCAGAGAGCTGTCACTCAGATACACATAATTGCACCTCTTTTATGCACAGCAATCACAAACAACTTCTTTAAGACAAATGTAAAACAAAATATTTGCATAAAGGATGAAAAATGTCTAAATTGATCAGGCTTATCTGTACTGTGAGTGCATACCACACTATGTCCTAGATGTTTGTTCTGAGCATTCCTGTAACCTCTTAAGCAGTCTTAGATATCTACTTTCTGCAGGAATAATGCAGAATAAACCTTACATTTATCCCTAAAACTTAACTTCAGTGTATTTCAGGGGGAGGAAGGGGGATTAATTTCCATTATTATTCCTTTCTTTTTCTTTACCTAACAACTTTCTAATATAAAATGCCCGAACAGTGCAATGAGCAGATCTCTAAGACTCCTGTATCCCCAGGGAGTTGTTCAGCCACAATGATACACAACCAAGCACCTTCGTGTTTGCTGTCCTAAATCCATGAATCTTGAATCCCTGGATGCACAAGTGGCCCAGTTTCAATAGAACAAGAACATATCAGAAGGGGTTTTTTTTAGATTAATTCTCTCCCTCTGTTTCTTGTTCAACATATTGATATACCATACACATTTTACTCTTCACTTTTTGGTCTTTGATTACTAGGTATGTGTCAGAGAGTAGCAACTGTTTGAGTGCTAAAGCACTGACTCACAAGATTGAAATTCAAGTCCTTGCTCTGAAACAGACTTCCACATGTTACGCTGAGCAAGCCACAGAAGCAGTGCATGCCTCAGTTCTTAACTGTAAAATGGAAACCAAAAAATCTTTCAAACTGTGCTACATAACATAGTACAGTACATGACACAGTACATCACAGAATGTGAAAGGCAATCATATCCTATGGCAACAGCAGCTATATTCACACTGTAAATATAAATTAAGGCTAGTTAATCCCAGAAAGGGGGATATATTTTTCACAGAGGTGTCACAGATTCCAATCAGCTTTAATACCAATTGACTATAAGTCACTTGTGATCCTTCTATTGGCATCAGTCTGCTTTAGGCTAAGCTCTTTCACAACCTTGTGATATTTGGACTTCCAGTACTGAAGGTATTTCAATTAATTTTAAAAGATCACTGAGATTTTTTCAACAATAAATAATTCTATCCACTTCTGTAAAACCCTTTGTTTCCATCCCTTTATTTTTTGGCATAAAATAGCTGCCAGTCTCCCTTCTCAGTACTGAATGATATATAGAATGGAAAGAAAAATGTATAGGAAAAAAGAAAATGATGATGCCAGTGAGACTTGCAAAAAATGCAGCATTGATAAAAACTCTCGGGATAAAAAGCCAGTGTGAAAGATGTGAAAAAAAGAAGGAAAAAAAGACTGTTGCTACCTGGAGTGGAAGTTGGTTAGTACTTGAGTAGCTGCTAATCAAATATTCACTGTTAAGCAAAAGAAGAAACCCACTGTAAAGAGAAAACTGAAGACACATGGGAGAGAAAAAGCGAGTGTGCTTGAAAGAGGAAAAAGAGCCAAAGGAGGAGAACACTGCACATGCTAAATTCTCAGGGATTTGCCACATGACATATGGATTCATGGTGAGTGAAACATTCCTTTAATGCTCAACTCTACCAGTTTTCACTGACTTCAACAAAACTTCACATCATACCATGTCTCAGCCTGTCATCAGATTCTCAGTTGCATCTCCCATTATTTTTTGCCCTCTCTCAACTCAGCAAAGAAATCTGAAGTTTTCTAGCTGCCTTACTGCTTTGTCCATAGATACCTCCTTACCATCGTGACAGTTAAAATTCACTGAGAAGCTTCAAGTTTGTCAGTGTATTACAGAGTAGTTTTGAGCCCCACTAAGGCCTCTAATCTTTTCCAAACCAGCCCTGTTTCTCATGGGCAGAATAATACCTTGAGCTTCCCAAGGCAAATTGTTCAGTGTAGCTGAATTAGTTTTTAGGGCACAGACAGCATTATCATGTCAGAAAGCAACGTATGTTATAGAAAAATGCCACCATTCACTGTGTCACTAGGTCACAAATGCTCCTTTTTCTGAAAAGCCCAATGATTTTAGGCATGTTACTCAAGTCCTTCCCACACTTGTCCCTCTCCACATTCTTCACCAACCAGTCCTGAGAGGTCCCAGCACTGCCTCACAGCAGAAACACACTCCTGCTCTTTGTTCACCTGCTATAAAAGCAGCTGAAAATGGACAAGGCAGACCCTGGAGGTATCCAAGGCTGGTGGGACACTCAGCAGCGTGGTGTCAGCCCAGCAGGACTCCTGAGTCCAAGCTCATCTCACCACTATTCTGCTGCAGAGGACATGCTGGCACGTTGTCAGATTGGTCCATGATGCCTCCTACCTAGTGGGAGCTCTCTTTCTTGAATGCAAGATATACACAAGAATGTGTTTCACAATGAATACATTTTTATGTGTAGTTATTTACCAAATATTTTCATTTCTAGAGAAATAAAATATACATTCAGCTGGCCCCAAAAGGCATTCTGTCCTCATATTGCTCTAAAACTTAATGACCAAGGCCAAGACTAAAGGTGTAGACATTTGTATAGTTTGGCAGCAAAAATACATTAAAATCACAGAATAATGTTTATATTTCAATTTTATATGTGAGTTTATATTTTACTTTATATGTGCATAATGATATAATTGCTTTTACTGAAGATAAAAATCACTGCCGGCAACTTTGTTCTTTATCTGTATATTTTTAAAAGCCTCTTGAACACCACCATGAAAATATTGTCTTCTCATGTGGCCTAATTCCTCTTACAGCTCTGAATATTGCCATCTAAGGATCTAGAAGGTTGAGAGACATGTTTTTCTGCAGATGGCATGAGAGAAAAATTAAGACGTGACGTAGAGAAAGATGTTAAGTAGCAACAGACTAATGGAGAACATTTTGTCCTACTTTTGAGGAGCACATCAGGAACAGCTTGTTTTTATAGTGGATGCGAGGTATAATCACTAGCACTATATGATTGCTGTAAGCATTTCTCTGCACTAATCACTATCATATTGTTGTGAGTTTTGCTGAGCATTTTGTAAAAGATACATTGCATTCCTTTTTTTCAGCACTTACCTTGAAAATGAGTCAAACATATCAAAAGCTCTAGACAATAAATAATGATTAAGTTGTACCTTTTAACATTCCTGATAAGTTCAGAGATTTATTGCTTTTCATTTTGACTAGATACCAAGAATCAAAACACTGACTAAGTCTGCCAAGAATCAAAACACTGACGAAATCTTTGTATTGATTTCTTCTAGGTAAATCACAATATCTAAATAGTGGAAGTAAGAGATATTTTTGATGCAAAAGCATCAAAGCCTTAAGCACCTATTTCTAAATCTGCAGTATTCATCCATTTTTGCCATAGTAAATGCCAAGTATTTTGAAGAACGATTCTGTAAAATTATATTCAGAAATTTATATTCAGATATTGATCCAGTATCCACACAGAGTCACTGCAAATACAAACCATGAGGAATCTATTTAAATTATTTTCTTCCAAGCACACTGGTTTTCTTCAGTCTTGCCATCTCAGTTTCAAAAAATAAACAAAAAAATCTACAAAACCAAGTTAATACGGCCCATCTAATGCTGCTCCTCCTGGAAAGAGAAGGAAATAGAGAGAAAAATAAACCAACGAACCTGCAAGTAACACTTGCTAGTTGCATTACTGGATATTCTACCAAGCAATGTTCACTTAGTATTTAAAGAGCTAAAAAAAAATCCAAGCTATGCAAGACCAGTTTGCACACATCAAACAGGGATACACTGTGTACATATGACTGATGGGTTGAGGGATCATGTGATCTGCTCAGCTTCTGGACCTGGTAAATGTGAAGTGACTCTTCCAAAATTTGAGCAGAAGCAAATATTTATGAAACAAACATTTATTAATGTAATCACTGTTTGCCACCTGACAAAGCTGGCTATTAGGGGTGAGCCCTGACTCTCCTGAAATCAGTGAGAGGGCAGCCATTTGCTTCAACAGATCAGTATCTTACTGTGGATTTATCCTTCTATAAAATGAATTTTATTTCCACCCAGTTGACTTTCAAAATGGGGAAAGAAACCTGATTATTCTTTTAGTAAAGCATTCAAGGTCCCTTGTGTTCTGCTTATAGTCCTTTTTTGCAATTTATGGATTTGCACATGCAAAGAGAGGTGAAGAAAGGCTTTCCTCTAGGATACAAGCAGTTTATTCTCTTTCAACTTCCAGTGCTGTTCAGAATTTGGCACAGGATCCCCTACAAGCTCAACATTTGAGACAAAGCTCACCACAGCCACTTGGGATCTTCTCAATACTGTTTCTATACAATCTAAATTTGTCGTGATGCCTTTTTCATCGATACCAGATTTTCCCTAAACAAAAAGAATTCAGTAAAATATTTCTGGTTTGTTTCTTCCTTTCCACTCTCCTTAACTGGGGAAATACCCTTCATTGTTTCATAAAAGTCTAAAAAAGAAACATCTTGCAACACTCCAACAAAAATTTGAAAGCATAAATCCAGATAATGAAATATATCTATATTTGTATACATTTCTATCCATAGTCTATGTAGATATTCAGTTCTCTCTATATAGATATACAGGCATTTATATATCTATATTTGTTTTCAAGCATGTAAGGAACAGGATTTCATTTCATTATTCAAATGACATGTACTAGCTGCAACACCCATCAAGTTCCTCTGGCCTTTAGCCAACTACAGGCGAAAGTTTATTCATATCAGCAACTGCAGCAGCCTAAGTAAAGGGCACCCGTGGGGTTTGGCCGGTGTAAGTGGGGCTGTCGGTGACCAAGGCACAGCAGGGTCAGCTCCCACGGCAGAAGATGCTTCTGGGCCCTTTCCTAGGCGCTCCCGCAGTGCTGAGGGGTGGCAGGGCGGTGTAACGAAGGAGTTGCTTTCCCAGCAGTGTTATGGTAAAGGCAAAGCTGCTTGTAGTCCCTTACAAAACGTTTTTCATCACTTTGAAAACACTATATGTGGGAAGATTGTTCCTCTGACACATGAAGTAAGATCTCCCTCTCCAAACTGGGAGTGTTAAGGATAAACGCTGAGTATGCGTGCCTGCATGTGTGTGTGTGTGTATAACATTCAGCCTTTTAAATTTTAATCAAGCTCATACATAAGTTCCTCTGCTGATTAAGTGTCGGAAATACAAAGCATGCACACACACCTCCCAGCAAATGAAACGTGTCAGCAAGTGCTGTAATCAATAACAATATAATATTCTTTCCTAAATAATGGTACAGCAGCAGAAGTGTGTAAGACAGTGATGAATTATTCAGCAGGTCTGCTTTGCTGCTACATTGCTCCTTCCACGCTCTAAGCTTTCCTACAGTTGAAACACCTGGCACAGCACTCTCTGACTTCATCTTTTTCTGAATACCTAAATCTCTTTCTTTGCTAGTACAAAAATTGAGTTACCTAAGTGCCTAAGGCTTTAAACAGTCTTCAATGGCAAAATTGTGTGATATCTTGAAGTTTTTAAGTGCCTTATTTCTACTTGATAGCTTCACAGGGAGATTTGCTATGTATGTTAGCAGGCAGCTGCATATTAAATATTTTTTAAAAAGTAAATGCTTCAGACTATAGAAAATTTAATTCACTAGAGGGTGTATGACATTCTGGACAAAGTATTCATTAAAAGACACAAGGCAGATGCATTCAACTATTCAAAGTGAAAGCCCAGGTTATGAAATGCTTATTTATATTGAACAGTATGCTATTCCTGTGGAGCTGGAGTTGGTGTAAGATGCTGTTTGGCATTAGCTAGAATACAGTACATACTAATTTAGTTTTCTAAAATAAAATGATGCAAGATATTTTCAGTCACCTAGTGTTCAAAAAATGCTTGTATGTTTTAAGTATATGTCTTGCAGCATGTAATTGAATACAGATTATTATATGACCTTCAAACACTGGACAAGTGTTATAAAAGTTAACTTATACATGCAAAACTATGCTTCACAGAAAGAAGGTAATTTCTGCAAGAAGAACAGGGAAAAAAGTTGAAACTTGTTTTTTTTACAATCTCAGAGAAAAGATAATGCATTTTTGCTTCTGTTGTGTTTATTTAAGCTATTCTGGAAATAATTTAAATCTTTTTCTGGGTAGCGACACGTTTCTATCTAGAGATGTCCATCTAATCTGTCATTCTGCTAGAGATGGTGAGATAACTCTTAACGTATCTCATGTGCTGTGCACAGCTCACTTTTAAATGCCACGAGCGATACAAATCCGTCATCTCTCCTTGGGAAGCTGCCTGATTCTGTAATACAGTTCACCGCTAAGTAGTTTCTCTGATACTCAAGCTATATTTCTCCTGCTTGATTCATGTTCTACTTCCCATTACTTCGCGTTAACTCCCTCTGCCCCTGCTAGCAAATGGAGGAGGTCTGATTCCTACCTGTACTAACTGCTAACTGTTCTGAATGGAGCAGCAAGAAATAAATAACCTCCCACCTCAGAAGGTCACCTCTGTGATCTCCACACCATCATGCCATTCCTTCAACTGCTGCTGTCCACTGTCAGAAGCAGGACCTTTGCTGTGACCCCAGAAAGCTATTTTCCTCTTCTAGGAGACACTGCTGGATCTCTGCTGAAATACTTCAGCCCTTGTGGAAGAATAGGATGTTTTGAAACAGGCGGCGCGTTAACTCTCGAGCTCTTGCATAAGAGAGGTTTCTAACGACAGTTTCACAGGCGGCCAAAATCATTCGGTGCCACGTGCCTCAGGGAGGCCGATCTACGAGCTCGCGGTGGAGCCGGCAAACAGCGCTGCTGCCGAGGAGCAGCGAGAACGTGCGTGGAGTATGGTCGCAAACTTTCGACCTAGATTTCAGTCAGCAGGAGACTGCATCGGAAAATAAAAATTGGACATACTTCAGTGCCCTTGACGAAAAGGGCTGCAGGCCTGAGCGAATAAAGAAAATAAGGCACGGCCTTGCCTTTGCGCTGCATTACGCGCAGAGAAGGATGGAAGCTGACTGTGTGTTTGTCTGTCTGCAGAGCTCTCTGTGACAATGTGCTCAGAAAAAACATCTCCGTCAAACAAACTGCTGGTTAGCAGAGAAAGTAGCTATCTGACTCACGACCACTGAAAGAGAAAATCTTTGTTAAACAAACCATTAAATTTGAATAGTAAAGTTTAGAAAAGTTGGCTGGGAAATCTATGGAAAAATACCTATGCAAAAATACTTACGCACAAACTATACTCTCCTACCAGAATACTTTCTTGTCTCCCTGTGATTCCAGAAGTTAAGAGACATGACCTGCCTAGTCATCATAATCATTAGAATAGGTTGACATAGAAGTAATTTTCTTAGAGTGGTTTTATTAACTTTGGCAAATGGAAATTAAATTAACTGCAAGTTTTCGCAAATGCAGTTACTCTAGCAACTCCAGAACACGGAGAAACAAAATGCATTAAATATAAATAACAACATGAAGGTCATAATTGTCCCTCCCTGTATCAAAGTGAATGAGCAAATAACATCAGTTCATTTTCCATAAATCTTACATGTCCTCAAGACAAAATAAAACCCTTGTTTCTGTTATATAAAGGAGCATAATTTAATAAGGGAAACAATGACAAGACCACATATGAAAATATATTGTAAAATGTTATCTGCAGTTCTTCAGTGAAATGATAAATCAGGTTATATGATCTCAGGCGACAATTCAGATCTATAACCACTATCATCTGTGTTTATCCAAATCCTTCTAATCTTAAATCATCACAATTATTACTTCACTCCTTCAAATTCCAGTGGAATCTGTATATTAAATAGGCCTCATAAAACAAAGTTACAATCCTCCAACTGAAAATGGTACAACAATGAAATAATCTAATCTTATTTTAAAGGGCTTTTGACAATGGCTGCAATAGCTCATTGTAACTACCCTATTTGCACTATGGCATCTTCACAGAAAAGACAATTTCTCTAATTTCTTATATTATTGAATTTATTAGCAGCACTGAATTGAAAGCTTCCCTATCTCAAATTTACCAGTGATAGTTTTCTCCTGTGAAACTTTTACAGGAATATTCATTAGTAGATATGTAACTAAAGCAACAGAGGCTAACGTCCAAAATATTTCCTGAATACTAATGGATGGCTAGTACTGCTGATGAACAGAAGCCAAACTTCAAATTACCTACTTCAGATGGACACCTGGAATCAAATCTAGTTCTCATTCCCACCCTTGACACAGGCAGGTCCTGTTCATACCAGCAAGAATTTGCTTGAAAAACAAGAAGCATTTGCAGGAAAAAATGTCCTTGTGTACATGGATAAATGAGAGAACAGACAATGTGTCCTACCACATGAATGAGATCTTGTAATAGATGTTCAGACAGAGAGCATATTGAGATGGGAATGTGTTGGGCAGAAAGCTTTGTTGGGAACAGAGAAGCCAACCAGGATTTGAAATCATGTTTTTAAAACCAACATACAAAACCAGATGCTTTAAATAGCAAAAAAAAAATCCATGACTAAAAGATGATGTCTGCTCCCTCCCAGATTAACTCTAAGGGTTTCTATTATAGTATAGAGGCCCTATACTTCATGGTCCTCTTTCCAGTTAGGCAAGACTTTCTTTGCACAGATATCACACCAAGTAGAAATATTCCTGTTAAATTAACCAATCTCATAAAATTATAGTTTTGCTACTGGGTTTTAGGAATTATGTGACACATAATCTCGACTTCAGCAGAGTTCAAGGCTTTTCACTATGCACACTAGTGAGACACCTGTCCTAACGAAATCAAGTAATATGTGAGTGTTGGCAGGGTGTGTTTGTTTTTTTAAAATTATCTTATTTGTTAAGTAACTGAATAGGCTTAAGGAGGCATGTGTTCATTTTCTACCTTAGCTACAAATTTCTGATGTCATCATGGCTAAATCTCTTGATCCAGCATGTTTGCCAGCTAGGAGGAAAGGACAACTTCCTTTTCCCCAGAAGACAGCAACAATAGCTAAATTCAAACCATCACACTGAGGTCGTACAGTCATAAGGGCAACAACGGCTTCTAACCACACTTCTGATGCCACCAAGACGGCACATCCATACCTCACCACCATGTAGTAGCTCAGCCTCTGGAGAGTCCTTTCTTGCGATACAGATGTAGGTGATACAGTCTCTTTCTTACACAGCAGTAAGTGAACCCAGAAGTCCAGTGATGCATAGGAAACTACTTTGTTGTGAGGTTAATTTTAAACACAAGAAAACAATTAAATATGGAAATTTTAATTTCCCTAAGCAAATCTGATTGTCTTGAGGCAGGAAATATAATCTGAAAATCTGAAAAACAGGGGTTTATTTTTGTGTATACTTTGAAATATGTTTTTTCCACATGCATTAAATTCTTCTTTAGCTACGAGTACTCACTCATAGACGCTCTCAGACTGCTTAGAGCATATTTTAAAAAAAGACGATTGTAGACATTAAGTCTGTGTACACAGGTTCTAAACTAGCAGCACTCATTAAAAAATAATCACCTAAGTTAGTTTTAAAAATATTTTTCTTTTTCACTATCATTTTTTCATGGTAAATACATTATTTTAATTGTGTATTTCATCTGATATGGTATGCAAATATATTTAATGCAATTTGTTTTGCAGCTATTCACATTACCTACATTTCCAAAGAGAAAAACTGTTCCTGAAATTTATACCATTAAATGGAGAAGAAACAAAGTCTATGAACATCTTAGGACACAATTTAGCCCACTTAGAAACATTTCAAAAGCATTTTGTGGTTCACCTCATAAAGCTTCTACCTCTGGCCCGCAAGACTTCTGCTTCAGAAGTCTCCAAGTAAGATGCATGATCCATGCACAGAAAGAGACATGAGTCTTCATATAAAGGGTTGTATTTTACAGCACCTGCACCACAAGATTTTAACATAGTGTTGAGCCTTTTGGCAGTACTGCCATAAAAATCTATATTCACCATCCAACTGTGAGTAAGATGCATCTTGTGTAATGTTACAACAAGCTGTTTATGTTATAAATAAGGGTAGTCACTAAACCTCCCTGTATAGCAAAACAAAAACCCAGGAATCCCTGAAAAATTATTCACTTCATTTACTTTGCCTGCCTGGTTTAGAATTGGTGATGCTTTGGAGGTGCCTCTGTCCATTGACTGCATATAGAGTCAGTGACAACTATGTTAGTCCTGTAGGCAACTCCATGAATTAGGATAGTTCTGGGCCATCATCTGTACATTGTGTCTCCCAAAACCAACAGGAAAAATTATCATGTAGCTTCTCCCCATCTCACATTTTCATTATGGAAACACTGTCCACTCTTGCCTCAACAACTGCACTCCTGACACACTAACAGTCATACAAAATACATATGCAAAAGATAATTGTCCTGGTCTGATGCTTTCATCATATTCCTTGCTTTATGCTCCTTTTAAAGGTGTCTCATCGGTATCATTTTTTTGCCATGGAAACTATATTTTTTTTTTAATGTTCAAGAACTTTCACAGGTGAGCATCCACTTTTCCATCAATTTTTCTTCCATCCTGGGAGGTTGACCTCTGTCTCTGATGAGCCCATGAGCCCAACCTCTGTATTCTATTCACTTTCAAACAAATACATCTCTGTATGTATATCAAGCTTGGTGAAATGCCTCCTGGCTACGAACTTCAAAAGCTAATCCACTCTTCTTTTTTAAATTTTCACTGAAAATTGCCTTTTACCAGAAAACAACTCCTCATTTTTCCGTATTCCACTGTCTCTTTGATTTTATCCGGATTTTAATTCTGTGTTATATATAAGTGTTGAGAGAAGGACACATCTTTTTGATCTCTGTACAGAACCCACTCAATGTATTCTTTTTTCTAGGTGTTAATAGTGAAAAAAACAGACAATAGAAACACCAACTTGAAAAAATAGCATTCTTTCCCAAGAGTCTCTTGTCTTCCTTTGCAAATGGAAAGCATACTGCTCTTTTTTAAAATTTGCTTAGCTTCCCTTTTTGCCACCATTTAACACTGGAGAGCTCTATAGATTGTTTTTGATAGGTACATAAATTTACTACATTATAGATTGAAAAAAAAAAAAAAAAGGTGTCCAGCTTTGTCAAATATAATTGAATAAAAGCATCCTAATTTTGGTACTTGCAGTCATGTCTCAGCAGAATGTCCTACTTGTTCCCTGTTAGAACAATAAATATAGAACAAGGAGTTTAATAGTATTCTTTTTTAGACCAAACTGATGTGATGAAGTAATTGCTTTTGGTGCTTACAATATCTGCAGCTAGATGAATTTACACGAAAAGCACTTTAGACTTAGAGCAAAATTATGAATATGTATCAGGCTCCCACATTACATTTATTGTCTCCAGTACACAAAAATCAACTTTGGCATAACACGAAGAGAGAATAACTAACAAACTATCTCCTGAAGAAGAAACTATTATTTAAAGTGACAGTCTCACCTCTCTTTTCCTTTACATAAATGACAAGGGTCTAAACCAAATATCTATCCTTTTTCACTTCTTTCTTTACTCTGTACACAAGGAGACAGCCATTAGGCTTAGCACTGCTGACACCAACATTTTTATATGATACTTCTGATGACAGCTATTAATGCACCATCAATACGAGACTTACAATACTAAACATGCATTAAGGAGTTACTACTTTCTAGCCGTCTGGAATTTCTCTAAAACAATCAAGGGAACTGGCAGAAGTCCTAGTTTGCCATCATGTACAAACCAAAACAATTTGCATGCATCTAAAGCAACAAGGAATAAGACTTTATTGACGCTAATCAGGGGGAAATACTTTTTAAAAGCAGATTAATCTTCAGATTCATAAATGGATTAAGATCATACATTCAGAAAGAAGATGACTGAAATGTAAATAAGTGGATAAATGTACAGCAACAGATAGTAAGCCTTCAAATAAAAAAATATAACTGAAAAGACTGCAAACTGATAAACTAAATATAATGGACTCTCACTACGGATATCACTTACTGTCTGACAGTATTGGATAAGTCTTTCACACCTTAGTTACAAGCCATGACAGAAATTTTATTCTGTCCCATATTTTTCTTAACATGGAATATATGATTCAGGAATCATTTCAGTACATAATGCTTCTACTTAACTTCCAGATGATATCGCTTTATGGCACTGCTCTAGTATAGTAACATAGATTCGGAAGGCTGATATGAAATGCTTATAATCAAAGGGAAGGAAACAAAGAACAGAAAGAAACAGAAAGATGAAAAGAGTTGCATATACATTTTGAAAAAACACACAATAGCAACTCATGCAAAACTAAGGGATATACAGAGAATCACAGAACAGACATCCTAAGCCGTATCAATGCTATGTTTTTATGCAGTGTACTCAGAAAGACTACTATATTCAAACCGCATGCCAAAAATTACCAAGCATAATGAGGCAACTCTTGTCAAAGTCTATTCCTAAAAATACAAGCTTGTCATATTCTAAAATATATTAATTTCTGAGTGTTTTTTCTTCTTTATTTTGCTTCGAATTTTTCAAAATTTAGGAAAGGCTTGTTCCCACATGTAAGACTGTGTTCATATTTAGAAGCAGAGCCTAATTAGGAAAATTAAAAGATGTGCATTTCAATACCTCTCGTAAAATCCTGCCTGAGTTTTATTTTCATCTGAAAAGGAAAGAGCTTAGATTGTTGCTGGGAAATTAATCCTTGCTTCCACTCCTTGTTTTGGCCCCTCAAACAGAAACTTAACTTCTGAAAGGTCAATTTTTACTATAATTGCTATAAAGAGGCTGCCCTGTAAAAGGGACTTGTTTCCTAGTCAGACAATGGCTTTATCAGAGAGCTTACTGTCCAGTCGTTGAAATGTTCACGTCAATGTCAAGTTGAAATACCATCACACTCACGCCAAGTTAACAAGAAAAAGTGTTCAGGCACTTACTGGAGCTAAGAGTCTTATTTTTCTCTCTTTTACAAGCTGTTTCTGAGCCAGCTTCACATTTGATACAAGCCAAAATAGTTGGGAAACAAAACGTGTGATGGCTTTGCTGCCGTATAAGGAAAAGCACTGCAAGCAACCCTCTCTAATTCCCCCTGGACAGCAGAAAAATCTGTGGAGAAGGATCTTTTAGATCTTTCATAACCACCGTTAGTCACATAACAACATGTATTCTCTTTCCTTTAACAGACAGTGAGGATGACAGATCTCGTCAGACTTTAAGAGAGTTAGCTTTGTTGTCATCATGTTCCCTCCTTTCAAGGCTGAACAGGGGACAGAGAGAACCTGGGTGTTTTGCAGGACAGTTTTTCTCTCTTAGATAGAGACCTCACAGTGGTGGTCCAGAGCATTAGGTGTGATCTCTTATCCATCGAGATACAACAGCATGATGCCACCAGGTCTGTTTTGCAAACACAGGTATTGTCTTCATGGCAGGGTAGCGTTTTCGGAGGCTTGGGTTTTGGAGAGAGGACTGGAAGATGAGTATGCTTTGGAGAGTTCTAGAATGGGAAAAATCCTAATTCACTAGGCATGAGATCACTGCAAGGCCATTGCTCCCAGGTGCTAGTATTTGCGGACACTGCAGTAATTTTGATGGCAGAGGCGCCAACCTGTGCCATCTTATGAAATCAGCCTACAGAATGATAAATTATCTTCCTCTCTACTGAACTGGATCCAGGATGGAGCAGACTATTCAGGAAAATATCACTTTGAAAAAAAAAATCTATCCAAGGACCATTTTTAGAACGATGTCAACTAAGAGATACTACATTATCTGGAGAATGTCTGAGAGAGACAAGCAAGAGTCAAATTGCTACTGCTTTTCATCCAAGAGATCTGGCCACCAAACTCTCATGCTAACGAGTTATGTGGATGGTGGACCAGACACAGATATGACAGTATGAATGACACTATAAGCTATTTCTTCTATCTATTGTACAGATAGCGAGATAACTGGTTGGAGGTTTTTTTTAATCAACTGACATCAGAAAGTTTTAGAGTTCCAGTGAGACTCCTTTGAAAAATATGGTATATTTTTCCTGTCATCACAAACCAAAAAAATGTCTTTTAAACAATTTTTAAAGAAAGAAAGAGGATGAAAGTTCTCTTTTTCATAAGTAATCAAGAATGTATTACACCAGTGGTCGACTAGGCCTACAAACGGAGAAAACATTCTGTTACTAGGAATTTCTGGTATTTATTATACAGAGAAGAAAGGGAATCTTTTTCAGTCATGTTCACCTCAAAGTTTGCAAACATCTGTTTACAAGGACTACGATGCCCAGGAGCAAGGCAGCCAGAATGGAGAGGCTAACAGCTAGTATTTTGGATAAGGTGCTTAGCCCTATCGTCCTTCTCACTGAGCAATCCCTGGAGAGATCTGGAAAAAAGACTTGTGTAAGTCACTTGCCCTGGACAAAGCATGGGACATTGAAACCTTGTATTTCTAAGATATTTGCCATTAAAATATAAGGAATTTAATCCACACTTAAAGGAAAGGAACCCTGCAGTGCTTGTATGGATGTGGACTGAGCTGTAAAAATATTTTTCACATTATATATTTAAAAAGTAGAAATGGCTTTCTTAAGTAAAGATTTACTTTTCAACTAAAAGTTCAACTCAAGAGAAACTACTCTGCTATGGTACAACAGATAAAATGGAAAAGTTACTTTTCTTTAGAAAAACACTTTTCTCTGAAAAAAAAAAAAAAAAGGAGAAATCTTTGTGGAATAAAAAAGGGAAGAACAAACAACTTGCATGCAATTTGCACAATAAAGACTTGCTCTACTCAACTGAATAAACAAAACAATCAGTTTTAAAAAATAAAACTTTCTTACCAATTAGACAGCCAATTTTCACCCCCAGAGAATTAATTTGTCCCAAACTGTATTGCATGCCTGTCGTCAGCCAATACCACTTTTCAGTAAAGTGAGAGAAGTTTCCATGTGTTTAAAACATACATACAATGGTTTTCTTCCGAAAATGTGTCAAGTATTTCTAAGCTTATATTTTATATAACGTGAGAATTTTTCCATTTCACATAGCTAATTTCCATTCATTCTTATAGTGCAGTTACAATGTTGAGTTTTATCAGAAATTTATGTATACATACAAATATACATTAAATGTACACATGGACACAAAAAAAATTTCTTTGTGCATTAGTATGTATTCTGAGCATGAGAAGAAGTAACAGATGCTTCAGTGTAAAATGACAGAACTGGAAGCACACATGGCATGTTGAACTGTGGCTGAAACATACCCAGTTCAGACTTCCAGATCACTCCTTCATGTAAGTCTCTGTGTATGGATGACAGTGTAGAGCTGGTGGTCTGCTGGCAGAACTCATACGATTTAAGAGAGGAGAAACTGTTCCATGGAATCTGAGTCTCTAAGGGGCCATGATTCACTTAGATTGCTGTGTACATGGTACTCTGTATTGGAAGTAATGAGGAAAGAAGAGAGATGCTGTGGTCGTGACACTCCATGTACCAAATGTGACCTATATGTCCTTTAGTTTAAAGTTCAAATTTCAGGTGAACTGTGAATGTCAGATTACTATGTGAATTTATGATCATCACTTCTTTTGCTCCAGGGATTCTACTTCCCCCGAGGACCTCATAAAAATATTTGCCCTGTCTCAACCTTTCATTTTGTTCAGCAAAGATCCATTGAAAAGGTATCTGTATCACAGCTGCAGTCCAATGTCAGCCAAAAAAAAAACCGCACAAAAAGTTCTGCTGAGCTGCAACTCACTGCACTGAGCTGAACAAAAGCTTCCTTCCTGAAGAACTGCAAAGGCTCTACTTCTGACAAAAGCTTGCTTTCTTTCCTAGCTCTTTAGGATTCAGCATCATGACTTCAGGGATAGCTGTAGACATGCAGAGGTTATGTGGAGATTTCTGAGATCTGAGATTCAGTTCCTGTTATATTCTATAAATGACTGTGCTACCTTTCTATGGTACTTTTATTTTCAGGTGGAGAAGTCAGCCTGCTGAGACAAACCTTTTCAGAGACAGTTGTCTTCAGAACTGGCATGTTGCTCTGGAGTTGTGTTCATCAAGTGTATTATCACTTTCCTTAGAGATTAATAAATTAATTTCAGATATTAGACAGATGCAATTTTAAATATGGGTTTAACAATTACTGTCATTTGATCTGACCTCTGCAAACACTGTGGGTTTGTTCCTGACAAATGCTGGTGGTGCTGAATTTCTAGCCAAAATCTAAGCAAGGTTTAAATGTCTTTCAAACTCCTTCCTTAATGTCTTCATAGTAAACATAGTGGGAAGTATCTTCTATGATTTTCAAGACCAATAAATGCTACTCTTAGGAAGGATGCTTAAACGCTGGGGATATCCCTCACTGTAATGTGATTCATGTAAAAGAATAAACCGAGCACATCTACTTGTTCTTTTTTGAGCACCTTAAGTAATGGAAAGTAAAATAAATTGAAAAACTTGTTCATTTTAAACTTGTGTCAACAGGCTAAACTATACTAGCTACAATTTTAATCACAGAATACACTCACATTTGTCTGACTTTATGAAGTACATGAAGTATATGGCCTACGTGAAAGAAAAAGGTCATAAAAATGCATTGTAAGAAACTGAATGTTGTCCTGATGTAGAAAGCTGGTTTGGGTTTTCATATAATTATTTGGAGGAAACAATACTGAATGTTCATACTAGAAAAGAAATACGCAAGGCAGAAACAGAGTTCTGGTGTAAAGATTAATGCAGTGCAAATAAAAGATTATTGTTTAAGTTAAGCAAATCTATCTTAGCCTCATCTCATAAATAGCCTCACATTTAGCCTAACATCCAATTTCCATTCCCATAGTAACAATTTCAAAGTTAAAAAAAGCAATTCAAAATTTACAGTATAAAAGACAGAGGAAACTCATTATTGCGGAACCAGACTTAAAGCAGCTCACATTTAGCACGTATTGTATTTTTCCCAACTGAGTTTATAGCATTAGGTGAATTTATTTTCTTAAGTGCACATGATCTGTTGAAGTGTCCTGCAAGTACTTACACCACATAAAAAGATGCCAAGGAAAGCATTTCTGTATGTAGCTGAAGACTCTCATATTTGACTTCTTTTTTGTATCCAAACAACTACCAGGAGAAAGCATTATCCATTCCTTATCTTGTGAGAAGGCCAGCAAAGTGCGATTACAGCCGGTGGATCGCTAGTAACAACCCTGACACTGAACCTCTGGGGAAATGATGTGTATGTAGATGTAGCTCAAGTGGTGAGACCAAGGGTAGGGCAGCTGCCCATAAATCACACATTCCCTGGGTGGCAAAAGGTGCATCCAATCTCTGTAGCTCTAACTGCTGAAGCAGTGCAAAGGAAGTTTTGCTTTCCAGTGAAGTAAGGACAGCTTCTGTTAGTTCCCCAAGATAGCCTAGCTTTCAAAAAATAGCAAGATATTTTCTGAGATGTTTCAAATATTTAAGTTCTTAACAGGCTTTGTGCTAGGAACACTAATACAATACCAGATGCATGAAACAACTTGTCATGCTCACATAAAAGGTTGGACATTCTATTTACCATTCCATTATTGAGTTTTCTGCTTGAAAATTACATGACTTGTATAAGTACAGTCATGCTGTTTTGAAGAGGAAATGTTTAAAATATTCTGGGCAAATTATTTCTATGAGGTAAAAGATAAAACAAACAAAACCTTTAAACCATATGAAACGTGAAAAGAAAATGTTAGAATTAAGCTGTCATTGGATGACTGCTTTTAAAGTTCACTGTCTTCATTAAATTCTTTATGAAGGGGTCCAAAGGCAGAACTTACCTAACTATACACAATTTGCAACACAGAACTTTAAAGTTTATGTTTGCTTTCTACAAAAAAGCATAATCTAACCATGTCACATCTAATGTGAATCCAGAAAAGACTGACAAAAGCACATACAATGTTCTTTTTCCATCTCCAAATTATTGAGTTAGCTAAAATGTTCAGTCTGTGGGAAAGTTTTAAAGAATGTATGGAAGGGCAATGCCTAATTAGTACCTGAAGTTGTACTGGGCTGATTCTAATTAATAACACTTCCTAAGTGTGTTCAAAGGCATTTAAGTAAAATGAAAGCCTTCAGAAATGCATTGAAGCATTTAATGCCTAGATACTGCAGTGATAAGCCTCTATAAAAGCCTAAAATAGGTTAGACAGATTTGACTAGCAGATAAAACAGAGAGAAAGAAACCATAGGCAAATATGTATTTACACAGTCAGGTATGAGAGACAGATATGCTTGAAAAGAAATAAATACACACAGACAAAAAGTAATTCAATTCAAAGCTTGTGCTTGGTTATAAAAAACACTGTTTGTAGTAGCATAGTTTTAAATATCATGTGTGCTATAAAGGAAAATGTATCCATATGACATAGCTGCTCTAGATTACAAACACCTTTTTTAAAATAAACTTTAAACGTTTTTTTATAAAAGCAATTAGCATTCCCTGGGAGAATGTGTTATGTCATACATGTGTTATACTGAACCAGCTCCTTCTCTGAGCAAACATACTAAATCCAAATAATCTGACCCTGCAAGAAATACTGGTATGCTAAAGCATACCAATGCTTAGTCAGTGGAGAAAAATGAGGAATTGTAGGTCATCTTTTGTGGTTAAAAATACCAAATGGCTTGTGACACCCTATTCCCTGTTTATTTTAGGACTATATATGGAGCTCAGATGTAATACCTAAATTGTAGACAAGTAGAGTTAGGTGAGATGAACCCCTCCCTGCACATGGTTCTTGTATTTCAGGGGATCAAATCTCTGAGTAGAATTTCACATGCTTACATAAAGTATCATATTACAGAAAAATACAAATATCTGTTTGGTAATCCATAATGTTTGGTAATCTGAAGAAGCAAAAGGCCAAGCTGCATCTGAAGTATCTGTCAGATCACACGCAGGGTTTTCCCTCTTTCTTGCACACCCACAGGAGTAATCAGGGTGTTGCAAGGGAGCGAAGAGATTGCTGTTTATTTACGCTGCTGGGTGTCCAGGACAGACGATCAGAGTCCACTGAAGCTGCTGAGTGACTATGGAGAAGTGAATTATACCTTTCTGAAGAGTGGCACAGCATGTGCCACCCAGCCTCCTGGGACATGTATTTAAAGGTGCACCACTCCCGCGAAACTGCAGTGTGTGGTCTGAATGCTGCATGGTATCAATCACTGCAAAGTCTGTAGCGACCATCAGGTACAAAAGAAGGGGAGCTCCAGAAGGGCCTAGAGGACTTTTTTTTTTTTTTTGAATACCGATGGAGAAACAACTCTGAGGTGACACTACTGAATGGGGGAGTGACTGCAACTGAGCAGCAATGAGCCCCCACTGCCTATGCTGAGCAGAAAGCTCATCAGCTGCCCACTGGGCCACAGACCTGCCGTGTTTTTAACACTTAACCAGATTCCCCACGGGCCGGCCACCTAATCAACTCAGCTTCAGCTAACAAAAATTCAGCGGAGCTGAAGGGAGATGGAGCATCCCTCACTTGGTGAGGCAGAAAGACAGAGAAGCAGAGGTTAAGAAAGTTCTCCATTAGATGACAAGCAATCCTCCCTTTTAACATTTTTATACGTCTCTCATAGCAGCTCCTCTTGCATAAACCTCAAGCAGGCTGGGTCTGTGTAAACATCCTCCCCTCCCCTCTGCTGCACTGGGCCTCTCGCTTATCCCCCGCCGGCAGCTGTGGCTCAGGAGGCAAACAGTGGTCATGCTGTTCTGTGCACAATGACAGACAAATAAAAGAAAAAGCAAGCTTGGGAGATTTAAAATCTAGAGCTGAGGGACTTCTCCGAGTTTCACTGCGCCTCTGTGATCCTCCCACTAAATGCAAGAGCTGTTTTCTTCAATAAATGAAGCCCGTAATAAACATCTCTCCTCATGTCTCTCCAGAGCCCTCAGGGAGCTCTGAAACGGCGAAGTGTAGAAATTTGCAGGAAGGTGTCCTCTGATAGATTTGACTTACACGGTATCGGTTGTTATAAACTGCCAAGAAATGGGAAATGGGATGTCTCATGACACCCATGGACTCTAGCCATTAAAAATCATTGTATCAAATGCATATTTGAGCTTTATTTCAAAGGAGCGTTTGATTCCATCAAACTATTTTTGAAGCATAAAGGTTTATTCATAAGGACTTTTTGCCTTTCATATCTCCCTTGTACACTTAATCCAAAGTTCCTTTCTTAAGGGCATGAAAAAACTTGTGTGTTAATTAGCAAATTTAGATTTCAAAAAGTGTTTTCTGGCAGAATAATGAAATCCGAATATACCAAGTCGAAAATATGATGAAGATATTTCTAAAGCTGACAAAGGCAAGGCCAGGTGGTGACCAGACCTCACATCTGCATAGTTAGAATAAGTATGATGGAGGACAGGTTTGAAGCGTCTGGCCTCAGCAGGGTATTATCATGATATGTGTTGTACATGCACAACCTTACAAACACTCAGAAATGTACTTACAAGAACCTGGAAGTGCTTTATATTGTGTAATCAGCCCAACATTCAAAGCCTGCTGAAATTAGAGGGGATCTTCTTATTTTCAGTAGGCTTAAAGTCAGGTCTTTTACACTCACTATTTAAAGGGAAACTCAGGAAAGTCACTGTTTGACTAATTCTTCCCCTTGCCCTCATAAGGATCTGTCTGCCCAGACATTCTAAAAATCATGCAAGTCTCCTTTAACAGCACATACCAAGTTTGTACTACTGTTAGAATTACGCACCATATAAAGGTGAGTTGAATTCCTGTTTTATCTTCTGCATCATCAGCAAAATGATCTATTTAAATCTGAACTGCAGAATTTTTATTAGTAAGTTAAATGTGAAAGTCAGAAACATGGATTTTCAGATATTATATTCACAGATCTAGCAATTAGAAAAGCCATCTTTGGCTTTCTACCTACACAGACAGGAAAGTAATTGAGAATAGGTACAGAACTCTATGGGCTTTTCAGAGTCATTTTTCTGATCATATTTCTAGCAATCTTATCTCTCTAAAGTATTTGCGTGCAACTTGGAGTGATGGAAATGAAAACTAATATCAAGAAGGATGTAAAATATCCCCCACACAGCAATGCTAGTGCTGATGTACAAAGATACATTAGCTCTTTGTATGCTTATCAGCTCAATGCTCCACAAAGTTAGTGATTCCAGTGCATTTAGTTGTAACTATCTGATTGCGCTGTGTAATTTGCATTGGACAAGGATCCAACAAACTCTGGGAGGATTCTGAATGCCATTTGGATGATCTAGATAGATTTGTATTACATGAGTATGCCAGTTCCCACAGCAATCATTCACAAAATCTCTACTATTATCAATGGGAATGTGATCGTTGTTCTTCATTTTGAAAACAAAAACTACCACCAAAAAATTGTTTTCAAAATCTTCAGTATCCATAGGACAGAAAAAATGCCTGAGTAACAAAAACTGAAATGTCTTTGAGATGAGCTGGATCCTTATGGGAGGAACTCAGACAAAAATACATAACAATTTTTTGAAACAAAAAGGTAGATAAATTACTTACCTGAACAGGGAAAATGTAAGGCACACCAAATAGATATACCCTTACTTAAATTATAAGATACATGCACACACTCCCACACAGATTTTTAAAGAGTGCTCTGTACAAGGTTACTATACATATGGATATATAATACAAAAATAAGATAGGGATTACTAATTTCCTACATGTTTAGTCACTTTGCGAGTAATGCCATAACCATAAAACCTTGTAAATAAATGGATTATTAGAAGAATATAAAGGATAAAAATGACTTTCCAAAAAACTCTCAAATCGGAAACAGATATAAAGACTAAGATTAGGAGATACCCCCCAAAACAAGCTTCTGAATGGTTCTTATTCTGTTTATTAAATATTAAAGGAAGGATTAAATTATACCAAACACTAAATAAAATAAATCCTGTTAATGCACAGCAATGCTAATGACCTATAAA
Organism: Caloenas nicobarica; assembly: GCF_036013445.1. Classification (NCBI taxonomy): domain Eukaryota; kingdom Metazoa; phylum Chordata; class Aves; order Columbiformes; family Columbidae; genus Caloenas; species Caloenas nicobarica. The sequence goes on along the minus strand of NC_088245.1, from coordinate 175,302,917 downwards.
AGACCTGAAACTATCTTTGGCAGAATTTTATCCTGAAATGACAAGAAAAGCCAAATTTACCTTGATAGAGTTTTATTAACTTCAGCAGATTTTTCAATGATGGAAGGAGTGGGCCCTATATCTTGCATTATTAATGATTTTATTATGGTCTTATACTTAATATCACTTCCTTTAGCACTGATGTTGTGGTTAATGTCGCAAACAAGCAAGAACTGTATCTTCCCAGACAATGCTATGACTGTTCACTAACAGGTAACTTTGAAATACCAGTAGATTTTTAGTTTGCCTACATGTTTATACTTGAGTTAGAGTTTACACTTGAGTCAGACCTTTGATGAGTACAATATGTCAGAGGAGGACTGGATAAAGATAAATGTTTGTCTGTTGTCAGTATCTGCATGCACTAAGAAAGATTTACTTTGTCTTCAATCCTTCCCTCTGCCCTGGGAATATACAAGAGGTGACAAGAAACAAGTTCCTTGTCTCTTTTTCTCAACCTCAGCCCCCTACCCAGTGCTTACCAGGTACCTCAAGTTTGTGTTACTGGCAGGGGGCTTTTCATGAGCCCAGGATGAATGGATGCGTCTACTGTCAGTTGCTCCCACTTCTGCCTTTCTGTACCCAGCATACGCCTAAGGAGACCAGTGTCCCATTTTGAGTTGGAGGGCGTTGCTTGAGATTCTTTGTCTTTTTGCGAATAGCATTTCAGTTATCACACCTGATGATCTTTAAATGCATCCTATGTACATTTATTATTACTATCAGAAATAATATATTAGGAGCAATTAGTACATGACATTAAACTAGAATGGGTGAAGCTAATTTTATTTGTGTTGTCATGACCATCATTTTTTGGTTTTTGTTCATTATGCCTTCCACTCAAAAATGTTGATGAATTTCTGAGTTTCAAGCCCAGCCTTCTCTGATCTCCACTTCAGTTATAACACTTTTGACGTTCATATGATACCATACAGACTGAGGACAGCTTTTAGTTTAAAATTCTCTGCCAGCCGCATCTTCCTACAGTTTTCTTTACTGCCTGACATACTCAAAATTCTGTCTCTGGTTTCCTGAGTTACTTTTCAACTGGGGACTTGATCTTGAAACACATATACACACAACTTTCTTTCATTTGCTAAAAGTGATAGTCTGTAGAATTGGCACCAATGTTGTAAGATGTTCTGCAAATGCAAAGAAACAAGGCACCTGAGATCTGGTTGTGGCAGTGCGCTCTTGAAGTTATTGTCTATATAAAAGCTGTCTGTAATCAAAATACTAAATCAGACAATAACAATAATGGGTGATAATGTATTTAATCTCTTTTACTGAAAAATTGATGATTAGAATGAATATTCTTCTTCTAGCACTTTAGCATATATTCCTCTGAAAATCTGAATTGATAAATAATTTCTCTTTCGATGTTTTTTATAAAGTTTCTTCACTCCTTGCATCTCTTTCTATAGTATTTATCATCTCTCTTTTCATATAATACTCAAAAATGTCATCTCAAGATAACCTTTTCTTTGACCTTTCAGCAGATAAATATCCTCTAAAGAAATCAAACTTATATTTTCCATTTTCCCACTTTCAAATCATCAAGAGCAGGAAATACACAAAGAAATACTGTTCTGTTTCTTGTTCTTGAGCTCAAAACACCAAATTACCATTTGACCCATTTTAATAGTTTAAAACTATTTTTCTTTTAATCTCAAAAATGTCAATTAAACACTGTCAGTTATAATGATATCAAATGGCATATCCTACTTCCTTTGATGAAAATGATTCGTTTAGAAATGCAGACCCATTTTTATGCATTTATTAATCATATCCTTTAAAAATGAATAAACAGAGGAACAGATCTAGTACTTCTAAATATCAATAGTGAAAAGTACATCGTGGTATCAGTATTGTCACTAAGAAAATCTACAGAAGGTTTAGATTGGGCCCAGGTTAGGTCAAACAGGTCTGGTCCTGCTTCGTTCCTTATTTGAATGGCTGGAAAATATGGAAGAAAGCTACTTCATAGAATCCTTTAGGTTGGAAAAGACTTTTAAGATCATCAGGTTCAACCGTTAACCTAGCATTGCCAAGTCCACCACTAAACTTTGTCCCTAAGCACCACATCTACACATTTTTAAAGAACCTCCAGGGATGGTGACTTCCCTGGGCAGCCTGTTCCAATGCTTGACAACCCTTTCAGTGAAGAAAAAGGCAGTACTTAAAGTACTGCCTTTATACCAGTAAAAACAGTAAAAAACAAGGGAGGCTTGGGCCAACTGACCATTGCTAACTGGTGAATGCACTGTACTAAATTTAGTTTTCTAAAAACCTATCTGGAAAAATAAAAAGGGAGGAGAAGTGGGAAAGGTTGAAAGTAACCAAATGTAGTGATTTAGAAATAGTCATAATTTACACAAAATAAGAAAGTTGTCTACATATTTAAAAACTGGCTCATGGGAGGACACAAATCCTATACGAATGCTCGTTGGTGTGTCTCGTCCCATGTCCTCTACTCAGTTGACTTCAAAGCTATTTTTGTATGTAACACACATGAACTGAAATTCTATAACTGCAATATTTGCCTTAGGACTGATTCATGTCATTGGAAATCCCTTACGAATTCTACTCTCTGATACTTCTAGCTGTATACAAATGAAATCAGATTCTTCTAACACTCATTGAAACTTCTCTGACTCTTCCCGTTACTTCGTTCTGGATCTGGGCAAATATGAAGAAAGCGTACTAGATAGAGTTGCTTGGCAACAATAAGTGGTTAAATAAATTTTAAAGTACAGATGTACTTTTTGCTGAATGTAGTATAGAACTTTCCTGCCAAAAAAATTATAACTTTGAACATAACTTCCTAGTGGGGAAAACTGGAGAAGTGAAACTTAAAGACTACGATATGGAAAAGACAGACTGATTTTTACTTGCTGTTGACTTAATTCTTAAACTATTTTGGTTTTATTTCCAGAAAATATGTAGAGCAGGACACTTTCTAACAAATGCCATAGGATTGTATTGACAACTCAAATAATTAAAAAATGAAAGTAGACTTCTATATCATACATGAAACTAAGACAAGTGAATAAAAATGGGATGTAAGTAGAATTTATTGGAAGATCCCAACTTAAATGTCACTCAGCAGAGAGATCATAGTGGTCTCATGTCAAAAGAATCTTTTGCTATCAAGATCTGTGTCTTCACTCAGCAGAGGAGGTTAGCAACAGTGAGGAAGAATGAAAAAGAAAAAAAAAGGCAAACCAAAAAACCAACACTGTTCCAATGCTTAGTAACATCCTTGGGTCAATCAAGAAGCAAAGTAGACTTTCTACATAACAGCATCCACACCTCTTCATCTGGCCAATATGGGACTGGCCAAAAAAATGAGATCTCCTGGAAAGTATCACTGAACTAAATTAATATAAATGAAATATATGCACTGAGTGAGTTCAAGTATTTTCTTTCCCAGATGGAAAGAATTACATATGTACATGCAATGACAAACAAAGTTTAAACAGTCTTCTATGCATTGAGAGCATTTAATGACATCAGCTGGTTCTTGGCAAGACCTTGCATTGCAGTTTTCTTGCTGAATATCGCTTTTAAAAAATATAAATGTTTTAATTGAAAAATCTCTGATTTCAAAGTCTGAAATCCATGGCTGCAGTATAGTTTGTGACAAACTGTATGATGACTGGAACCAAGGCTGTCCCCTCGACATGACAAATAATACAGAAAACTCACAATGTTCTCATTTATCTCTTTCGGTTTAACTGCACCTCGAAAATCAGGATGTCAAATCAGGAAAACCTTATTCCTAGTGACCTGTGCATCAGATCAGTACATCACTTTTTCCTCCCCACTTGTAAATTGCAAAAAACTTCTGATAAACAACTTAAATTGATTTTCAGTTAATGCAGATGCTAGCAGATACTATTCTCAGCAAGAATGCCCTGTCCTAGACTCCTAGACTCTTAGACAGAAGTCGGGCCCAAGCTTTTTCAAAATGAGTACTGATAAACATTCATCGAATTAGTGGAAACTTAAAAATGCTGGCCTTAACCGTTTTGATCCTTAACTCCCTCAAACACAGAAAGATAAAAGGTTTAACATTTGGAAAGCATTTTGGAATCCTGACAGGAAAAAAATATGGACAGTATCCAGAGGCTTGTCTAGAGAAGTGCAGCCACAGCCCTATAACTACTGTTATTTCTAAGATAAAACATGATTCAGATGGTCCTCACAGGCTGCAGAACCAAGCTGCTTCTGTAACCAAGTAACTGCATCATCAGACTTGGGAAGACATTTAAGTGACTGCACTCCAATGATCTTAATGGCGCATAGACTCCTAAATACTTCTGTGGGCAGAACCTGTAGTGCAGCATCTGCCTAACCTTAGATGTCACTAAGTCTTCCCACTGACTTCACAGGCAGCCCTGGGGAGTAGGATGTCTGAAAGCTTACTGCAGTTTGAAATCTAAAGCAGGTATGTAGAAGTAGATGCCCTGACTTTTGCTTCAGTGATTCTGATGAGATAAGAGAAAAAGGAAGTAGTCTGGCTCCAACCTTCATTATGATTTTATGTAAATTATTTTAAGTAAGGATTCTTACTCTCCAGTGCTCCAGGTCCTGAAGCTGAACTACTTTTTAAAGCTAGTTTAGCAAACATTCAAGGATTTCACAAGCAAACTTCATATTTGCTTGGGAATTGCACAGAAGGCAGGTGTATGGGTGTTCCAGTATCATAAAAAACACCTTTAATTATCTCTTAGTGTTCTTCTTTTTCCATCTACCTATCCATACTTGCATTGTAGAAATGGTAAATTCTCTCTCATTATGAAAAAAATCACACTGGAGAATTATTTATTAAGATTTTTTTTTTTTTTTTTTTACAAAAGCTATAGGCTGATTGTCTATTTGGTTGTCATGGAATGTTATTCAAAAGTCTCTAAAAAGGACTACCTACAGGACTGTTTAAAGAAAAATCTAAAAAGATTGTGGTGATGGATAATGAACAAAAAATTTGGGTAAATTAGCTTGCACAGGATTCCACAGACATTTCTACAGAAACTTACTCCTTGTATTAACTTTATAGAATAGCTTCATAAAAGTAGACCCTTTCAAATTGTCTCATCACTGTGCCTGAATGAGCTCTCAGATTACAAATATATATGTACACTAGAAAGCATTCTCCTGAGACTGAAGTTCTGGCATAAGGCTTAGTAAAGAAAGGAAGCCATGGAAAACAGAAACCTCAGTCCTGAATCCTAAAATATTGCTCTTCTCAGTAAAAATCTCAGCTATTTGCAACATGAGGCACAAAAAGATACCAAACAGCTTCTCCACAGCCAAAATGAATGACACATCTGGCTTTGATATTCATTCCCTTTCCAGCAAATCACTGTACTAAGTCAGAATTTTCAAAATGTCTATCAGTTTACATATATAGATTTAATTTAATTTAAAACAAGGCTCATTGTACAAATGCATTCTAGCTTCAAAGACAGGCTTCTTCAAAATTATAGTATGAGAGCTTCCCATGGTTTCCATGGAAATGACCTTTCACTATTTCCATGCTAATGGATCTAGTTTTTTATATTTCTCTTTTATGAGACTTTATCATACCAACAAAGCTAACATCCAGAATACAGTCCTTAAGTTACAGACGCAAACTCACTGAGAGAAAAATCTGACTCCCAAGATCTCTGGGCACGCTAAGCTTTTGTATGTCTTTTTAATACTGTGTGAGTAACAGAGTTCTGAAAAAGATCACCTACTGCATATTGTCAGCAGACAAATGCCGATATATTTTTCTCATTGCTATGTTCCTAAAAGACTCTCTGGATTCATCTCCTTCAGTCTTTTCCAGACTGCATCACTGCTCCCAAAGGCAGAACAGCTGGGAAAAAAAAGAATGGATTGAGAGCTCAGAGTCTTTTATAAATTCCAGGCTGTTGGTCATATCCAACTGTGAAATAAATATTTTGCTAGTGCATTTATTGAAAATCTATAGGTCTTTGAAATTACATATCTATAGGCTTTTTGATGTCTCTTTCAGAATTTATGCTTGATATAGTTTTTCTCTTCTCCTTTTCATTTTTTTTATCATTATGATTATTGTTGCTGTGATTGAAAGCTAAAATCCTCTTCTTCACCCTGGGACAAAAGGAATGGAAGGAGCAGATTCAACGCTGTTAACACTGAGAGCAAAAAAGCAACCAAGGTAGCCCTGTACCCAGTATCCTTGACACCTAAAGAAACCCATCTACCTCTAAGGCTTTAAATGCTTTGAGGCATTCTGGAGATGAACCTTGGACAGGAATGTGCTGACACTCAGGGTCACAGATAAAAATCCATGCCATCTGGAGTGTTGTTCCAGTAAGGTGAAATTTGGAGGAAAATTCCAGAAGTAGTTCAATAAAGCTTTTTCCAGTCACAGTATCTAGGGTTTAATAACGAAGCAAATCCCACCCATTCGGAAAAGTAAACAAAAGAAATCCGTGAGAAAACCCTTCCAGAGGTGCAAATTCCTCAGAGAATGAGAAAAACACATACATCTGATTGAGCAATTTAGTCTGACTCATATATAATTGGTGATGATGCGTAAGAGAGATTTTTAGCCCGTCATTCAGATTTGAGTTTTCTGGGCTAGCCATTAGAAAAATATCAATTTACAGAGTAAGCTAGAAATGAGCCAGATGTAGGTGGCTGCAAGATAATGATTACAGATGACAAAGGTAAAAGAGCCACTTTCCAGCATAAAATTTCTTTTTAATGACTTTTTTTTTTAAACTAAAAAATAGGTCAAAGTACTTGGTTGTTAGAGGGCTTGCTGTTATACATGTCCTAAGAATTAACCCCTTCGCCTGCTTCAAATAACATAACGACCAATATATAAATCAATTGTCATGAAGTGGCCAACTGATATAAAAACATCAATATCAGTTTACATTACCGTTAAAGAATAACTGAAGTGCTAAGATCATCACCTATGCTTTTTGTTAAGGTACTGCAATCACAATGACTATGAAGGCCTCAGACTGCCATCACTGAAAACATTCAGCTCCATTTAATTCCATTCCTTACACATTTCTAAATGAAATGCATTGCAAGTAATGACTTTTGTTCTATATATTGAACTTGCAGCCTTGGACAGAGAAATATTGAGGCTGGAAATACTTAGACAGAACACTCAAAGAAATAGGAAGTCTGAAAAATCTGATCTCATCTAGCTTTAAACCTCTACAGGGCTCATGTCTACACATGAGCTACTTAACAGTTGGGGTTAAATTCACAGGACTGATTTTGGGCACCTACTTGAGGTTAAAATGACATCAGTCAACTCCCCAGATTGTTTATTTCACTCCACTAACTATAAAGGGTGTCTAGGTGATTAGATCAGTCAGACAGACAAAATTAATCCAAGATAATTGCAGAAGCAGGCAGCTGATAATACTAGGGACAGTATTTATTCCTCAGAAACTATTCCTCTTACATAGCCTTTTGTCACCAGTTCTTTAGAGAAAATATTTAAGAGAGGTTTTAAAATTATTATCCTTAGTGAAGTTCATACTTTTATTGATAATTCTAAATTTATTAATACTTACTATTTTTTTCTTAAGATCCTTAAAATAGTTCTGTTTAAAGAAGGCTCTGTTTAAAGAAGCCTTTACTTAAGTGAAATATTTGCTTTTGGCAACCAGCTATTTTTGTATATGAGAATTATATTTTCTCTTAAGTAAAGCTGATTTCCCAGGTATTTCTACTCTAGATTGACATTTTTGTCACACTTGCAAAGACAGACTACTTGATTTCTAGCCATGGTCTATAGCAAAGATGTTTACAATGGTATTTGTATAGTGATTTGGAGCAGAACAGTAATGTACTATTTCCATTTTTAAAGATATAACTCTAGGTGATGTCAACATTTGCCTCCAACAAAATAACACTGTGTCACCCTGAAAAAGAGCTACATCGGCAAAAGAGACTATCTAAGAAAGAATATTAATTAGAAAAAAAAATCAATAATTATGCAAGCCTGGAAACACCAGGCCAGCATAAGAGAAATAAAAAAAAAAAAAAAACCCAACACCAAAAAAACCCACCACAAAACAAACACAAGTGTACTGGTTGTAAAACTAGGTTTCCTATTCTGTCATTGAAGCACATACAACTCCAGCTCCTTCCACTGCTATCTCCCATGAAGAATAGTGACATTCTTGTTTGCAAATTAAAAATATCCTAGGACAGGTTCTGCAACTGGCCTCTGTGGTCACCCTCTCTTACTGAGAAACACAGGATTTTTCTGGCATGAAATGCAACTTTTCTCCTTGATCTCTGAATATGCCTTTGCAAAGGTTAGTTTGAAGAAGCTGGAGTAAAAAAAGCCTTCCAAACCACTGATAATGCTATTGTCAGGCATATTGCTGTGTACTATCAGACCAAAAAAGTAATGCTTCTGACAGCAAAATGAGCTCTTAACGTTATTTTGTAATTAACATATGTTCCAAATGATAGATTGTGTGTCAAGTATTTAACATTAAAATAAGAAACTAAAAGCAAAAGGAGGGATGATGTGACACTTCTGGAATCAGATTCACTGGTATAATCTTTCTACACCATATTTTCTGATCCATCTAAACAGCTTTGTAACTGGCTAAAGAATGTCCCATGCCTCCCAACTGTAGGAACTGTCATAGCCATTTGGATTCAGAAAAGGATTATGTTCTCCACTGTTTTTAATTATCATATTTCTGGCCACAGTCAAAGCAGTACTGAGCAATTTCCATTTAACATTTCTCATGTATCTAATCCACCCACTCCTTTTGATAAGACATTGAGTAGTGACCTGAAAACAGTGATGCAAAGTAGTTTGAGAAAGAGTTTGAGGGGAGAAAACTTGCAGTGTTAAAAAACTGTTAACCATTGGTTACTAATTTAAACTGCTAATGATCTAACAGAGCTGGCACTAAGACTCCTATTGATTAGCTAAGATTGGCAAGACATTCACTCCAAAAAATAACACTCTTTATATAGCTACATATACAAGGGAAACAAGCTATAAAAAGAAGAACAACTCTGCCACATACTAGTGGCAATGAACGCAATAGCTGTGAAGCTCTGTGATGGGATATGACATGCATTTCTCCATACATTTACATTTTAAAGTTTTAATGAAAGCACATTGTCAGGAAATGCCAAGCCCACTATGTGTTTTCTCTCTGCAGTACTGTGACAAGATCCTGCTTCATGTTGCAAGCAAGAAAACATTTTGTATTAAATGCAAAGTGAATATGCAATAATGAAATTGAACAAGTTCCTCCAGTAAACCTGCTCCCCATCAAAAATCCAGGTGAAGCCTCTTTCAAAGACAAAAATGTTTTACTCCGTTTCTTATGAAGAAGGCTCTTATCAGGTATTTGGACACTGGCTGTTGGAAAAGTCCCTCTTTCTGCAAGAAAGCTGCAAAGACAAGATGCTGGAGTACCTCCTGAAACTTCATCAGCAAACTAGTTTCTTCAATTAAGAAAAATAAATTGAAATATGTATATAGAAATAACAGTCCAAGGCTGACTGTTAAATGTTTTTTAACATCTAACTTCATGGATTGATCGTATCCCTTGATATACAAAAACGGGCAACAACTAAAAAAATTGTAACATTCGTAAGATCAAAATAAGATTTAATTTAGAACTCTTTCTGTAGGGTATTGGTTTTGAGTTTATCTGTGTTCAAAAATGAAATTAAATTGTTCCCCCAGGTTCATAATAAACCGTGTTTTTCTTTTTTCCTTTGACGATGGCTATCAGTGAAGAGGTTTTGGTTCATCCTACCCCACATTCTGCTACAGCTGGCTCCAATCTCTCTTTTTTTTTGTGAGAATCTGGTTCTTATTAAGCTAGACAAGGTTTGTGTTGGTGTATGGTATTCAGTATGAATAAATGGCATAGTGGTGCTCATCAGTCTCATGTGTAGCTATTACAAAAAATGCCAATACAAGAAGCCTGTTCTACTTGAGGAAAGTTACCATACTCTAATTTGACTACGACTTTGTTTTTACCACCATTTTACCAAGGTATTGCAGCATTATAAAATTTTATAAAATGAAACTTAGGATGGCACTCCTGCTTGTGGACACCAGGGATCATTTTTCTGTCATTGAGATCAAATTCTTTAAAAATTAATGCAGGGACACTCGACCTCAGCTACATGCAGATTCTGCACAGGGGGATCAACCTATTCATCACAGGGTCACACAACGCCTGGCACAGTAGTGAGCACTTCCAAGCGCAATACTGAACCTAACGGGGCCCCTCGCAGATTTAGCCGCCAGCTAACATGAGTCCCGGTTACACAATCAGGTTCTAAATTAGGCTAATCACTTAACTTTGGCAGTAGTATTGCAATAAAAAAGATTCATAATTCATAACAGCGAAGGTGAAGATGTGAACCTTAGCAAAAAGGCACAAAGTCATACATCAAGAGACAATCAGGAGTCTCAAATAGCAGCAAGCCGAGCGGGCAATGACTAACATCCAACCAGGCAACAAATAGTGCACCAACTTTAATTCCCAATAACAGTAAGTGGTTTGTTTATTCTGTTGTACAATAATGGTGGTGTAATTTTTCTGGCTATATTTGCAAGAAAAGTACATGATCCTACCTCCTTTTCGTCATCATTGTTTCCTCACATGAGAATCCTTGAACATCCATTGCCATTTCCAGAATTAAAAGTGAAAATGTTTCTCTCATTTGGAGTATAAGTGCTTCACCATAACTGAGTGTGCAGTTAACCCTATAGCAGATCTTTAATGAGATAAATGTTATTAAAGACTGAAAAAAAAAGCCGAGTGTGATGAAACCGTCTTGTCTCTTTAGAGATCTGAGGGCTCCCTTTAGAGCCTGAATTTCAGACTCTTTCTCAAAGACAACTCAAATCTGTTCTTCAATCTTCTATGAAGGAGTCGCTCAAAAAGAAAGAACTGATTTTTCTATAGGAATAGCACCACTATATTTAAGACATTTCTTAAGTAATGTATTCAGCTGAGTATTATCTGCCATTGAGATAATTAGGTCTAATTTTGCCTTGGGCCTTAGTTGAAGCTTTGCAGTGGGAAATAATTTCTAGAAGAGTTTTACCTATTTAAACAGACAAGTTAAATAGGGGATTTTGAAAGACATATAGATTTCTACCTCATTCTCAAATCAGACTTACTTGACATAGGAATTACAGTTTTAATGTGCAAAACTCTAGCTAACAGGAGTTAAGGAGCGATACTGGGACTTCTGAATGGGAACTATCAAGCTATATATGTTTTCAGATATGCAGATCTACAGTGCCAGTGAAAGCATCTTGAAAAGTTACTATCTTATGATAATACAGGTATGCTATATGGGGTTGTCAAACATATAGACCAATGACCTACAGCTGTGCCACTAGCAATTTTGAGTGACGTCAATCATAGAATCATAGAATCATTTCAGCTGGAAGAGACCCTCAGGATCATCGAGGCCAGCCATAACCTAACTCTAGCACTAAGCCATGTCCCTAAGAACCTCGTCTAAATGCCTTTTAAACGCCTCTAGGGATGGTGACTCCACCACTTCCGTGGGCAGCCTGTTCCAATGCTTGACGGGACAACGCTAAATGTTTTTTAAAATTTCATCCATAAAATTAAAAGCCTAATACTCTCTTGGTTGAGTAAATAGTAAATTTTGTGGGGAATAGATTATTTTATCCTCAAAATAAAAATTATGACATCCCCTTGCTTAACCTTTTCAACCACTGCTAAACATACAGTGAAATACAAACTTTTATTTGTGAGCAAAACAATTGACACTTTTTTTTTTTTCCTAGATGAGGAAGGACAGAAATGAAAAATAATTGCTATTCCAAGCTTTACAGAGCTGAATTACCTTTTTACATGGGCAAATCCCCCATATAGGCCACTATTATTTTTACGTCCATAACTACTGAATCATCTAATAATAAAATAGCATTAAAAACAAAAGACATGGAGAAAAAAAATGAAAACTTGCAATAGATTTGACTGTATACCATGCCATTGCACCTTTGTCCAATATGGTATATTTACTTTTTCTTTCCATTGGGAGCTATAAACCAGATTTTTAGATGTTCTAAAATAAACACAGACTTACACATACTCAAGGAATGTGGAACTTAGTCAAGATAAAAGTTTAAAAAGTTTTCAACAAGAAAATTCAACACAAAGCCTCAACATTGTACAAAACAACTTCTGAAACTTTATTGTGAATTTCAAAGTACATTTAGAAAGGATCTTATCCTTAATATCATTAATGAAAAATAAATTTGAAAGAAATCCACATACTAGTAGTTTAAGCAAAGTTCAGTACAGACTTTTTGAAGTCACAATATATACATTGCATGAGAGTGCAATAAGCTTCCAATTACATTAGGTATATATTTTTTTAAAAAAAGAGGTTTGATTTGACATGTGTGAGAGGCATACTGTTTACAATGAAAATGTTTTACAAAATATAGCAAAGGAAAAATGGAATTTAATACATTTTGAATGTACAACTACTTTATACCCTTTTTAGGTAGTCCTTTACGCAAAGTGTACAAAGGTCCATTTTTTAAAGGACACCTGTTTGTTTGCACTGTCCAACACTGATTAGAAATGATAGCTTTAAAAATTCATTACTATACATATCAGTGAATTATTATTCAACTCAATGGCCACTACAATGAAGAAAATATTACAGAATCATTGACAGCATCTTCTTCTCTCCTAAACTATGCATAGATAAATACATAGCAATGGTGCCTATTACTACAATAAAAGTGAAATGCCTCACCTGATTTTTGCAGCTATTCTTTGCATAAATATAATGCATTATACATATATTAGTTTATTTAACAATCAATTGATTGCTTATTTTAACACTCAGTAACATATAGAAGTACATACACTGCTATCCTTAAATATTTTCCACTCTGTAGTGGCTCATAAGATTCAAAAAATCAACACTGTAAATCCATAATTCTCAACCTGGGGGAAGAGTATCCCTCAGATGGACTGATACTACTTATACAAGTTAAACCATATTATGAATCCATAGTGTCCACCTCCAAAATACATAACAGGAGTAATATAGTATACTGTGGCTACTAACTACTGCATAATCATTATATAGGAAATCATCACATCAAGTGTTTTACATTTATGATTATTCATTACATTATATCACACAAAGAGCAAAACTTTCCAACAGATGGATCTCCTTTTTCACGTTTTTCCATGTTTTAGAGAAAAATCATCACACAATGACAAAGTTATGCCTTGAGTAGTATGCAAAATGTGTTTCCTTTTCTCAGAATTGAAGAGTGAGCAGCAAACTATTAATTATTTACAATCAAGATGTAAAATTACAGCTTTAAAGAGAAAGTCAAGTTTTCAGCACCACAATTAAACAAACCATGTATTGGGGTTGTGGGACTGTCACTCAAAACTGTGGGAAAAGCATACCAGAAAAGTAGTTAGCCAATAATGAATTAAAAGTTGTACTTTCCTTTCAAACTGAGCACAGCAGGGTTATGTGATTTGTGTCCAACCACTCTGCAGTGTGTTATCTGAACAGCTCAAAGCATTGCAAAGGACAAGTCAGCTTTGCATTCATTATTGCTAAAATAAAAGGAATATGCTGAAATGTGTAATAACCAACAGTGGATTTTTAACTACCACCAAGGACATCTGAGACATGAAGATCTGCAGAAGAGAGCACACTATTTCTTTTCAAGCACAAAGGTAGGGTGGACAAAAATCCACCTTGAGTGGATTTGCTTACCTACTTTTCCTGGACTTCTTCACCACAGTTAAAACAAAGCCTCTTGCACCAGAGAAACTCACTGACTTTTCAATATAACTGTCTGTTGTATGGAGAAAAATTTTACTCTTTCTCTGCAAAACACTACCTAATTGCAGTGATCACTTGAAGGGCAGACACTCCAATTCAGAAGTAGTCTACTTTTGGCTGGCCTACTAATCCTGGAACCTCTCTTCGCTTTTTCATGAAAAATGTAGTAGACTAGGCTTTTAGCTATCATCCCCATTAACAGAGACAAGAAATGCTAATAAGTTTGCAGATCCGCCTGATGTTTTTCACTTTGGCTGTCCACAAACCCAACAGAAACTTCATAGTGAAAAGCTACAAAAATATGCACCCCAATTTTGCCTGTTATGATATCCATACAAGAAGAGTGCAGCATGCCTACCAACTTCAGTCATGCTACAATTGCGTGTCCACCACATGCAGCAGCACATAGAGTGAGACCTGTGGATTGCCTCGGGAACCCAAAGGGAAGGGAAATGAGAAGAACTTGGCATGGCTCCTGGACACAAGATTAAGTTTAGAGACAACACTAATGGCATGCTGATAGGCTATACTTTAAGATTTCTTTTTTTTAAAAAAATAGTAATAATAACCAGAAGCTTTACCAGTTAGAAACCTGTCCAGTGTTTCTGTATTAGAATATCACTTTAGGTTAAAAAACCCTCTTTTAGCTTACATTATGTGACACATTTTTTCTCTATTTCTGTTTTAGAGACACAAAATAGCCCACCCCTTCCTTTGATATCTTCAAAGAGGATAACTGAAGCCTTCCAGGATCCTTGACAGCTTAAGTATACAGTGGAATAGCTGACAATTACATTTGCTTTTCCCAGTGTGCAGAAAGGACGGCTAATGGAATTAATGAATCATTTGCTGTTCCACTAGTAAAAAGTCTAAATAACAACATGACCTTCAGTCAACACTGCTGAAGAAGAGTTTCCTTAAACAATTCACAATACATGAGGGATGACCTCAGACAGCAACTTATAAATGTGTTTGTGATTTTTCTTTAATTTTTTCTCTCATGTAGGTCTACATAGATAAAAGTTTAACTGTTTGCACCAGCTGCTATTTTCCCTAATGACTAGGTGTTTATACAAAACTGGGAACAAAGGAATAGTATCTTGTTCTAAAGGCTAAGTTCAGCTATCATGAACACAATATAAATCTAAAACTTCCACTTAAGCAAAAAAAATAATCCCAAGTTTAGATTTTTCCGAGAGAGGTAATAAACAAGGTTTAACAGATAAGTTCCTTTCCAAATAAAAGTTAATATTTTAAAAATAAATCTGAATAGCTCTATTCTTGCTTCTTGTTTCTATTTCACATAAATGCACTGCCATCAGTGGTGGGATTCTTGGTTTAATCCAGTGCAAAAATAAACCAAACTTGTGATGTTTCATAGTGCTAAATAGTTTATTAAAAAAACATTAATAACCCATAAGTACTTGAGGCTAAGATTGTTATTGCTGTTTTGAAAAGGATATTTATCAAAGGGATAGACGGGGTTTATTTAGCATCAGGTCAGCACATGAATGCAGACTGCAAACCAATTTTTATATATATATAAATATATATATATAAAGTTTTAAAGCTAGAAATGCTGTTTTTAAACAGGAACTGTATTCATTAATTATCTTTGAAGATGAAGGTTGGACTAACCCTACATTTTCAATCTTTTTTAGGATTTACTTTAGCAGGACTAAAGGTTATAGCAGAGTGAAAAAAAAAAATATTTAGTACAATGCCTACAATCCACTGATGCTTAATATAGTTGGTCATTGAAATATTAAAATGGTAGTATTAAGTGATTTATGTGGTTGACATAAATGTTTATGACAGCCTTAGCCACATAGTTGCATCTGTTTGACTTTCACACACTTTATTTGAAGACATGCATGTGTAAAGATCAGTAGCAATTGCCAATTTGCCTGATGTACCACATCACCATATAAAAACTGCTACAGATTTTCCCCCTCAGGTGCAATTTTGTCATACTCCATTAATACTTTCAATCCTTCCCCCAGTCCTGTGGACTTGTTATTTAGTAATCTCTGATTGTTGTGGTGAAGGAATATTGGAAAGTCTCTGCTGTCCGCAAGGCAGAAAATTACAATGGTCGACTATTAAATTTGGATCTTACAGTGCCTGCTTGGATCAAGCCCACTTGACACGATCACAACCAGTAGCCATAACGTCAGGACAAATTATCACCGACATCCAAAATGTCAATTTTAAACTAATTTTATGTCTCACAGTGTTGCCTTTTCAGTACCTAGACAAAGGCAGAAGCCCAGCTGTATTTTTAAGGAGGGCGAAAAAAATCTTAGATACACACATCACATAGGCTAGCTTCATTCACTTATGCATGTCAGGTTTTCAACTCCCAACTGGGAACTCTCCCACATGATTGCAACCTATTGTGCAACTGAACAACTTGGCTTTCTTCCACTTGAGTCTGTTAAAGAGAGATTACTGGGAGCCTTCCTTTCCAGGGCTGCTCTCATTAAATACAAGATTCTCTATAAACACTAGCATTTCTCTTTTTAATTAAACATTTTCACACTGCAAAGTAATCTATTTGTCTGGATCTTCTCTCTCATTTGCACATGTAGGCACACACACACACATGCACACACACACAAAGCCACAGGATTTCTATTCCAAATCAAGTATGTGTATCCCTATCTTTTTTCCCCCATATAGACAGAAGTCAAATTCATCTATTTCTTTAGGAAAACAAACAAACAAACAAACCCCAGCCATTCATCTGTTTGATTAATTTAAACCTGTAAACCTTGGTTTAATTCTACTGACATGAAAAAGTAACAGCTACAAGCTCCCAGCTAGGATTTGTGATTGATTATCTAGTGAAGCCTTTACAGAAAAGCTTGTTTGCTTATTAGTTGCACTAAGGTCTGTGTTAAGTGACATATTCAACCACAATCTTTCATTAAGAAACAACTGACTAAATATTTAGATATTTTAATTCTGAAATAAAATAAATATGGAAATAAATAAGCAAATACATTTCAAATAAAATATGAAACAGACAAAGCTTCAAAATCAACCGCAAAACAGAGCAAGTTCTAAAATAAACCTCTTCTTAGTTATCTTAGATGTTTAAAGTTGTAACATTTTATTTCTCAGATCTAACTTGTCTTTTGGAAGTATTATACTTTCACAACTATCTCTTCCTTCAGAAGTCCAGTAAGATCTTTTCCTTATCACTAGAACAGCAGTCATGAGTATGATTACATGACCAACATGCTCGCCACACCACTTAAGTTTCTTAGCATACCGTTGCATCAATCAGTCTTACTCACCCCTGGGTGCAGTGTATACTGTCTCCAGATCACTGAGCTATTTCGTTTGTTTTAATGTACACAGAGCATAATGTGAAAAATTCTGCTCAGAAGAATCATATTTAAGCTTGATGGGACTGCTGAACCCTAACCTAAATTTAACACATTCTGTACTGAAAGGCAAACTGGAATTACTTTCTATGACTAGTTTTAAAAATAGTTGAGATTTCACTGTTGAATTTCAACATTTATGATATTAAATATAATCAGGAAAATTTCAACATTTATGATATTAAATATAATCAGGAATTATCTACTAGTAATACTAGCCATGTGTCCTTGCAACACTGTTCAAAACAGTGAGTTACTCTTACAGTAAAACACTTAGCAAAAGGCAATTTCTTAAATGAAAATAAAAGGCTCAGTGCGATTAGCTTAAGAGATCTTAATGCATGCTGAGCAACTATGCACATTCAATATCTGATAGAAAAATCAGACTCGACAAGAAAATTTGGGTGTCTAATTCTGACCCTAGCAGCTCTCTAAGTTCATACTAATAATAGCAGACACCATGTACTTTAAGTTACACCAGTCTGCACTGCTGCCTACATTAGCCCAAACAATACCTAACACGTGGACCTTGCCTAAGGAGATGCTCAGGACAGACCTTCTCATCAGTGGAAGCAGGACCCCACCATGCCACGACCAACCGCACAAGCCATGTTGATGACAAGGAGTTTATCTTCTAGCACAATGCATTAGTGCTACACCCCTGTACATGGAAATTGTGGTACCTGACAGCTCACTCTCAGTACCAGCATGGTGTTTCTCTGACTGAAATTTTGAAAGTATCTGCCCAGCTCCTACAGGACCAAAGATTCATGTAGTTGCAATCTTGAAGACTTTCACATCAAGGAATAAATACTAAAATCCAAGTAAACCCAAACGGAATAAGAAAGATTCACGTGGAGGTACCTCATGACCTCTTCTGGTTAGAAACTCTCTCCCATCATGTGCTAGATGATGCCTTAATGACATCCCTCACTGTTTTATTTCTCATTTAGACTGTAAGCAGCAGGGATACAGTCAGGGAACTGCTTGCTAAGGAGGAGCCTGGCAGTTACAAACTGTTCATCTCTTCTGCCTTCTATCAGGCTTTTGTCTAAAGGCATTCCTACAGAATATATTCACTTCTGTATATATGCCATAGGTCTCTGTGGGATAAGCTTCACATTGATTTGGACTGCAACTGCACTAGATTTTCAGATGGTTCATTGCAATGTATGGCATCTGTTTTTATCCTGTAAAATAAATCTTCAAATATCATTAAATCAGATCCTAAGCTGTTTTCATAAACAAAGGGATTGTCCAGTACTACCTGAGGACTTGGTTATCAACTTGAAAACGTAAAGCAGTTTTGTGTTAGTAATAAGAGAAGTCACGTTGGTCTTTCTGATAGTGTTGAAAATTACTTTGAACTTCCTTCCTATGACTCTTTAGCTGTTAACTCTAAATCAGTGCATGTTCTTTAGGCAACATGAATAATATAACTGTGGCCAGCACTGTGTCTTTTCTTTACGGTAGAATCCTTAGTATATTTCAGTAAGTATACATAATCCTGTACATAAAGCACATGTATATATCTGTACACGTATCTACACATGCATAAGCGTACTGACAAGGCGACATGATAAGCGACATCATATTCTCCTTGCTTGAATTATTTTAGGCCTAAGTAAACTAATGAAACTAAAATAATTTAAAAAAACCACTCAAAATTAATAGAACTGAAGTAAACAGCTAAAAAATACGAGTCACTAATCTTGACTTTGAGATGATGATATATTATGAAACTTGATCAAAGTGGCCAGTTCATGGAGTTTCTCCTTGCACAAAACAGTTCTGTTACAGTTTAAGACAGTGTTGCTGATGTGTTGTTAATTTTTTTTTCCAGATGAACTACTGTCATCACTAATGTTTACATTTAAAGTGTTCTAATCTCCAAATTAGATCACCTTTCAGGTGAAATAACAGACAACACTCTTAGGATTTGGTTCTCTGATCCTCATCCTTAACATGAGGCAAAAGGGTGGGCTTTTCAAAAGCACTTAGTATCAATTGTAAAATTCCCATGGATTTTAATGGAAGTGTTTTGCTAACACTAAACTGTTCTGATAAAAATTTTGTTCCCCTATGAGCTTAGAATTCAGTTACCTTGTACAGCACAGAAGCCAGTGCAGCTACTTGTAGATCAAATGTTACACATAGTTTTCGAAAAACAAGCGCAAGCTGGTAGTGCTATGGCTGTTACCTTGGCAAATAAGAGTCACTGTAAAATAATGATGATAATCTTAAAACAAGTAAAGGGAAAGCAAAATCAGAGAGCAGTTTAATATTCACCTTTTACAAGAAGAAGATGTTCATTTCCAGCTGTTTCCATTTTTAATTGATGATTTTTTTTATGTAGTGAGCAAAAGCCAGGCAATATTCTTCAGAGAAGTGCTCCTATTCTCTTAATAAGAACTATATGCTTCTTATTGGTCTACTGCACCATGGGGATGAGATAAAATACGAAAGCAAGGATTTCTTTATTCTAGCTTGGAAAATTAACTGTTAAGCTCAGTGGGGGCAGAAAGGAAGGTGGCATTTAGATATAACTAATTTAGTATCAAACCAAAGCAGAGAGCCTACTCAGAGAAGAAAGAGACCAAAAGGAACACAAAATTGTACCTGAATTATTTCTGAGTCAATTCCTGTAAAAGCAGAAGAACTTTCTTTTATGCTTAAATGGATTACACATTTCCTTTTATAATATTCACATTGTTCAGAGTTTTAAAAGATCATGTAATGAACAACAACTGCTAAGAAAGAAAGAATGATTTTTTTTTTCAATACATTAAAGTGCCAGGCTTGCCTGAAGATGGGGCCTGGACTGCTTTTTGAAAAGCAGATTATGGGAGAGATCCTCAGTTGATATGAAATGACATAGCTCTGTTAAGTTTATCATTCAATTAGAATGTAATGTAACTATGATTACAATTTGCTTACATTACCATATGTTAATAAAATAACAAACACAACTTGTAAATTTTCTTCTTTGCTTTATTTTGACTGCTTTTAATTGCTTGGATTTTCTTTAATTGTAAAGATTGTATGTTTGAGGGGATAAATTCTCACTTGTGCTGTCAGACCAGGCTAATCATTCTCTGCTTATCCACGTTTCTAAAGACCTAAGATTTTGCTTGAAAAGAGGCTTAGAAGCAATTGTCTTCTGTTCATTAATCCATAAACATTTGATTTCAAATCAGATTGCCGGCAGACATAACCTCTTTGCATTGCTACAACAGAGACTTGATTTGATTAATCAAACAGCTCTGATTCACTGAATTGTTTCCAGAATAGTTGTTCCTGACAATACTATTCAAATAGCTGCTGAATTTGTATTGGCATTCTCAGCTTTCTAAAATTGTTATGTTTTCCTCCAGGAAAACATCGAAATTTTATATATAATTCAACAACTACTCTGCATAAGGGCCACTGTATCTAATGTACATAGTCTTTAATCCATGTTCTATTCTTGGCTTTGAAAATAAGTGTCACCTCTAAGATGTTGTTTCTCTGTACCTCAGTTTACACTCTAATGAAACAGCAAGAATGTAATTTCTCTATTCTAAAACACTTTCAAATTTATATAAATTATACAAACTTTTTTATTATTATTTTTAGGAACTATGCAACATTATATGTCATATACCTTTTTTTGCCTGTTCTGTTTGAAATAGCTCTCATTTATACAGAATTAAATGGACTGGTTTAGGAAATAGGAAAGCTTTATAGTTTCAGATTCCAAAACCAAATGTGCTAATTAAGCCTACATAGTTAATACTAACTGTTGCTAAAACAGCACAAGCCAGTAACATGCAACAGATGTATGATTGACTTCATAACAAACAATGGTTACTCTGTGGGAGTATTTGTTCATTCTCCTGTGAAATAAAGCAAAGGTGAAAAACAGCAAGCCTGCAATAAGGGCAAGAGAGAGGAAAAGGGTACACATACTCTTGTTACCTTTGGTTAGACAATAGGAAGAGAAGACAAAGCAATTTAAAGAGATGGAAAAAGTAAGTCTGCAGCCTCAGCAAAAAAAGCAAGAGTCGCGAAATTTTCATCATTCGATTTCTAAAAAGTGACAGTTCCCAAGCCCCAGAAAAACAAAACAACAACAACAAAGACAAACAAAAAACCCAAACAAACAAACAAACCAAAAAACAAACTTCATGGACTTCAAAGATCAACTGGAATCAAGGACAGAAAGCTTCAGGGAAGTAATAAAAACTGTGAAGGAAGCAAATATCTGTTTTTTTCCTCGGCTTTTAAATACTGCAGTTCCCAAATGAAGGTTGGTGCAAGTACTGATGCAACCAACTGCTTCACCCTGCTGGTTGACCCTGAGGAGCACTGTGTGACTAGCCCACCAGCAGACTCCTCTGAACCTACAGAGACTTTGCCTTTCCAGGAAAGAATATTCACAGTTAAAATGGTCAGTTCTTCAGTATTGTGTCAAATACCTACATTAACTGAGAACAGGCAGGAAACCTCAGCCAGCCTACAATGACTCTGCCAAAGTGCAGATTGGTTAGATTACTTTATTTCTCACTTCCCATTTGACACAATATGTTTCTTTTTATGATTCAGAGTACTGAAGGATGTACCTTCTGGTATGATCTTCATCTAAGCGCACCATATTGTTTTGGTAAGCTTCTTAACAAATACTTCTATATATTAAACTGTGTATTTTCAGTATTCCTGGGAGATAAATTAGGTTACAATCATTTGGTGTACGTGCAGCCTCCTCTCATTCACCATTTGATAAGACGATACACTAAATCACTCATAGGATTAACTGACAATGTACATATATTTAATAATTTATATGTATTAACATAGGAAATATGGATGTTAGTACTTGCATCAGTGACTTGTTTATGATTTGTGCTAGATTTTCCTTGCTGAAGTTTTATGTATTTATTGCATTTTGAACCACAGTGTGTGTATTCAATGGTAATTGCTTAAAGAGTTACAGAACAGTTGGTGATTTCTTTTCAGATTTTTGGCAGAGGTTGAAGTCTGAGTACTAGTGGCAAAAAAATGCTTGTTTGTTTTAGGAAAAAAAAAAAAAAAAGGTGAAACTTTTTTTTATTATTACACTGGTAAAAATGTGAGTTATTTCCCTAGAGAAAAGGAAGTAAAATGAGAGGAAAAAAGGATGACACTATTTTAAGGAAGAGGTGCAAGAGATAGTAAGCCTTTCCCCATTAGCAATCTTGATTCAAAACAGGGATGTGGTCAAAAGTGAAACTTCTTTTAGACTTTCAGCTACTCTCCACTGGGCTTTTGTCCAGCATGCAGATTAGCTAATACGCTATGTTAAAAGAAAGGTCCAAAACTTGAAACAGTGGGAGTGCTGAAGTCAGAACGGAGTTGCTTGAATGAAGTGAACAAGGAAGTCTGAACACTGCACTTATTAATTTTTGTTTTTATTAACAGGAAAGATGTGTCTCATCATACACTTGTATTCATCCAAGCATTCATCACCTGACTTTTTAAATGATGTTACATTGCTTGGAGATGATTCTCACAGCCTAAATTGAAATAAAAAGTTTCAACTCAATTGAAATGCAAAGACAAAATACTGCATTCCTTTCCCAGCTGAGCTTTTATTTAGTGTGCCAGATTAAGAAGCTTGCTCTACTTTACTGGATCAGAGTCAATACAGTTTGTCCAAGAAACTCAGAGATAAGGGGAAAACAGGTTTGATCAGGCAAAATTTCCAATAGAACAAATGGGTATTTTGTCCAAGTATGTTCTGTAAATTTATCACAACATTTTTGCCTCAGCCAAGCCTGCAAACGTGCACTGCTGCTTTCATACCTACATTTTGGGACAGCTACACCAATCCAGAAGACAGTAAAAACAAATTTCTCCCTTTCCGATGTTTGTTTTTATCAAGCTTTAATCAAGTAGGAATCCCCTAAAGAAAATTTACACAGCAAATTCGAGTAGCATAATCTGAAGCTCCAGTGGGTTTGGATTAAGTATAATGCATCCCACCATTGAGTTAAACTACCTCAAAATACCATAGATCCATGGACTAGAAATGTGATTCTTTCATCCCCCGCACTTAGAAAATAATGGCATCTACTTTATAACTGTGAGAGTTCCTGTTAAGGGCGCAGACGATCCTAACAACTACGCTCAGAGGTATTTTATTTCTTAAAACAGTGGATGTAGCCTGATTTGCATATTCAACTGTTTTCATCAGTATATGCCTAAATTATTTTTCTATAAATTTCATACTGTCCTGCTGTTCTTAAGATGTCAAAGTATCACAAATATTAAAAACTGAAACTCAATTTACATAGCTTAGAAATTACATTCCGAAAATGTTTATCTTTAGACAATACCTAAGAAATGCTGTGTATACGCAGAAGTAGCTCAAAAGTGGGCCATGACAGAAAGTGTCCATGTAGTATCAGAAATTATTTCAATGTGCTTAAAACTACTCACTACAGGTCACCCTGAGAACAAAGTTAACCAATAAGTCACAGCTACATTTTAGGTACACAGCTATAGTAGAAGCCATGCTTATAAAAGCATCAGACAGGCAACTTGATGGTTAAACTGGTAACTGTGGAAAGGGACTGAGGTCCAGTTTCCCTAATTCTTGCTATTTAAAGTGAAGTAATGCTTCATATTAAAAACCAGAGATTACTCAAGAAGCAGTGAGAGAAGGATGGCTGCTGCAGAAAAGAAAAAGAGGGTCTTGGAGATCTCTGAGTCTCCTGCAGACTGTTGCTTGTGGGAGGTAGAAAGAGGGATTATCACACAGACATGAGAAGACACATTCAACTCTTGATTATGAGCAAAAACATCAGTGAAATAGCTGTAATTTCACAAATATAAAATTAATGGGTGAGAAAGAAATTAGCTCAGATAGCCTTTACACAGAGATCACTACATGCAGCTCTAACCTCAACAAAAAAAAATAACTTGGGAGTAAATGATATTAGCATCTTCTTGGCCTTTTTCCATGACTATAAAATGGCATTAGTGTAAATGTGACTCAGACTTGGGATCCCTGGTCACTGTCGCAGCCAAGAGCCTAAGTACATGAAACCTCCTTGGCTCTGGTAAAGCACTAGTGCTAAATTCTGGGAAATGATAACACTGATTCATCTCAAAACAGTCTATATATAACAGCAAGGCTAGGCACACATAAAATTATGCACTATCTTGCCTCAAGGTTAGCAACATATTCCTAGTAGAAGGAAAAATGTTATTTTCGTTCCCTGCAATCATGTGATAAATAGCTGTAGGGCAGATTCAGCAAGATCTCGAAGGTTGTGATTTTACAATATAATGAATGTATGTCTAGCTTTTTGCCACCTGAAAAAGTAGCAAAACAAAGTAGGACTTGTCAGTATTTTGCTTATGGCAGAAATCAGACATTGTCCAGAACCCATTATGAGACACACTGCTACCTTCTTAACTAGTTTGATTATAACATTGACTCCAATACTTCAACAGCTCAGCTTTCCAGCATAGGGCATAATTGGAAGCAGCAGCCAGCAGGTATCACATGTGAATGGGAAATGTGTCCCACTTAGTAACTACTGACTGTGAACCAAATATGTGGTCTTGTAGGTAGGTTTGTGGGGGAAAATAATAATTTAAAAAAAAAAGTATATTCAGAACGAGAGGATCCTTAGATGGGTGAAGCATCTGTGCAGAATATGAGGCAAACAAATTACCTAGACATTTCAGAAGCAGAAAGTAAAAAAAAAAAAAAAAAAAAAAAAAAAAAGGTCATTGAGTTTAAATCAAAAAATGGAGAGAGGACATAACAGGAAAGGAACATTTTCAGAGGTATAAAACAACTGCTTATCCAGATTGATTACCTAAAATAAACAGCAAATCTTAAAGGTGGTTTTAAAGGAATGATAACCCTTCAGATGACAGCAATTCAAACCTATGGATAATTTCAGGTGACACTTTAACAAAGGTGGTAGACATATACTGAGAAGTGCATTCTTAGGAGCAGGCAGACTCAAACAGCAGCACAAAAATATTGGAGAAAGCAACTCAGGTTCAAGACTGATCACCTTGTTTGCAAAGAAACTGGCATTTTTTCCTATTCTACTCATTCATTTTCAACATGGATTAGACCATGGATTGCATGTTTTATTCTGATCATGCTTCATATAAAATACTGTGTTTTACTGAAGGAAAAATTGAATACAGGCACATCTATACCATCACCATCATGACTTAATGGACTGTGTTGAATTAATGTTTGATTTTGATGCTTCAAATTACTCCACTTTGGAGGGATGACTGAGTTATACCCATTGTATGCAGCTGCAATTATTGATGCACTCCTGCATAATTTGCAAAACAGTAGCACCAGCATTGAGGAAAGTATGAAAATGCATTGGAATTATACCAGATGGTAATGCAAGCCTAGCTGGTACTTTTAGGAGTACCACTGCTAATATCACCAGAGTTATCTGTGAAAGGCCAACATGAACTCTAATTCAGCCACAGGACCAAATTGTATGGTTTTGACAGACAGCAGGGCAGAGATTCACTTTGTGTCACTTTAGAAGTGTAAAAGGACCTACAATAAGTACACAGGTAATTTATATCCTCAAAGGCACCTTTACATTGCAAGACAGTGTAACATGATTTTACACTGAAGTAGGTAATGCAGTATAAAATCCTGCTAATGATAAGGTATTGTAGTTTCACCTGTACATAGCCAGTTGACATCAGCCCCAGGTGTATTGTTCAGGGCTGACCTGGACCAGCTACATCAAGGTACAAAATACCTGCTTCTCGTCTCCACGAGGATTTTACATTTAGACAGATACCTCACAATAGGAATCTTGATGTAAAACATACCTTTTTTCAGTGAAGATAAAGCCTTAACAAAAATCAGAAAAGGGCACATCTTATTTAAAGAGTAATGAGTGCACAGCACAGTCCAAATGTGAGATCAAGTCTATCTCAGTCAATTGAGTTGTGCAGAATAACAAAAAACCTAAATTTCTCCCTTTATATTTTAAAAGATTTCTAATAGCAGCAAAAATTACAGGAGAAAATGTCAAACAAATTGGCTTAACAGATACGAAAAGTCATATAATTTTTTTGTGTTTACAAGATTGCATCTTCTGGTGCAAGAGTTAATGCACTTTGTGAAAGTTATTACACCGTGGCTTATAAGCTTCAGCTGGATGTGGTGGCAGTCCAAATTTCACGACAGAATGCTAACTTATCTTTGCTATTGAAAAAACTAATGAGGTGGTAAATAGTTGCAGTGATGTTACATGCGGTGATATGCAGGTTTCTCAGGTTTCTCATTATCTATGTAACTGTACACACGTAAAAGTAATGAAAACCCAAAACAGGCAGCAACAGCTTAAGGCTTTAAAATGGGAATAGAATTGTGCTAGTGTTTTATAAGGGAAATATGATCAATTTACGCAATTTCAAAAAAAGTCCCTCAATATTTCAGCTAGGGTTTTCTGCTCTGTCTAAGGTCCTGTGGGCAGCGCTTAGGTGAAGATCACAATTAAGCTAGCATAGCCAATTTATTCTCATGCTGGTTTTATTCTAGTTGAGGCAATGGCATAATGTTAAGCAGTCTTAAGGACTCTCTTTGTTATGCTTATTGGCTATGGCTTTTAATTGAAGGTGCTATCACAGCATCCCTATCAGACTCCACATGTCAGGAGCAGGAGCACACAGTGAAGAGGGCCCTCCTGACCTCCAACTATCTTTACAGAGGACAGCAGGAAGTAAGATATAACACTCTTCAGTAGCTAGAGGCTTCCTAAAATGAACTTCAACAATACTGAATATGAGCTGGGCTTGTATTTAGCAGTAGGACAAGAAAATGTTAAAAAACACCAAGTGCGAGATAGTGCATGCAGAATGTTTTTTAATGTGGTCACCACTGATCCAAAGAATGAAAGTTCTGAAATCAGGAATTACTTCTGTGACATATTTATGACAGATAAAAATCATACATGGCAACAAGAAGTACTTTGTCTGGAGCTGATCTGCACCATCTATAAAGCGTCTTAGTAGGCCTTGCATGACACTGCTCTGCTGAAAAGTGCTCAGCATGCTGCTTTAAACAAGTAGATTCAAGGATCACTGACATTCTGTATATCACAGCAGCACTGCCAGCTTTCCTATTAAAAGAATAAGTTTTCCTGCAAGTCCAGACATCCACACTGAGCTTTTAACCATTTTGAAATGTAAAGATACATAAATGTTTTCATCTCTCATCCCAGTCTCCCATTCAAATTGCTGAATTCAAGAAGCACTATCCAGTCACTGAGTTGCAATCTCCACTGCTCTGCTTTGTGATTTACATTTTTTACTCTTGTTTTCAGAATCAATTTTCTATCATAAGTCTCAGTGAGATACCACACCTATTATAAATTGTGAATGCATTATGCCATCTGTGAGAAAAGTATGAACAATCTTATAAAATAAAAGCAAGCAAGCAAAACATATATTAAAGAATTATTTTTTCTCTCTGTTTTAACTACGACAGATCAGGATGGCTACAAAAATAGCTGGTGAAATCCAGCAGGCTAGCTGGTGCTACAGCATTGCACAGTACTCCAGCAGTTGTAGGTGAAGATAGGTACAGAGGATTTTGGTTGTGTGTGTCTATAATGCAGATGTTAACTTCTCTGAAGGAAAATGATTCATAGAAGCCATTATACCATATGAAAGTACTTTCACTCCTCCTAAATGCACATCTAGGTTGCCTATATAATATCAATTATAAGTGAATCAGATTTGGTCAGTATTGACATGCAGGTGCATAACACTACAAAACCAGCCATCTCTTTTCATCCTATACCTGGTTTTAGTACTTACAAGCTCACTAAGTTAAAAATACTTCAGATTTTGACAGTCAGCTTAGGGCCAGATACATTTACTCCCTCAGTTTCAGTTATAAGCAGAAGGACCAGTCCCAGCTAACATCTCTGCAAAACCACAGTTAGGAAGCTAGGCTCTAATTTCTCCTCTTCCAAACCTTTAGCTCAGTTTTGCAATCCAGATGTAGTATGCCACCAAGCTTTAGAGGGAAAATGTGTGTTAGATATTGCAGGAATAGATTTTCTTCTCAGATTTGTATTAATTACTGTAATTCATTCTAATTTGATACTTTTAAATCTACTGGAACAAATCAAAGCAAGTATCTATCTAGGTTAGAAAGTGTTTTACTTCCTGTATTATGCTTCTATCCAGATATGCTTCCAAATTTTGAATCTTAATGAAGCCAGTTGGTTTATTAAAAGTTTTTACCTGCAGCAACGTGTGGTTACAAGTTGGGTGTGCTACAACAGATCGTGCCCAAAACATGCTACTTCTCTACTGTGATAGTATTCATTTGAGGGTAAAGCTCAGATTTCTAATATGTGTATACATATGTTTTACAAAAATAAGCATGCTCAGAGAAGGAAAAAGGATTTTAAAAAGAGAAATAAGAAAGGGCAGTGACAATATCTCATTAAAAAAGAGATGTATTTAAGCATCAGCCAAATGACGCTTTTTTTTCCTATCGTTCATAATAGAAGCTTGAAGACTAAAATACTCCACAAGCCACAAGTTTCTTGGTACTCTGTGACAGATTAGAATATTTCTTAACTAATTGCTGAAGCATAGAAGACCTAAGCCTAGATTTGGGCAAAGCTGAGTAATAGTGAAATCCAGGGATGCTCAGCAGGGATGCTATCAACAGACACATCACAGAACCACAGAAGTGCATCAGTTTCTTAAAACTCTTGAAAAGCACCTACCGTTTTGACATTTTCTTAGTCCAGATTTTGAAAAAACACATTAAGAAACAGAAGTTCTGATTTATAATCAGGGAAGCAGATTACAAACCCCAAAATGCTACAAGATTCAAATTACTTGCTGAAGGCTCTGGACCACACCTTTGCCTAGAGGCGTTTTGTAAGCCTACACAGCCCACCCAGAAGTGGTCCTGCATTACTGGTTAAGTATTATGGATTGCATGAAGTTCGTTGCAATGTATTAATTCTATAGCAAGAATTAAGAAAAACAAAAGTAAGTGTATTTAAATCTCATTCATACAACATATTTTCATCTCATTCACACACGATTGACATTCACACAATTCATAGCGATGGTCGCCTACAGCTTCATTGTCCACCTGGCCTGTACCAATACACTGAACACTATGGCCATCAGAAGTCAAGACAAACAGGATCAGTGCGAACCAAGAGTGGCTTCCTTATGCTATATCCATGTTTCTCATCTGTTTCCACAGCATAGGCAAGCATTGTCATTTTCAAGTCACTGCAGCTTGAGGAAAAAGGAGTTGTGAAATAAAAATAAAATGCCAATCATAGTAGCGTGTCACCTATCTTGTCTCATTTTGTCTTTCTGCCTATTGACAACCTCATGCTCCTGTAGCATACGAAGGTAAAAAAAATCGGGTGTTCATTTCAAACTGAAATGTTTGACAGATGTAACAGCTTTCTGAAATGAAACTGATGAAATCTTAAATAGGAAAGTCCATCCCCTGCACAGGGGAGAGAGTACATTTCAACAGGCAAGGTTTACTGTCCTCAGACAGATGCAGATTTCATTTATTTTTTTATTTATTTGGCAGTTGTTAAAAATATGTGAGATGACTAGGGCTTTGCTATTGGTGCATAATCTACCTCCTGCTGCTCTGGATGCCGCAGACTTCAATGTGATCCATGTTTCAGGGTCCTGTTGTCACAAACTGAAGGCAATTTCAAATTCTCTTACTGGTAACACTAGCACTTCACCGATATTTTGACCTGTATTTTAAAATGGTGAAAGTGAAACAATCTGACAAGTGACTGAAAATTCATACCGCTATAGACACATGCCTAAAACAGAGAGGTAAAAGAAGTATTTTTACACTACAGTGTGAACAGCCAGATATAACTGAGGATAGAGATCAAAAGTTTACAACTGCCTTTTTCTCTACTCACACTCACAGAATGAGGTATCAAGGAACATTCAGCGCTGAGGAAAACCAGAAATACTCAGCACAGCACCAAAACAACATAACTGGCATCTCACTGCACCGTCTTCTTAAAATAGACAGCTGCATGAATGGCCAGATAACAATTTAATAAAAAACAAAAGTATTTCTGTTGATTTGGGAGCCTTTGAATTTGAGCCATAATCTAAAGAAGACTTCCCCAAAGGCAACTATGCACATTATAAACTTTTGTGTGCATGGAAACTGTTCAAATTATACCTTTATTTAAAGAAATACATACTCTTAAAACTCTTCTCTCAGCTTCAGTGAGAAAACTGGACTGGATCACGCTCTTCACTGGTGAAGTGAAGGGTATGGATCACACTCGATCATACTCTTCACTGATGTGGGATGCATCTCATCCAACTGTATCCATCAGCTTTCGCAACTACTTTAAACTGGCATATTTTCTTTAGGGAGGAGTAAATCGTGAATTCAGTGAGGCAGATTAGATTTGACATGCAATTAGAAGTCAGACAAGACGAATCCCACCATAATGTCAACAGAAGCAAAATCAGGTATTGTGTTCACGGGCACTACCAGCTAAGTATACTGCTGAAAATTACACAAATTATACTTTTTGTGAACATCATTTGCAGAAATCAGACTAGATCCACAATCAGAAGTTGGGCATCTGAGGTAACTATAATGTTCAGATATATTCATTCCATGCTATAAGCAGAGAGACTGTCACAGAATCACAGAATCACACAGAATCACAGAATGTTAGGGATTGGAAGGGACCTCAAAAGATCATCTAGTCCAATCCCCCTGCCAGGGCAGGAACACCTAGGTGAGGTTACACAGGAAGGCGTCCAGGCGGGTTTTGAATGTCTCCAGAGAAGGAGAATCCACAACCCCCCTGGGCAGCCTGTTCCAGTGTTCCGTCACCCTCACTGAGAAGTTTCTTCTCCAATTTAAGTGGAACCTCTTGTGTTCCAGCTTGAACCCATTACCCCTTGTCTTACTGTTGGTTGTCACCGAAAAGAGCCTGGCTCCATCCTCGTGACACCCACCCTTTATATATTTATAAACATGAATGAGGTCACCCCTCAGTCTCCTCTTCTCCAAGCTAAAGAGACCCAGCTCCCTCAGCCTTTCCTCATCAGGGAGATGCTCCACTCCCTTAATCATCTTTGTGGCCCTGCCCTGGACTCTCTCCAGCAGTTCCCTGTCCTTCTTGAACTGAGGTGCCCAGAACTGGACACAATATTCCAGATGAGGTCTCACCAGGGCAGAATAGAGGGGAAGGAGAACCTCTCTCGACCTACTAACCACCCCCCTTCTAATACGGTCATAACAACAGTATTCCCAAAACCTAGCCCACTGAATGGAAAGCTACTAAAACCAGGGGTTGAATATCACTCTCCTTCAGGCTCTGCATCTTATTCTATCCAAGAAGGAGGTGTTCTCTTAAATCAAATTTTACTCGTCTGCA
The DNA here is from genome assembly GCF_036013445.1 of Caloenas nicobarica. Taxonomy (NCBI): domain Eukaryota; kingdom Metazoa; phylum Chordata; class Aves; order Columbiformes; family Columbidae; genus Caloenas; species Caloenas nicobarica. Next base: position 175,271,170 of record NC_088245.1, on the reverse strand, counting down.
CTCTTTTCTGGAGCTCCTGGATGCCCTCCTGTAAAAGAAAACTTTTATCAACACTTTCTTCCTAAAAATACTAGAGGAGAAGAGAGAGACTCACATAAACCTCAGTGGTGAAAGTATTCCACCATGAAGTTCAGTAGCAAACCCTTTATTTCTCTTAAGTAATCTGAGTGAAAACTCTCTATAATAACCTGATGTATAGGTCATATATGAAAACATGTATCATGCAGATCCCTTTACATCAGGAACACAATTGCCTCCATAAACTCATGTGTTTTGAAGGAGTACAGATTATGAGACAGAAATTTGCATCTATCAGCTTTAGCCATTTAAAAGATATTACTATTAGCTACCACTCAACCAGAGGCCAGAAGAACGGCAAATAGCAATCACAACTAAAACATGGAGTTTGTCTGACTTTTCTCGGTGCTATATTACGATATAAGGCACAGGCTAAAGTAGCTCATTTGATCAAAAATATTGTACAGGCAGAAATTTAACATTTTTGAACAATTAAGAAAGCCAATTACAGAGTTTTCTTAGGAGTAACACATGAAAGCCTAGGAGGTACTAGGAATATCCTGCAAAATTACTAATAAAAGCAATCGTGTCTAACACTTAATTTTGCTGGAAGGAATGAAGGAGAATGGATGAATATCAGTTCAAGGCTACTAAGTGTTTTACTAATCAATATCAATAGCTATCCTCTTTCAGCTATCAGCCAGTGAGAATATCCGATTTAATTTTTTAGAGTGAGGAGAGGATGCTTTTTTAAAATTCTACCTGGATCTTGTTTCTGCAAACCTGGGGGAAGAAACAAAGGAAGGAAGGAATATCTAACAGCTGATCCTCCACATTTTATCAAATTCACCTCAAAATAAAATGACTTTTAATTCACTTGACTCACGATTAATTTTACATATTTTTTAGATTTTGGAAATATTATCTCAACATCATCTTATTGCTTTTATAAAGAAGTTAACATCAGGAAGAGCTGCAGATGGTGTAAATCAGCAGATTTACCCCAGTTTGGATTTAGCTTCAAATGTTGAACTGCTACTCTAAGAAAGGGCTCCTTTTATTCCTTTTGTAACAAGAAATGTGCATATTCCAGAACAACTTTCAAATAATAATATTAATATTTGTGCACAAAAAAAATCAGTGTGGCATTTTGCAAAAGAAATGGCAAAACTATAACTATAAAACTCTAACTACAGAAACTACGCACAAACAAATCCTGACTAATGCTGAATTACTCAGTTTTCCCTCTGTGTAACAGAAGATACAGGACAACCCATGCCAAGACTTTAAAACAAATATCCCCCGCAACTCACTAACTGCCAAAGAAACAACAAGAAGAAACAAAGGATGGACAATTTTTGAGACTGGTACTATTTGGATAACTCCATATGCCTACGAATAAGATTTTTATCCATCTTTCTCTGTATTATCACACATAATTCATAGTACTCACAAACCTGAAAACTATATCGAGAAATAAGGATAAATCTTTCCAAGATTTGAAATTCCATATTTTTTTAGTAAGGTTTTTGTTATAGTGGCCCCAATGCTTCTGTAAATCCTTAGGACCTAGGAATAATCTACACATGGTTTTGTGTAACTACAACAATGCTGCTATACAAAACAATTTCATTTATTTATTTGAAGTTTTCATAATAGCACAACCAATGTAATAGTGCATTAATACCAATTTAAGGTGTCTTCTCTCAGTAATGGCTATTTTTGTTTCCAGACAGAGTTTACAGCTCACTAGAACACAATCCATTACAACAAAATTATTGCAACTATATCATAAGAATTTTTAATATGATATTTAATTACAAAAGAACAGTTAAGATGATATGCATTTTATATCCAGACAAGCACTTAAAATCTCAGGTAGGTAAGATGCTAAAGCCTCTTATGTTGCAAATGTCTAGCTAAAAGATGCCAATGAAAATGAACAGAAGATGCCCCCCTACCCCCACACTGAAGTAAAACATGATAGCATCCATTCATTTCTTATCTACAGTCTGGGTAATTTTTTTGCAGTCAATGGAATGTTATCTTATGTAAACTAGAAATGAATTGATTAAATGGCTACATCGGTCTATTGGGATAACTCATTTTATATACATTCTACTATAGGCTGGTCATTCCATCCTAGGCTAGTCAAAGCATAAATAAAAGAAGAACAAAGTAATGTATGATTTTGTGTGTGTGTGTGTTTGTTTTTTTTTTTTTTCCTCCAGCAAAGATATGGGCATTACAGAGTGTATGTGAGATGGCTGTACTTGAGAAACCTTCTGCCTATAGATTTTACAGACCACTGTGATCATTTGTGGGAGAAGTGATATCAAGAATTCAAGTATCACCTGCAGTTCCTGTTACATCTTTCAGAATATGGCCATTTGACCAGTTACATTCTGTATGTTTGCTGCAATTAAATGCTAGAGTAAGAAGATAGACAGCATCTCCTGAAACTTGAACTCAGCTATTCTTGAACTGAATTTGCCTAGATGAGGATTGGTCCATTAGGTATTATGTATCTGCCCATGTATAGAATATGTATAGATGAACAGTTCTACTGCAAAAATATGATTCCTAGAACTGATGAAGCAACCTTACTTAGGACTTGAAACCTGCACTTCAGACAGGTAGACTGTGCCTGTAAAGAATTGCTGAATGTAAATAGGTCACAGTTTTCATATCTTAAACATCTGTTGTTTATACCCAAGAAAGCACATCAGGGGCAAGAAAATTAATTCCCCAATTGCTGTCAACCGAGTTAGGGAACAGCAATAAACAGCTTACTGTAAGCCTCTAGCTACAATAAAATTGCTGTCAATAAAGTGTGGCTGATATGGTTTTGCTGTGCTAGAAGAACAGATTATTCGGAAGTGAAAATCTGAAATGGAAACTTAAAAGATCCCTCCTTGTTCCTATATACAAAAAAACATTATCACAAAATTCCAATAGCATTAAACTCTCAGGAACTGGTTCTCACTCCCATGTGTGTCACACATATATTAAATGTTTGTGAAACTTTGGCTTTGCACATTCAGGACAGATGAGACAGCAGAGATTCTGATAAAAATCTTTTGCATGGGAAACTTTAAAAGAGAAATGAAACTTGCTAAGCTTTTATTGTCTGGATCTGTACACATAAAATGTTCCCTACCCTAGTTTAGCATTTCTACTGTCACTATTGAAAATGGTATTATAGCTTAGGGTTATGTTCAGATTTCCATTATAACCCTCAGTTTTCACATGCTCTTAACTTTCTGAAAAATTCTTCTTTTCAGCTGAAATTTTCCATGCTTCGTCTCAGCTCAAAGATGAATTTCTTTAGACAGTTGAGCAAAATCCGTTAACCTATTTTTCAGTTATACAAGGATAGAAAAAATACACTGTACATTTTCATGATTTCTAATATTTTAGTATAGTTGTAGATATATAAATACATAGAACTAAAAAAACAATTGAATTTTACATGCAGATGTTTTCCCAGGTGACTAATCCTCACCCAAGACTAATATCCATGCTAACATATAAAACAAGTTAAGCATAAAAAAGAAACAATGGAATTTTATTTTTTTATACTAAGAGGTAAAACAAGGCCACTAAAAAATAATACCGCACACAGAATTATGGAATGCAATGGTTACAGAATTTTAATATTTGCAGGTGACGTAGACTCTGCACTGCTGCTCCAATGCAGATTTCCATCAACTTATGCACCTTGAAATTGCCACTCTCAGCGTATCAAATTAAGAATCATTAATGTTTTCAGCTTTTCTTTTCTCTTACATAAACCCTAAAGTTAACAAATTTAAACACCCCAGAGTAAGATAACATCAATTACATTTGTCACAGAAAGCTTAAGTGATGTGCATTGATCAGAGGGAGCCTTGGCTACTCATTCCTTGATCAGGCAAGAAGTCCATTGACTGAAAAAGGAGTAAAGCAAGCTCCACAGAGCTTACGTTATTGATTCCATGATTAAACATATATCTTAGCATGAAATGTATTTAATGTGTCAGTCAAGCCCCAAATCCTTGATTTCTGCCAACAGAGCACAGAAATAAAAGGACAGAGTTACCATATATTTAGCTTTCCCGAATCTACTAGAACTATGCACATTTCCAAAATTTATAAATTAACATCTTGATTCAGAAAAGTGCTTAGAGTGTGCTTATGGCTGTCTTTCTTGAAGACAACATCTGAACATTTGGACTCTGAGGATCTGCTTCAGTCCCACCACTTTAAATGAAAGTTGAGCACGTGCCTAAATGCTATTTGATTAGGAATGAAGACTGAAGGTTTTGCCCATAACCCATAATGATACATATTTTTTAAACCTGTGTTGTCATTGCTGTACTTCAAATCTGGTTAATCGAAGTTGTTATAATTTAAAACTGGGATAACCACGGTAAATTGGCCATAATTTCTTTTATTACTTGATCTATTGTTAAGCTAATGACACTGAGTAGGAGTTTTTTTCTCTGTTTATTTGCATTTTATAAGAGGTCTTTCACATAGAAGAATACAACATGTCGTCTTCTACTGTATTTCTATGTAGCTGTTCGGTGTAGAGACTTACTAATTTGAAGCGCATTTTCAAGTTCAATCAAATACTGAAAAGAACACTGATTGAGGAGCCTGCATAGATTTCGGTATTCTTTATGAGTCATAACACTGATTTTGGAAGCTTAGCTATAGAAGCTGGTGGTGTGCAACATCCTTTCCGTACTACTAATTATGTGAATTAGCATTTAGAACAATCCCAAATTCAAGTATTCAAAAATGCTCTTTTCAGAGCATCCACCAGGTTTACTGCAAGATAGGCACTTGAAGAAGGCTTTGGTTTTTATTATATGCTGGGTACTTCTGAAACATCAGCCTGTGCAATTCAAAATGACATGTCAAGAATTAACCACAGAATTTTCACTAAATTTATTGACAATTGCACAGAAGTTGCCCAGCAAAAAAATATTAAGAAATTTGAATTGAACAATCTATTTTTGAATTCTAAAAGCTTCCTGACTTAGGACCCAGTTCTAACTGATTTCTAGGGTCAAGTTCCCATTAAAAGTAACAAGATTTTGCTTGAATGAAGTCCAAGCATGGACTTAAGTCTCAGCTCTTTATTAATATTAATGTATCTGCAAGATACATTGCATGTGTATTTACCTTGGACTGAAAGAAACTGTAAGTAAAAATGGAGGATGCTAGTAATTCTTAGATGTATATTAATCTTATATTACTTCTTTCCCTATGGTAACATCCTCCACAACAATTCCCACATCCTTTACAAACCACAGAAAGAAAACTTGGCAAATATGTAGGTAACTTAATACAACTTCTAACATTAGGTACAGAGAAAATAATTATGTTAAACCTCAGGAAAACAGTACAGTGGCACAGAACTAAGTATCTCTTCTTAAGGGAATTTTTAAAAATGGTTTTCAGATACTATGGCATTAGCACACACTACTCATTCAGTAAGATTAAGTGTGGATACTTTGCTTAAAGGCCATACTCTATAAGAAATCTATAGAAAGAAAAGAGCTATGAGAGTCTATTTAACCTCTGTGCCAAGGAACATTATCTAAAAGGCATCCAAATTTCAGGAACTACAGACAGAATAATAGGAAAGCTGCTAATGATTACTTCCATTGCTGGCTGTACTCCTCCAGCCAAAAGAAACAAGGGGACATAAAAAGGTTACGTCCTGTAACACTCATCATTGGGAATAGAAAGATACTCTCCTTCCCCACAGAGTAAAAATACACAAGCTCAGTTTAGGTAACTGTCTACCTAAGAGTTATATTTTCAGTTACATATAATATTACAAATTTTGCAGGGAGCGATCCAAATCACATGAGTATTTGCTAACTTCCAAAATGATTCAATAAGATTTCAGTGGAATTGGAATCAGGTCCATATACAGGTATAATGACTGATATCATTATTAAACTGAAACTAGCATATTTACTATAATGAACACAAATAACTCTGAAAATACTGCCAGTAGTTTTTGTTGGTTTTGTTTTTTTGGAGGGGGTGTTTTTTGTGTTTGTTTGTGGTTTTTGCTTTTTTTTTTTCCCCCCTCATATTCAATTTCACTGTGCAGAGTTTATACATTCGGTCAGCTAAATAATTTGGGGAGGTTTTAACTGTTTCTAGGTGCTGTGGGGGATTAAGTCTGAGTTTCCTAATAGAGTTGTAAAGCTAATTTAAGCTATATTAACATCTCAGAACAGAAAAAGAATGTGTGGGTTGGGGGTGTTACATTTTGTAAGTAAAGCTGGGAGAAAACTTCAGTCGAGTAACCACAGACTATGCAGAGTTCTTATATAAGTTTGTTGTTTGTTTTTTGTTTGGCTGGTTTTTTTTTTTTAAATTGTTTCTTTTTTAACTGTTTCTTTTTTAACTTATGCTGACAGTATGTATATGGTGCTGTGTAACAGCCTGAAGACGGCTCTGAGAGGATACTCTTCTTTAAAGTCCTTAGATAAGATTAAGGTTTTGTGGGAACCTTCTGCGATGTTTTCGTGTCTCGTTGTAAGTAGGAACTGTTTTAGAGCAGTTACTTTAGCAGAACTGCCTCAAAAGAGCTTGTTTTATTCTTAGCATCTTGTTAGTGTGACACCTTACAGACACTCGAAGTAAAGACACAGTTCTGGGAACGTCACATTCATCTCAGATAAGGCTAATGCAACAGCAAGAGGACGGCTTTATCCTAAACTTGGCTACTGTCAAAATCTTTTTGCAAAGACAAGCCTAAATGTGTCTCACTTGATTCTCTAGGATTCACATCCCTAATAAATTCAGACAAATCACCATCAGTTGGAGGGTACAGCACCAGCAAGAATATGAATGTGACTCCCAACACCTACAGAAGTCGGTGCAGCGGAAGCGAAGCGCTAAAGGAAGCTGCCCTGCAAACGCGCGAACTTAACTACTGACCGCTCTAGCGCAACTACCATTAAATAAAAGGTTCTTTGGCTGGAATATCAGCTTGATCCTTCCCTCCCCCCCCCGCCCAAACCACCTCCTCCGAGCCACTGCAGGGCTGGCCGCGGTCCAGCGGCAGCGCCGCGGTGCCTCAGCGCCATCTACAGGCTGCGCGCACACCGGGGAGCGCTGCCGACAAGACGAGCACCAACGAAAATAAATTAAGACAGCGCCGCATTTAAATCTTTATTAGCAAGGAATTATTAGGCCTAAGAAAACCTAATGCTGGATTTGGTTGAAATATGAGTTTCTCAGGCTCCTAATCCCTCTTCATATGGCGCATTTCACAGTTTAAAATGAGTTATGACAGATCACTTATGCATTACTAAGATGAGAAAATATTTACAATGGGCTGACTTTTTTTTTTTCTGCATAATTCAGATGTAGTCAGAGAACGCATTCCTTTCAAAAGTATGCTTTGGCCATTTTTAAAAATATGCAACAAACTGTCTATGCAATAACAACTTTAATCTATTACAACAAAATCATTTTGAACTCGAAACAGAGGAAGACTTCCGTATGGCTTAGTTATACCCTACCAACAAATCACGTGCTTCAAAGATGAAGTAGCCTGGAAATTTGTCTGTCTTTGTTAGGGAAAAAAAAAATAACTCGTATAGTGACACTAACTTAACAAGGTTCCAAATCAGCTTGAACTATAAAAGAAATCCAAGCCAACTCACTTCAAAATTTGAAACTGAACATACACATCCCTTCAGTCTCGAAACAGTCAGATTTTCTAACTGAAATTTGGCATATAAAAACCAGTTTTTCTTCTTCAATAACTTTTACATTTGAACAGTCAAATACTGGGGAGAAAAAAAAAAGTTGCTTTTTTTCGGCTTTTTTTATGCACATGTGTACATACTTGGATGCATAACAGTCCTTTAACAATCAGTATTCTTCAAAACCCAAAGTATCAGAGTCATTTCACAAATGCATGGTTAAGCCCCATGTAAATGATAAAGGGGTCAAGGGGTTTTTTTTGTTTGTTTTATGGGTTTTTTTCTTTTCTTTTTTCTTTTTTTTTTTTTTTTTGTTCCCCCCTGTAATATAACTAAATTAAATTATACTGAAACAAAAATAAAAACCACAAACCCACAGCGTAGTGGCACTTTTAATACTGGTTGATCGGGCACTTGTATGCAGTACTTATAGACCAGTAAAAGTGCTCATTTACCTGTCTGGTGTGTAAGGGGCCCTTTGTCTTGAAGCCTCCTTGGGAACTGCACTCTGAGGCACTGAAGTGATCTGAACTAGTGGAAGAGCGTTTGGAAAGGGTGTCACAACCACCAACAAAGGTGTTGTCCAACGGGAGCTCCTGAATCACATGGTGCTTTTTCACTGAAACTGGAGTGTCAGGTTTGAGATGAAAAGCAGACTGCGGAGAGGCAGATTTGTAATGCTTGGCAAGATCAGGACTGTTAGGCTTAAAGGTTGTTGGTGGTGCTGTGCCCCAATCAAATCTTCCTATACTCTGCTCCTCCAGCTCTGCTGGAAGGCTTATTGTCCCGTTGATAGGTTCATGAACTGCATCATCAGGTTTGGACTCCTCAATGGTCACAAAGTTCAAAAGAGAACTCTTTGGAGATTTCCTTTTCTTCCTTTTCTTTTTCTTGTTTTGCTTGTTCTCCTGATTGGGAGACATCCACTCAGCACCTTGCTTGCTCCTCTGGGCGGCTTTGAATCTGGATGCATGTCGACAGCGAACGAGAACTGTGACAAATATCACAACTATGACAACCATGGCACCTGCCACAATGGCGATCATGATTGTGAGATAGTCCTCGTTTTGGTAGGGTTGGCTGCTGTCCCCTATGTTCCGGTCTAAAGGTGTTTCCATAGTCCTGCGTATCAAGTCATAAATATAAGAGGCATTTCCAGCAGTATCATTTACATACAAAAATACAAGCACAAGAGTATGCAGGGATTTGGGATAACCCAAATCACTTATGTTGACAACTAAGCGATGCAGCCCCACATCATTAGGAGTCGGTTTTTCTTCAAGAGTGATATTACCTGTCACTGGATCAATCCGAAACAAACCCTTGTTATTTCCACTTACTATTGTGTACTTAAGCTCGGCATTCATTCCAGTGTCTATATCCACAGCAAACACTTCGGCTACCACCGATCCTGGAATTGCTGAGAGTGGCACTAGCTTAAAAGAAGTATTGGAAGGTGGGTAGATGACAACGGGGCTGTTGTCATTAACATCCATTACGTTTATGGTTACTTTCGCTGTAGAAGAGCGAGGAGGTTGCCCTCCATCCACTGCCTTAACATCAAAGGTGTAGGAGCTCTGCTGTTCTCGATCAAAAGAAACGTTGGACTTTATAACTCCAGAGTATGGATCCAGCACAAAGTTTTCATTGTCATTCAGGATGGAAAGGGTCACCGCTTTATTTTCCCCAGCATCTGCATCGGTCACTGTGATCACCCCCACCGTGCTGTACTTTGGTAAGTTCTCTGATACAAAAAACTGGAAGTGATTATGCGTAAATTTGGGACTGTTGTCATTTTCGTCCAACACGGTAACTATTACAGCTGCTTGACTCTGCAAAGGAGGGGTGCCATTGTCTCGGGCTGTAACAGTGAAAATGAAACGTTCCTGCTCTTCTCTGTCAAAAACCCTGGAGGCTGTCAAAACTCCTGTCTTTCGATCCAGATCGAAAAAGGAGGCATTAGGGCCAAGCTGATAAACAATGTCTGCATTTTTCCCACTGTCTTCATCTGTGGCACTAATAGTTGTTAAGTATAGACCACGACGGTTGTTTTCAGCAACTGACAGCTCAATTACAGGCTGGCTGAAAATCGGAGGGTTGTCATTTTCATCCTCCAGTTTAACTCTTACCAGGGCAGTCTGGTTCAAACTGGGCTTGCCAGAATCAGAAGCAACAATTTTAAAGCTGAATTCTTTGGTGCCCTCATAGTCCAACAAGGAAGAGGTCTCCAACAAATACTGGTTGTCGTAAACTGCCTTCAAGTGGAAGGGAACCTCTCTCTCAATGAAACAGATCACTTTGCCGTTCACATCAGTGTCCTTATCTGAAACCGTAATTAGGGCAATCTTTGTATTGACAGGATCTTTCTCAGATAAGTACACTGTGCCATTGATGGGACTTATTATGTACCTGAGGTCTATGTTAGGAGGGTTATCATTTACATCAGTAACATTGATGGTGACAGTTGCCCGAGCTGGTGTAGAGCTACCATCACTAGCCAGCACTGTCACTTTGTGAATAGCAGTTTCTTCTCGATCTAATGACCTCTGAACTGTAATCAGCCCTGTGGTGTTGTTTAAAGCAAAAAATCTTTTGGTTGCGGGGGCAACTTGGGCACCAAAAATATATCTGATTTCTGCATTGCTTCCTATATCAGCATCTGTAGCATGAAGCTGAATTACAGAAGTGCCTACAGGGGCATTCTCTGGTATATGAACCTCTACTTGACTCTCTTTAAATACTGGCCTGTTATCATTGACATCACTTACTGTGACTTGCAGGATGGCTGTGCTGGATTTCTGGGGGGTACCTCCATCCTCCACTTTGATTTTCATCACGTAGGTATCCTTTTGCTCTCTGTCCAAGTTCTGCTGCACGATCAGCTGAGGCCATTTCTCTCCTTCCGGAGTTTCCACAATATCCAGTCCAAAGACACTCTGTCCATTTAACAACTCATAGTGCTGCACACTGTTGAAACCTGTGTCAGGATCCGTTGCTGATGGGATTGGAAAGCGACTGTTGATCAGAGTATTTTCTGGGATGGAGATATTGATGACAGGGGATGGAAACATAGGTGCATTGTCATTAGTATCCTTTACAATGATTTTTATTTTGATCAGCCTAAAAAAGTCATTGGGGAGAATCACAACTTCAAGTTCAAAGAAACACTCATTTTCTTCTGCATAGGAAGCTCCAGCACAGAGTTTTTCTCTGTCTATTCGGTTAGATGTCGTAAAGATTTCCCCAGTGGTACTGGACACTTTGACCAGAGGGGCATCCCCTGCTTTAGATACCAGTCTGTAGACAAGGCTGGCACTGGTCCCTGTGGCAGCATTGATGTGAGAAATGTTCAGGTCCTTTGGTATGTTCCCTATGGGTACGTTTTCAGGCAGCTCCTCTCTAATAGTGTAAATAAGTTCTTGAGCTATAGCAGAATCCAGCCTTAAACAGGCAATCAAAGCGGTCAACAGGCAAAAATCCCTCAGGTCCATGATAATGTTTTTATTCTTTTTTCCCAGATTTTAGGACTTAAAGGTTTCCACAGAATGATGCACGATTTGCAAGAGGAGGCATGCATGGACTGCAGGATGCATTACATCTCATTTCTTATTTGGAGACAGCACTGTCAACACAACCACACAGAACAGCATTATTGGTTTTTTAGGCATGACAAATCCACAATCTCCAACTACTACTTGTTTTTGCAATGCATACTTGCAGCAGTACATTTTCCTACTGCTCTCTTTCACAAGCAATCCCTCCAGACAAATGCACCAATACCCCATTGGCTGTATTTGCACAGAGCGAGAATGGAAATAACTACTTGCAGGATTAAGGGTAGCCACAGTTTCGACACGTACTTTCTGAATAAATTCTTGGTACACCGTGTAATCCGTAACGTGCATTCCCACTCTACCCTCCTCCACCCAGTCATTTGGTGCAAGTAAAAAAATCTTCCTGCACTAGTTCTGGATTCTAACTGCTATGTCAGCTGCCAAATGTAATTTGTTGTTTGCTTCCATACATATTTTTTAGCTCTTGCTAACCAGATTTTTCTCTGCTCCTTGTGCCTTGCATTCCCCTCTACAGCTACCGTACTGGGAAATAACCACCCGGACATGCTGCTGCTGCAGCAGTCGTCACTGGCTACTTCACATCCCTGTTAACTGATGAGACAATAACAGGACTTAACAGTTTCTTACACTCTCAACTCAATGTTTCCTCTCTAGATGTTGGATACTTCTCCTTCTGTTTAATAACCTTAAACTTTATTTGTTTGTTTTTAAACACAGTCTTAATCAGGAAGCTGGAAATTCCAAATGCAACTTAGGAGCAGACAGCATGTTTACAGATTGGGGGGGGGGAGAAGTATATTTTCTGATGCCGGGAGGAGGAAAAAAGGTGCAGCCTGTCCCCATTGACACTGATCTCCCTTCAGGATGTTATTAGCAGCTGCCACACATAAATACTGCAGACCAGTAATGCAGGTGAAAAAAAAAAAAAGAAAAAAGAAAAAAAGAGAGACAGACTTCTGTTTGCATGCTTTGCTAACCGCGAATTATCCATGTGCAAGGCTGCCAAGCACCTACAGTTTGGCAGAACCGGACAGCCCTTAAGCACTAATCTTATCTGCATTAAGCTGCACGGTAGCTGATGCCCGTGATTACTTCCAGCAGAGTGATGCAGGTAGGGATGCAGAGACAGCGAGTAGGTGAGCCTTTGCCACCAACATCAATTGAATCCGAAACACTGTTTCTTTCTCTAGATAAATATACTGCATGTTGGCTTTTTTTTTTTTTCTTTAAATTAAATGCATGACAGTGTATGGGTAACTTTGCACTTACGTTGGTTGTATACCTTTGACGATCTGCTGCAGCTAAGCAATGATCTGTTCCAGCAGATACAGCACAATGCATCTGGTAAATCACCAGTTTTGGAGAAATCAGCAGCAGGCAAACGCTTCCTCCTTGAGATATGTGTTGCTTCGGGGTGGCAAATTAGCAACTCCAGGGAACAAATTCACAGTTCTGTCGTTAGTCATCCTCTCCACGTTTCATTTCTATTAAGCGGCGATCCTTCGGGCGTTTAACGTGCACGCAACAACCCAAACAAACAGCAAGCAAAAATCCGGTGCACTTCTTTAGATCGGGGGTATTTTCCACTCTGCACTGCACACAATTTCCATCCCTCTCTCAGCAGAGCACAGCCAGCTACATGAAGTCTGCAACTTCTGACTGGAAATGACAAGAGTTGGTCTGGCGGTGCTTCTCTCTCCCTCTTTATCTCTGGGGTGATAGTTACCGATAGAAAAAAAAAAAAAATCCTAATGGGTTATTGCTTTAGTAACGAGAGGAAGCGACGGCACTCTCTCTCCTCCCTCTCAGCCTCTCTCCCTCACATAGGCTCTCTCCTTCTCTCTCTCCCTCTCTCTCTCTCTGAACTGAAATTCTTGATATAACTCTCAATAAGCCCAGAGGGAGGGTGTGAACGGCGCTAAGCCCCGCCTCCCGCCGCACCCCATTGGCCCGCGCCGGCGGGGGCGGTGGATGGCGGAGCGCGGGCCTGGCATTGGCCGCCGGGCATGTCGCTCCGCGGGCCGGCCGGGCGGCGGGGGTGGCCGGGCGGCGCAGCGGTTCCGCGCCGCGCGGAAGGGTCGGGCGGGATGCGCGGAGCGGCGCAGCAGAGCCGCGGCGTGCGGGGGGGCGGCGGGGAGAACAGGCGGGCACGGGGGCAGGCGCGGTGCGAGGGTCGGGGGGCGCCGGCGGGCAGGCGGTCCGCGGGCGGGGGCGGCCGCAGCAGGGCTCGGGGGCGCTCTGGTGGGCGCGGAGCCGGGGGGGGTCAGGAAGGATCATCGGAGTTGCGAGTAGCCCTGGGGTTATCCGGAAAGAGAAGGATTTGATGCGGGGTTGGGTTTGTGGTGGTTTGTTTTTTGTGTTTTGGTTGTTTTCTTGTTTTTTCTTTTTTTTTTTTTTTTTTTTTGCGGGGGGCGTGGGTGCCTTCAGAACTCCCTCGTCCTTCTTGCGCGGGGGAGCGGGAAGCGCCGCCGCCCGCGGTGCGGTTGTGGGTCCGGCGCGGAGCGCTGATGTCTGCGCAGCCTCCGCGGCCTGCGGCGCGACCGCCGCGCAGCGCCGGAGCAAACGCGCTGGCCCGGCCCTGCTCCGCGCGGTCCGACTTTATATTTAATACATGTCTTTTCATCTATAATTCACGCTGCTCTGACTCCAGCCCTGTCTCGGTTCCCATTTACGCCTGCACACCTTTCTCCTTCCCCTTCCCGAAGGGTCAGCTGAGATACTCGCCGAAGGAAGGAGAGAGCAGCTCTGCTGGTTTGTGTTTTGTATGCTTAAACATTGAACTGGAAAACATTCCCCTCTGTGGTCTGATAAATAATAAAAGTGATCATTTCTCCTTCCTCATAAATGACACAGGTAAATTATCCAGCTAGCCACAAAGCATCATCACATGCCTAGAAGACAATGTAATAAAATGCCAATATATTATGACATGAGTGACCTCAAAAGTGTCACAAGATGATGATTATAGTGCATTATATATAGTGCATTATATATAGTGCCTTTTTCAACGTTTTCTGAAGCATGAATGAACCTTCATTTGACTGTGATTTTATCGCTAGCATTTCTCAGCTTGAACTTGCAAGCCGTATGACACAGTACCTATCCAATTTAGTATGCCCAGGTACGCGGCCACGCTGGCTGCTGTTTCTGGTTAAGCCTTTCAAATACATATGCACACAAAAACCAAAGACAGCGTCAGCATTTGACTGTTTCTGTATGTGGTACTATATCTAGATAATTTAGACATTTTCAGTTGATAGTGGTGGCCAGCTAAAGATCCAAGTTCCTGCCTTGAAGATTTTACGTTTTCAGATGCAGGCTCCTACCTTTAGACTCCTGTATGCATGTGCACATACGATGTTCTGTAAGCTAATGGTGGAAGATGCTTGTATCTGTCAGAGGTCAGTAATTTGCACGCCTTGGTTTTCTGTGGTACATACTGATAAATGTACATATCCTTGCTAGTCATAAGGATGCAGACACTGTGTATGTGAACATTGCACGTCCTGTAATCCCATGATGTGTCAAGATTAAACACTCTTTAGTTTTGCTGCACTTTGTGTCCAAAAGGCTCCTGTTACAGACACATACAGAAGAAAATTGATCCTGGTTTTGATGACATCAAGTAATGGTAGCAAACGGAACTGAATCTAATAATAGTTTAAGAAAAATGTTCATTATGTAACCCAGGAAGGATGGCTAGAGCCCTGGCATTGAAAGTCAAGAAAGTGACATGAAGGAGCCAACTTACTGCCAAACCACTTAGAAAAAGAATTCTGTGAATGAATTAAGTATGCAGTTCTCTCGTCTTTTAAAATACAAAGCAGAACAGCCATTAATAAGGAAGATAATTAGAACTGCTAGCATTCTGTGTGATGCAGTCTGCTTCTGAAATACGGCGTATTTATATATGTGTTAATAATGCACACATTTTTCCTGACACTAGTCGTATCACAGCAGTATGGCATCACAGACGTTTTATAGCCTCATTCTAGTAACATCACAGACGTATAACATTCTTATTCTAATCACACCATAGTCATTTCAATGTCACATTGTAGTCACATCACATAGCCTGGTAATAATTATTTAACTTTATTGCTAAGCCGAATAGTTTTCTGTTTGCTCAGGGATAACTTTAACTTGTAGTCAGAACTGATTAGCACATGCTCATAAATGAGCTCTTCTCATGTACACAGCGTTAGCCTCATGCAAAGTTACGAAGAAGAAAAAAAAATAAAATTTCAATGAACTAGTGACACTTGGGATTAAACCCAACATGGGCACAAGTCACAACGATAGTATATTTTTGCGGTTTTCTGAAGCTATTTTCAAAAGCTGAAGATGTTTATGTGCAGTTCTCTCATGCTGATGTTTATGTTCTCACTTTGAAATGCTATAGTTCTTTAACTAATCACACGTTATTAACCTCATGGAAGAGGCAGGTCTTCAGACCGTAGTGTTTGCACAACAGATTGTAAAATTGAGGCCCAGAGTACCAAAGGGGCTAGAACTGTCACAACTGCTTCTGATAATGGGAGAAAATGAATAGAAAGGGCTGAGTTCCTGAGCAGGAGTCGGAATTGCCCAGTGCAGCATCACGCTGCCTCTGAAATGGGAGGAACTGCTCTGAAACATTTCCCATGTTCACTTGAGTAGCCATGTTTTATCCTCCAGTAAATGTTTATTTGCTCGCTTTTATCTTTGAGAAAACTACAGTATTTGATGTTATACTCTCCTCAAATGTGGCTATGTACTATTATTTATACTGTTCCTTAATAGTCTTTCTTTACCATGATATATTAGGCTTTTGTCTGCATATAAGAACGCTGGACTCCTAATCACATCATAACCTATTAAAATGACTTCTGTATTATAGCATATTAACTATTCATCCACATCATTGCTTGTTATCTTCGCCTCCATATTACTATGTATCAAATTCTTTTCCATATCATATTTGACTCGAATTCTAGCATGCTAGAAACTGACTCCAATTATTCTGTACTAGCTATAGTCAAATTGCACTAAATGGAATTGCTTACATTGTATCATACTGGCTACAGGCTCACACAATACATTATACATGAAACTGATTCACATTATGCTTAGCTAACTAAAGACTTTAATCTTGAAGTGTTGAGCATAAAATGCTATCATTCTTCACTGAACTGGCTCTGGTCACTTGATCATTTTGTACTTGGGATTGCCTCTTAAAGGCTGTTATTATTAAAGCAAAATGGCTTTTCCTTTCCTGCAGTTTTACCACTTTCTATGGAGAGCTGATTCATATGCTAATGAACGAGCTCTTTTGCTTCATGCCATCACATTGCAACACTGGAACCTGGCTTATGGTGCACCTATAGCATGTCCCCTTCAGCCCAGCGTACTGAATAAATCTGTGATAAACGTGCGCTTGTGTGTTCAAACAGTCTATGTGTTAGCTATTTAGCAATCCTTAATATTACCCCTGGAGGCACTGTTTCTTAAATGTTGCTTAAATCATTAGCAAATACAGCCTTGGTCCCATCTCCAATAAGAAATATTCAAGGCCAAGGTGCCAGTTCTGCTGAGATCTTTCCCAGACATTTGCTCTGCTCAAAGTCGCACTGGCATTGCCCTGTCCTTGATATGGGCTTCTGCCACAGTTTGGTCTCAGGGTAACCTCGGGAAATCCAGTTCTTATAAGAAGTACCGGTGCCAAAAAGGGGTGCTTATCTCTCTAACCCCCCAAAACTTCAGGGAATCTCTGAAGGCAAGAGAAGAATCCCACAAAGGTAGGAGCAGCATAAGGAGAGGATTGTGGAGCCCATGTTTTCTGCTTATCTTTACAAGCATATTTCTCCTTACAAGCATGCTGGTTTTGTCCAGACTTTATACACCTGCTGGTTTGGATTTCAGGAGCTTGCTTCAGAGTTTTCTTCTCTTCTTGGGTGCAGGGATTGAACCTGGAGTCTTTATTTACATGAATAGTTCAAATGAAGTCAATAAAAATAGTTTATGAAATGTAAACCATACATAACTACAGCATTTCAAAAACTCAGGTAATTGAATTATAAATTTTATTTATTTAATATGCTCATTTTTATAATTTCAAAATGTATATAATAATTTTTCAGACTGGTTGTGAGAGCTCTAGGGAAGGAAAAAAACTTAAGCAAACAATTCAGGACTCTATATTAATCTGTACTCTTAAATAAACAGCAATAGCTAAGTCAGTTAATGATGAATTATTTAAGCTAATCGAGCGGCTCAGCTGGGACAATAGTTGCAGGATCGGGCCTTTTTAATGTGTATTTCTTCAGGAAAATAAACTCAGTCCCTGGATAATCAAATCACAAAAGGGGCAGGTGACGACCTTTATTCCATTTGAATGGCAGAACTAAATTTAACTGAATTTGCCTTTTTTTTTTTGACTGACAAAGATTGCAAATGTCAGTTCTTTGCTCTGAAGGGTCTACAAATGCACGAGCTGAAAACTGGCATTTTGCAGTGCCAGTGTTTAATCCGTGTCACTGTACAATACAGCAAGGTGCTGAACTCCCATTAATTACTGCTGTTTATTTAAAGGTACAGATTAATGTACAGACTAGAATTGTTTGTTTGAAAGTGTTGGTGTTTTTTCTGCCTCACAGAGCTTTAGTAACTATTTAGTAAAACAATAAAAATCAATTTGGATATGGCAAAAAGATAATAATAAACAAGTGCCTTTTAAAATGCAATTATTGGACCACTTAATAGAAATGTAATTGCATGTGGCACAAAAAGAAAAAAAATATTCTTTGCTACCCTCTTGTTATTTATTGTGATGGAAGTAGCTGATGAATCAGAATATCAAAGCAGATTCCAACCACTATGCTTTTGTGTAGAGTGAAAATATTCCAAGACCTGCAAATAACCTGTCTTATTGATGCTTTATTGTTTAAAAATGGGAGAAGGAAAAAGACAGGAAAAGAAAGCCAGTCTTAAAAATTTTCAGACAAAACAATATCTGATGAAAGCTTTACTGAAGCATTTTCATTTCCATCAAAACAGTAATGTGAATCTGATTGATGGAGTTATGCTGATGCAATGTTGACAGGATCAGAATTAGACCCAAAGCATGGAATGAGACCTCCTTCAGGCATTTACTTTGTTTTTCTGCTTTCAACTTCTGACCTGCTCCTTGCTTGCATAGAAAATAGAAAATGCTCCATTTAAATCAATATATATACTCACAGTAACATGCATTAGTGAGATTGACATCTTTACATCCAGATTTGAACCTAAATATCTTCTCTTTCTCAGTCCTATGTCTGATGTCAGTCATGCCTCACCATTTACAAAAGGTTACTACGGTAGTGAAGCTTGATTAAACTCTCTGTCCTCTGGGGAAAAAAATACTCGTTTGACATAGACATATCTTCATTCTTTAAATTACAGATAGGCAGGCAGACAGATTACTAATTTCTGTTTAAAAGCATTGTGCTGTTACGATCACTTCTTATTTCTAACATTTTTGCTTTTTTTAACATTCTGGTTAAACCAAGGAATCTGAGGTTTCAGGGTTTTATATTTTGGGAGTGGTCCATTTTGCAATATGATGGCAGAAATATTGCAGCAGCTACACCCTTTCATTGAGCAGATTATGCCCATCTATTTACCATGCAAATGCACTGCAGGGAGGAGTGCAGATTCCTGAACCGCATCCCTTTTCTGCACCCCAGTGGCATCGCTGTGACTCTCAAACACCTTTTGTTCTTTAGGGCTCGAGAGCTGAGAAAGAGAAGGTATATGTCTTCCTCCTGTGGACAGCAGTGCCCCGACTTCGTACGTGCCATCATATTCTGGAGAGATACTTTGATGTAATTTTGGCTTTCTGTAGGTTAATTCCTCCCGGAGCTCCTCTTGATGTGGAAGCCAGAACTCTGCAGAGTGCCCACGCGGAGCTGGGCCCGAAAGAAAGGATTCATCCAAATGAAATAACTCTCATTAAAACAATGGAGGGAAATTACAGGCTTGTGTTTAGTATGCATTCAAGGAATAGGAAATGTCACCAAACATACTTGCATTCATTTATGCTCTGTTCAATATCCTAAAAATATTTAGATTATGGTCAAGAGAAAAGAAATCTAAAAGACCCTAAACCCACAGTTAGACTTCTCCATAGATTTTCCCAGTTCCATTCAGTGACTTATGGGCCAGGTTGCTTAATAGTAAGAAGTTACTCGAAGTCTTAAAGTAAATAATGTGTTGTCATGTATTTGTTAAGTTGTAATATAAGTAAAAAAAATATGGATAGTGAGGTACTTTCTCTTCATGGGAATTTACTGGGCATTCATAATCAGGAAACAGAGGAAGAATAAGACAGAGAGTTTCATTGGTGTCTCTATTTTACTACTAATAAATCACTTCCTCTGCCTCCCATGTTGACAAGCAGCAGATGTTTCAACACAAACTCCATCAAAGTTAGTAATTTCGTCCTCTTCCTTATCAATGTTTCTGTCGCTCTGAGGACGACAGGCCTCAGGAAATAAGTAAGCACCTATCTATAGGGGCATCACTCAGTCATGCTTAGACAATTATCACAGCAAAACACACCTCAGACTGATCAATAATTGTTTTCCTTGTCAAATTTCTGGATGTCACAAGCAACACCAAAGAGAGGGATCAGACCAGAGCAAAGCCTTGTCTAGACAGGTAGATTAGATTGCTTTTCGTCCTAACAGAGCCAGGAGGGTGCCGCCCACAGCAAAACCTAACAGGGCACCCACCTCCCTCTTCCCAGAAGATGGGCTTGGGTAGACCTGGGTTGCATGAGCAAGAAAAATCACTCCTCCTGGGAAGGACACCTTAGAATCAGAAAAAAAAAAAAAAAAAAAAAGTGCAATATTAGGAATTGCTTGAAAGTATCATAGTTTTTTCCTGGCAAAGTTTGTTCTGACATATACCAGAAAGTTGTTATTTTCAGATGTGTTTACAGGGATCAGTGCTTAGATTCCCTTTCATATCTCTGTATTTCCCCTTTATCTTTCTAAAGCTTGGATAGACTGAAGGCCTTCTGGCTGATTGGCTTATATCTGTGCTTGCAAACCTCAGGCCTGTGATGAGGAGAGGATACTTGTTTCCAAGATATGACATTTTGGAAAACAGTAACTCAAATTTATTCAGAGTCCTATTTAGTCATTCTTTTTCTGTGTAGTGTATATCTATGTAACTGTTTGTCATTGCAGACAGTAAATTTGTGCAATAAAAAAAGAAACCAACAGATTTTCTTGGACTGAAAGCTCATATGAAATGCATGTGATACTAGGAGAAGACACGTGAAGGCCTAATACAAAAATGGTAAGTTTATCTCATTTCTGCAACTGGGGGGACTTTTACTTTCAGGCATTGCAAACTATATCAGGCACTGTAAAATTAGATCCACCCTGCCTATGCTGTTATCATACTAGTGAAGAGTAATAATTACAAACCCGTTTGTTTCCCCCCCTACCCCCACTGCTGCACCTCTATCAATCCCCCAAAACACCCGCGCAATTTAGTAGACTTCATATAGCAAACACCAGTCATTTAAAAGGTGAACTTCAGCTATTGCTTGTCTTAGGTTACTGTTCAGCCAATTTGTGACTGAGAAATGTAGGAAATCCCACTGACCAGGACTTTTTTCTTATAGTGTGAGTGCCAGAGGACTTCAGGATATAAGAGAGTAGCCACTTGTATTCAGCACAATAATATGCCGTTCATTACTGACAGAAATAAGAATTTTTTTAATCCGGAAACTATGAAATTCCTATTAACATGATTACATTTAAGTGAATGAAAAGACTGTCTCTGCTAGCCCTAGAGATACATAATTTTCACAGATGGTATAGCGGGAATCTTTCTCTATACACATACCTACGCTACTGGGAGAGAAGCAGCGGAGTTTTGAACCTTCGATTTTCTTCCTTATTAAGTATTTAGCCTTGAATCTAAGTCTTTGAACAGGAGTGAAAATGACCATTCCATTGTGAAAATTGTTTGTTACCCCTGTTTGTTCTGTGATGGGTCAGTGCCCTGTACTTTCTATATGAAACAACTACCTGGGTATTCCTCAGCTAGCCTCATCTGTCACTTGGAAGCATTTAGTGTAAAAATGCTGTAAGTTAAAAGTCAAAGCTTTTGACAAAGCTTGGCATTCTTCGGCAGTGACACATCAATGGCTGAAGAGTAATGTCTCTATTAATTTTTTTTTTGGTAATTAAATGGATGTAAACTTCCAATCAGGCTACAGAAGTTGAACTTAATTGGTTCTTTTTCAGAAGATCATCTGTTTCAATATTCCTAAAAACATGTGAAAAAAGCAAATTGATCTTGGATCAGAAATGTGCTCTGCCTGAACATGGGCTTTAAGACACTTAAAACTAATTTCAAGATCAGGACCTGTATGTCTTAGTAGTATTAAGAAGAAGTAATGTTGAAAGCCCAGATTGTCCCCACAAAATAGACATGAGGCTCATTTTCATAATTATTTTTTTAATTGTATGAAGTTGAGATTACAAATGATTATGTCCGTGTTCTCACATAGCCTAAGGCAGCTCTGATTTAAAGTATACTGTCACAGATTCTATTCTCATTAACAGAGATATTGCATGTTCTGATATGACATAGATCTACTCTAAGACCACTGAGAAGATGTGAGGTTAAAAAAACAAAGTTTCAAAAACAGATCTAAAAAGATCTTAGTTTTCTGAAGTAAATTATAGACAGAATATAGGCATCTGCAATTCTGAAAGTCTGAACTGAAATGCCATCAAACTGGAGGAAGTTTCTCCACATCTTCCTTCAATTTACATAGTTAAAATTTCTGAGATGTTGAACTTGTACTTTTGTGGCTGCTCAAAGGCATCTTAGCCTTGGTCTGGCTGAGCAACACATACCTCAAGCCCTATCAGGATCTACAAATGAGATGCTTTTCCTCACAGCAATGAATACCTACAAAATCAAGCTTTGTGTAAAACACAGTGCATATCGTTTTACCTTATTTTTAAACACAACCATGAAATTTATGTTTAAATGGTTTTAATATTCCTTCAGCCAAGAGGCATAATTCAGTTTTTGTCTTTGTACACTCAAAATCACAACTCCCAATTTCTGGAAGAACATTTTAACCGTATCTCCTGATGATGCTGTTTACTTTGATATTATGGTTAAAGCCCTACTGAGACAGGCTCAAATCACACAGGACAGAGAAGGAAAAAAACCCTCTTGGCTCTTCCACTTCCTTGGAGAACTGTCAGGGATTTCCAACCTGTGATTCAAGTGCTCTTGGTGGTTCATTTACCACTTCTAAGAGGTCTGTAACCAGCAATTTGAAAGCATTTCTGCTAGCAGTTACTTTCAATTTCCTAAACAGGGGTCTCTTGTTCTTTAAGAGAATTTGTAGGAAGGTACGAATTGAAAAGTTGTTCGAAATATTGCTGCAACATGTTCAGCTACATGCTCTACATACGTATGTGGGTAAATCACCATGGCAGTCGCAGTTCCTTCTTCTGTGACAGGTTTAAAGGAAAGAGTGGCCTCTCATTCCTTTTTGAAAGAGAGCAGTCTGGAATTTTTCACTCTTCCCATGAGGTCTAGAGGCAACCAAGGTGCCCTTGAGGGAGACAGACAACTTGAGCATGGACTTTTCAACCACGAAATGGCTTCCAGGAGCTCAACCTAACCTAATTTACTAGCTCAAGTCCTGTAAAAATTACCCAGACACTTTCCAAAATTGTATCTTCTGTGAGCTGTGTTATATGGGGGCATAAGAGGAGTTTCTGTTTTGGTTTTTTTTTTTTGATTGGTTGGTTGTTTTTGTTTTGTTTTGTTGGGGGTTTTTTTTGGTCAGAGAAATGTCAGAAAATGTCTTCATTATCCTAATTTCTAAAAAAATCAGAATTACAGAGTAATTAATCCTCCTTGAACACATTTACATCTAAATAGCGGTAACTGATCTAATGAACTCAAATTTAGTGTGCTAAAATGAATGTAGATCACGGAACAAAGAATAGTTGGAAAAAAAAGATTAATATTTATACAGTGTCATCTTTAAACAAAGCCATATAGAATAATTAAGTGTGCATGTGTACGTAAGAGGGGGTTTCAGTAATTAGGAAGCATTCCTACACTACATTTTATAGCTTAGGATGCAATTAAAACTATTTCAGTTGTATTTTAAAGAGTGGTCCTTTCTGTTGAAAGAAAAGTTCAAGATATTTGTTCAGCTTTATAGATAAATTTAGAAGCTTTTCTTGTTTTCACTGAAACTGCCGAAATCTTGGCCACTGACGTCAAGAGAGCAGACTTAGGCTCAAACAATACCTGTCAAATGTATTTTGTTCGATTTACAGCTTTTTCTTATAAACGCCTGCACATCTTCTAAATGCAGTAAACAGTGTCATCTAGAGGATATTTTTAAGTATTGCATGTCAGTTACAAACCAACTTCTCTTCACAAAGAGATTGACAAGCAACGTGAAAGCATGAATCTAGGCAGTTGCTATAGTAATTATCTTTTGAGTGTGTGTGTGTGTGTGTGTAAAATGAAAAATAAAAACCAAACGCATTATTGAATACACTTTGCTTTTGGGACACCAGAAAGCCTAATACACTGTCACAACAAAATACTTGCATGTCTTATGGCAAGTTCATTTAATCACAGGCATTTAAAGAAATTAATCTAACATTCACTATTACTGTGAATCTTTGGTTGAGTTCAATTAAGGTGGCAAAATATTCTATAATATTGACATAGTAGAAAATAAGGGAATAATTTGTAATATCATGTAGCTTTGACCAATGCATATTTAAATAATTGCCTTTAGTTATTTGTGTTTAATATAGTGTAATTCAAATCGCACTAAGTAATTTATAAAAAATATTTTTAAAACCTAACTCAAACCAGTGAACAATAAGTGTTAATTCATCAAACAATACTATGAGATGTATGGTAGGACATTATTTCTTCAAAAGGACTTAAAAGAGAAACATGTTTTGAATGTCATCTTACATTAACACCTTGACATTACTAAGAGGCTTCTATTTCCAGCCTTCATTCCATCAACAGGCGATGTGTTCTACAGGTCTTCAGCTCCCTTTTTTATAGTTCAGTTCTGCCATTTTCTGGGCTAAAATATTTATCAGATTTTTTTTATTAAAAAAATTAAAAAACAAAAGCAAAAACAAAAGCACAAAACAAAACCAAACAAAACCAAAACCACCACCACCAAAAAAACCCAACCAACCAACTAAAAAAACCCCAAACCAAATGAGCAAACAAGAACTAAGCAACCAATCAAAACACCAATATGTAAATAACAAATTGCTAGGAAAATTGTTACTGTTTGTCTTAACTGAAGCTACTTTTTTTTCTCTCTCTAGACCACAAACATCCTCACAACCTGCAGCTCTCTGCTATCTCTGCTTTGCCAGAGAAGGACTTACACATTTCATGTGTTATCCCACTCCTACTTGTCACAGTTTCATATTATTTTGCAAGAATTTAAATATCTAAGGCTGTGTCTAATTTCAGTCATGGGTCAGGCAACAGTGCAATCTGTATAGAACTTGAGTGCAATGGGTTCATTAGAATGTTGCTTAATATCTGTTTTACAAATGAGCTGCATTAAAAACATACCATTGCTTAATGAGGCTATAATGTTAATTAAATGAATTAAAAACTGTAGTATGAAATAAAATCAAACAAGACAGTTACATGATACAAGAATTTAATTATAACAAAGTTTCAGTAAAGCTGTCAAGTTAACTAGTTAGAGATAAAATCTTTGACAGGATAATGCTGGCTAAAAAGCAATTTTCCGTTTATACTTCTGTTATAATTAAAGTGACCATCCATTTTGAAAGTTGACATCAGTTCCATTCAATAACAGGCTTACATCTATATGAGTACATATAATGGGAGTAATGATAGTATCAGAATGGTGACTGTGGTAATTAAAAACACGACTGCATCCAGCACATTATTGCCTGACAAGGAAAGCTGCGAACACTTGTAGAAATGAAGCTAAAGGAAAGAGGATGCCTGACAGGTGATGCTTTTCCTAATCTAGGGACTCTCCGAAAGTTTTGTGACAAAGATGATGGGACCATAATTTCTTTGTGACCAAGTAACAGTAGTAATGGTAATTAAAATAATAAAAAATGCTATTTCAAACCCATTTGCTTTCTCAGGTAAGGAAGAGACCACAGAGCCCATAGTGCACGCAGAGGTGGAGGAGATGGGGGAAGCTCACAGCATCCACAGCTTCTTCTGAAGGGACAGCAACCATGTCCCGCTGGGACAGGTGCTTCTTCCGGCAAAACTCCTCTGGATTTGGATGTTTGCCTGGTAAATAAGGAGAAAACAAACATGTTCCTGCAGTTGCACAGAACCTTTCTTATTTCATCCACTCTCTTTTGTTTGCAGACGGAGGAGCACTGTGAGACTGACTGCGCCCTGTGCAGAACTCAAGAGGCAGCATAGGCAATTCAGGGTAAGTTTCTGCACATTAGTACTTCTAACATGATCACTAATGTTTCTACATCTCTAGAGGTTTTTGGTGGAGGAAGACAGTTGCTCTAGCAGGGTATCTGGAGGTAAAGTGTGAACTCTAATGAAAGAAGTGAAAAAGGCAAACAGCTGGTCTTCCTGTCTCAAGAGAGCTGGGGAAATGGAAACAGTCCATAGGAGCATCGATAGGAAATGTGATCCTTCGCAATAGATTTTTTTTTTTTTTTTGGTAGCAAAGTAATGCTTTATGAAATTTAACTGTAGAGATGATAGATGTTTAGGAAGCCCTAGGTAGCAAAAGATGTGGGAGTATTCTGTCAAGGAAGGCCTGTAGTCAGGAAGGCCAAGAATGAAGTATAAACAAAGTCAGCACCAAAACAGAGGGTATAAATTAGGAAGCAAAAAGAGAAAGAGAGCAGCATCTATTTAAGTTGGGTATAATTAAAACAAGATTTTTGATTGGTGGTTATACAACCACACTTTCAATTTAATTGATAGTTCCATATGAATATTTACATTAAATACCTGCTGAGATTTTATAGTATCACAGTGATCTTGTACAGTTGTCAAGTTGTCAGTGGCCTAATGCCTTGACCTCTGGTGTCCTTAGAGGATGATACAGTTCAGTGTTAAAATGTGCAAAAATGGTTTCTGTGCTCAGTGGAAAAGATCACACAAATACAATTGCCCCAGTGTGAAACCTCAAAGTAAAATTCTTGATGTAGCTGCTTCCCAAAATGTAACTTTTGACCAAAATTACTTTTGTTGGCTTATTACAAATGAATATTTGTATCAAAATGGGTAGGGATGTCCATGAATTATCCATGCATTGCCATGCCTAAGTGTCCTATAATCATATGTAGTGCTACCCTGCTATACGCAATGTTAGAAGATTGTTTCTGTTCGTAAAGGGTTTATTCTTCTGGAGCACAGCCAGGCATTTCCATTTCCGAAGTAGAGATTACTTGTAAAAATACTATAGTCTTTCATGAATTCGTTTCTGGGAGAGACACGGTGCAATTTAAAAACCGTAGGAAGGAACAACCCTGACAAATGATATTTTTCTCTGCTACACTTCAACAACAAACACTTCTTGCTTCTGTTTTTACTTACTCAGTAATAGTTAATTACATGCCGTATTGAAGATCCTCCATTGCACCGACAAACAGTTGAGAAACAGCAGGAGTTTATAAAGCAAATACCTGCCCTTACATACCAGTTTATGGAACTGGGAAGCTCTCTTGCAGACAGCAATAAAGATGAGGGTAAAGAAGATAGTGAGAACAAGCTTTAGCTGATGGTGTCAGAGGATTGTTGCTGGAACCATCTATTAAATGTGGATTCCTGCTATTGGACTAGATAATCACTGAATGGATAGGATAGCACAGCCAGCAATGGCAGGAATATGTTTGCTGAAAATTTATGTCAACGTTGCCTTGGAGCTGCCAGTATCATACCAATGTAAGATTTCCTTGTCTATAGAGATGCATTTTGTCATAAATACCTGGAAACTTAACATTTCTAACTGATACTGGTCAGTTGTAAACTCATTTGAAACTGCTGCCTTGTCATAGCTAACACTGGCATCAACAAAAATGCAGGTCTCAACAGAAGAGCAAGACAGGAAGACACGTTATGATTTGAGGAGCTGAAAAGCTTCATGCTCTCAAACAGCAGCTTCAGAAGCAGCTTGTACCTTTTCTTGTTTTGTTTTGTTTTTGTTTTTGTTTTTAAGGAAAATGAAAAAAAAAGTGGAAAAAGTGGAAAAGTTCATCACTTTATGCTTGGAGTTGACTCTGCAGCAGACCCACGCACCCAGAGAGTAATGTTAATCTAGACTGGAAATACTCTGGATTTGTATTC
This sequence comes from Caloenas nicobarica, assembly GCF_036013445.1. NCBI lineage: Eukaryota > Metazoa > Chordata > Aves > Columbiformes > Columbidae > Caloenas > Caloenas nicobarica. Next base: position 175,243,476 of record NC_088245.1, on the reverse strand, counting down.
CCACATTCCAGAGGGATTCTGCTTCTGAACATCAGATTCAAAGTTATTTAATAAATGTCATGGGTTATCTGAAATCTGAAGTCTTTACCTAGCTGTGTGCATTTTATTTGCAGAAAGAGGCCCTTGTGGAACTTCCTTCTGCATTCCTACGGTAAGAAAGTAAATGACAAAAAGAACTCCAAGAGAGAACAAAAGGACAAAACCAAAGCAAACTCAAAAATGTTGCTTAGTGATGCATCCTGTTTCACTCCAGGGGGATGGTTTTTGCCACAGATATTTACATGTTATGAGTAGAGTTTACTGAAAAGCAGAGAAACATTTGTGCAAAGCCAAAAACATAAACAAATAGTATATTGCAGTTTTTTTCAGTGCTGCAATGATCGAACTAGAAGACACACACAAAAAATACATGTATACATGTATTTTTAAAAGCAGTTAATTTGGAAAAGTTTGTTGTTGTTGTTGATGTTTTTTGTTTTGTTTTTATTTCGCTTACTCATCCTTTCTCTTCCTACCCTATTTTTGCCATTTAGTTCAATGCACTAAGTGATGGTTCTGTTAGGATTTCTCTTTATATTTGTAATTTTCCACCTATGAAAGCCTCAGTATGGTGAAAGAACTGTAACTTTGAAAAATTGAGTGTTGGAACAGTGGTGGACTAGAAAAATTACAGAGATTAACATTTCTTTTAGTGCTTTTGTGACTGTTTAAGGAACTGATGGTCTGGAAGAATGGAAAAGGTGGAAAAAATCCTTCAACATTGCTGATATTGTTGTATTAAATTGCAAGGAGCAAGAAAATAAAAAGAAGGTAAATTGAGGACATTTCAACATTTGTATTAATTACCATCTCCAAATCTTTTGAGGATTATAATTGAAAAATTCTGTAGGAAAAAAAAAAAAGATATATGCAGCAATTGTCTTCGTTCTTCCAGGGTTTTTATTGTAAAAAGCCTTGCCTATTTAGACATCTCCCTTTCTCCCATTTATGGTCCGCTTCCTTTATGGCAGACTGCTACAGCTCTCATTCCAAATTGATGACAGTGTGTTTTTTATCCTTTCCCTTCTGGTGCAGGACATTCAAATGATAAAAAGCCTTATCATGTGAATATGCTCACTGAGTTCATGAAACCCAGTCATTGTACATGTTAGTTTTCCTCATAGATTGATTGGTGCCATGCTTTAGGTTACAGGTTTTGTAGTTTCCTGTGAGGTACATTTCTTAATGTGGCATCGTGCACTGTCTGAGGTGTATATCACAGCTTTTTGTAATTCCATTTTATCTCAGCATTTTATCAGGTATAATGCATAGCATTTTTAACAGCAAACTCTTGCTAGGAATATTTTACAGCATAAACTTGCATATGTACGAAAATATATAGAGGTGGCAGGGCACGGAGAAGGCAGGAGGTAGAGAATATTTTTAACCTCTAACATTTTCAACACTCAGTGCAAAACTTGATTATTTTATACTGGAATTTGTACATGTCTTCTGATGATAAAAAAAATGGAATTTGAAGCACAGAAAGTGTCATATTTTGGCTCTAATATTACAAGGCAGAGACACCTTGCTGTTTGTGCCAGTATAGATAACTATGTTCTTTTATCACCTTAGAAGGAATCCTTCTGAGTAATAAAAATCCTCGGTACCTTCCTGATCTGTTCTTCTTAAACAAGCAAGTCCTCTGCTTCATGGCTGCACAAGTGAATGACATTTTACAATGTAAAGAAATGTGGGAGAAATACACGTAGGATTAGCTGCTTGTCCTCCAATACTCTCTTAAATTCTTTTAGGCTTTCCTGCCGTTCACCACCCTGTCACTGTGACATGTTAAACAGCCTGAGTTACTTGTTTGTTCACAGTTTCCCTGCACAGTGTGTGTTGTTGAAAGGCTGCACCGGACAGCAAGGTCAAAAGCTACTGCTTTGTTTTGTCCTGGATTTTGCACCCTCTAAAGGGAGAGGGAGGTGGTGTTTTCTCCCAGAGCAAGCTTAGAGGCTTTGCTGGAAAACCTTTGGCAAGTGCAGGGTGGAGGAGGCAGAGAGCCTGCAGCTGGCGTGCGAGTCAGTGAGAAAGCAGTGAGCACAGACATAGGGGTGACGGACACTTTCTAAGACAGTCAGGGGAGTCTGCTGCAACCCAGGGTGAAAGCTGCTGGATGGAGAACAAGGTTGGAAGGAAGGATGGACACGGTGGATAGGGGAGAGATTTGTTTTTGAATGGTTTAAGCTGTTTCCCCAACAAAATCTTCTTTTTCTCTATTGTAATAGTTACCTTGTCCTACCATGTGACCTAGTGAATGGTTATTTTTAACATTCAAAGCCTTGTTTTATGGTTTGACGTAAGGAATAATGTCGGTACACCTACCTCACGTCTCTGGCTGAGTCAGTGTCACATCACACTGACCAGCAATTTACACAATGAACAGCTACAGAACAAGAGGGAAAACTTACTGCAGTGCCAGCCTACATCCAGAAGAACTGAGCTGGAAAAACATAATGTCGGTGCAGTTTCCCAAAATAGGGAAGGGAACATGAAGGTAACAGTTCTGAACTGTGCATAGGGGAGAGTATTTTTTCTCTAGTGCCAAGTCAGCTGCTGCCGGGAGCTTATTAACCTCTGTGTATGACCATTGAGGAATGAATTCCTATCAGTTTACAAGGCATAGAAAATATTATAAGGCAGAAGATGGAAAAAGGCATGATAGGACAAACTGAGAGCAGTCTGAAGGGCACATCTTTTTATTAAGCCTGCTGAACATTGCCTCCTGTAACAGCAGGCTGCAGAACTTTCCAGCTTTTGTAAATAACTCAGTTTTTTTCCCCATTACAGTAAATATATAACATATGCTTAAGACTGGGCCTTAGACTTTAAGAACCTTACCCCCCATTCTCTAGTTTCTCACAGTTGCATGCTCTCAAGCACAAACGCCTTTACTAATTATATACTAATAGCCTGACACTGATGTAAATTTTACCCAAGCATTCCTAATTGCTGTTGGACAGTTAGAAACATGAATAAACGTGCAAATTCCCTTGTAAAAGCCAAAAGAAGTCGGTCAGTCGCTAGTCACGAAAATGAGGCATAGGAAAGAAAATTCCCGCTTTTCAGTAACTTTGCCCCTCTCAAATTTAAGTATAACCAGTTAGCTAATGATTATGCTAACATTATTCTAATTTGAATGTGTTTTTCTAAATGTTGGAGGAAACCACATGGGAAATAACTGCAGAAACTCAGACAAAAGAGAATCTGATCCATGGTGATACAGCCTTCTGGAAAGTCAACAATAGATGAATAAGATAATATATTCCATTGCAATTCTGTCCTGAGATATAGTATCTATGCATCATCTTATTGTGTGTGTGTAATAATGGTGTTTTCTCTCCTGACTCCAACATTTTTTGTTGCACAGTCCCCTCTTTACCACTCTTTTTGTGGACATGTGTTGGTTTGTAAGGGATTCCTCAAGGAAACAATTCAGATGATTACTCACAGCATGAAGGATTTATTCTGCCTGAGCATGATAGGCAGTGGTTTCAAAAGGACTTTTCTACTGTCTGCCAGAGGACTGAATAGACCCTTACCATGATCCTGGGGGCTGGAGAGAAGGTGGCAGGCTCAGCTTCCTAAGTGGCTGGCAAAGAATTGTGAACAGGCTCCAGCTATAATAGCACTGCTCAGCTATCTCCATCAGCTTCCATAGTGCAACCTGCACAGGTTTTCTCTCCACTGTGTATACCAGAAATAATAGTTTCTTGTAGCCAAGTTTTGGACCTTGAATTCAAGAGGGAATGTACTGCAAAGTCTTATAGCCTACAGGTTTCCAGGAAAGGAGTTAGGCAGAAAGACCATAGGTTGACTAGACTGCAAACTGAATTGAAGTGTTTATATGAACTGTGGTGACTTGTATGCATCCCATTTGTTGTAACTTTAGTTCTTTTTTGCCTGGATTTAACTTTTTTGATGTATAGTTATCTCACATGTTTTTCTTTTTTTAATAGAATGTATTACACACTTCCATTTTTTACAGTTTAAGAAGGCCACTTTTTGGAAATATTTTGCTGATACATTAAAAATAAATCACTTTTCACAAAGCATTGTTACATAAAACTTAAGTAAAATAGTGCAAGTTCAGTTTGATAAAAATGAAAATGAAAACTAGAGAAAGAACTTCTTCAGTACTTGTCAAAGTTTAATTGCAGGGCGACAATAAACCGTGGCAGATGCTTTGTTAACCCTCTCTTGCCCCCCAATCCCCACGACCCCCCCTCCCCACTAAGTACAGGTGATAGGAAGGCAAAGAAGGACAAAGAGAGAGAGAGTTGGAAAAAATTAAAAATGTTTTACTAATGCTACTAATAAAGTAGAGAAAATAATACAAAATATATTAAACCAATCTCGAATTCCCTGGCGAAGAGCAGCACTGCTCCAGCAGCAGCAGACACCTAGAAGTCCTGGACTGGATTCAGCAGCAAACCGGAGCTGGATTCAGTCTGTCACTAGGCTTCAGTTCATAGGAACGACAGGCACGATCCTTCCCAGATGTCGGCCATAGTCAAAGGAGACTGCTGGACCGCTCTCCATCATCTTTGCCAAGTCTTGGGAAACGGGAGAGGTGCCTGAGGACTGGAGGAAAGCAAATGTCACTCCCGTCTTCAAAAAGGGCAAGAAGGAGGACCCAGGCAACTATAGACCGGTCAGCCTCACCTCCATCCCTGGGAAAGTGATGGAACACCTTATCCTTGGTGCCATCTTAAGACATATCAAGGATAAGAGGGTCATCAGGGACAGTCAGCATGGCTTCACCAAGGGGAAGTCGTGTTTGACCAACCTCATAGCCTTTTATGAAGACGTAACAAGGTGGATTGACGATGGCAGAGCAGTGGATGTGGTCTACCTTGACTTCAGCAAAGCATTTGACACCGTCTCCCACAGCATCCTCACGGCAAAACTGAGGAAGTGTGGACTGGATGATCGGGTAGTGAGGTGGACTGCAAACTGGCTGAAGGAGAGAAGCCAGAGAGTTGTGATCAATGGGACGGAGTCTGGTTGGAGGCCTGTATCTAGTGGAGTGCCTCAAGGGTCAGTTCTGGGACCAATACTGTTCAATATATTCATCAATGACTTGGATGAGGGAATTGAGTGTACCATCAGCAAGTTTGCTGATGACACCAAGCTGGGAGGAGTGGCTGACACGCCAGAAGGCTGTGCTGCCATCCAGCGAGATCTGGACAGGCTGGAGAGTTGGGCGGGGAAAAATTTAATGAAATATAACAAGGGGAAATGTAGAGTCTTGCATCTGGGTAGGAACAACCCCAGGTTCCAGTACAGGTTGGGGAATGACCTATTAGAGAGCAGTGTAGGGGAAAGAGACCTGGGGGTCCTGGTGGACAGCAGGATGACCATGAGCCAGCACTGTGCCCTTGTGGCCAAGAAGGCCAATGGCATCCTGGGGTGTATTAGAAGGGGGGTGGTTAGTAGGTCCAGAGAGGTTCTCCTTCCCCTCTACTCTGCCCTGGTGAGACCTCATCTGGAATATTGTGTCCAGTTCTGGGCCCCTCAGTTCAAGAAGGACAGGGAACTTCTGGAGAGAGTCCAGCGCAGGGCCACAAAGATGATTAAGGGAGTGGAGCATCTCCCTTATGAGGAAAGGCTGAGGGAGCTGGGTCTCTTTAGCTTGGAGAAGAGGAGACTGAGGGGTGACCTCATCAATGTTTATAAATATATAAAGGGTGGGTGTCACGAGGATGGAGCTAGGCTCTTCTCGGTGACAACCAACAGTAAGACAAGGGGTAATGGGTTCAAGCTGGAACACAAGAGGTTCCACTTAAATGTGAGAAGAAACTTCTTCTCAGTGAGGGTGACAGAACACTGGAACAGGCTGCCCAGGGGGGTTGTGGATTCTCCTTGTCTGGAGACATTCAAAACCCGCCTGGACGCCTTCCTGTGTAACCTCACCTAAGTTTTCCTGCTCTGGCAGGGGGATTGGACTAGATGATCTTTTGAGGTCCCTTCCAATCCCTAACATTCTGTGAGAGGAAAAAAGGGACAAGATCCTCGTGATCTCCCACTTTTATTTGAAGTATCACATCAATGGGATGGAATACTTAGTTGGGCAGTTTTAGTCACCTGCTCAGTTCGCTCCTCCTTGCCCCTCTCACTTACGGGACGTGCATCCTTATCAGCAACCTTGCATTCCATTGCTGTGTCTACCAAAACATGTATCCTACTTTAGAAAAGTGCAGTTACTAAGAAGACTTTAGCTGAAAGGAAAATTCACTAAAAGAGAAACTTACCTTGTTTTTAACAAAACCAGGACAGTACTAAAAGAAAACAAACAAAAAAAACCAAAACAAAACAAAAAAAACCCCAATAGCCTATGTGATTGCTTCTCAGTGTTTTAGAGAAATCACTCACCTCTGTCAACTGAACCATGGTGACTCTTTCACAGATAACATGAAAACATGTTATCACGAAGTAATTTCTAACCTTATTCAAAGATATCTCTTTCTTTATTTTAGTCATCAAAAAGCTCTGTGCACTGTTGCACGACACCCTTGATGCCAACAATACTTCGTTGCTGGTGAGCTGAATCTCCAGCACAACAGTAGGTAGCTACTGATCAATAGCCACCAAAGGTGACACGATTCTAGAAGATGCCAGCTGTGAGCTTTTGAACTCTCTGGAGAAGGCAGAGTTTGGCATGAGAGACACCCAGAATCTTAAACAGCCTTTTTTATCCACTGATTCTGTAGTTATTACTGATCTATGCAGCTCTGAAAGTGCTCTTTTTTTTCCACCAAGGAATGCTTGCTTTATGAACGTCAAAATGGCACTTTAAAAGGTGAATATGATCCAAGCAGCAATCACATTCTCCTCCGCAGTTCCCGGCTCTTGTTGCCAAAACTATTGTTTCTATCATTAGCTTTATTAGCAGTTTAACTTAATTAGCTAAATGACATCATTTAGTGGCAAGTTCTCCAGTACATCTCTGCTAACCATTGCATATTTAATGTGGATTTTATTCATGTAGATAGGCTGGCAGGTGGGCAAAAAAGAGATGGACAGAGGACAGAAAAGGAAGTCCAACAAAGGGGTCCTTCCTCTTCAAGAAATTTAGCCTAGTGAGGATTTAAAATGAAAGGACAAGGGCTGTTTTCTATAGTGGATTTCATGATAGTCTTTATTCTTGAGGTGCAAGAGTTCATTGCTGTCAAGAAAAACATGCTAAGATGGCAAATAGACAACAAGTGATATATTGAGTGAAACCTGATTTCCAGGTGCTCTTGCCCAGGCACAGAGGGGGCATCTGCCAGCTACCTCTTTGCTTTCCTGTATTCCATGGAAGAGCAACTCCTAGGTATTGTCCAGACAGTTCTAGCAGAGGCTTCTATCATGTGCTCCCCCTGGAAACTATTTTCATGGCAAAAATAAGAAGAAAAAGGCTCCAGAGAGTTAATTGCATTCTCCTAAGGATAGCACAGCATAAACAGTACTGCTTAGTAGGACACCGCTGAACATATGACAGTGGATGACCACCACAGGTTTTTATTGTATTTAGTGCCAGTGCTGTTGCAGGGCTGTTTATATACTTTGCTACACTACTTTGATGGGCATTGTGCCTTGACTTTCATTTCCCTGCACTGCTTTTTAATATAACTTGTAATCCTGTGAGATGGACTCAGATCAGCTTTATGTAAAAGTGCCTTCAAGTTCTTAGTACTGTGTATTTAACTGTTCCTTCCTTATGCAGAGGGTAACTTTCCTAGATTTTGCTATCTGGCTGTGCCTCAAAAAACAGAGTAATGACCCTTTTATAGTTTCCTCAGAAAAAAATCTAACCCACTTGCTGCCAAAAGATACAGGGATTTTTCCAAAGGCCTGTTAAGCATAAACTGCATGCAGATCATCCCTTGCGTATTTGTAAGGGACATGACCAAATGTGTATATTCCGCCTCAGAACTGGCTGTTTATCTACGGGGTTATATAGTATAATATATTCTGATTTAAAACAGATTCACATCTGTAGATGAAATGGAAGAAAAACAGTGAATTTCAGAAGAGAAAGTAGGAGGAAATAGACCTAGGTCTGGACCACCAGGAATTGTCACGTAGGTCACAGCCCACTTTTTCATGGTTGTGGTATCCACAGAGAAGAAGTGATCAGAAGCCACAACTCAGATGAATTGTTTTAGACATATGTGGTTTGCGACCTGGTTATCTGGTGAAAGGACTTGCTATTTCAATGAATCAAACTTTCTGCAAGCATCTAAGAATTCAATTCACAATATCCAGTTGAGGCCTCTCACATGCTGAACACCTGGGCAATGTGCTAAAACAATCAACTGAAGGACCAGTAGCATTGAAAACTATAATGCAGGAGAGGGTTTGAGCAGGAAAGACTGAGGACACTTCTGAAGTCCCTTTGGTGAGACTCTGCTGGATTCAGATGAGACTGTTTTAATTGGAAACCCTTAACGTTCAGATCTCAAATGTTCTAATGCTTTATCTCCATGCTTTGTCTTCATACCTCATAAATAGTTGAAGAATTCTTCCATTTTGCAGCTGTTATTGTAATTAGCAAGCTAAATGGCTTCTGCTTTTAAAACCGTGAATCACAGTTAACTGCTTAATGTTACTGCCGTAAACATGTGCTTTATTGACATCTTAAGCCCTTTCATTGTGAGACTCTTTTCTTCCCTTGCATACACCTCTGTTAATAACAGTTGCATGTCCCTACCCAAATAAGTGGCTCATCAAGCAGCTCTCAACCTAGCTGAGACAGTTGGTGATCAGTGGTTTTGTAAGTCATTTTTCTCATGCATTTGTTCATGCCTTAAGGGCTTAATTTAGCCTTCCTCTTTTCTAAAACTGTGGCTGCAGTTCACCCTGAAACCTCACAATGTTTGGGTTTGGTTTTTGTGGTGTTTTTTTTTTTTTTTCTGTGTTCAGAGGAGTAAAAAAGAAAAATCAGTTGCAGACAATTTCTCTCATCTCAGATATTCTTTTCCACTAACTGGTGCTAACAGTTATGTGTTTTTTTTTTTTTTTTTAAGAGGAAATCTGATGCATTTCACCTATGGGTGATTGCATTTCATTAGTTTCTGAACTCTTTCCTTTGTTTATAAAGGAGCTTGGATTCTTTGATATTAATGAAATATAGATAAAAGTTGTTGTTGTTACCAACAAATCAAATACATTCCTGGAGAAACTCCACTGGTTTTGTCACATTTCGAGATAGAGAATTTAGTCTAATACTTTGAAAACCATTATTAACTAGAGAAGGACTGGAAATAAAATGTTTAAATATTTATGAATGCTGTATATTGGTTACTGATAAAGAGGAGGCATATTCTGCACACCTGTGACATTTCACTTACCTCTCCATGTGCATGTAAGGCTGACAGAAACAGACACCTTGAATCTGCATCTCTATGTACCTAACTGTAATTATAGTATAGTAATGGGTCGAAATTCAGATACTGTGCTGGATATAAATGCAGCACTATTTCCTTCTTTCCCAGGTCATCAGGGAAATGGATAGGGATCCAGAGAAGAATTTAAGTACCGCAATATGTAACTTACAGGAGTTCTGCAGACAAACTATATTTTCTTCTTTTTCAATGTGTGGAGAAAGTGAAATGTCACAGAAACTTGCAAGCTGAACAGGGATTCACATGAAATAGTCAAGCTCTTTGAAAATACTGAGTATAGAGAAGGGTAGGACCTCAATCCCTTCTTCAGGAAGACATGACTATTTCTTTGACGCAATACAGGAAAGAGCCTGAGAAACCTCTTTTACGCACTGCCACCCAAAACCTGACAAATAGAAACTGAACAACAAGAAAGCCTACAGAAAAGTCCCAGCCACTTTCAATATAGTAATAGAGTACTCATCTCAAAGGAAGCCAAGGTTAGAGGTGAGGATTCAGTTCTCTGTCCTAGGAGACTACTAAGATACTGGATAAAAGCGTTTTGTTAGATGCTGTTCAAACACATAAGAGAGTTGACCATACTGGAAGTCCCTGGTGAGACCAGCCATTTAACAGCCTTACGACGGCACAGGCACAAAGCAGTGTAGTAGCATCAGGACCTCTATTTTGAAGATCATTGGACAGGGAATAAAGGGTCTTCAGTTGCCTATAGATGCAGGTGGCATTCCAGCATGGCTTAAGAGAAACATAGCAAAGCCACAGTGTCAGTGCTCAGTGTGCAAGACCTTTTGTAGATGTAGCCTAGTATAACAATAACACAGTCACTACTTCCAGCACCAAAATATGTTTATGGCAGATCACTAGCATACAGTCTACATTTGTTGTGAACTCTTCAGCACTGCAGGCTACATTTTTTCTTAGAGTTCGCAGATTCCACCAGCCTTCAGTGCAAGCTGTTGTCCTGTCATTAACGTTACACATCAGGGTATGGAGAGCCTCAGTTTAAGACTTCTTGTTTACTAAAAAGATGAAAAGGTGCTTGTCGTAACTGTAAGTAGCTGACTGTGATCCAAGCAGCACTGACAATAATGATTTCTTATTCTCTTCCTATTTTATCTGCATTTAAGCCGACCGAAGAAGAAATTTAGAGGGTACGAGACTCTCAGAAGTCTGTGTAGCTTGTTGAAAGATCACGAAGAAATATATAGCAATATTTGGGAAATGACTAATACCTTCTAAAGCAAAGCTTTCTCTTTTGGTAAAAACCATTTCTGTTTTCCTACTGGAATCCATGAGCTGTCAGAAACATGAATTAAAAATATAGAAATATTTTAGAATAAAAGGCATATTCTTAGCAAGGCAGCTCTTAGATCCATCTGTCTTCTCAAAGAGATTTAGTTTCTTTCTTCACCTGAAAAATATCGGAATGAACAACAACAAAAAATTATAACAAGAAAGAAAAATACATAACAAAATATGAGCAAGAAAGAATTGCAATGTCTCTGCAGAGACAAGTATTGCAATTAAATTTTGAAGTGTTTTGGGACCCCTGTAAAACTGCAATTTGTGATATAAAGAATTATCATTGCTGTAAGTTGCAACATAATTTCTAAATGCCTAACGAAAAAAACAATATGGAAATTTCATTAAGGAATAAAACTGTTTAAATGTGCGATCTGCACAAGTTGTCTCAGCTCATTCCTTTATTGATCGAGCTCTATATGGAGGAAATGCCAGTGTTGAAGGTGTCAAAAAATCTACATTTATGCAGATATTGTATTTATTGCTACACAAATATTCAGACATTTAAATGACAAAGAACCATAGGAAACAAAATACCAAATTTGTCAGTCATAAAATGGTGCTGTTGAGCTCAGTGAAACTTCCACGTGTAAATAGTGTAACTGCATTCCATACCTTTGTCTTTAGATGTCACCAGCAGAGAAATAGATTTATTTTTTAATTCTTGGGGGACCCTTCCAGCTGTTAGACAGAACTACTAGACAGATCAACAAGAAGCTGCAAATGGGATTTTTCTGTAGCTTTGGTGTTACTGCAAATGGGACGTTGCTGCCAAAACTATTGCTTGTGTTGTAGAACAAATTATGTCCTGATGTAAAATGACACAATTCCATCAACTCCAATGACGTTACAGTCAATTTATGCCAGGAGAATATGTAGCTCTTTATCCATTTATCTATAAGCTGGTTGCTGTGACTTAATTTCAAATGAATTATGTTACTGTTCTTGGTCTGTGCCCTTGCAGCACTTTATTACTTAAAAGGCTAGTTCAGCAGAAATAAATAAATATGTGATTTGCAGTCTCAGCAAACATCCCAGCCAGGAACAATGGCCTCTCTGCAGTGTTCCAGACTAATTGCCCCCAGTTTTCTGCTCTAACCTTCATACCCGATTCATTCCCTTCTTGCACTGTTCTCCTTACTCTTTTTCCACCCAATCCTCATATTCAGATTTTCTCAAGTGTCAGCAAGTCTTTAACCGCCAGCTCTTACGTATTCAAATTCCTTTAGAGAATAACTTCCTCTACAATGATCATAAGAAATGTGTGTTACATTTAAGAAAGTACACTATTTAAGAAAATAATATATTTTAAATCTTTCCTTCTTATGCTCTCACCCTGAATTTTTGTGTTTGATAGTACATCCCAGCATTTATGGTAACAAATACTGTTATTGTAATTGTGTCCTGTGCTTACTAGTACATCATCGTCCAATGTTTTTCTAATTTCATAGTCAAAACCTGCCCTCAAAATATTATAAGCAGTTTAACTGACATTCATACAAGTAGGAAGATTTTTAAGCCTTTTTTAAGGCTGATTGGCAGCAACTTTATGTTCAAAAACTGAATGCAGTAGCAGTACATTAATGATAAGCATTAATAAAATCATGCTTGAGGTAATTGCTTAGATACTAAGGACCTTTTGATGATTAGAGAACACGTCTGAAAATTGTTCTGGGCACCTGTTTAACAGCCTGTGACTCTGGAAGGCATTAATCCAGAACATTGGCTTCATTTTCTCATTAAGTCTTCTCCATTATAGGAAGTTGTTTGTGAGGCCTGTTGGAATCATTGGTGCACAGGAAGGATGAAATTAAAGAAACTGGTCAGACCGAAATCTGTAGTTCCCAGCTACTTACTTTGGGGGACACCTGCTGAATTTAACAGAATTGGTTTCCAGAGTCCAGCTGCATTTCTCCTGAGTAGTTCAGCCAGGTGTGGAGCCAGCGTCTGTGACCTTTGTGTGTTTATCCACTATGAAAGACCATGGATCATTCAGTTGACAGTATGTAGGTAAAAAGTAAAAGAAAGATTCATGAAAGCCATAATATCTGTAAAATGGAAATGCTGGTGTAAGAAAAAAGCACATTTTACATACAAATACATGCTTTCAGTTAGGTAAATATTCCTGACTAGACTTGCCTCTATCTGTGCTGTGTTAAAAGTCAAGTGCTAAGCTATCTAATGTTGATATATTTTTCCAAATATATCCTTTATCCCTCTTTCACTTCAGGTTTCTCCATTTTACTCTGTTCAGCTCCTGCACCAGTCTGGACTGGTGGAATTCTATGCTCAGTTCCTACTTTTTGGATCATATCTCTGTCTTCCTTATTGCACAACTAAATAACCATACTGTATCTGACTTGTGGCTTAACTGACCTGGCATTCTGCTTCTAGTGTCCCCCATGGACACTTAAAAAGAACCATTATGAAACAAGATTATCACTATGGAAAATTTTACTCCTAGTCTCATTTAGTTAGCATCGATATAATTTTTGATAAATTCCAGAGGAAAAAAATAGAATCTTACATAATCTCTTTCATCTTGTACATAGTTCCAGTGTCCCTGTGTTGCTCCCCAACACAGAATCATAGTATAATACTGTCTTTCCTTTAGTCTATATATTCAAGGTTTTGATAAAGTCTTTTCCTTCTGTCCTTTGTCAGTGCATCAGGTAACTTTTTGCAAGCATAGTTATGTTCACCAGGATTTAAAAACAAATCCTTGGATAACTTGACTTTGCTGGGGAAAAAAAAAAGGTAGATGTTGTTCCTATCTAATACAATTTTTAAAAGGTGATTTAATGAGATTTCCAAGAACTTCTTAGAGTATTATATTTCCATTAGAGAAATGTGTTTGTAAAATCAAACAGATTTTAAAAAATCTTTTTTCAGTGTAGGTTGTTGATACTGCATTTATATACTTTAAAGTCAAATGATATTGAAGTTTTTCAGATGTTAAGGTATTCATGAGACCAGTCTTGTACTTCAGTTGATGTTACTTTGCACAGTCTGGTCTGTCTTTGTCTTTACTCTGATGCTCTCCCACTCTCTAGTGCTCATGCCTGTATCCCTTCTTTACTGCCTCATGCCCCATGCCTGACCAAAGCAAGTCCTGTCTCTTTCCAGTAAAATATCAGATACATTATTTGCTTTGTGCAAATAAGATTGAGTGCAATGAACAGAATGAGCGAGACAAGAGAGCACTTAGAGTGCAATAGCCTGGGTAGAAAACACAGGCTTGGTACGCCAAGAAGCATTTGAAAGCCTGACCTTAACCAATTTTTTGGAAATCACAGAATCACAGAATGGTTGGAGTTGGAAGGGACCTCTGGAGATCATCTAGTCCAACCCACCTGTTAAAGCAGGTACACCTAGAGTAGATCACACAGGAATGCCTCCAAGTGGGTTTTGAATGTCTCCAGAGAAGACTCCACAACCTCTCTGGGCAGCCTACATGTTCTTACTGACTTCAGTACAGCTGTTCTATATGTTTGCTCTACAGCAAGTCATGCACATTTCTGAAAATATTAACTTACAGAATCATAAAATCATAGAATACTTTGAGTTGGAAGCGTCCCTTAATGGTCACCTAGTCCAATCCCCCTGCAGTGTGTGGGGGCATCTTTAACTAGATCAGGTTGCTCAGAGCCCTATCCAGCCTGGCCTTATACAATATCTCGCTGAAGAATGTAGGGAATCCTCCTTTTTCCTCCATATATTATCCTTTATTATAGATTTTAAAATATTGTCATATGAGGATTTTTTTGTGTTTTTTCATGGTTAAAAAAGAGGTTTAGAATGCTTTTGTTTCATTTGCGCTGTGTATGAAGGCGTGATGTTTATAGTTTAAGCTGCTATTACCAAAAAAAACCAACCACAAAACCCTGACAAAAAGCTTTAAATCATTTCATGCCCAATTTGGTAAGTTAGAGCAATGGAAATTCAAGATAAGACAAAATAAATTTCCCTACTTTACCAGCAATTCCCAAATTTTAGGAAAATTTCCAATTACAAATTTTAAATAATTTAATGAATATAGGATAGTTCTTGTAAATAAATGAGCGAGAAATTGTCATTCTTCTTATATTCCAGATAGTTTATTCCAAACCTACCCTTTCTCTCCACCTGACCCTGACTATCTTCCAAACATGCATTCACTGTAGGTCAAGTTCTGCATTTGGCTTTAAGCCTGTGTGTGCCTCCTTATTGAAAGTCTCCTACATATAGGGAGAGTGTCTACTTTAATCTTTTCTATGGGTACAACATCAGTCTCAGAAGAGTTAGTATGTGGTTGCTTTGGAACAGATTTTTTTTTTTCTGTATATGATCAGAAAGTCCTTTTTGTTTACAGTTTTCCTGAGTTTTCTTGAGTGGCCAATTATACTGAATATATTTGCAGCCTAGTACAGAAATTCACCAAATTCTTTGCTGTTACCCTGTTTCGAACAGACTTAAATTTGGCCCCTATTATATTCTTATGAGCTTTCAGTACAAAGTAGCCTAATGTTTTTCCTCCTAGGGTAAGATTAATCTGCCCTAGTTTAGGCATTAAAAAAAAAATCTGTCTAACTTACCCTATTCTTCCTTTATAGTCAACGAAGAGAAATGGTCATCTCAAGGGAATGATTCATCTCATCCTAAGATCAGTATCTAGGATAGGTCAGATGGATTGCTCTTTGGAGAAGCGAATTTCTTTCCAGTGACTATCAAGGGAACTTAGGGTGACTGGCTCAGTCTTATATCTGTAACTTTCAGATGTCTGAAGTTAAGTGACATAAGCTGTTCTTCCTTATCATAACGTTTTCCGAGGATATGAATAATTAATTCCCTTCAGAAAATATTACCTTGAAGACAATAGTATTTTGACTGAGATCCAAAATGTTAAAGACAATTCAGTGTACATATATTTGGAATATTATATGCTGCTCTGGCAGAATCTTGGGAGATTTCATGAAGCAAGCAGAGTGAGCACTGACGCTCACAAGAGAATTACCTGTATTTTTGGACACATGTAACCAGGATTTGATACAGAAAAATAAAGATTTAAAATGTATTAATGGAATTAATCTCACTTTAGTTTAGAGATCTACAGCAGAGACATCTACATATGGTGTAGCCTATGTAGGCTCCTTTTCTAATCAAGTGACAGAAAAAAGACCTTTCAAGGTGCAATACTTCTGACCTATTTTAGACACTTACTTTAAAATCAGATGAACAATTACCCTAAAGTTTCTGGTTTTCTCCACTGATTTTAAAGCAAGACTAGTGAATGTGATTAACTCAGGCGCAGATACCAAATGCATTTCTCTGTTATTCGTGGATGGATCAGGAGGAGAAAATAGTATGAAATGGCTCCAAGTGGCCAAAAAGTTGTGCTGTAAATGTGAAGTCTCAAAACTGTTTGGTGACCCTCAGCTCTGCAGTGTTGCATAATGCTAATGTGCTACTGTGACATCATTTAACAGCTGTGACATCGTACAAATATTTATGGCTCAAATGTGACATTGATTGATGATAAAGTCAATTTCAGCTGGGTAGAAACAATTATTCTACACACTGTTACCTCTGGTATTTTTTTTAAAGAGCTTAGAACTAATTTACGATGATGGTAGAAAATTAACAACAATGAGATGCTGAGGACATCTTGTTAACATCTCAAGATTTTGAATATAGTCACACATCATCATGAATACTTTTATTTATAAACTGATTTTTACATTTTTTACAGTCTGCCATTTTGCATATTGGAAATACTTAATCTATGAAAGCGTTTTTTTTTTTCTTTCAGTGCTATAAGTTCTCCTTATTCTATCTGGATTGTTACATTAAATTCTTTCTTCCTAAATTTGAGGAAATATTGCTTTTACTGTTCTAAAATCCTTCATCAGTCTGAAATTGATAAGAACATTGACACAGTATTAATTGTGGTTGTTTACATGGATTTCATGCAGATATGTAGGTATATTTATTAAAAAAATGTTTGTTTGTTTTTTTAGTCTCTTCAAGGATATTGTGTTGTAAGCCTTTAAGTAATTTTACCTTCTGTTTCCAGATATCTTTCCTTTTACTTCTGTATACGTTTCCCACAATCAATTGCCCAGTCTTTTCAGGTCATCTTATAGTCTTTTCCTTCACAATGCCTTTATTCCTACACTTTTTTAATCATCAACGATTTTAATCATGTCTGTATTTATATATGTGCTAAGAAAACTCTGCAAGACAGAAACGTATTCTGAGAAAAATGAATAGTAAACAAAGCAGTGATTTTATTTCTCCTTTTTATACTGGGACTTATGCATCTTTTTTGGTTTTGAGTATTAATTTATGACTATGATATTATAGTTTTTTCACTAAGCTGAGTAGTGCCAAGCAGCCTTGCCTTTCGTACTCTACCAATTGCTGCATACAAGCTCTAGCAACACAATAAATAACAATAAAGTGACACCTAGAGAGAATGGTCTGGGATCACTTGCGAGGTCCAATGTCATTCACTAAGAGTGTTAGAAAGGCTAGCATATAACAGCCCAACCTTTCTCCATCTCACTAATTTTTAGCAAAATAAATGCCAAGAGACAAGAAAAGATTTTCAAAGGTACAAAGCAACATGGAGAGGATTGTATCAACTACCGAGTGATTTTCATTTTTACTTTCTCCTTGTTAGTTATATTGCTTCACTGGTGCTTTAGAGACAAGTTAGAAATATTATATGACCAGTGGTCTGTGGATAATACAATCAAATATCTTCTTATTTTTGCTGGGAAGAGCATTCGGCCACTGGGTAGGATTATATTGAAGGATGGGCGAACCATTTTTTATCCATTTTGATTTATTATTTTCTTTATAGGCCTAGAGATTAAGAAACCACTGATGTAGTGAAAAGCAGGAAGACTGAGCACCAAAAAAAAACCCCACCATATGTGGAAATGTTTCCCAAAAGCACACAATTCATTACTTGTTTACTCTAGTCTGATGCCTTAATTTTGAGTTGTAATGTTTCACAGGTTCTCACATGTGCACAGGACGACTGGCCCCCAGGGAGTGAGGTGACCAGCACTCACCTGTGCTCCATTATGCCCTGGGCTGGTGGCAGATGGGCACCTGGGGCGAGGCTGTGGCCCCATGGCCACGCTCACAGCATTCCTGAAACACACACAGGGTATGGGCCTTCTCTGCAGACTGGCAGCTGTGGACACTTCCATTGAAATGCAGGGCCAGAGGAAAGGTGTCTCTTCAGCAGTACTCAGCCAGGTAGCTCCCAGTTCAAATGACTTGCAGTTTAGGGAGGAAATGAGAAACCTAGCGCCGTTGTTCGTTTTGGTTTGGTTTGGTTTTGTTTTTGTTTTTCTCTTTTTTTTTTTTGTTTGTGTTTTTTGGGTTTGTTTGTTTGTTTGTTTGTGTGTTTTCTCTGCTTAGTATTTAAACACATGCCTTCTTTCTGAGAGACTTCTCCAATTTTCAGGTGAGGGAAGAGCCACAGCAGTTTGCCTTGTCATGGATGTTTCCCAATATTGCACCAGCACCAATGTACAAATAGATGAGAGATTCCTGGGACCAGATGCAGACAATTTAGGAAATTGGGCTTTGCAGATGAGTGGATGGTCCACATGGTTGATAAAAAGAGACTTGCATTCAAATCCTTGTGTCCTGAAATGTTTATGCATTTTGATGCTGCATGGTAACAAGATCAGAAAATCAGAAGTAGACTGATCTTGACCACAACCCAATTTCGTCCACATCCAAGAAGCGGACACTCAAAACCTGACTGCCAAGTCATCTTTCTTTCCTGTTATCTATCTGCCACAAGTCTTGCATTGCTTTTCATATAGTCACCTGGCTACACTTAAAAGCCAAACATCGCACTCATCCAGACTAAAATGGGATGAGTTGCAAACTCAGCACTGGTCCCTCACGGTTTGGGCAAATGCACTTAGCCACCAGGGCAGTGAATCCAGTCAGAGAGCATCGCTGACATCTAATCTAATGAATATCAGCCTGCTCAGTTAAGCCTCCAAACTTGCATGAATGGGGCTAGCCTCTGATCCTAGATAGAGAGTTTTGGTCTCTGCGAAAGGATGCTTGCATCCAGAAACATGTATGGAGTGTTTTATTTCGACCAGCTTTACGTAGCTCCTTAACAAATGCAAAACAGCTTTCTAGATCATCTTTCTCAGGCTGTATCTAGTCAATGCAAAACAGTCTGTGAAGATGCTTAAGTCAGGATCTGTGAGCCAGTCCATTAGGGCCAAGTGTCTGTATCTGGTATGAGGCGAGACCAGTAGGGTCAGGTCATCGTGTTGTATAGGTACTAACCAGCACTGCATTGGTAATGCTTTAGATTCCTCTAAGAAACTAATTTTTCTCTTTGTGCCGCAGAGAACTGAAGAAATACAAGTGCAATTCCCCTGAAGGGAGTAAACACTCAAACCAGGCTGTGATTCCTGCTAATCATAATTCTTTCAAGTACATATATATATATTTTATATATATATATTTGTATATGTATGTTTCATAGAGCTATGGACAGAATTCCAGTGATTCCTGAATCTCCTGATTTTGATTGCAGTATGGTTCTAGTACTCAGCATAATCTGCCTACAACATCCCTAAGTAAGTTAAAGGATAATAAAAGTCTTTTTTACTTTATCAGCTTGGTAATAATACAGGGTTTAATTGACCTCTCTGCATCAGAATTTCTAATTCTGAAATAAAAAGTGAAAAGTCAGGGATCTTAAATTTTTTTTAATAGATCTTAATGAATCACCCTGAAATAGCTGGCTCAAACAAGTCAGAACACTGTCAGCCAGCTCAGTTTGCCAAGAATCCATTTCTCTTCTAAGAGACAGAGAAGGTTCCTCAATGTGGAAAATGCAGAGTGCTAGTGTTATGCCCTTTTATTTTAGAGTTGATTTATTGCAGTTGTGATGAAAGGTCACAAATTTCATTGTTCCTTTTTTGCTTCTTTCAATGCTTACAAATGAAACTCTCTAGGGTAGGGATAATAAGACATCCGAGAGTACACTTTTTGTCATGCACTTCTCCTATCATTATCTTTGTGTTTCAAATGACCATTATTAAGATATATTTTATTTTTTGGCATTTGTAATGTCTATATTGTAACATCCGATCTCATGTCTAGTGAGTTAATATAAAACTTCTGGATCACTACAGTGGATTCTGAATCAATGCCCGTATTACCTATCATCCTTAATCTTCTTCAACATGCCCATTGTGTTGTGACCTTGGCATGCCAATGAATTCCTAACAAAAAAGTATACCAGTTCAATAAGTGTCTATCAGCCAACTAAGTGACATTGGCTAGTACGACACTGTATTCTTCAAATGACAGTTGATCTTAATTCTGGAACCAAATTAAATTAAAATGCTTGTTGTTGATTATTAAAACCTTCAATGACTTACCTTTGGATAACTACTGAATCCAGTTGTATTCTTAATACTGAAGAATTGAATAATAGATTAAGATGATGAAGCTGATGGGAGGACGGTTATAAAACCAGCTTCAGCGCTATGAAAGTACTATCCAAAAGAGATCAAAAGAAACATGTAAAATTATTCTACATTACATTCTTTTTTATCTTAATAGTGATGAGCAGAGGAAAGGGCTGGGGGAAGGAAAATCCAGAAGATTCTTACTGGGTTTGATTAGAGGTTGTCAGGGCTTCAAAAAGACTGTTTATTACAATATAAAGTTCTGAACTGAGGATTAGTGTGAGACCAAATGCAAAAAATAATAGTCCTCAAAATTATATGGCTAAAGAAGATGCTGTAGGAAACAAGGTGGAAAATTTCCACTTCCATCTTAAGCAAATGTTTTCCAGAAGGGTTATCTAAAGAACAGTGCTTGGCAGTGCTAGCTTAATGGTTGAAATCAATGATCTTAAAGGTCTTTTGTAATCTAAACAATTCTATGTTTCTAAGAGAATCCCAAGATATGACATTGTCTTCAGGATACATAAATTGGTTAATATCTGTGCTTCTAGATATTCCGAAGTGAATTATTTCCTGAACTTTTTTTCAAAGTTATATAGAACAGGACAATGGAAATTTCAGTCACAATGTTTTAAAGCATTGTAAGGTAAAGAAATGGGAATAACACAGTAAAACATTAGCAGCCACAGAGGTGAAAATGCAGCTTTTGCTGCAAAGGTTGTAGGTCCAGTAACTAGTAAGAGAGATAACCAAATGGCACAGATATCTTAAGTGCAGTAATAGTACTTCAGAGAACAATTGGCCAAATCAATGCAAACAATCCCGTTCATAGAGCACTTACTTAACATTTTGAATATTTGAAATAATAGTCAGTCCTATGAGGCTGCTCTGGAGATAAAATCTACCAGAGTACCAGAGCTGGGAGAGTCTCCAGGAGCTGACTGAGCCATCCTGTTGCTTCAGAGGAAGTTCAACCTCTGTAATTCCTGACAGGTGCTTAACCAGCTTCAAGGCATCCAACGATGGAGAGTTTATGGTCTTCCCAGAAAAACTGTTTCATGGGTTTCCTATGTTTATCATTAGAAATACATTCTAATGACTCGCATCAACATTTCTTTAATCAGTTAAAGATGATTCTTTGTGTTCAGTTCACTGACTACTAAATTCAATTCTTTCTCAGTTCTACTTCTGACTTGAAGACTGTCATGTTCCTCTTCAGTTTTTTCTTCTCTAGGCTAAACAAATGCACTTCTGTCATAGATTAAACCATTTTGGTATTTGATCATTCTTATTTTTCTCTTTCAGACTATTACCAGTTAGTCCATCTTTTTGAGGCATGGCATTGAAATCTCATTGCTGCTAGCCAAGACCTTGCCAGGGCTGTATTTGCCCATGTGTTTGTTCAATTTCAAGGTGGTTCTTGTTGCTAGACCAAAGAAAGGAAAAGCGCTAATACAATTTACTAAGATCACCATTGGTGAAACTTGTACAACTCTTGCTAAAAGACTGTCTCTTTCTAAACTTCTTCTAATAACCCTATTCAGTATGCATAGTTTTATTAATTTCTTCATAGTTTATGGTATTCATAGTTCATTCATAGATTCCCTGAAATAAGCACCAAATTCTAACATAGAGCCCTTTGCTATTAGAACAAGCAAGGCCTTACAAACACTTTTGTTCACAGTATGCAGAAATCCAGAATCTGTTTCAAGTAAGTGAAGTAAAAATCCAGCACTTTAAACTGTAACTGTGCCTTTACTATGATACTCAGAGCATTTTTAATAGAATTCTTTTTGCTAGAATTTGGCTCAAAAATGTAAGTTATTTAACAGATATAATTAGGTTGCTAAGCATTAACAGTTAATTATCATATTAATAAACAGTTATTACTCTCGTTCTATACTGAACCGTGCCAAAGCAGCATTATTATGCATGCATTGCTCTTAGGCAACGTAATTGTCCTTAAAGGAAATCATTACAATTTAAATGAAATTGGGAGCTACTGGTTAGGGAAGGCTGTAGGGCATGCACAATACATACTAAGCAAGAAACTGTAATTTCCCCAAATCACATCTTTTCAGTAATTTCACATCACAGGGCTATCTCTGTTTAGTTAAGAGGAAAACAGTTTATCTTTGCCTTACAATTTTACAAGGGCATTATTTAACCAAGGACAAGCCAGTCCCCAAAATGGAAAGCAATGCAGAGTCACTACCTCATATTATTTAATATGGGTTAGTAAACTATGATCATAATTTTAAATTTGTTTTATTTCAGACTATAATCTAAGGAATGGATTTGCAGGGCCACTGGCACAGGCTGCCCAAACAATGTGAATCATAGGCTGAAGGCTACAAGTACCCTGAATGACATCCAATGTAAAATATATTTCTGTACAGAAATAACTGCATCTCTTTTTGCCGATTAGGTTTTTGCTTGCTTTTGCATGCTCTTTCTCTGTGTTTAACAGATACACTAAAGACTTGTTCTTCTCTATGACATTTTTTGTCATACGAAGGTTAATTATTTGACTTAATCTCTTTGTCATCTATTAAAATACAAGGAGTTTAAACATTCATTCCTGGAGTCTTCTTAGACTGATAACTAATTAGTGTTTTACACTGCCATAAACATTTCCTTAGTTTAAGTGAATTACTCACATTTCCGAAAAGGTTATATCATGTGTGAGTGCAAAGGAATTTTCAGATTAATTAGCCAATAGCTCAAGATTAACTTTATTAATAAGCACTATTTGACAAATGTGACACATGGCAAATTATGTGGCTCATAAAGTACTGGAACAGAAAACAATCTATAGCCAGTCTTCCTTTTTTCAGCAGCAAAACATATTACAACGTGGGGTTTTTTTTGGAAAAATGTGCCAAAATAGTTAAGAAAATTCCTCTAACCCCTACTAGTAACGTAAGTCTGCATTACATTTGCTTTTTCATACTGTTTGAACCTTCCATCTTTCATATGTGCCAGGCTAATGTAAGAGTGACTCATCAGTATATGGTTGAATTGTGTCAATAAACAAACAGAGCAGTGATAGAGATCAAGCCAAATACAGAACAGATAGAGCAAAAATCCATCTGGTCTTCTTTTTCCATATTGAAAAAAAAAACCAAACAACCAAACCAAGCCCAACCAACTAACCAACTAAAACCCATTAATTACACATGGTTTGTAACAGAGCTAAAGCAAGTCATAATGGAGGACAGAAAAGTGATATTTTTTGTGTCTACCATTCAGAAATATAAGAATATATGCTAACCTACACACAAATTGAAACCAGGTGTCTTTGACAAGAAACTAATTATCTTGTCTTTAATGCAAGCTTTTAAGGGACAGATTCTTCTTTCCTTGTCCCCACTGTAAACCTGGAATACTGTTTTGAGTCCTTGACATAAAGCAGAATATAATCTGACCTCCTTACTGCAGAGATTGCTACTAACTGCATCACCAAAATAAGCTTGTGTGACTTTCTAAAGCCATACCTACATTGTTTTAAAAACCATTAAAAATATCTTTTTCATATTGAGAGCTGCTATCAGTGGCATTCATTATTTCTAGCTTTATTGGCATTTTGAAGCCTATGATTTACTGCTAGTGTCTGAATTTGTGACCTTACACAATGTTCTTGTCATTCCTGTTCTTTACCTTGTGCAACTGGACTGCCTGTAAAGGAAGGTCATCAAGGCTGTCAGTGAAGGGTTATGGCATTACCATAGTTGGCATGAGCTGGAAAGCAAGAACTTCTGATTAGATGTGTGCTACTGCCAAAAATGCCAGCTGAACAGAGTTCAGATTACTGCTCTGAAACAGATAATAGGCTCCTGACTGTAGAGTTGCGATTCCTGTAACATATTGTGCTAGCAAAATGCTTTAGTGTTAGGGACTTATGTAGAACGTGCAGTCCACAGCACATGTTCTAAGGCATTTTTGGTGCGGAGTCAGGCCACCACATTCACATCTAATTACAAAAATCGAGGCCTGGATATGAATTCCAGAATTGTTGCTTGCATCAAACTTGAAGATAAATCAAAGAGCTGAGCAATAGAATCGTAATGTAACTGATACCACTAGACCTACTTGATGGGATTTGATCCAAAGCTTTATTCCAGAAGGAATGATAAATGTCCATCTTATTAATTAGGAGCATGTATGGCTTATGTGTGTCTACTTACAACCTCCCACTTGATATAGTAATGGCTTTAGACCTGAGTAAGATGGGAGTATTATAACGTAATAGTCAGATAAGTTGGGACTGCTTCATTTGAAGTCAGTAAACTCTTCATAGGCAACCTTGCCAAATAGGGACCGACGATCATTTTGCTTGATCCTCTGGAACCGCATGTGTTGGAAGGAAAAGAGGTGATCTTGCTCAAAATGTGGATTATCAATACTGGACAATAAGCTGTGGGAGATACAAGGAAAGATAGTTGATGGATAAGGGCTGAATAGCAACAACTCTTCACAACCATGAGAGAGTACCTGTTATCAAAACATCCTGAGGTAGGAACTTTCACAAATAACATTGTTATTTTATTTGTCACTCCATTATGGATCAACCTTCCCCTCCTATTATCTTAAATTCTAGGTTAATTTTTGCATTCACTATTACCTGTTCTTTTTAAAGCCAAAATTATTACTGAAGAATCAGGAATTATTACTTATCAAACATAGGCAGTTAATACAATTTTTTCCCCAATTTTCCAGGTGAGAGCTTGACCTAGTGTTTCTATTTTATTTACACTAATTAAAGCTAACTAAATAATCCTATCAGAACTATTTTAAAAGCAACAGTACCCGACAAAAGGTAGTATCAGTAAAAGGAAAGTATTCATATGGAACAGTATATTCTTGTTTTCTTTGGGGGAATATTGCAGGACTTTTCACTTCCTGTGCAGCACAGTATTAGTAACTGGGACAGTATTACCAGTATTGCATAGGAATAGCTCCATAAAGACTGTACATAATCAATTATCCTTATTTTTTATATTACTAACATGTTTTTCTCTATATGAATAAGAATCAAAGGATCACCTCATTAATGACTGTTAGTAGACCTCAGTGCTCCCTGATGTTAGCCAATAGTTCCCAAAGAAACTTATTGTGAATATACTTATTAACTGATTTCAGTGAATGTTGGAGTCTAAGTTTAGAGTAAGCTGTACTGGTCAGCAATCTGTGCAGATGTATTTCTTTTAGCCCCAAGAGTTGATGAAGGAAGTTACTACTAGCAATAAAACTATTTAACATTTCATCAGATAAATGCTGTGTGACAGTGTATGCACAAATCACTATCTATCTGTGACATTTTTGAAGAAGTATAAGCTGGCAATATGGGTATTAACTTTGAACCCTAATGACAGCTGACTACAAATATAATGGATGTTGTTCCTTTAAATTTTATCAGGAACACTTCATTACTTTGGGAAGTACAGATTCTTAATACTAAGCTTAAGCAATACTTCTTTTAAGTTTTTTTCTGCATTTACAAAATTTTCTTATAAGACATCATAATGACATAGATAATATTTCTTTAATATTAATTGCATTTTTAAAAGGCTTTTGTTTTACAGAGGAACACTTTCTTTTGCATTTAAGATTTTTTTTGGTAAGACTAATACTACAGTACTTTTTAGTTTATGCTGCAACAAAATTTCCATACAAAGCCTGAATTTTCCATCTCTTGAACTACAAAATCATAAAAAATAATATTCTTTTTAGGCAGTTGGATTTCTACCGTATTTGAAATGAGCTAAACGGTAGGTTCCTGTTTCAATCCTAAACATCAAAACACTTAGCAGACTTCTAAAAAAGAGTCTTTCAATTTTTCCTTCCAAGAGGTGAGAAAGCAGGAAAAGAGGAGAGAAAAAGCTTTGTATACCAATGTAGTTGGGAGCCATTCACAGGATCAGAGAGCAGCTGATTGAAATCTAGTTTCAAACTCCACTAGGGCTTAATTGTGAGAGACAGAATGTTGCACCTGCTGAGGGCAAGGATGAGTTTTTAGGGGCTTGCTCCTGTTACCTGGTAGAAATGGTCATTGCACAAAAACTTAGTGTCAAAGAAGGTTTTCTGTGGACAACAATAATCAGTTGTACTGTAGAACTTGTTATATACAATATAGCAACACATTGTCATAATTAAAATGCTTCACGCTCTGGATGAAAAAAATAGAACGTTTAGAATTTGAAAATTTGTCTTTGCCGGCCAATGAATACTGTATGCTCTGTAAATCCTGTATAGGTCCTAGTGTCTTACCAGACTAGATGTGGAGTGATGTTCTGGTAAAAGCATAAGCCATGAAAGTGGTGGAGAAAAGTAAGGAGATTGCAGCAAAGGGAAGGAGACAGGATTAAGACAATGAGAGGAATGGTGGGGCAAGGGGGAACTGAGAGGGGAACCTGGGAAACAAAAAAGTGAAGGAGTATTCCAACACATCTGTGCTATAAGAAATGCAAGGCAAAACCTTCAAAGCGAAATTTTACATTTCAGAAGCTTGCTTTCTTCCTTTCCTTCCTTACTTCCTTTGCTGTTTAGGTTATAAACTTTTCAGAGCAGCTGGAGAAAATCAGCCCTCTGTATGCTTGAATGACTCCCTGGGCAATACAAATGAGTCATCAATGAGTTTAGTGTGCAGCAGGAGAAAGATGATACTAGAACAAAATGTTCTAGTGCATATTTCTATAGTGTCTAGCATAATGGGCCTCTGCTCCTGACTGAGGCCTCTGGGCATTCCAGTGATGTAAATATTAACTAATAATAATAAAAGGACAAGCACTTTATTTGCATCCATGTTGCCATCTGTTGTGTAGACCGAATCAATATCAAGTACATGCTTAGCTTCGTTTGCTTTTCTCTAAGCAGTACACTTCATTTGCTGCAAAGAATTCAACAGTTTTAAAAGCTTCCAGTAAATTTTTAGCATTGAAAGACATTGTCAATGTTTTTCAAATCTCCTTGCTAATAAGCAGTAGCTGTAGACCGGAATTAGAAGTAACGTATGGATATAGTTGCTGATTGCACTGCAATTAAAAATATATGTAATGATAATCTTTATTTTAATAGTTATTCTTTGAAAAGAAGGTGCCAGGCTACTTACACAGCAAATAGACATATTTTTCTTGGATGATGTACCATAACTAATGCAGATTTTGCTTCTTTTTCACAATATATTAATAAAGTACATTGCCCGATAGTTACTAGTATGTTTAGAAGGACAGAGAGTACCAGCCTGTGTATGGCTGTTGATGAGGGCATTGCCCTTCTCAGGCAACTGTGCTATGTTCCTTTAGTCCAGAAGGGTACACCAACAATCTACTTGATGCACCATGTGACATAAGAATGCTCAATCAAACTTTTGAGCTGTTTAAGGTCTGAAATGTATAAAAACACAAGCCACTATGTGCAATTAATGAAAAGAAGAAAATATCATAAATATCTGTCTTGATTCCATGCAACTTTCAGAAATTTCTTAAGTAAATGCCCATTTTAATTTGTGAATTGGACCACACCTCTTGTTTCAGAGGAAGGCAGAGAAATCACTTGTTGTCACTAACAGCCAAAACTAAGGGAAATTTGTGCACAAATCTCGTGAGTGGTTTAACCTGATCATATGGCAACAATACCAATGAAATTATGAATAGGAGCATCAGCACATTTTTTATAATTTTTCTTTACACACAGACACATAAGTAAACAAGAATTCTGCTAAGTGATAAATTAATAAATGAGGTGGAATTTTGCCTGAAGTAAACAAAGACACAAAATAAAATGTTGGCAAAAATAAGACGTCATGAATAAACTGTGATTTTATATTTGACAGTTGTAGCTTAGTTTTAATTATTCATGGTAATACTTCAAAGAGCACTAGCAGACACAGTGCCAATGTTTATTATAAAAACCATGATGACCTACAAAACTATAGGTCTGCTGGGCTGACATTTATTCTGAGAAAAATAATTGCTTAACTGCTAATATGGAATGAAAATATTAAAACTAAACAAACAAACAAAATAAAAAAACCCGCAAACTGAAACAAAACCACCACCCAACTTAAGTTGAGTGATATCATTAACATGAATCAACGTAGATTTGGAGTTAAAAGAGTCTGCCAAGCTAGCCTGTTACCTGGGTTTGGTGTTTCTGGATGTAAGCAAAGAGTAAAGGTAAGAGTGCTACATAATTTGTTTAGGGTTTTTTGTGAAATATTTGTCTTGTTAGCATATGGGTTTTTTTAGTGAAGAGATTAGAAAAGGTAATTTTACCGGGTTTGATTGTGATGGAGTTAATTTTCTTCATAGCAGCCCGTATGCTGCTGTGTTTGGGATTTTTGACCAAAACAGTGTTGATAGCACAGGGATGTTTCAAATATTGCTGACCAGTGCTTTCACAGTGTCAAGGTCTTTTGTTTCTCACCGCACTGCTGTCAAGTAGGCTGGGGGTGCACAAGAAGTTTGGAGGTGGCACAGCCAGGACAGCTGACCCCAACTGACCAAAGGGATATTCCATACCATCTGTTAGGACTTAGAAAGTGATTTTAAGTAATGATTTTAAGTAATGAATCACCATCATCAAGACACAGTGTTACTAGTACTCATCAACCGCTGATTCTGTTTTAGACCACTTGGAATAGTTTTCTCCAAGACAGTGTCTGGGGATGGTGAGAAAGATGCCTCTCGGGGCATTCAGCACAAAATACAAAATGTTTCATGGTATAAAATCACCATTCTCACTGGCTGCAAAACAGTCCTCACATTACTTCAGATACTTGACCTGATTTTTTTTTCTCTAAGTAGTAGTAGTGGTTCTGCCTTGGTGTTGTGGTTTAACCTGGCAGGCAGCTAAACAAAACACAACCATTCTCTCACTCCCCTCACAGTATGATGAGGGAGAGAATTGGAAAAATAGTAAAACTCATGGATTGAGATATGGACAGTTTAATAGGACAGAAAAGCAAGATAATAATAATAATAACAACAATAATAGTAATAACAAAAATGAAAGAAAATCCAAAACAAGTGATGCACAATGCAATTGCTCACTACCTGCTGACTTATGCCCAAGCTGTCCCTAGGCAGCAGCCCTCAACTAGCTTTACCCCTGGCTTATATGCTGAGCATGATGTCAAGTGGTATGGAATATCCCCTTGGTCAGTTGGGGTCAGCTGTCCCAGCTGTATCCCCTCCCAGCTTCTTGTGCAGTCCCAACCGTCTCACTGGAGAAGGAATAGAGTATGGAAAGCTGAAAAGTTCTTGAGTCTGTGTAAGTACTGCTCAGCCACAACTCAAACATCAGTGTATTATCAACATTATTCTCATCCGAAATCTAAAACATAGCACTATACCAGCCACTAGGAAGAAAAGTAACTTTATCCCAGCCAAAATCAGGACATTTGGTGTCAGAGGAATACCACAGACTGTGAATGTAGTCAATCTGCTGTACAAGGGTCTACATTTAAACAATCTTGGCATTAGTCAGTCCGTAAAACTTGGCTTGGGGAACAGAGATCTGTCCTTGCCCACCTTATCTTTAGTCATGGGCTTGGATTTTTGCACACATACATTTCACATTACTATTACAATGTGGAACAAAACATGAATGATAAAGACTGGCAAATATTAAATAATAGAAAGAATGATAGGTTACTAGAAAGTTATATGGATTCTTCTAAGCTAGAAACAAGCAAACTTGTGTTTTAGTATGAAGTCCAAAGGTGTGGTCACACACTGATTAAATTGGAAGATAAGAAATTATATTCGAGGGCTATGTGACTGGGGAAAAATAAATTCGGTTATCAGAGGGTTCATCAGCTGCATGTAAACTCCCATTAAGACACGTGAACCAAAAGAACTGATGTGAATATTGCATATACAAGCAGGATAATACTAAGTTGTTGTTGAGACTGAACTCTATGTTCAGCAGTGGTGGAGTAGCTCGTACGGTGCAGTCTCTTCCTAGTGCCCACATTTCAGAGGACAGATGATCATGGTGGCCACTTCTTGCTTTATAAAATAACAGTTCTAAAATATTGTAAAAGTAAAAAGATCTTAGTAATATTCTGTGAGATCACTGTGGCACTTGGTTGTTAGAAAACTAGAAATGGGTAGAAATCACTGAATTTTGTGTGCAATCTCTGTTATGAATTGTATAGCAAGATTAGACACATTAGAAGGGTCTCTATTGCTATGTATATTTTATTCCTGAATGGCAAATTACTTTTGAGTCATATGTCTAAATTATATATTTCCCTTCCTATGTGGCCAGAAATTTTTCTCAAATCTTTGGCCAAGTAGGTGCTTTTTAAGACAGTTTCTCATTACTTTCTCATCTAAGATAGACCTATGTAAGGCCAGGGTAGATTTATTGTACTGTAGGGGATGGAAAAGGTGAATTAATAGACATTCCACACCATCAATTTCTATGGGGAAAGTCCAAAAATTATTCATAACATTGTCTAAATTAGAGCCCTTCCCATTAAACTCACTTGGAATCTTTTTACCTTGCTTTCATTCTGCTGATATATAAAGGACTGTAAATTGGTGCAATCATTATGCCAGGAGGCAAGAAGAAGGTGTAAGTTAAAGTCGGTTGGGAGCCTATTTGACCTATATTGTCTTCAGGGTCTTT
Organism: Caloenas nicobarica; assembly: GCF_036013445.1. Classification (NCBI taxonomy): domain Eukaryota; kingdom Metazoa; phylum Chordata; class Aves; order Columbiformes; family Columbidae; genus Caloenas; species Caloenas nicobarica. The sequence continues at coordinate 175,212,656 of NC_088245.1, read as the reverse complement.
GGCGTGCAAACTCATGCAAATTTGCTTTCTCCTTTTTGCTTTAGAGGAAATCCACAACCGTGTGTCCATATAAAAAAATGCTCATATATAAAATAAGCTGAGTTTGTTGGCACAAGGCTTGAACTGGCATAACTTTCCCACATATCACATATAAGTAACTTAATAGGTTCATACCTTCTAAGGCCAGAAAATATCATCTTAATCATCTTGCCAGGCTTAACACAGGCCATGGGGCTCTGAACTAATTTTTGAGTCAGCTGTAATAGACGTAACTGAAGGAACAAATTGACTGTCATTTTTTTATGATTTTCAGCCCCTTGCATGCTTTGACAATGAAAATGCAAAGTCCTGAATTATACTCTGTGACAATACATCTTTCTTCCCTTAGCTAGCTTTCCTGAGTTTGCGAGTGTCTGTAAACTGTGTGCTGAAAAGTACATAACTGGAACACAGATTTTAAGACATAAGTATAGAATTACATTTTGAAATTTCCACTGAGAAGAGAAAGCATTAGACATAAAGCCTGGGAAAAAATAATAATAAAACCAGTACTGATTTCCACAATACCAGCAGAACCTAAAGACAAGTCAGTATGACTAGATATAAGAGAATTTGATGAATCTTCATTTGCCTTTTTCAATCTTGACCTATAATTACCAAATATAACCTCTTGAATTTCTCTTGTGAAAGATGGAAAACAGCTATTCTTATGCAGGAGGTTTTTTTCTGTTTTTCAGTTCATGGCCAAAAGAGTGTTAGGATGAATGAAAGGAGGAAAATTAGCTCAATAGTAAAAGGGTATATTTTGCTTTCTGCTGTTCTTTTGCATTGGTATGGGTATCAGTCTTACCCTCTGACTACTTGTATGATTGTGTTTAGTTGGAGTATAATTCATTAAACAACTTATTTTTACAAGTGTTCTGGGAACTCTGTTTCTTTAAACCCAGAGAAAAGGCAGAAAAGCTGGAATCATGTTCACATTTTAAGCCAGAGCAGTTAGCATTGAAAAGCATGACCTATAGTCCAGACTTTGGAATGAGGGATTTAATATTTGTTTGTTGCCAAGGTGGCTCTTTCTGAGGCTACATCTTGACAGCAATTGTTTAAGATGGACAAGGGGCATAGAGCATCTGTTGTTTATAAAACATGGTAACTGCAATAGAGAACAACTTTGGGGACAGCATGAGAAGTAGAGTAATATCCTCTCACTACAGAGATAGTGGAAGGTGGGACCTTGCTTCAGAATAGGTATTCAACAGGATAACACTGAAGATACTTAGGGAAAAGAGTACAGAATGTCACTATGAATCAGGCAAAACACAGACTCAAAACAAATGCAATACCACGCTGCTAACAGGGAAACAGACCTGCAGTGTTTGTCTTGTGAATAAGAATATTTTATGAAAAGATGTGTTCTTTAGAAAGTTCCCAATTTTCTTTCTCATTGTAGCTACCACAGGATATGGCTAGATATACGATAAGAAATAAAGAGGTGGTCAGGTCAAAGTACTTGTCTGGATTTCCCACTTGATTAGAATACATGCTTATGATTGTAATTCGAGTAAATCTCAAATGAACAAGAGGTTTAGTGAAACAAGTGTAAATACAGCATACTGCAGAATTGACTTTCTGGCTTGGTCTCAGACCTGCCTTATCACTGCAGACCTGCCCAGAAATTGCTGGCCTATGTCTGACCCTGCTTGCTGTCTCCAGACCTGATCCTGACCCTGGCATGCTGATGACTTTAGGTCGAGAGAGGTTTTCCTCCCCCTCTACTCTGCCCTGGTGAGACCTCATCTGGAATATTGTGTCCAGTCCTGGGCCCCTCAGTTCAAGAAGGACAGGGAACTGCTGGAGAGAGTCCAGCGCAGGGCCACGAAGACGATTAAGGGAGTGGAGCATCTCCCTGATGAGGAAAGGCTGAGGGAGCTGGGTCTCTTTAGCTTGGAGAAGACTGAGGAGTGACCTCATTCATGTTTATAAATATGTAAAGGGTGAGTGTCACGAGGATGCAGCCAGGCTCTTCTTGGTGACAACCAATGATAGGACAAGGGGCAATGGGTACAAACGGGAACACAAGAGGTTCTACTTAAATATGAGAAGAAACTTCTTCACAGTGAGGGTAACAGAGCACTGGAACAGGCTGCCCGGAGAGGTTGTGGAGTCTCCTTCTCTGGAGACATTCAAAACCCGCCTGGACACATTCCTGTGTAACCTCATCTAGGTATTCCTGCTCTGGCGGGGGGATTGGACTAGATGATCTTTTGAGGTCCCTTCCAGTCCCTAATATTCTGTGATTCTGTGACTTCCCAGCTTGACATTGGATGTTCCCCATCCCTACAGACTTGTATGGGAATATAGACTCTTGGCTGAATCTGGTTATCACCACCAGACCTTTTCTGCTGGTCTGAAAACAGGCATTTCCAATTTTGGAGAGTGTAGGTATGATAAGAACAAAACGATGTTGAGAATTCTGCTGCAGTGATAACTTGCCTGCAAATCTCTCAAGAAAAGATATTGAAGTGATAAGGATAAGATAAAAGACATAAAAGGAAAGGGGAACCGAGTCTCAGCAACTTAAAGGTTGTGAATATAGCTACAAAAAGGAAACTGTGCAACAGTTAGAGCCTTTGTCAGTGTATCAGGTGGCAGCAGCAGTAGCTGCCTTCTGTCTGTACTATGTCTTTCAATACATGACCTGTCTCAACCCCTCGCCCTTTAACTAACCTTGCGTCCATCAGTTGCAGAAATCCGTATCTAGCTTTACAGTGAATTTGACATTTTGTGTAAAATAAACTTTGGGTTCTCTTTACAGATGATACTAAAGAAATATAATGCTGGAGGCTTCAGAGTTAAAAGAAGGGGATCATGCATGAGCTGTTTCTCCTTTATGGTCAAGAACAGTTATAACAGCTGGAGGAATTCAGCCTTTTGAATGCTTGAATGAGTCCATGCACAATACAAATGAGTGATCAATGGGTTCAGCATGCTGCAAAAGAGTAATAGCTTTGAAAAGCAGTAGGTACTAGTAAACATGGAACATCTCAATAGCCTTCTATGGAAAGCCTCATTACCATCATGAAATATTGCAAGGAGCACAGAACAGGTAAACGGCTTTTATATTTGTTTTGATCATTCCTGCTGAAGTAGCTTTTAGAGAAAAAATATGCAACATGTAGTAAAGCACTTTGAAATGAGAGGGGAGAGAGCTTTTGAAGAGCACTGCCAAAGGGCTGTCACATTTGCTAGTAAAAAAAAAAAAGGCCAGATTACACTTCTAAAACGACTGTTTCAAGGACTCCTGGCCAAGGGGTGAGGCTGACCTCTATGCTGCTATAGATAGCTTTTCACAGATAAGGTTGCTCAGTGTATATCTGAGTGGTTTAGAGAAAGAGAAGGAAAACAAAGACACAACAGGACTTAACCCAAAACCTTAAAGACTATCCAGAAGAAACTGGTTTAAGAGAGAAATTAATATCAGACCTGTTTCTTTTATTGGTATGATTTTGCTCTGGGATATTTTTTGGGGGGTGGAGGGAGAATCAGCTTCATTTTTTCTTGATATGGTTTCGCATTCTAGGGGACTACCTTAAAGAAAAAATATATAGCTATTAAATGTCTTCTAGTAGTACTCACAATTTTTGCAGGCATTCTAATGAAAACTCGCTACTAGAAATATGTTTACTGCTCACATAGCAAATATTTGAGAGAGTAAATTATAAATTTTTAATCTAAGATATTTCCACCAGATACCTGACTTCATTTGCATTTCTCCATTCATTGAACGAAAGTTGTATGTCAAGAAAAACAATATAGCGTTTGAATAAATAGTTCAAATGAACAATTTAACATCTGTGTTATTGAGAGAAAATATATGGTGAATAGTTGCAGGTAATGAATATACTTGAGAAAGTATTAATCTACTTGTGAGCACCTGTCACACAGAAGAGGCTAAATGTTATTAAATTATTCACTGTTAATCATTTGCTCTTCCACACTCTCTCAAGTCACTCTTATTTTGATCTGATCATATGGTGCCAACAGAGGGTATATGGCCAGAGGAGCGTGTCATCTTTAAAGAATAAAGTTTTTATTATTATTAGTGATAAGCAGAGAAATAGCAGGGATGTCTACTGACGAACAAGAATTTTGTATTGCTCAGGGCACTGTCAATAAGAAGAGGTTATCTCTATTTAGCACTAATATGTAGAGACTGTACTTCATAAGAAAAAGAGAAAAACTCTTTTTTATTTATGAAGGTCATCTTCTACCTAGATGCTTAATGGATGGATGGATGGAGAGAGAGAGAAGGTTTGAATATATGGCAGCAAGACAGGAAGAGAAAATGTAGTTACCATATCATGAAACATTGTAAGTGATAATAATCATGATTTCCTTGAATTCCGATTCCCCTTTAAAGCTCAGTACTTGCTCTGGCAGGATTAAAGTTTGTCTCATATCATCATGGAAAAGAAATCACTTAGTATTAAGAAAGACTGAATTCAAAAGAAAAGGATAGATGTTGAAAGAATAATTAGCTAACCTACGTATTTTTCCTGAGATATACAGGGGAATATGTACTCCTAAATGTCTCTTAGCTTGAATATGTTTCCACACTGCCCACTGTGAGTACATCTCTGATGTTAATCAGTTCTGGTTCCAAATTCCCTCTGGTGTTCAGGTCCCCTGCTGCTCCACCTTGCATGAATGGTAATTCATGCTGAAGCTCACAATGCATCAAGAAGCTAACCTCCAAACATATCCAGAAAATTATTTTAAAGGGTGTGGCAGACCAGAACAAAGCAGGTTTGTTTCCTCCCTTCAGTATTATCCCTACCTCATTTATGCCCTAACTGCACACCCCTGGGCATGCAATACATGGCCTCACTTTTGTGCTGTAAAAAGATCGGTTTGGTGAGCTGCAGCAGAGCCCTCACATTATTCACTTTGTCCTGGGGAGAAAGAAAAGAAGAAAAAAAATCATTACACCTTGCCTACATGGGTCTGAGAAAACATACAGCACTGATTTCTATGTATTGTGGATGTAGCCAGTCTACTTCAGTGAACTAGTGCTCAGCAGTGTGGAGCGCTGTTCTCTGCCTCTTGGTCTGTAGACAGGGAGCAGAACTCCCTGGGGTGGGTGCATTTAGCAGTGAGGATATAACTTCTGGCATCCTTTCAGGGCACAGGTCCCTTTCTGTCTGTTACTGCTTCTCATAAGCAGGATGCAAAATTGCTTGGTGTCATTGCTCCTGCTCAGCCTCTGCTATAACTTAAACACCTTTTCCCACAAAAATTTAACAGTACATTCTAGGTTTATGGTCAGTCTTCAGAGACTTGTATGTACATGTCATGCTCCGCTAATGGAAGACCAGATCATGTAAAAAAATAAATAGCTGCAAATGATTCTCTGTCTCAGTTTTGTCATAACTGGTGACCATCCTTATGTTTTGGGAAAAAAACTTGTTTAAAAACCCAAGACCCTTCTTTACATTTCTTCTGGCATACAATATTTCCTACAGTCCATGCAATTGCATTTCTGCAGCTGACTTTCTCCTTTCAGTCACTCTCACTCCAGTCATACAAGACTATGTGAACTGACTAACCCGAGAGAGATTCTCACATACATAATGGAAAGAAACCTGCATTCTCTTGTATCACTGATGCATCGGTTCTTGTGGATGAAAGTTAATTTGATGGCTAAGGAAGTGGTTGAGTCACCATCCTTGGAGGTGGTTAAAAGATGAGTAGATGAGGTTCTTCGGGACATGGTTTAGAGGCGGACTTGACAGTGCTAGGTTAATGGTTGGACTTGATGGTCTTAAAGGTCTTTTTCAACCAAAATAATTTTATGATTTATTCTTCAGGTCCCCTCCTATGGATAACTGGTGGACCAGGGCTATGAGGTTTATTATGGAGTGCACCCATCCTGGAGAGAAAAGTCTCAGCAAAACTTTCTGTTATAATTTTCAGCTGACTTTTTCAGATAATTCTCAGACAAGTTACCAAAGCCTTTAGAGGGTAATCTTTTACCAAGTAATGATATCTTTCACATTCAAACTTAAAAGAAAAAATATTCTGGGTTGCATGCATCACTTTGTTGAACATTATCCCATTTAAGTCATCAAAGTTTAATGACTCTTGTTGTCTGCTGTGTGATAAAAGCAAGAATTTCTTATAACACCACCTGTGGGATTTAGCTCAATGCTGAGCTGAAAGTCAGCAGAAAAGACATGCAAGGCCCAGGTTCAAAGTGATGTTTGCAACCTGACAGTACGAGCACTATGTACTAGCACTGAATATGAAACATAGCTCATAAACTGTAAATAGACTGACTTCTTAACAGCCTCATATATTCATTGGTAAAGCTATTTAATATGCATGTACTGTTTTTTGTTGGAGCATATATGTTTTTACTTTGAAAATCAGATGTATACAATTAACATTTAAAACTCAGGAATGGGTCACTCACTTCTGAACATTTTAAATTCTCTGAACATTTTAAATTCTCTGAACATTTGTAGATGGGTTTTTTTCTTTATGATTCTTATTAAAAAAACTGTAACTAGCTGTTATGCTCTAATATTTGAAGTTTGGGTTTCAATCTGTCATCTGTTGAAGTAGGCAAGTACATCTAGGGTAACAACAGGTATCTCATTAAGGAGATTAAATGAAAAATTAGAAATAACCTTTAAAGTGAGAAAGACAATTTTATCATCTTTCTTTCCCTCTGCTCCCCATGACTATAATTCACGCTAATTTCCTTCAGGTACCAGTCAGTGTTTCACGAGAAGTGCCTTGACAGAGATAAAGGTATCACATATCAAGTAGCCTTTGTATTCTTGCTGTGGCACTTCCTTTTTACCCACTCTCTGCTATATATGGCTCAATTATAATTTCTGAGACTAAACTGTATCAGGAGATGGCAAACTAGAAACAACTTTCATCTGTAATTTCTGCAAGATATAATGTCTTCTGAAAACTATAAGTGGAAGTGTGTGCCGCTGAGAAAGCTTGCCCTGTGTTTAAGGAGTATGACAAGTGTCCTCTCAGGAGGTTAGTCCAATAATCACTGGAATAAATAGGAAAGATTTGTATTTAACCAAGTGCATGTTCAGACTTCAGCAATGAAATGTAGAGCAGCACAGTTCTGGATCTGACTGTAAAAATGGTTTTTCATCAGCGCTGATAGCCGGCTATCTCCTCATCCTTTTTCAGACATGGAATTTCACATTCCTCAGTTTCAGTGCCAGATTCTCTCCTCAGATTCAGCCCTAGTTTAAGCACTTAATCAAAGCTTCAAATCTTTGAATTAACAGTTTTCTTCAGAAGCATGGTGCAGGTGCAAGGGTAGGACTGAAAACTTGGACAAAGCTATTTTCTGTGTATTAGAGATTAAATATATAACCTTTAAAACTGACCTTACACGCTGTCATCTGGAGGTCAAGTAGCAGGGCCCTAGGATGGAAAAAGACAGAGAAATAATCTAGTTCAAACCCTATGAATTTTAGGTAAGTGTCCTGTACAGGGTCTACAGAACACCTACTTTTTACCACCTCGTATATCACAGACCAAATAGCACCTTCTAGCATCCTGTTACAAAGTGAAAATTTACAGTAAAAGATCAAAATTCTCAACCATACCGTATTTCAGAAAGAAAGCAGGATCTCTATCCGTGTTCAGGATTCCTGTAGTCAGAAGAAATTTAGGAGGCAGAATTTTCACCGTGGGCTTTTATCCACATGTAGCCTGCATGTAGCACTTCAATTGCACAAGATCCTCAGCTTATATTAATACTTTCATTGAAGTGGCTTGTTATTTGGATGCTATACAAAGACATTACTTCCTTTGGATAAGGAAAGAAGTCCCCTTCATAGGAAAAATTGCTTAATGCCTCCCAGATGTGTAAGAAAAGAAAAAAATGATAGCTCATTTGAGGCAGGGCTCATGGCTTAATGAGATTATTAGTTCTCTGAATGAACAAGTTGTCTGTCCTGCATTTCTGCAGTTTCACTTAATGTACAGACAAAAAAACCCTGTAGACTAAAATGTAATGTATTAGGCTGCTCACGCGAAATAGCAAAATGAGAGAGATTTAATAATCTATTTAATGTCTATCAAATATATGTTATTTTAAAGAATACCAATTTCTTGGGCTATCTTTACTCTTCTCCTATCTGATATTCAGTGCCAGTAGCTTTGTTTGCAGGAGAGAATTTTAAAGGAATAGTAAAGCTAATTTTCTGTGTCAGTTTAACAAATAAAATCTGTGTGCTGTGGATAGCAATCATTAAAAGGATTTGTCATTAAAAATTGATCCGAGATGGGTTCTCTTTGTTAGTCATTCAATAGGAGATAGTAATTAGAATTGTTTGAAGAAAGATGAGTGATACTATGAAACGAAATATGCTATATTGATTTAGGAAACCATTAAAGAATACAGAAGCAATTTTTTTTTTCCTGTTTTTCACACTTGCATGCAGGGCATCCCCTTAACTGCAAATATGATTGCCATCAGCTGATTACCAATGAAGCTTATCTATTACTCACTTGGTCTTTAAATGACTAAGCTACAAGAGTTGAATGGTTTATTGAATGAGAATGGTAATTGTAAACATGGCTTCAAATCTCTGCGCAAAGTCCTTTCATGGTACAAGGAACTTGTGGACTAAATCAGCTGATTAGTACTGAATATTCCAGTAGTCCAATAAGTGTAGGCACCTATAACTATATTCTAATATTGGTATGGCCTCATTTGCACATGAAAAGGAAGAATATGTTGGTAAAATTTGCGCAAAGCACCTCACACTTTCCAAAACTTTTTGGTTACAGGAGCCTCTCTAGACCTCAAGATTTGTATCTTCACAAGAAAAAATAACATCTTAAATTCTTCTAAGGACTCCTTCCATACGATGCATAAAATAATATCATTCTGGTTAGAACACAACTATGAACACAGGAAGAACTAAGAAATTATCTGTGTAAAACTGGATTCATCCATTAGAGCTATTAGATTGTTCACAGCTTTTTCAAACATTAGAACTTCATTAAAGTATCCTTGACTTAATTCTGTTTAGAAAAAAAGTTGCAACTGACACTCTAGTGCTGCCTTACTTAATCTTCATGTATAATTTATTCATCAGACACTACCATTGCTAAATCATTTAAGAATAAATTTTCATTGTAAGAGGAGCATCACTGTAGTTAGATCATTATGCATTTCTAAGAAAATGTATTACTCTAGAGAGAAGAAAATATTTTTAGCTTTCTTATCTTCAATTTCTTTTTTTTAATCTCTCTTGTGTTTATCCTTCGTCTTTTAAGTTCTCATTCAGAAAAAACTTGGCAATTGATAAGTTTAAGCATATACTTAAGGTCAATGAGACTGAAAAACTTTGTTTTAGAAGGTGTTTTGGGTTTTTTTTTTTTGCTAAATAGTGATATTTTCACAATTTAAGGACCCAGAGAACTGTCTATGCTTGCTCTTCTTGGTGTAAAAGTCACTCGTTATACTTTCATTATTTCTCCATGACAGTATTGCAACTACAACATAGATTGGCAGACCTGTACTAACTGTTCTCCAAGAAGTGCAATTAAAAAAAAAAAAAAAATCATCACATGATTACAAACCCAGCCATTAGGTTTACGTTCATGTCTGTGAGTGTGGGTGGCAATACTCTTACCTAATTTAAGTCACCAAGAAAGTTGTGTATTTAGTTTAAGCTTGACAGCTGGGTGGAATTAAGTTCTCAAAACATTTAATCTAGTGACATTTTAAATATGTTGGTATGCCTTGTGTTGCTTTCAGCAATAAGTGAAGAGGTCTCCAAAGAAGCCTCTTTTTGTCATGTTTACCAAACCCATCTTGATTTCTCACATAACCGAGAACACTTGAAACAGAGCAGAATTCCTATTTTGAGGCAACTGAACTGCATCTTTGACTCTTTCTGGAGGTGTTCTTTTTTTTTTCATGGGATAAATAGAGTTTAGGACAACTAGTTTGGATATGGTGACTAAATTTTAGATGACTGAAGTCAGGTGAAATTATTTCTTTTCCGTGACTTTGATACTAGCTGGATTAATAACCAGCCTCTGCACTGTGATATAAATATATGTTATATGAATAATCTTGAAAAGTATATGAAATACAATAAAACCTACTGTAAGGTATATAAAATTTTAATATAAAGAAGAGTGTGGATAATGTAACGTTTGTTCTGTATGCCCATTGGAGGGCAATTTTGGTCTTCAGCTTGTAATGACTATGTTCTGTTGCCCAGTTTACAAGCTTATAATGTGGCATTTCACTAAATTTATGGTTCTTAGCTGCCTCAAAGTAAAGCATGAAAAAGGAAGGCATGAGATTTACATTAAAAATGTATCAATTACCTGTGATAATAAAGATAAACCTACGCCATTTCTATATATTTGTGTTCTAAGAAATTTACAGAGAATACTTCATAAACTAGGAAAGGGACAAAGAACAGGATAAAAGTATGGGGTTTTTTTGCTTAAATTTGTAATATTTTTCAATACTTTATGGTACCTATATTTTAACGTTACATTTTTGCAGTTGTGTTCTACTACTTAGTAGATGATTATGACCTAAAAGTCTAGGTCAACACATGGTATTTGAACTATACCAGAAAGCTACATGATGATGATCAAGAGTAGGAGAGAGAAATAAGTGAGGTGTTGGTACTTTACATAAAAATATGAAAGTTTCAGATTTTTAAGGGAATTTGGTTATTTTTAGCAAGAGAAAACTTAATCTAAAATTTCTATTTTTTCTTAATTCTGTGTTTTAAAGTATCCCCAGGTAGGAAGATTTTCCAAAGGCCTGCTTTTGCTGCTAAACAAAAGCCCTGGCAGCAGCCTGGCTCCTGAGAACCTTTTAAGCTCTGCTTCTTACCTAGCCCCAGTAGTTCTGTCTAGTCCTGTAAAGCTCATAAACTCCTCGCTCCTCAGTGAAGACAGGAGAATAAACCACATTTGCTGTTTCTACAACATGCTGTTTTGGGGGTATGCTGTTCTGAAATGCATTAGGATAATGTAACAAATGCAAATTACCACTGATTTTACAGCATCTCAAATCTCACAAATGCCTTGTCCAATTACCCTCAAACTTTCTAGGGGAAAAAAAAAACCATCTTCTTTCAGAACACCACACAAGGCAAATTCCTAATAGAACAGTCTGATGTTAAAATTAGATGGAAGGGTCTAACTGAGCTTATAATGGAAGGTACTTACAACCTTAACCATGGAATGACTGCCATAGCTCCAGCATACTGTCTGTCTCAGAAAATCAGAAAGCTTTAGACAGACTGCCTGACAGAGCAAAAATACTAGCCAAGACAGGACTATGTTTATCACTATGCTGATATTACCACTTATTGGATATCAAGAAAAAAACCACTATTATTTTGACTAAAAAAACATTACCCACTTTTGTGTTGAAAGTCTATGAAAGCCAAGTACTTTGGGGACTGCATTTACTAAAGCCAGCTGCGATATTCTGTGTTTTCAATTACACAACCCATGACAAAATATGATAAGAATGCATCCTTAATTCACTTATTAAAACAGACATTTTTCAGCTTTCAGTTAAGCACCACCACTTTTCTTAGCTGGGCCAACTCCCAATTTATACACAGGCACACACATTTGTTTTGCAACACATCTGAATGTCTTGGACAAAACTTTGCCCCTGGGAGTAAACAGCTTCCCTCCTACACTTTCATGCTTAAGTTTGGCCTTGGGAGACAATTTTTATGCAAGTAATCAGGCCTGCGTTCATTTCACTTACATTTAGACACCTAACTTAAGTGACTAAATTATGACCAGACCTGCCATAGGTGATTCAGATTTCCACTATTTGAGGAGCCGACAAGAACATGTACCTAAAACTAGCTGGGACAAATGTTATGCAGTGTGCCTAGTCCTCCCGAGTTAGGTGAGGCACGAATAGCAGGAAAAGCAGATGTCAATGCCATGTCCAAGACAGCTCTGTCTTGCAAAGGGAATTGCCATTTGCTGCTGGATTATACCAACAGAAATTTACTATCCTATTGAATGAGTTGAGGAGCATGAGTATGTATGTCGAAGCTTCTCACAGTATTGCTCCTTGCTCAGTTTTAAATTGAATCTTTATTATGTTTTTCGTGCATTGTTTTAAAATTTTAAAGGCAAATGGAACTGAGGAAAGATGCAGCCTGTGGAAGTCCAGGAACTCCTGGGTTGCATATGACAGAGGCCGTGTGTTTTATCGTTTAAATACCTACACAGTGGTGACTGTGATGGTCTCTCTGTTGTAGCTGAATATTTCTAGTGGGTTCAGTGTACGGCTTGTAGTTTGTGAACAACTGAACAAAATGATACTTTCTGTTGGCTAGTTACTCCATTTAATTCAGGCACTGCGTTGTTCCCATAACAGAGCAGAAGGATTTTGTGCTCGTTGGATTTAATATATTTTCCAGTTTATATTTTGGTACTTTATTTTTTTATTTTTTAGGCTAAATCCAAATCAGTTATAGGTAAACAGAATGTTTCTCATGGTGATATAATATCAGCCAACTGGTCTACTCAACGAGGATGAAATGTGCATTGAAGAGTGTCGTGGTTTGATCGGAGGGAGACAATCAAAAACCGCAGCAGATGTATTTTCCTTAACCCTCTTCCCCCTTCCCCCCACCCACCTCCCCCTTTTCGCTAAGGACAGGCGATTTTGAGAGGAAATGAAAAGAAGGACAGAGAGAAGAGAGCTGGAAAATTTGAAAACGTTTTACTAATGCTACTAAATAAACATAGAGTAAAATAAAGCAGAACAAATATTATAGAACCGGTCTTGCAATTCCCAGCAGCTACTCCAGTAGATCCATGCAGCGAACCAGAACTAGATTCAGTCTGTGATGATGCCTCAGCTTGCAGGGACGGCAGAAAAGAAGCAGAGGTGAAGAAGAAGTGAAGTGAAGCAGCAGAAGACCCAGCAGAAGAGAGAGAAGAGTCCTTCTGGTCCCCACCTTTTATATCCAGGAAGTCGTGAATGGGATGGAATACTCCAATTGGTCAATTCATGGTCACCTGACTCAGACCACTTCCTCTCATTGTTCCCCCCAATGACCCAGGACATAGAGGCGTCTGTTTCTCTCATCAACAGTAAAGGGTGACAAATACGTTCAGCTAAGGTGTAGATATCTATTCTTTAGAGCTGTAAAAGTGGTTGAGGTGGGATCACATCCTTACTGAGAAACACTGTGTGGTTCTGAAGCCCTGTGAGACTTTTGCTCTGCCCCTGTTTCCTTGTGGGTAAGATGCGCGCACTGCACTGCGGTGTCGATGTCAGAGGCTGAGTGTAACTTTTGACACAGATTCAACAAGTGCCATTCTGAAAGGCTGTTTTTCTACGAGGCCCCAACTGCGCAAAGGTACTGAGCACTGGTTTGCTGAGTCTTGGTTATGAACTAACCCATTACTTTGTCTCCTTTAGCAGAACTACTTTTTTTGTGTGTGTGTATAGCAACAAAGTGTCGGTGATACACACCTGGTATAGTTCAGGTGGTGAAAATTCTTTTTTTTCTTGTTTGCAGCCTATGTCTGTGTCCTGGGTGCAAGTGCCCAGGTGCTGGCAGCAGAGGCTGCAGAGGCCGGGGCTGCACTGTGCCAGACACAGCCGGGTCCAGGCGGCTCCAACCCACCCACCGCAGGGCACGGCTGAGCCCCTCAGCCAGGGTGCTGGCTCCTTGGGGAAAATGTACTTAAGAAAGGGTAAAAAATGGTGTTGCTTTGATTTTTTTTGGTCTTTGTTTCTCACCATCCAGTTGTGGTTTAGTTGGCGATAAATTAAATTAGTTTTCCTCAAGTTGAGTCTATTTTGCCTGTGGCAGTAATTGGTAAGGGATTTCCTTGTCTTCGTCTTCACTCATAAGGTTTTTCATCTTATTTTCTCCTCCTCAGTGGTGTCGATACATCAGCCTTCTGTCTACAAAGTTACAGATCCTTCTGTTCTCTTCAATGCTAAGGGAGATCCTTCCATTAAATAATACAATAGATTCCCAGTTAGCGTAAGTTAGTATAGATCTCTATGCCATGGAAATAATTTTGAGGTAAGTTCTGTCCATAAAGACATCCTATCTGAAACTGAATTGAATTTGAGGTGGTGACAAATCAGATGAGTAAAATATGTTTTCTCTTAAATACAGCACATTTATTTCTTATAACTGGATCTCTCTTCTTGTAGGGCTAAAAAACACATATCTATCATGACTAATCAAAACAAGAAGAATGAACTGTCTGCTAGAATTTGAGATAATTTTAATAATAACTGGTACTTTAACTTGTCAGAAAATACAAGAAGTCCAGAAATTTTAAGAAGAAACAGTTTTGATTTATATTGTTTGGATGGAAATTTTGGAGTCTCTTCAGCTGGAAGTACAGCATTTATTTTTGTTATGCTGATTACATTGTACATCTCTCCATGCAATGGCACTCTCAGCGTGGGTCTGTTCTCAGCCTCGTTGTTCGGCTCTTAGATAATTCATTCCTTCTTTAATTTTGCTGACTCCCATCTCTGAACCCACCAGACTAATTTATCTCTGGATATGGCACTACGTGTTTTGTTATGACAAAAAAGAGGAATTACTGATGGTCACAGCTGGTAGATTTCTGTTAGAGGAATATTGAGAGAGTCAAATCTAGAAAGCAGCAAATAATGCTTTGAAATGTAATGAAGGCTAAGGACCTGTACTAAATAAACAACCGTACACACATTAGAAATGTTTTTTCCATTTAGAATTTAACATAAAAGAGTTAAAATTAAGACCATTCTATGCAGTGTTCGATGGAGCTTTACTGTATTTTTTTGCATATAGAATACATTTGTGCCTACAGGCATTTTAACACATCTTTATTTCTCCCTGATTCTCTCATATTTTATTTCAGTCATATTCTATACTACATAGACCCCTTTCCACAAGTGGTGCCTTTGAGAATGTCAAGCCTTGGCTATGGGAATAATCTGTTCAAAAAATGTATTTTTTTCCTGAGGTTTACAATTTAGAACCACTGAATATTGGTATGGGTTGCAAAAATATCAAATTCTTGATCATTTATATCATGTTTGTGGTGCTTTTAATGCAACATTATTATTATTGTATGATCTATACCATACATGGCTACACGATATGTTTACATGACTACATGATCATTTAAGCTGCAGTATAGGAAGTATTCACACTCAGGATATCACTGAGCTGTGAATTAGCTACAAGCATCCTGAATAAGGAAGGACGTAAGAATAGATTTTGTCAGTATCTGTAGCATTCACCATCCACCTTCTGTCTCCTTCAACAGGGCTTAACTAGAATGACTCATAGAACAGCTCAATAGCCTATTCAGATAATTTACCTACACCCTGACACACTTATGTAAGACATGGGATTGTCAGTAACTTACCTGCCGTGGTAATTAGTTTGCTGTATTAGCTATAAATATGGCTCATGGTGTATTCACTATAGCTCATTGTCTATTTAACTCTTCCACAGTCAGCTATTTTTGTGTTCTGACCCCTGAAGTTAGCAATACTGCTGATCTTAAAACACCTGTCTTATAACAGATGCTTATTTTTCTATCAACCAGACACGTGGTTATAATAATTTTTAAGTTAGTCCTCCACTCAGTGGCTTAAAATTTGAGGCTTTCAGGTTGTAGTAGGATGCAGTGACTCTTAATGATGTGTTTAAAAAATAAACAAAAAGAAACAATATACTTGATAGCAAATGAGCTGTGATAATATTTTTCCCGTCTTCATCTGTATTTTAAAGACAGCCTTGTAAATTACTGCTAAAACTCCTGTCTGCAGCAGAATCATGACTGGAAAGATTCCACTCCCTCCCTCTAAAAGACCACTATCTTTCTTCCTCCAACTTTCGCCACTGCCAAAATGTGTAGTGTATATATCTACTTCCAAAAAAAGACAGTAACTGAGCAACACTTGTGAACCAACATACTGTGAAGTGGAGAATGACGGGCAGTAACACCTGAATGAACCTCCCAAGAATTTGAACTCTGAACATATACTCTGTGTTTGTTGCCTGCAATCATTTGTTCTCTGTTTGAGTATATATTTATACACACACATAGGCATATCAGACCAAGAACAGATGGACTAAGGAGCTCTTATAATTTTAATAATGGTGACAAATTCAATCTTGGAAATTTTACTATCACAAAGAAAGAAAAGTGATTCCGTTTTTTTCCTTCTGCCCCTCATATCAGGGAAGAACCTTTGCAATATGCTAAAGATGACAGTTCAGTTTCCAAAATTTGGACCCCTGTTAGCACTGCAATACTTCAATAATTTATACTCAGTATGCATTTAGACACAGACAGGAGAAAAAACCAACCAACCAACCAAAACAAACAAAAAAACCCAACAACAAAAAACCTGCTTTTAGAAAGTCTTAGATACATTACCACGATAATTCTATCAGCAAGGACTTCAGGGCACAGACACAATATATGAAACAGAGGAACATTCACTATTCAGTCAAGAAGCACAAAGGAAAAGATCAATGTTTGCTCAATAAGGAAGGTCAAAATAGACAAGGTAAAGGGTACTCACTGTCAAAACTGGGGTGCAGAAAATGGAAATTGTTTTTCTAAAGTGCAATATCTCTAAAAATATTTAGATGCTTTTACAGATGCATTTTAGAGAATACTTGTAGTTAATAAATAGATAGCTACATAAGAGATTTCAGCTGGAGAGTACCCATCAAGGGATGGAAGAGTGGAGATATGACCTTGAGTTTTGAGGTAGGAGTGGGAGAAAAAAACAGTGTGTGTCCTTGCTAAGTGCCTAGCTGGAAGCCTGCAAAGTCAAGCTGACTCAGTGAGCCTTGGAGCAACAGGAGGTGGTCCAAGTAGTTACCTGGTGACTAAACATCGAAGTTGCCTTAATATTAACAAAAAAAATCCAGGCTTGAATATAATTTTTATCATATTTTTTTAAACATAGAATTCTCTACTTCATTAGTACAGCAAACTGGGCTGTTGTATTTCACAGCTGTGCTGAGATTGACAGTAATATTGCAGCAAAATGAAGATAGGTTTGTATTTGGGAAGACAGATACTTAAATCTCTGTAATTAGGCTTCAGTAAGGAAAGTAGTTAGCAGTAGCTGTTTGCAACAGTGCTGTGCCAAGGGTTGTGCCTTTCTGAACCAAAAGGGTCAGATGCAATCACTTTTATTACTTTTGAAATGCTAATTAAAGAGTCTATCAGCGTCTCGAAATACTGTTTCAGTAATTATGTCATATTATGAAGATGGTATTCACTAAAAGAATATGAGAAAAGATTTTTTAATCAATATAAGTAGTAGCAATAAAGACTGGCCAATATCATTCTTATACAGAATAGTACTATATGTCATGTTAGTAGAAAGCAATTTACTGTACAAGGCATCCTTCTTCTATGTTCTCACAACTAAGAGGAAGTTTTATTCTCCACTCACTATTTCAGAAAGCCTTCTGTTTTTGTCTGATGAGAGCATAGAAACATGGCAGTTTAAAAGCTAAATACGGTGACACTTAGACATAGAAAGAAATAGGGCCTATTTCTCTTCAACAGCAACAGTTTTCACAATTTCACAAACGTTTTCCAGTGGAACTTCAGAGAAAACCACAAGTATACCATAAGCAAGTAGAAGTTTACAGGATTAAGGCTTCAGTGTTTGTCAACTTTCTGAGCAGACTCTGAAAAATTTACGACAAGTTTTTTCCAACTTGATAGTTGCAAGAAACAAAGTTTCGTAGTGGTGCTTTCGGTATTGATGATAAATAAAAGCCTGATTTAAGCTATTAAAGCAGGAGTGTTCACCATCTGGAACAGCTATATACTATCTAACATCTGTTGATTTCACTCTCCAGAACATCACTAAAATACTTACAATTAAGAAAAGCAGTGACTATGTATAAACATAGTTGACCATTACTGGACGAAACACCCTATAACAGATGTAATTTTGATACCATGCGATTCAACAATGCTTCATGCAATATTAATGATCCTTCATAACGTATTCTAATTTTAAAATTCATTGCTAAATTATTCAGCAGTCTATAAAACAGATGTATGGCACTGCAACACCCAAGTTGCTGTATCCATTATAAAATTATATTTTTATAATCTGCATGCAGTTTGTCCTTTAAGTCTCATACAGAATCAATGGATATTTCCAGGTGCTATGACTCTCCTTCTGTTTCCTCAGTCCCCTGAAAGGTTTAACTTGTGTTCCTTTATTATCTGTTTCAACATTAAATGTCAAGCTTTTATAGTTCGTTTAATTGATACTGTTTCTCAGAGCTTGATAGGTATTTATTTTAGGAAAACAGAACACAGAGAAAATGTTTTATTTTTCTAGTAATATCTATTTACATTTGCTGGAGGTTAGAAGTAATTTCTTTGTCCAAGCATATTGGGTCTTTCACTCTGAAGAGTTATGAACTAGAAACAAATCTTACACTTTTGAAGGACTAATTCAGATTCCTCCTACAGGTGACAATACACCCTTGGATGCTCTTTGCACTTTCATCTCCCATGAATGTTGCAGAAAATGTTCTGGAGGAAATTATATGACGCAGGTTATAAGTCTGTATGACAGTTTTGGTAGCGGTAGAGAAGGAGAGGTGATTTTTTTTCCTCTGTTGTGTTTGAATTGATGACAGGATGACATGACAGAAAGTTTGGTTGAGCTGTTTGTCTTATTATCTGGAAAGCAAAAAGTGGAGAGAGAGCAATATTTGTCTAATTATAGCAACTAAAACATGAAAGCTGATGACGTAATGCAGACAAAGCTTAAGGGCAACAGGCTGTGCAAAGTATGACAGGGTATACCAGCAAAGAAGAAAAAAGAGGTGATTTTAAAATGCCTGTATCGCTTTTAAAACCTGTATCGCTTACTTTAAAGTCCAAGCTATGCACAACATCAAATTACCCAAAAACCTGCATAAAAATGTACATAAATGGGTCCTAACAGGGTCGAGTTGCAGCTTTACAGAGATCATAGAATCATAGAATAGTTTGGGTTGGAAGGGACCTTAAAAGGTCATCTAGTCCAACATCCCTGCAATGAGTAAGGACATCTTCAACTAGACCAGGTTGCTCAGAGCCCCATCCAGCCTGGCCTTCAATGTTTATAGGGATGGGGCAACTATGACCTCTCTAGGCAACATATTCTGGTGTCTCACCACTCTCATTGTATAAAATGTCGTCCTCATTCCTAGTCTGAATCTACCTTCTTTTCATTCAAAGCCATTACCCCTTGTCCTATTGTGACAGGGTCTGCTAGAAAGTCTGTCCCCATCTTTCTTATCGGCCCGTTTTAAGTACTGAAAAGCCACAATAAAGTCTCCCTGGAGCCTTCTCTTCTCCAGACTGAACGACCACAACTCTCTCAGCCTTTTCTTGTAGCAGAGGTGTTCCAGCCCTCTGGTCATTTTGTAGCCCTTCTCTGGACCCTTTCCAACACATCTGTGTCTTTCTGGTACTGCGGGCTTCAGAGCTGGATGCATTGTTCAGTAAACATGTTTTCACATGCATTTTTGGACTATTCCCTTTCAGGGTCTGGGGGAGAATGAGATCAGAGACTCTAAATATGCCTAGTGCAAACAAAACAGTGGTTCAAATCAATTTGCTGTTGATGTACCTCACTTAAGTTTGATCTCCAGATCAACTACTGAGGTTGAAATTGTACTGGGCTGGTATCATATAGTCTCTAAATGGATCAAGGAAGCAGGATAGTCTGCAACAGCCTATTCTGGGTATCATTAGTAGAGATAGTTTCAACTTAGATGCTTTGAACATAGTCTGGTTTACCATGTAAACATTTCCATTGTTATTCTTAAGAATAGAGGCAAGACATCTGCAGTGTGGTAGCTAGCTAGAGCACATAGTGATATACAGAACCTGTGCACTAATTCTGTCACAGCAAAGATTTGAACCACTTGGCAATCTGCACCTAGAGTAGAAATATGTCTGATGCAGGTTTCATCCTGCATAGCATCAGAGAACTATCAGTTCTATATCTAAATCTGAATGAATTGTCTTATGTCCCCCTATAGTCGTTAGACAGAAACAGAGACCCTCAGGAGGCTTTTTTTCTGATTTATCTTAGATGCCTGTCATTAGGTGGGATGAATTCCCTTTTGGAGCTGTTTGCAAAGGAACCTAGGATGACTAGCACATAGACTGAAGATGCCTAAGCTAGTGCAAATAAATTCTGTTCCTGTTGCAAACTCTTCTCTCCACCAAATAATCAGAATTATTCAAATATTTAAGCTTCCTCCATGAAGTCTGTATGGAGCTTGGCATACTTCTATCATTTAGCCTTTAATTTTGAAACGTATTGAAAAATGTTGCCCACATTTTCCAAATTGTTATTATTCTTATAAGAAAACTGTGATCTCTGCGAGTGGTATGACATTAGAAATAACAATATCAAAGAACTTTTTTTTTTTTCCCACATTAGGAGTGAGACTGAATCCTGTGGAAAAGAAAACCTGTCCAAAAGGCTGCAGGGTGAGAACAATATAACATACCAGTGGCAGAATCTGCCTTTTTTTTTTTTTTTTCCCCTTGAGCGAGCGATACAGGAAAAATTGCTCAGCTATGGAGTTAACTAGGAGTAATCCCAAATGGCAGGAAGAAGGGCACTTCATAGTCACATAATCAACTGAAACAGCATTTAGAAAGAACAGACAGCTGGCCCAGTCCAAACATCAGCAGCCAAGTGGGAGAGTTTGTCATTCTGTAAATGGCAAAATAACAAACACCTGACCTGAAGATAATAGGTTAATTGCTTTAATATTACATTTTGCTTTGATGTTTGTTTTAATGTTGTGATGTATGAAAAGAGGTCATTTTTTTAAAAAATGCAGGCCTTCCAGAACTGCAAATGTCTGCTCAGTGGCCTGATGAAAAGCATCTTTTCAGTGATAAAATGAGTTGCATGCAAATGACAAGTAGGCTTGATGTGCCCTGAAAACATTCAGCTTGGAGTGACCTCTGATCATAAATTACTGGCGTGCTGCATCAGATCCTAGACTTGTAATTTCATCAAGATCAACAAGATGCAATCTTGGAAACTGTTTGCAAGATGTGAGGACGAATTGATGCCCTTGTCCTTCCAGACTGTTGGTTCTGATGCACAGGAGTCTGACTACTTTGTGTCTCTAAGTAGCAGTATAAGGCCATTGTAAATAATTAAGTAGAAATTTGTTACCCTTTTGTCAAATGTATTTCTGATGTTGCTCTTCCATCGCCTCCATTAAGAAATCCCTTGATTAAATTTTAAAGTCTTAAACAATTTGAGGGGCTGAGAGCACAGGACACAAACTACAGCCTGAATGTTTTTCACAGGAAAGTCATATTCTCTCTGGGAGCAAAGAAAATAATGTCAAGTATTTAATATGCAGTCCCGTGGTTCTCTTTCAAGACATGATGCCATAGATTTGATTACCAACTGAATGGCTGGTACTTGTAGGTCATTTATTTTCTCATTTCTTTGCTTTTAGAGATTCAGAATTTCTCAATAGATTTACAAAGGTTTGTATATAAGTAGAATGTATATCTGAAAGCTTAATCCCATGCAGTTACATCAAAAGGATACCTATAGAATAGTTCATTCAAATATGAAATCTTCAGAATAAATATTGCCATTCATAACTGAAAAGCCACAATTCTACCAATAAACCTATTCGAAGTTTCCTGAAATGAAGCTTAAGAAAGACACAAAATATTTTGCAAATGAATGGGAGCTGAAAAATTAATTACCATTGTATTGATTTTGGCATCTAGAGACATCATTAGTGGTCATTATTTTTATGATATACCTCTTTAAAATATATATACAGTTATAAAACTCATTATTATGCATGTCTCGAAGCAGACATATAATATTTATAGTGGCAAAAGCCATTTACCATGCATTGGACAAAGAACACAATCTATATTCAAGGAAGAAAAAAAAAACCCAGCATTATCAGGGAGGAGTATATATTCCCACAGCAGAGAGTTTAATTCTGGAGCAGAGGATATATCATTAATGTTGACCTATTAGTGCTAGCAAAAATATTATTGTGCAGGCTTAACTGCTCTCATACAAATACATCATTAAGTGTTTTATTTTTATTCTGATTTCCTTAACGTTTGCACACTCAGTTACAAATAGCCATCCCTTAAAGCTATATATAATTTTTCACCTCAATCCAATGAAGCAGTAGAAAAGAAAAGCATCCTAGTACAGTATAACATTTAAAAAACACTCCCATGAATGTCAGCTCCTCAGTCATCATACTACATTTGTACTCCCTAACTAGAATGCTGTGAAAAATGAGAACTCCCCATTACAGTTTTATTTACTCCCTCAGTAGTATCTGGACACTCATTTAGAAGATTATAGTCATTAATATATATTGCATATAGCGTATGCACTCCTTAGACTTTGTATTTAAAATATTCATGCACTAATTATTTGCTTACAGAAAATGACTCATCCAGTTTTAACATCAGACAGATCTAATTACATTTCATAGAATCACAGAATCATAGAATCATTTTCCTAATTACATGCTCCCATTTCAAAATTTTACAACGTCAGGTTAGATACTTCCCTCGGTGAAACTTTGTAACAAACACTCTGTAAAACAAATCTCTCTGCCTCTCCATCGCCAACATTATCCCCCAAGCTTGATCCACACTGTCCCTCCAGCTGAGAAGTGCATATAATTTCTCCTGAAATAAAGATAAGCTGTTTCTAAGAAAACCTCAAGAACACCTACATATGTACCACTATGTATATCTACATCTTTTTCTAACTAAATGAGCTGACTCCATGCACAGCATTTTGAATTTCTGTGAGAGAGCAAGAAAGGCTCAAATACTGAACTTTGAAACCATGTTCAGCAACTGCTGCAGGCTACATAATGGGTACCACCAAGAACATTGTAAACTGCAAGACGAGGAAAGCTGCAGGCATGATGGACTACATTATATTGTCCAATGCAGAGTAGACATAATAGCAGAGTAACAGGAAAACATCTTGTATATACTTGTCAGAGTTGTGATCTAGCAGCTGATTTTTCTTTTTTAGTTCCTCCACTGAGAAGTCTGCAAATCTTCTGAGTTGCAATTGCCAATAAATACTATATTTTTTAAAAATAATTCTAATAAATTGAGGTCCAATTTCTACTCTGGATGCTGCAGACCTAAATTTGGTGAGCTCAGTTGAAGTCAGTTATTATTTTTGACAGAAGAGCACAAGTGGGCCTGTGTTATACAATATTTCACTAGTTGTCAGCTACACTTAACTCAAGGGAGAGATGCCTCTTGAACAGATGATGATATAGGAAAATGAATTATATTTGAGCATTTTGTATGCTCTTTGTTTAGAATCTTTAACTCACTTACAGGAATTTATATTGTAATATGGAATGTACAAATAAACATTTCCCAGAAGAACTTTTAAAATAATCTTTTTGATCCACTTTCATAAAATTTTAATGCACCGATCTTCAAGTTGCTTTGCAATTTCAGCATTGGAATAAAGTACCCACAAAAATTATAAGCAGATACCGTAATCCCAGTACAGCTCTGTGAATCGTAAGACTAAGTTTGCCTGTTTGTGGCCACAGAAGATCTATACCACTGTCACATAACTGGAGGGTGGCTGAGCCAGATTCCAAATCAAGTAAATGCTTTCTGCCCCCGAAGTTCATCTGCTAATTTTAACCAAATGAAGTATTAGTCTTCCTTTTCTGTCCAGACAGCTGGTTTGGTGAAGGTTGTCAAGTATGTCCCTGGATCCTTGTGAGAGATGGCTGGACCTTGCTTGTTTTGATTTATGTAAGTATTGTTCTACCTATTTCCTGTTTAATATTGCTTCTGTTTTTCTTTGAGCCACTGCAGTTATTCACCTATTTATAAAGGAAAGCCCTTAGTATATGCCAGTTATTAGCATGCTGTGATATGTGAACTACTCAAGGACAAGAAGGAAACCTTGATGTCCTTGGTGCTGATTACTGGCAAATTGTGACATAATTGATACCTAGTCTGCCTCTGTTGCCTAGTTACTCAAACAGAAGTTCTTTTGGGCAGAATGTGTTGTCCAGTGCTCATTTAAAAAAGAAAGGACAATTTAGAACAGCTGTGAAAAAATGACTTTTCACCATATACCATTGTGGAATTTCCTATGTGGAATACATATAGTCACAGGAATATATATATATATATATATATGTATTTTGGGAATATATACAGTCGCAGGCATATTGGTCTGTGACTGTGTGACCAGTTCTTGCTGACTTCTGTTACCTGCACTGATGGAACTATTAATTGAAAGTGATATTGAGTGTGTTTTTCAAGATGTTCCCCCAGCAGCACAACTTCAGCTGATATGGTGCTGTGAAAGCTTTTCTGCCTGCACTCAGTCCTTAGTTCAAGGGTAGTTTCTTCCACTGTGGATAGGGATTCTCTGCTTATCAGGAATTCACTCCTACAGCATTTTTTCTTATGAGTAGGTAACAGGTGCATTTACTTTACTCTTCCTGGCTGGCCACAACACTTGCAAATGCATTATCATAAATCTCTGCATGTATATGTAAATAATATCTTAAAAGCGAGAGAGAGAAAAATCCTACTGAGGGGATTTAGCTCTTTTAGACTCTGAGGAAGGCTTGATCTCAGTGCAATCTTACACTGTTTAGCTCACACCATTGTGTATATGTATATATATTTTCTATCTATAATTACGCCTTTGTGAAAACCTTGGTGTTTATCAAAATATTGTAAAAAAAAAAAAAAAAAAAAAAGGCTTAAATCCTTGACTTGGTTTAATCTCAGAATCATCCCATTAGTTTACATTGCCTAGTTTGGGGCTCTGTTTCTCATCTGCATGGAAAAGCTTTTTTTTCCTTTAAAAAAGCAAAACCAGAAAAAAAAAGGTTTTAAAGGTAGAATGAAATAAGATTGTCGGGTTATTTGGTAGGTGATTTAACATTTGAGCCTCTGTTATTTGCATATCAAAATGAGACATAAAAGCAGCTTGAAAACAACAACTGCAAAACAGTAACATGAAGCTACCTACCAAAACTCATGTATAGGACTGGGATAAAGTGGTCTATTGTATATATTCATGTCATTCTTGAAAACACAGACAATAAAAAAGAGTGTGTGGAAACATCTGAGATTGCAGCTCATTGTAACTTCAATTGCTTGTTCCTAAAATTCTTTTTGCATTTTTTCCACTCTTGAGCTTTAGTCCATCTAGAGTTTCTTGTGCTCTCCTCTCCAAATTTCTTTCTTTTTTTTTTTTTTTTAAACTCAGTTGAAAACTGGTTCTCCTTCTCATGCGGGAATAACTGTCCCTTTCTGGACATTGTTTGGGAATGTAGCTTTTTTGACAAATCTAAAGGCAACAGTAAGCTGTACATTTTATTTTTAAACCAAAACAACATATGCAGCTGACTCTAATTTTCTACAATTAAAAAAAAATCAAGTAAACGGAACAAAGAACTGTGTATACAAATAACAGAATTTCACTTTCACCTAGACATGCAGTCACATGGAGCAGCTGGTATAAATTGACATTGCTTTTAATAGAGTTATACCAGGTGACAACAGCTGAGCATCTGGCGTCTACTTAGAGGATAAAATATAAAATCCATTTGCTGTTTCAATATATGTCTGTACTTTCAATGAAGAGAGGGTTGTTTGAGTTGGAATATCAATCTGCATGTTATTAGTTAACAGATTAAAACTAATCTGAGAAGCACTGGTGATTACATACACATTTGGATTTTTAACAAGTGCGTGTTTTTGCAGAACTGTGAGTAATTATATGCCTGACTGGGTGAAATGGGATAGATAGATAAATAAATCAATAATTTATTATGAGAATTTACTCATCGATTTAGTGTGAAAATCATCAGTAACCATATGCACTGTGCCACAGAGTAAGTAGAGCTGAGCTCATTAAAAAGTCTTATATAAAACTCGACACTTTAGGATAGTTCGGTCACATCGTTGACAGTACTTAAGATTCTTATAGCTCTTCATTTAGCTCAGCCTTCGTAACAGATTTTCCTTTTTTTTTTTTTTTTGCTATGAAGTCAGAGCGCTATTATCCATCCATTTACCCAGAGACGCGCTTCTCTGCTCCATTCTCGCACTTGCGGTAGTCTTTCAAACTCTGCTCTTCGCTTTTTCTTTGTAAGATTTTTGAAGTCTTTTAATTGACGAGAAGACTAATTGACGTTCTTTTAATTCGCAAGAAAAGTGGTGAAGGTTTTGGGGTTACGTCGCTGTCAATGTATAATTCTCATTTTTGTTTTGTGAATACCCTGTTGTGTTTTACATTTCATTTAGAAGGTAACATTAAGTGCAGCTTAGAGCATTCATTTTAAAGCAGGAGGTTGACACATAGTGAAGAGACTAAAGCTGGGAAGCTTTGATAGAGCAATCAAGGGCCATCAACGCTTAATGGCTCTACACCAGTAGATCAATGGGCTTGCTAGCAGCGGGGCCATTGACTTTGAACAGCTCTGCCCAGAAGCTGAAAGAGTGCATGTTCGTGTCAGAGCTGGAAAATTTGCAGCATAAGCGCAGGGAGTTGAAAAAAGTCACGGGCTGTTTTAAAAGGGGAAAGTTCTCTCTGCAAACAAGGAAGTTTCTTCTTCAGTAGTCAGGTAAGCAGTTCAACAAGGCCAAGGGTTGTTCGTCTCGAAGACATGGCCTAAATCCTGAATCCACTCTGTTGCTAAAGGAACAGGGACTGTAAATGCTTTCTGGGATGTTCAGTTTTAGATCAATTTGTGGTTTATTTTTTAAATATGAAAGTGCGTATACATGTCTGAGAAACTGCATAACTGAGCCAGTAACTTTCTTATTTTGTGCATTGTCCCAGAATGTTGCTACCATGAAATTGGACTATGCTACAGCACAGAAACTTTTGTCAAAAATTTCAAAGTCAAATTTTTGTAGACAGCTGTGTTTCAAGGCGTCTGATACACAGGTTTTACAGTGTTAGCAGCAGCACCATATGGTGCTCCATTACATTTGAAAGAGGATCTAACTTGATTTTGCACTAAAGAAGTTTGTCCAAGAAAGTTTTCTGGGATTTTTTGATCAGCTGTTAACTAGGATTAGGAGATGCAGAAACATATGGGATCCAGTGGTTCAATCCAGACCTGACACAGAGTGCAAGTAAATAGTTTTGACAAATCTGTGTATCAGTAGAGGGATTTGGTTTGTCTGTTTACCTGGCGAGAGAGAGAGAGAAAAAAAAAAAGTATAGGGGGTTGTGCATAGGTGCATGCATTTTCTTCTGGCTAGCAAAATTCAGTGGTGTGACAGTTGCTTAGGTAACTGAATGTTTTATTTAAGAGCTGGAGAAATATGGGTAAATGGACTCTGAGGACAAAATTCATTACTTTTTGCAAAATGACTGAGAAATTGGATGTATGCAGGGAAGTAATAGGTAAAAGGTACACTAGATTCACAGACAGATCAACAAGCTTGAGAAAAAAGGTGGATAATGGAATGTGGCCGTTAGAATGGGAATGTTTCAGGGGGTAGATATGTTTTCAGCAGTGGTATTCAAAAGATATAGAGAAGTACAGAGATTGACACTTCGTTTTTAAAAAGAAGTAGTTATATAATACAGAAAAACCCTACAGTTTGTGGGCACTGATATCACAGCAACACATCACAAGCTTTTTATTTAATTGATTGTGATTTAGGAAAAAGCATTTAGAACACAGTCTGCTCCATCACATCAAATCAATTTAAATTAACAGACCAATGTTTCAGCTGTAAACTGATGCTAATCAAGGACAAGATGCTAGAGGTTACTAAGCACCTCTTGTAAGCTTTAAAGAACTTTGATTTCTTTTTACTGCAGAAGGAAGAGAGAGTTATGATACAAATCTTTGACAAAAAAAATTGGGATTTTTGTAGGATTTTTTTTTTTTTTCAGGTCATATGCAGTTTGTCTCACTCTTTGGTCTTTGCCACAACTATTACTAAACATTTAACAAGCTCTAAGCTAACAGTCTGAATAGGTGATATGAGGCATATGGTGAAATCAAGGATGTTCTTAAATGGATGGTGATTTTTTTGGTGTTATAATCTGAATATTCCAGAAACATTACTTAAAGGATTTTTTTTAAGATAGGTACAACTAAAAATAGCCCCATAAGAAAGAGTTATTAATGAAATCCTTTTATAATATTTCATTGTCTAATTCTACTTGAATAATTAAACAATAATAACAAGAAGAAAATTCCCAAATGACGAGTTGATTTCATTTCCTTCCTCTTTTCCCCCCTTCCCCGCTTCCTCCCTTCCTTCCTTTATTTTCCCTGCAACTAAAATCCAGAGGGACAAGTGGTTTGTTGGGTCAGCTTAACAAATGAATGTGCAGTCCCTGTTACCAGGGCTACAAATTATGGTCATCTTCTCTCAAAATCATAGAAATAAGACTACAACAAACATAAATTACCTATAATTTTCTTATTCCAATAATTCAAATTCACATTTCCATCACTGGGGATGAGTAAAGGAAAGTATGATTCATGTTGCAGTGAAAAGCTATTAAGGTCTAAGATTACTTAGGCTTTGAGTGAAAGGTGCCTGTTACTGTAAATGTAGAAAGCTAAAATTAAATCTTTGGTTAGAATAGAAAATGCATTTAAGATCTTCGCACCTGTTTGGCTGGAAATGTGTGTCAGTCTTTGAAATTTTACTGTCTCCCCAAATTTCCTAGTTTATTAGTGCATTGTAAACAATCTCATTTTCAACCCAGGTCTAAGTACTATGGGTCGCCCTCCAGAAGAAATTTAAAAAAAAAAAGAAAAAGAAAAAAGAAAACAATCTATAGAAATCTTCTCCAGCCCTTCACTGGCTTTCTAGCAATGAGCTAGATATTTCCTTAAACATGAGCCGAGCTGTTCACAAATAGGGTCTCCTCCTTTGAGGATCTATTTTCATTCTATGGTGCCCTAAGAGCCTGACTTCTCTGTGCTGGTGCACCTTGAAACAGAGGGAAGCTCTGTATAAAGGCCATACTTTCTGCAGCAGTTACAACTCTGCACTTCAGTACATGATGCGTCTGTAGCCAGTGCTCTAAGAACCTGTGAGTCTATCCTCACTTCGCTGTTTTAGAAAAGGGAAACCTGTCTGTCTTCAGGGCTTCACTGTATTCACTGCAAGATATTCATTGTTATGCTGCATCCCTCCATATGCCTTCACGTGTGGGTCATTGTTGTGAAGGCTGTTGCCCTTTCTAATGAGTCAATGAAGGCCAGTGACATTTTTACAACATTATTCATTTTGACACCTTGCATTAAGGAAGGTGTACTGAGGCTAGAATTCATCTGACCCAATAGAGGTCATCTTTAACACCTGCACATCTACATCTGAAATATCAATGGACTATAGGCAAATAAAAGTACAGCTTGAGCTCTTAGGCAGAAATCACATCACTTATGGTAATATGAATCACACCCTAAAATTTTCCTTTTTCTTTTTGTTGACGGCAAATGCAGTTTGGAGTAGCCAACTGAAAACAGGTATCGAAGTTGTAGGTGACAGAATCAGTTGAGAAGACAGCCCAGTGTGTGATGGCACCTGCCACTGAATCAGTTAAAATGTAGTGATATTGGATCAGGCCCCAAACCAAGACTGTCTCCTTTCATTGTCCTATCTAATAATTTTCAAAAAGATCTGGCTCAAATATTCTAAATTGAACTGTCTTAAGTTTAAAGGCATTTATGAATATAAAATATTTCATAATGGCTTATAACCAGAAAGAAAGAAGTAAAAATAATTATTTCAGAGCACATTGTATGTTAATGTAATTTTTTATACTAAGTATTTATTGGTATGTATATTAACAGATGCATAAAATAACAACATCAAAGTAAAAAAATCAAATTACTTGAAATACTCTATTTTGATGATCTGTAGTGAATGTATTTGGACTCTTCACTGTTAATTTCAAAAGTTTGTTTATATTTAAATTCAGAATTACCTCTTTTATCTTCAATTAATATTAGAATATGCTAAGAAACAAACAAACTGGCTTTTAAACAGTTCTAAATACTAGTTTTCCAGTAGTATTCTACTGTTTCTTTGTCGAACAGTTCATATTACTTATTTAAAATGCATTTAAATAGAATTTTTTTTTCTGTCAAAATTAATACCACAATTAAATAATAAATATGAAAATTTGTTACTTTTACTCTCAAGAATGAAACAGTGTTTGCAACACTAAGCATCAACCACTATTTAGGATACTAAATAAAAGGTAGATATATATTTTAGTGGTGGTTGTAATTTTATGTGTTTCTCATATATCCCTTATATATATCCCTGCAAGACCAAGAGAGTATTTGTAGCTGCATGTCCTCAGCCCGATTTGAAATGTATTAAACATATATTAATATATTCAGACAAGTCCTAACTGCTTTTCCAGTAAGCCAGGATGAATACAATAGTAAACATGGCGATTTCATTTTATAAATAACTTCCCACAATTCTTTCTTTGCCAAACAAGGGCTTTTAATTAAAGAATTTTCCATCATAAGTAAATTAAAAATAAAAGGTGTCATGAGATCAATCCTTTCAGCTCCCGAATGCCGGTGAAAATAAATTCAATAAGCTAAAGTGTAAGAATTCTGGTTTGCAAGGTGAAACCCAGATTCATTATAATCAATGAAAAGCTTTGTCATTGATTTCCATAGAGCCAAGACTTTTCCTGACACCATTTGCTAAGTACCTGTGCTCGGAGGCTCCCGCACGGCAGAGGAGATTTGTGCTGTCATTGGCAGAGGAAGCAGAACTGCTGTCATGTCACCAAGAGAGTACAGGTGAGGGGGGAGTAGCCTCAAGTACAGTTAAAGCAGCATGAAGCAGAGACACAGATGCTTTGTGTGCACCTACTGAATGCGCCAAGATGCAGAAAAATAATGTTTAGATTTTAATTTTCTCCCACTGACAATCACTATTCAACAATGCTTTCTATCTGCTTTCAAACTCATGAACAGGAGAAATCAAGAGTTATTGCCACACTGTGACAGGCGTGTTCATTCCCAATGGAACTTTGCCTCTCCAAAACAGCTGCTGAAAGCTGCATGCCTTGTGGTGGCCTCGGCTTTTGAAACACTAAGCTTCTCTGCTCATGTACGTTTTTCATATCACGAATTGTGAAGCAGTATCTTTAACAACCTCGCTTGTGGCTTTGTTATTATTCCCTTGCAACCCTTGGGTATAGGACTTCAAAATCTTTTTTTCCTTAGCTTGCATCACACACTTAGAGAAAGAATGTGAGCGGAACTAGATCCAGCTTCAATTGTGCATAGCCCGTGATTTGAATTACTGCAGCTATGCTCTGTTTTGTTTAAAGCAGCTTATGTTCTTCTCTTTAGGAAATAAAAGGTTTTCTATAATGGGATATGGCAGAAGACATTGTTAATTACTCATTTTCATTTTCAATAAACTTTGGTTCACTCAGGGCAAGGCCAACTCTTGTTTACAAAAGAAACAGATATCTATTTTTAGTTTCAATTAACCATAGCACAGACATATTTTAAAAGTCCCATTTCAGGTATGAACAAACCTTTTAGACTGTCTTACGGAGAGGTGGGAAACTTGAGTTACAAATAAAACTTCATGTTTTTCAACAAAGCCTTCAGGATCAAGGTTTGTTTCTAGTTTGGAAAGCATCTCTACAAATATTTAACTTTAGTGGAAGCCTTTGGGTATTCTCGAAGAGCTGGCAGGTTTCCGTTCCTAATTTCATCTTTTTGATGATATAGGAATCACTGTGTTGTGACTTTTTCTATGCTTTGTTTTTCACTATATTATGCTGACTGAATACATGTGAGGTACTGGTGCGATGTGAGGCATGCCCTAAAGTTCTTCTCTGTCTAGCTGGAACTGATCAAGGCTACTTTGTTTCCTCTATGTGCCCAAGCCTCCTCTGATGTAATCTACAGGATAAGAAAGAGGAGAATGAAGAACAGAGGAATTTGTAAAATCTTGACCGCCTCTGGATATGTGCAAGGAGGCATTTGTTCAGAGGGGTTTTTCCATGTCCCTCACATAAGACAGCCATTAACACTGTTCAAAAAAATCTAATAAACTTGATATGCTGGTAGAGAGCTTTGGCATGGAATGACAATTCTGTGCCATTTATTGAAAACGTGTAAAAACTTTGGTTGAAGCATACTCAAGCAGTTGAACTGAAATGACTAAGTAACTGAAATAACTGATCTAACTCAGTAACTTCAGAAACCTGCATCCAACCTAGATCTTTGATCTAAGCATTGTCTGGTTATCAAATTACACCATCATTGCTGCATGGCTGTTTTTTTCCTTAGTTTTTCAAGGAGACTAAAAATGCTATGCTAGTCATTCTCTTTAGTCAAATGCAGTGATGTACAATCTGCTTGTTGGTGATGGTAGGTGCTAAAATTTGCTAAGTACAAGTAAACGTAGTAACAGTTACATTCCAGCCACAGTGATCTTTTCCCAGTGTTTCAAAACAACTTAAGGAACACTAAACATACAAGAACTATGTTTTCTTCAATCCAGATTCTTACCTTTACAAGAAATAGCCTGAAAGATGATACAAACCTGTTAGTATTTAATTTTTTTTTAAAGGTTAGGGAGAAAAATGTCTAAGGCAACAGATCTCAATCAACTCCAATACACATGAGAGAGAGAAAAATTTCAAGTAACTGTTTACAAGTCATCCAATTTCTAGCTCCTTCTTTAATACTAAAACTGAAAGTATTTTGTAGAGTAAAAGCCTTACTTTTTTCTTTTTTTAAATTTAGAATAAGTACTGCTAGAGTTCAAGGATCTGTGGAAAGAAAAGTATTATTTTCAAATAAATATCTAATTTACTGAATAACTAATGATCAGCTTTATATCACTTGTAGAGATTTTAAACAATTTAAGAAGTTGAAAGGCATCAAAGTTATTTCATAATATCACTTTAGAGAATGACATTCTGAAATTAATATTTGTCAGCTAATGTGTGATAATAAGAACTTTAAAAATCTGTACTTTTCCCTACCTCTTTACAGAATATCTGGGAAAAAAATGCAGCCTAGAGGTTATGAAACTCTGGCTTCTGTCAATAGCTGGCCATTTTCATCTCTTCAGACATTTCTAAAATTGAAAAAATATAAAAGACAAAAATTTGAAGCTGATACAGGCAAAATTCCAGATTGTTCATCAAAACAGTGTCCTAATCAATCTGCAAGTGAAATATCAGGCAATTAACACTGAAAGCCTGTTTAATTAGGGTGGATCATGTAAAAGGAAATGTTGGATAGTTCTATTTACACAATCATTATATTTATCCTTTTGCTAGAGCTAGATTCAAAGTTTCTACACGTAAGTACTAATGTTGTCTCATTTTCCATACAGATTATAAATTGTTCTGCTAGTTAATTCTCAGTGACAATATGAGAAGGGTTTGTTAGTTAATAATAGTCTAGATTCAGGACTAGTGGTAAGAAATCATTATATACAATAAGGAACATGCACAAAACTTATGTGCGTAAATAATACCTAGGGCTTCCTAGTGTGAAAAAATAATTGGAAAAGGTTTTTATCACATAATCGCACCCTCTAAGCATTTATGAACCAAAATCTTAGAGATTCATACTCTATTTTCTTATGAGAATAAAATGCTACCAGTAGTTATTTGTTAGAAAATGAAAAATCCGTACACGTTTTATTCAATACATATTTCATAAAGTGTTTTGTAAAATATATCAATATATAATATACACGTTCTTTATAAAAACACAGTTTCTCCAAAGACTTTGACACTTTACACAGTATGACTTTGCCAATGTAAACTCTTTAGAGCTGATCAACAACTGACATAGAAAAGTCTCCTGGAGTCATCTAAGTTTTAAACATTTGGCTGGTCCTCACATGAAAGTGAACAAATATTGACTGACCACTTTCATAATCCATGGTGACCAGCCGTATGCTTGCTACCGAAGGGGAATATTCATAACATTTTGTACATGTGAAGGTGAAGTAGCAGGAGACATAAAACTTCAGAATTGGTTTGTACACCTGTATTTTCAAATTCTATAAAAGGGTATACAAAGGACTGAAAAAAGAGTGTTTGAAAGGCAAATAAACACAGGGTTTTACTATGCAATGCTGCATGCTAACTGCAGCTGTCATTTCAGGGCAAGCAGTGAACAGGCTTATGGCAGACCTACATGGGGTTTGGACTGTGCAGATAAGGACAAGGACTTTTCCTCTGCTGAAGAGCAATATTATCCACCATAAAGAAAAGCGTGGTGTT
The DNA here is from genome assembly GCF_036013445.1 of Caloenas nicobarica. NCBI lineage: Eukaryota > Metazoa > Chordata > Aves > Columbiformes > Columbidae > Caloenas > Caloenas nicobarica. Next base: position 175,178,269 of record NC_088245.1, on the reverse strand, counting down.
GAGAGGTGTCCTCATTAGCCTGCTCTGCTTAGCAGGTGTACTGCTGCCAGCTGTGCCAGCTGCAGCTTAGTGGTGGCCCTCAGAGTCAAGCCAAGGTACAGTCAAGGTATAGCACAGCAGCAATCAGCTCTTTTGTGATAGGAACACAGTCTTTCACATAACCACCCATAAAGTTTGCTGTATGTAAACATTTTGAATGTTTTTACTGCTATGCAGCATGCAAAAAATAACGAAAAAAAAAAAAGTAGCTGGAAACAGGGATTCAATAGGAAGTTGTATATAGTCTTAAAATACCAGGAAAATGATGCTGGATAATTAGCAGCAAAAGACAGCATAACACATTACTAGCTGTCAAGGATGTAGAAATTGTACTTCAGAAGTTTTTGTACTGCCAAAAAAATGTAGCTGAAGAAATGAAACTGCAAATGATCTAAAATCATATTTGCAAGAACTGGAAAGTGAATCTTCTTAGTGGATTATTGCTATATATGTTGTTCCATCAGTCACTTTACATTATTGCTCATGTCAAGGTGTTAGTGTCAAAAATTGCCTTTTACTTATGCATCCTTTTGGTAGGTAAGAAAGCTGATTAACTTATTTAGGAGCTAATTACCTAGACAAGAATTAAGAGTTAGACTGTCCCTGAATCTTTCGCATGTGCTCAAAGGGAAAGGAAAAAAATGAACAACGCCTGTAATTCCACTGCTTCTGAGCAATGGTTCAGTTCAGGATAAGACCCTTATACCTTCGTGAGCAATTTTTTTTACTAATTTATGGTATTACTAAAAAAAAGTTTCTCTGCACTTGATTTACCTTGAAATATAGCAATAAATTAAAAGTGAAATATATGTTCCAATTGTAGTTTGTGTAGGTAAACTCTGAGCCATTTGCCTCTTGAAAGGCAAATTTTCTTGATTCTTCTGTTAAAGTCAAACATTTATTCTAGAAACAATGTGCAATCTGAATATCAACATGCATTTTCTATGACCACGTTCTTAAAACAATAGACAGAGGAGTTCTGCAGGTAGAAGCAGTGCCTAAAGCTGTCCTATTTTGCACATAGAATTCAAGATTCACTGGGCAAGAAAGAAATGGGCAAGTATGAGATTGTTTCAGTCTGTTCTATTAGTTAAAATACAAAACAGCCCTGTGAATGGGAAATAGGACTCTTCTTTCCTAGGTAAATCCCTAAATACTAGACAATACAGTTTTCTCAGATATATGTTTTATATTTTCTCAAACATAAAACACCATTACGTTATCAACATGTGGTTGATAACACATTGAGTTTTCAGCTGTTGCCAAGCAGTACTTACACAACATCAAGGACTTCTCGGTTTCTCACTCTGCCCCCACAGCATGCGGAATAGGCATGGGCAAGAGGCTGGGAGGGGACACAGCTGGGACAGCTGACCTGAACTGACTAAAAAAAGATATTCCATACTATACGACGTGCTCAGTAATAAAACCAGAGTGCAGTCTTTGCAATGTAGCCATTAGAGAGTGTCTGGGCATTGGTCTCATCTTTCCTCTTTCTCTTTTTTTTTTTTTTCCTTTTTTTTCTCCTTTTTCTTTTTTTCTCTCCCTGCCCTCCCCCCTTTCATTTATTAAAGTGGCTTTATTCTGGACTCATGAGTTTTTCTCTACTTTTGCCATACTGGTTGTACTGGTTCTCTCTCCTATGGCACTGAGGGTTGATTGAGTGAATGACTGGGTGGGGGCTTGGTTGCTTGCCAGGGTCAATCCATCGCATTTACTCAGTGGTTTAGATTATGTTGCCAAGCACAGTATAAATGGGGAATACAAAGCAGTAAGTCTTACGGGCCATATTCCAAGGAATTGGATACTGACATATATAAGGCTTATGTTTCTGAACCAGCTGAAGTTCTGCATTTTCTGCAAGCTAAGAAACTTGGACAGAAATTTAAAGATACAGATGCTGGAAGGCTGAAAGTTAAGAAGTTCAGCTGTATTTGGGATTTCTCAGCAGATAGAGACTTTGAGAAATGGTACAGTGATGACTAGATAAAATCAGTGCTCTCAGTGTCTAAATCCAGAGGGTATAAGGTACTTGTTGCAAAATGACTAGAATGAGAGACAACCACGTATCGAAATTATATTGATTTCCTTAGGCAGGATTGTAGCACCTATGGAACTTACTAGGATGTGTCTTGTTTACTTTGTCTCTGCTGATTCTGTATTGAATAATCAAAGTAAAGAATCCAGCTGACTTCAGTGAGACATGGATCAGGTCCTGAAAGACTGAATAAGAAGGTTCCTTTTACTGAAATTGCACAATGAATCCTCCCTCCTGAATTCATTAATTATACTTTATACCACACCTGCTTCTCTAACAAAGATTGTCCTTGGTACATGATTAAAACAAAGAGAAAACAACAAACCAACAACATCTTCATTCTTGGCATTGAAAAATGCTATTTTGTAAAAGTAAAAATAACACAGAAGAGGACAGTACTGCCTTTCTTACTGCTTGCATGTATGTTTTCAGAAATACATAAATAAAATGTTGAGTTTACTGGAAAATTTTTTAGTGCAATATAATCCACATTTTATACAAAATGTAATATTTATTCAGACATATTGTTGCCATATTTGTTATAAGGAATAGAAACTAAAACCTGATATTTTTCTCCCCTTAAATATTACTGCCAGAATTGTGTGGATGTAGCTTTATGTTATCAGCTGTCTTTGCAAACACCTTCATCAGAGGGGCATAGTGAAGAAGCAATCAAATAAAACAATTCCTGTTCAGCCTTCATCATGGTCTCTTCTTTTTTCTTTCAGTGAGGTAGTCACCTGTATGTAATTCTCCCAATATAGAATGAAGGCTGCAATGGATAGTTCTGTTGCAATGTCTTACATGTTGATTTATCCAGCAGAAAATGGTGTAAATATAAATGGTTAATTTAGTTTTCAAGAATATAAAATTGATTTTGAGGTTAAGCTCAATTATTAAGAAACAAGTTTTAGATGTGAAACATCCATGTGCCACTGTGCTTTTTTTATGCAATTATGAGTGTGCTGAGCAGGCCAAATCCCAAGAAATGCTCAGGTATGTAACTCCCATTAAAATCAATAGAAATCATGTGCCTAGATGTTAGCAATGATCTAGGTCTAAGTCTCCATAGCATATTACTTATGCTCAGTGAGTCAGTCCTGCATTTGTGATAGAATGGCTGAGGGAACATTTCTTTACCTTGCAGAGATACTGCTAAGTACTTTGCATTTGTTAACAATTTCTGTTTAACTTACTATTCGCTATTGAGTAGATAAACAACAGATACCACACTAAATTCTAATACTAAATGCTTTACCAAGAAACAGGAAATATACAATGCTTTTTAATACAACATTAACATTTATGCATTTTTAGCAGAAGGAGAAACAATATGAGGCATAATCTGTGACAAAGCACAAGAAATTTGTTTTTCCTTAGCTTTTCAAGATTGGCAGTTAAACTTTTTAAGATAAAAGTCTAAACATTGTCAAGGAATTCCTGACTTATTTGGACCTCTTAGGACCTTGTTAAACTAGTTATCAATCAGAATGGTATCAATTATGAACAATGTCTCTCTGAGAACATTCTAGGTCTTGTAAGACAAGTTGAACTTATCCCTGGTATGTGTTCTCTTCATCACTACCTGGAGCTGCCTAAGCCTTTTTACCCTTGGAGATACGTAAATTCACTTTACTAGCTTAAAAGGTGCAAAAGTTCATGAGAACATTGCATCTTTCTGCCACCTTTACGAATACCGCAGAGACTTCTGGAAACCTCTGTTGAAAATGTGAAGTATTCACATTAGAAAGTTAGCTGTATTACTAGACACTAAAACTACAACATACTGCTCATATATTTTTGTGTGTATGTAAACCCAATGAATGTTACACATTGCGAAAGGCTCAAAGTGTGTTTAAGTCCAATGGGAGCCATATGTAGTGATCGATATTTACTGAACTCTCAGGGTTTTTAACAAAGATTTTGCTGTATACCTAACTGGCTAGGCTGTGCTTAGTCCTTCCCCAAGCCAAAGGTTTACAACCTTTTCTAGCTCTAACTGTGATGGCAAAAAAAGCCACTCTTTATTCCTTGTTGGAAGTTACTGTCACCGCCACAGATCTTCCAGTTAACTATTTTTTTGGTCTCTAATACATTTCAGCTAAGAAAAGATTATTCTAGGTAACTTAAAACATCAGAACCTATTTTATCTGCTGACTAATTCAGAAAATGAATAAAAGTTAGCAGGCACAGAGACCAAACTCCTCTGTTGAATGCTCATATCAGTGGCTATGATTTGTTTCCTCATTTCATCTTCTGAATCCTGTGTTAGTTCTGAACAGTGGCCTATCCCAGGTTCTGGATTTAAACCAGGGGCAGGCTGGAATTTCTATTTCAATCCTGAAGTGTAGTGCCTAACAACTGGAGAGGTTCGCATGATCAGATACACACACCATTATTTGTCTTTTCTTATTCTGTGTCTCCACCAGACTCATGAAACAGATCATTTGGCTTGCCTTTATAACTCTAATACTTCCTCAGAGATATGTCACTTCTGCAAGGAACATGATTCTGGAATATTTGTGTTTAAAATACAAGCTTTACAGTACCATTTAGCATCTGGCTAGATGCATTTTTAGCCCAACAACATCCGTTTTTCCTAGATTATAAAAGCTTTTCTTATCTTTGCCTTCCTTATAGATCTTCTTCATATATATTCAGTGGTAATAAACACACCATTGAAAGTTTGGAATTTTACATTTCACTTACATTACTTGTATTTTAGTGTTAATTCTGCTTCTATTATAACAGCAGACTGTGCACCTTTGTCTCATTTTAAATAAGTAAATATTATGGTTGCCTTACTGTGATAGTTTACCCAAATTAAATTTTCCACTGATTCAAAAAACAATTCATCTGTGCTAGAGGTGTTGCATTTTTCCTTTTTTCTTCATAGTGCTCACTGTAACTGCTGGCAAAGGGATCCAGTTGATAGCTTTATTTTTTTTAATGCACATTGTCTTAACTTGTACTCATTTTGATGTACTGTTGATGTTCCTGAGCTCTGAACTGTGCATTCAGTTGATATTGAGTGCCTTTTCTTGGATTAAATTAGAATTTTCAGTCTCGTTATTTCTGTAGTTTATATACACTTAATTGATTATAATTTAATTTGCTTGATTAATTTCTAGCTACTTTGTTAAGGGTTAAATTGAATTCAGGAATCCCCCAGACCCTTTTCTAGTATCTGATCAATTCTTATCGCTTATCAGAGATAAATTATTTCTACCACCTCTTAAGAGCTATGACATTAAAAAAATTTTTACTCTTTTTATTAGTATTATTATTTCACTATTTGAAACCCTGTTTCCCACCTTCTTAATTATATGCAGAACGTCAGAGTTCTAAAATTTCTTGCGTATTAAAGTAGCTCTTGTCTGATTTAATGGGAAAAAATGCAACAAATGCAAGGGACCTTTGTGATGATATGACATACAGTTTCTTTCTTTGTGTTCTTCTGCACTGGTGCTTGCTGCTCAGAGACCCTGGGTGAGGCACTATTTCACCTGGATATCTTCTACATTTTCAGGGATTTTTCAGCACAGATAGTTTTTAACCACTCATTCCCCTACTTCAGGCTACTTTGAAGTTCATAATTCATTTGCAGCTTTCATCTCTTCCTAATTTTTTACCCCCTCCAGCCAAAAATATTTAAAGGAACAGTTTCCAATGCTAAAAAAGTGATAAGATTAGAATTAGTAATCTGAATTTATACAAGATAGGGAATTACAAGAGGGAAACTCTAAGTTTAGCACATTCTCTGAAACACAGGTTTCTTTTCTTATTCAGGATATGGGTAGTTACAAGCAATGTGAATGTATGCATGGCGTCTAAATAGTTGGCAGCATAAGGAGGAAAGATTTCAGCTGAAACTGGATCAAAGCCTTCCATGTTGCTCAACTCATACTCGTACACATAGATACATGCACATAACTATGTCTGCAGTCACAGCTCCTAGCTCCTGGGGCCCCATAATAATAAATGTAAAAGCCAATAAGTCAGCTATTTGTAGATTACTCCATATTTAAATGCTAGCAATCAAACAGGTTTTTTCTTTTTCTTGCCTCTTATGCTCATGTCGTTTTCAGAGAGAATCACTTTTCAGGCCAAGCTGTAAAACAATTCTTGCCTCCAGCTGTCACAGGTAAGGTAAAGTCCATCCTTTGATGGATTCTTCTTACTTATTAAATATTTAATAAGCTCTGAGACTAGTTCAAGGCTGTATTTCACTCTTCCCAACTAATTTTGGTGCTGCTTGTCAAGGAAATAATACAAGCTGAATGAAAGGCACACAGCATTAGTTAGCAGTTTGCATACATGTCAGTAATAATAACTTATAGGTATATAATCACAGGGTTTTTTTCCATTTTAGCTCACACAAAGTTGCATTTTAAAGTATTGCCCTGAGGGGAAAAAAATAAAAGTGCTGAAAACAGATGCAGGAAACGAAAACCCAAAAATATCCAACCGCCGTGTTGAAAAATTGAATTTAAAAGGACTTTTTTTCCTTTTCTCTTTGATTGGCACAATTTTTAGCATACTAAGAGCAGCAAATAAGGTCACTAGGCTCAAAAAGCAACCTTCTGTTTCCCTTGTCTTTATTTTCTTGCTTTTCCTCTCTTTTCTGTTATCTCTTTGTCTAATAAGCATTGTTTTTCTTATTTTAGAGGCTTGGTAATATTCTGAACAAAGGATTGTAATCTTCAAGATTTTCTTTATCACCATGGCAAAGTGATAAAAAAAGTTGCCTGAAAGTGCATCCATTTTTGCAAGCATAGTGTAGTGCTGTTGAAATAGTATTGCTGGTGATTTGCAAAATATGAAGGATTATTTTATCTTGAAACTTCATAAATTAACTTCTGTTTACACAACAGTTACCACTTTACAGTGCCACTCTGGTGCTCAATATCATTGTTTAACCACAGCAGATAGTGTGACCAGCTTCATTAATTCAGTGAGAAAGATCATAGTTATCCAATAATTATTTTTGTCTCTTGAAGAGTAGTCATGATTGATAAAAGGACATTAGCATAAAGATGATATTAAAAAAGTATTGAATAAAACATACCATATTTATTGTTCATTTGCTGAATTTGAGGTTTTCTAAATAAAATTTGTATTTTAAAATTCACACCTATTTATATATTCGCAATTAAAGTGACATTAAAGCTAATTAAGAACGATGAAGCACAACAAGGGTAATAGATCTTAGAAACTTTAAGTAAATACATTTGTCATAGGATATTTACACTTGTAAGAAACTAAATCAAATCACTTAAATTATGATTGTTATCAGGAAAGACAATTAGCTTTCTGTTTTGAGAGGTTTATTTGGATATTATATGGGATATAATTGACATAAGATCTTTAAAAATTTCCAGTTAAAAATATTGAGCTACCAGAGTTAGCTAGATGGAAATAATGTTGGAATGGGAAGTGTCAATATGTTATTTAATCACTGTCAAAGCAATTCAATATTCCCCTTTTAGACAAAGTACTGTATTATTTTTGTGGACAAATACCTTCTTACTCAATGTGAAATTGGATCAGAAATTCCTGTTTTGCAAATCTGTAGTATTGTAACCCAGTAAATACCTTATTGCTGTTTTCTGTGACAGGCTGCAGAGCTAGAGTAGAAGGGGGAATATAGACACAGGGTGAGCACAGAGGCCTGGGAAATACGGGCACAAGGTAAAACTGACACCAGTGTCTTTAACCACTCACCAGTGTGCAGCTACTGGTCTTCAAAGTAATGCAACCTTGGGAGCTGGGAAAAAAACAATTATAGGGGTGACAAAAAAAAAAGAGTGAGTCAGTATCCTTTATATGTAAACCATACTATATCCAGCAAATTCAGATGTATGGTGGACTTGCAGGTGAAAGAGGGATGTAGAATGTGATAATATATGTATAAAAATGATCCCAAGAGGATCCTAGAGTGAGAAGGAAAAAAAACATTAACACTACCATCATATTTCTTCCGTCAAAGTACTTGGTATACTGCCGACTTGCCACCCCAAAGACCTGAAGCCATTGACCACAGGGGGCAGAGGAGCAGTAGAAGGCTGACCATGATGCCAGAGAAGGGGATAGATACTACAGAGTTCGTGTATACATCATTCTACCTGCATATGATTTGACTTAGAAATGTTAAATTCAATGTAACTGGAATAATAGTTATTTGATTACATTTTTAAGACTTTAGTGAGACTAGCAAAAAATTCTCATCTTTGCATATGTGATGTGTTCTTTTTGTCCTTAACAAGATTTTGTGTGTAACTGGTGGGAACTCAAGTATTCTGTAACACAAATGCAACAAATTGGTAAGAGATTCATGTAACCAGAATTAAGTCTTTTGTTGTTTTTTATATTTATCAAATACATTCTTAAAAAAATTCAGGCTTGGTTATTTTCTTTTTCAAATATTTGTTATCATAACAATTTTTTAAATGGAAAAGCATTCCAGTCTTGTGTTTCTGTTCTTAAGCTATCACTTCTGTCATTTTGCTCTCAGCTTCACTAAACTGAGACAAATTTCGAAAATTTATTCCATACCCTGTAGGTACACTTGGCGCTCAGTGAGCCTGCCACTCCATTATACACCTGTAATTAGGCTGAGTATGAAAAACAAAGTAACTTGCCTCTACGTTCTCCCCCATCATCCATGACTCTCTGTGGGTTAACATGTAGGAGATCTATCCTTAGCCTCAAGATCTTATAATGTGAGTGAAGCAAAATTGCAAAAGCATAGAAAAAAGGAAGATTCAGTGTAATGTACTGTTAATTAACTATCTGTCTTCTGCTTTGCCAGCACAAAATAGCTTTCTTGTACCATGATCACAGTGGCATAACTGCATGTCCTGAAGTCAGTGGATGAAACTGCTTCTTTGAAGCTTCCCACATACCTTCATTTTTAAGCATGAGTTACAGGAATATGTTCATGAAACTATAGAAGTGTGTGGTTGCAACAGGGCATGTCTGATTTGTTCATGTACTGCTTTGACGAAAAGTGTGGGGCAAGCCCACAGATCGTAACATTTTTGCGCTATGGGTCAGATGGAGACATCTGGAGAGCACAGTGCTTTCTGCTTTCTCCCTCTCCACCTAAGCATTTGCCCACCCAGGTGAGGTGCCTGGAGTTCAGGACAGGGTGACAGAGGCCAAAAAGGAGACCAGGTGACAGCTCCTGAGGTAAGAATCTGCACTTCTCCTAAATAATATGTATCTCAGAAAAGCAGGGAGCAGATGCATAACTGAGAGGCAGGTGCCATAGTTCAGAGGCTCAGATTGCTGGGCAAATTTCTGAAAAACTCTTGTGCTCTCGTTTGAAGTGTTAGTTGTCTCTCACTTATGACTGAATCTGTTGGGATAAAAATGCATTCTGCTGTTTATATGTGTCTGTACTTCAGAACTCTTTTTTTTTGCTATCCCTGAATAAATGTTGACTCTAACTTGTTAGGGCTCATTGGATTAACAAATATGAGGAGGAGGAAGGAATCCAATGAAAATCCAAATGAAGGCTACAAGACAGTGTTCTCATGTCAATGCTGTGCAGGATCAAAAGAATTTATATCACCTGATAATTTTAATTTTTTGATGTAATATTATCTCTTTTTACATGAAATGCTAGAAAGTTTGCAATGTTGTAGGTTATTACAGTTAGGAGGAGAATGTGTTGAGAGGATCCAATGTCTTCTTCAGGTAATGTCTGACTTTCCAAAAACCCATTCAAAATGTTGACTTGCTAAACAATATGAGAAATTAAATTACAAGAGACAATTTTCTGGCTTACTGAAACACGTATCCTTCAGTCATTATGCCTCAAAATCTTTCTAGTCTTTTTTCAGAATTATATTTAAACTGATGGTTATATTACTTCTTTCCTTCTCCTCTCTCCATTTTTGTCTGTTTTCTGTGTTTTTATCCTTCTCAACACTTTGTGACCTCTGCAATTTTAACATTATATCCCAGAGGTCTTCTGTCCAGTAAGCTGAAGTGGCTAAGTGACTACAATTATTTTGTTTCAATTTGGAGGCTTCCCTAATAAATTTAATAATTTCTGCTATTTTCATAAAAGATGCAATTTGTCCTACTGAGTTGGAGAGGTTTAATCAAACCTCTAACAATGTTCTCCCAGTATATTTTTTTGAAGAAGGTCCTCCTTCAATTACCGTATGTGTAAAAATACAACATTATTCTGTGGCCGGTGTTATTAAGCATTCAGCAGCGCTGCCTTTTTTTTTTTTTTTTTTTTCCTCTATTTTTTTAGGTGGAATGGGCAATGTCAACCATGATATGAATGATTAAAAAGCCTCAGGCTTCTGTACGATAACATAAGCATAGACTCTGAGCATAAGTGATCCAATTTTCATTTTCTGTATGTTGCTGTTCCTTTAGTTTTAAGAGCATCAAGGACATTGATCACATGGAAACTCTGAGGTGAAAGCATCTGCTCTGTGATTAAAAGAAATCCAGAAGAATATACTCTAAAACAATTTCTAAGAAAACCTACCTAAAGTAATTAACCTCAGTAGAATTGGGGATACTCGTCCAAGACAAATTGTAATATATCCCTTACATGAAGTGCAAGTATTGTAAGGCAGAGAGAAATTTACCTAGAGACATTTGAGAAATGCGGTTGGATAGTGCAGTTTTGCCTGTTAATTAATTAAAAGGAACATATACACTAACAATAAAGAAAAAATAAACTAAATTCTTAAGTATGATCTGTTTTCACAGGCAAGGACTGATGAGCAACCAGCAATATTGAAAATCAATAGAATAAAAAGAAATTAAAATGATTGTTTTCACCAGCTACAGAGGATATATTAGTTGGTGTGGAAAACTCATGATGAGATTATGTCGTTTGGATTAAGACAAGGACTACATGAATAATCATGCATAACAGGTAGTATTAAAAACTGAAATGTTCAAATATTCACACTTTAGAAAATTAACAAAATAGTTAGCATCTGGAGAGAAGGAGAACCCTTTATGCCATTCAAGAAGAAGAGCTGAATGTGCTCTAATGAGAAAAATTCAGAAGAGAAAGGGAATACATAATTGTGCCAAATTTGGACTATTAATGCACTAATAAGAGCTCTGCTACTCTGATCTTTGAACAGGAAGATTGATTCTTTCACAATTCGGTATCTCTTTTCTACACCACATTCTGGTGCAAATTCTCCATCCCAGAATTTTAAATATTCAGCAATGTCAGCCATCTCTATCACACGTGCACATATTTACCTGCAGCCTATGGAGGACTCCACGACAGAGCAGGTGGATATGCCCATGGAGAGGCCACACAGGAGAAGGCTCCCGGCAGGAGCTGCAGCCCATGAAGAGGAGCCCATGTAGGGGCAGGTTTTCTGGCAGGAACCTTGGCCATGCTGCACCCACACTGGAGCAGTCTGTTCCTGAAAGACTACACCCCATGGAAAGGACCCATGCTAGAGCAGTTCTTGAAGAACTGCAGCCCATAGAAAGGACCCACAGTGGAGAAGTTTGTGAAGGACTGTATGCTATGGGACACCACGCTTGAATGGAGATACAGCATGAAGAGGAAGGAGCGACAGAAATAAAGTGTTATGAATAGACCACAACCCTCATTTCCCAACCCCTGGCACCCTTTCAGGTGGGGATAGAGGAGTTGGGAAGGAAGGAGTGAAGCTGAGCCTGGGAAGAAAAGGGGCTGGGAGACAGGTGTTTGGTTTTTTTTTTACTTTGTTTTGGTTCTTGTTTCTCACCACCAGACTCTATTTTAGTTGGCGATATATTAAATTACTTTTCCCAAGTTATGTCTATTTTGCCCATGGTGGTAATTGGTAAGTGATCTCCCAGTCTTTAACTGGACCCATGAGTTTCTTCATCTTATGTTCTTCTCCTGCTCTGGCAAGGAGTGAGATAGCAGCTGGGTGGGCATCTGACAGCCAGCCAAGGTCTGCCCGCCACAACAGGTGTATGATTTTCAGGGCACATAAGATTTGCTGTGAATTAACAGGCTATCAGTAGGCAGCAGATTGCACATCATCTTGATTGGGTGAAAGATATTGTCCATGAACTACATAACATGCATGGACATATTTTTATCTGACAAAGTGGCAAACACCTATAAAGATTCATAGTCAATCTTTATTCCTCTGTTTATTATTTAGTTAGGCTGGAAAATTTAAATCAAGTTAACACGGTTTCTTAAAAAATTATACATATATATATGTGTATATATGTATATATATAAAAATATAAACCCAATTTGATTTAGTTAATTCCAGAAGAGTAATGGAAGAAAGTCCTGTTATGGAAAGGAAAAACTTTTCAAGAGTGATGCTGGACAACTCTCTTGTCCCACTCAGTGGGATGAGAACAGAGTTAACTTTGGAATTTTCTGTGCGGTAGCTGGGAGTAATAACAATTACTCGAGGGGTTCAATTAAATTATGAATTTACTTAAAACTTGGTGGAATTAGTGGCTGGCAAAAGATTATAACTATATCATAAAACTTAACTAGACTTCAACAACAAAACTGAAAAGTACCCGAAGTACCTAGAATAAAGATAGAAAGAGAGGAAAGGTAAGATTTCACCACTCCAAGGATCTGTTGATTCAGCGATGATCTCTGTAGCTCTCTTGGTGGTGGGTGCACAGTAACTTCAATAATGCCATGCACACACCTGGTGTCCCTAGTGAGGAGTTTTTATACTTTAGTTCATTTGCATGCGAGACAGGAGAGGGCTGGTCATCTTCTCTCTCTGCTTGCTCTTCATGCTAATTAAGGAGATTGTTGCAGAAATAGGTCGGTGGTATGAAAAATACCTAGAAGTGAGTTGTTTTGTCCTCTAGGGGTAGCTGGTGATTTGTTATTTCTCAGTGATTGCTGAATGACTCTGCCTTGGTTCCAGCCCAGTTAATCAGGAATGTGGACTGAGGCCTTGGTAGGCCTCAAGGAAGAAACACTGTTAATTATTTTATCTCAAAAACATATGCCTTCATTTTTCAAAGACCTTCAGGAACAGACAGAAGTTCTGTCTCCACAGCATTTATCTATTGTCCTGTCCTATCAGGTGGGATTAGGGATGAGTTAACCCTGAACGTGACACGTGCCCTGTCTCACCGGGTGTGAGTTAACTCTGGGTATTTCTGCATAGTAATGCGAAGTGAATGACAGACAATCACTCGAGAGGTCAAATTCAATTATGAATTTATAAAAGCACTTGGTGGAATACAAATTACAATGATTAGTGCCTTGGCAAAAGTATGTTATTATATTACAAAACTTCACAAGACTTTAGCAGCAGAACTTACAATGGTATTACCTTTATATGTTCAAGAAGAAGGAAAAGGGAGAGAAGGAAAACTGAGGTATCAGAGAGAGAGTAAGATATCACCACTCCACAGGTCCATCGGTCCCGTGACATCTTCTGGAGTGGGGTGGATGCATTGAAGATTTTGGTACACATGCCATCTCGTGTCATGTGTGAGGTAATTTTATAACTCAGTTCATTTACATGCAAGATAGGAGAGGGTGGTTCGTCTCCTCCCTCTGTTTGCTATTTGTGCTAATTAGGAAGACTCTTCTGGAAATGAGTCTGGGGTCTTTGAACTAGGGGAAAGTTCACAGTACTGACCAGAAGTGAGTTGTTTTGCCTGTCAGGGGTAGCTGTTCATTCGTGGTTTCTTCTGGTAGTTGGTTGTCCACCAGATGGTTCATCTCTACCATCCCAATTAGGCGATGAGGCCTTCACAGCAACAATGTTAATTGTACAAAACCTTGGGAAAGAAAAGACAAAGTGTCTGCCTCCACAGCCATCTATCTTTTCTGCACAAAGTATCAAAAACTAGATGTTTAAGGCATAACATCATCCTTTGTTTTAATTGAGATGAGAGAAGTGCTTCAAGGTTGTCACATCTATTCCCATCAGAAGTTGCAAAAAAACAGCTGTTTAAGGCATAACGTATACCATTAATGAGGCCTTTGTTTTGCAAAGAATAGGAGGGCCTCAAGGCCATCACAACAACAAAAATTACAAAAATTCAGATACTTCAAAAATGTTTTTCTACCTGAAATCAGGAACATCAAGTCTCATTCTCCCTTCTTGTCTCTGCCCGAATCATTCGGGTCAGTATTGTGTATTCCTAAAGGACCTGTGAAGATAGAGAGGTAGATAGAGACTTATCTCATCCAAAACCAGTAAAAAAAATGTCACCTTCCTATCTTCTCTGTCTAGTCACTGCAGCAGTGCTACCACATTGACTAATTTTTCTTCCATTTTCCATGTAGAAAATAGCTTTTCCTGAAGCTTTGGACATACTTTCCTGTAAGACCTCGAGGCCCTGTTGCAAACCCAAACATCTTTAAAGTGTGTTTTGTTCCCCCAGAATGATAACCTGAAATTATTTAATCTCTGAAATGTTGAAACGTACGTGACATAAGTGTTTTACTATAGTATACCTGTGAGATGTAGTGCACATTTTTAAGCTCACATTACTATTTTAAGCTCTTTGATTAGTGCTCGAGTACCTAAATATTACACTAGAATTATTTTTTTTCTAAGAACTAGGTACCTACAGATGAAATCAATAAAAGTTGAAAGAGCTAATTTTCATTGAAGCAATGCACATAAATGAATGTGAGAAACTCAGATCTATTCTACTTCGGTAGAACAATAGAAGCATTTTTAAAGGCTTATAGACTTAGATATTAAGTGGGGTTTTTTTGGTTTGGTGGTTTTTTTTCTTTGTTTTTGGTTTTGTTTTGTTCGGTTTGGGTTTTGGTGGGTTTTTATGTTTGTTTGGTTTTGGTTGGTTTTTTTTTTGTTTGGTTGGTTGGTTTTCTTTGTTTTTTTCCCTGTGCTATAACTAACAGACTTTATCCAGCTCACTGAAGGATATTCACCCAGGAGAGGTAACTCAGTGACATAAGGTATTCTTATCTCTCTCCTTGCTCCCGGGCAGAGCATATGGGACAGCATTAGTGGCCATGTCAATGACATTGCAGGAAGGCAAATGGCTTAAACAGATATGAAGGTAACAGCTTTTCATAGTGATAATCTGGTGTCCAGTCATGAACTGAGGATGCCCGATGTACTTGCTAGCACCTTGAGTGCAGCAGTGGATCTGTGCCACCCAAATTACCCCTGAGAAAAGGCTGCTATGCTTCTTGAGGGGGTTGTACCCCAGATCCCCTCACACTGCCACCCCTGTGGAAAGCTGCCATCCACCTCTCCCTTTACTCTGTGACATCCTTGCATTTATAGAAAGTGAGTTAGATGTTGTTACTTACCTCACACATTCTGCAGAGGTTAACACTTTCAGACATGAACATTGACCCACATAAAACCACAGTAAGTTATTTTTTACCACCACATAATCACTAGTCTATTTTTTTAACTAGTTCTTTATCCTTTTCTGTGTCTTAATCTGGATTTCTGAAGCTTGTACTTCTAAGCTGAGGCCTGTCATGTAAAACTTGATCAAAGGCTTGCTATAAATCCAAATAAAATACATTATATGCACAGTCATTATCAACCTTGCCTGTAAAACGAAGATATAGGTACAAAAATCTTAGGCTGTAGCAGTGTATTTGCAAGTATTACAATATGATCTGCTACAGAGGGTTATTCTTTTGATGTTTCATTTGTAATACATATTGTTTCATGAATAAGGTAATCCTTAATAATTTTCACTCTGCAAAGTACAAAAGGAATGCCAGAGTAAGGAAAGCATAATGTAAAAAACTACAGTTTCTCTTTAAAAACAGTGGTGGGTTTGGTTTTTGATTTTTTTGATTTTTTTTTTTCTGAATATGGCAATTAGAACTCTTTTCTAGACTTGTATGTGTTTTATATTGTTTTGTCACTGGGGATAGTAAAAATTTTGGTAAGACCACAATAACATATTTTTTCTGTGAATCAGGAGGCTCATGTTCTTACTAGTGAGAGAGAGTACTTGAGGACCCAAGTCAGCTGGAGTCTTTGCATGATTTCTAAATTATCTGTGTATTTTTAAAATGTGACCATCATGTCAGAGAGACATGAAAAGAGTCACAGAAAGGCATAAGGAGAAATTCAATTCTGCACTGTTGTTTTTAAGCTTATTATTGCTGCTGACCTCCTTGGTCCATTGTTCTAAAAACTGGCTCAAGGCAGAGCTTTTTGTCAGTGACTGAAAAGGGGCATTGATTTTAGCAGTTGCTATTCAGCACGTCAGGGACAAGTGTACTATTTGAGGTGGTACTAGCAAGGAAATTATCATTAGCATATCCCAGTTCCTGTATAGATACAGCTTTAGAGTCATTCAGTTCCTCTAAAGCACAATCCTTTGGGAAAAGTTTCCTGTCACTTCATTCCTCTTTGGATAGCACTATACCATTCCAGAAATGGTAGGCTGGATCTCTATACCAAGCCCCATATTTCCTGATCACACTGACATGACAGGCACAGTAGAGCTTGGCATATGTGAAATCTTTCACACTGATGTTAGTAGTTGATTATGAATGGCAGAAACTCTCTCCTGCAAGTTTATTGGTTCACTTAGGGTTCATGGAATATAAAAGAAAGGAAAAAGAAGGAGGAAAAAACTTAATATTAGTGAATACTAGGTACAACGTACTTACTTTTATCATTATTTCTAAACTTTCCCCGTACCAGTTAACCCCACAACCATCTAGAAACAGAATTGTTTTCCCTGTGCTCTATGTGTCTCTTTCCCAATACATGCTACAACTTATTGACCTTCTTATTGGGTCAGCTGCTTCCTTCAAGCCTCTAGAGGCTTGGTTCATGATCAGGAAGAACTTCTTTGACTACTTTGCAAGGTTTTCCCCACAAAAATTTACCAATTATTACTCCTGTAATAACTGTCGCTCCCTTTTCTGGTTAGTATTCTCTATGATAGCACCTTATCATGTCATACTAACACTCTATTCAGTTTCTTTTGAATAGTCAAATTTGATTAATTCAATATATGCAGGCAAATAAGATGAAGTTCTTGTTTTCATCAAGATTAATGCAAACAATGTCCTGAGTTTTCTTATAGTGTGAACTGCTACACCATGCAGAAATAACTTGATTGCCTCCAAAGTGTAAGAGAGCCTATGGTATAAAAAATAATTGTAAAATTAAAATTTTTAAGAAAAGCTATGATAATTGGCAAGGAAGGGATGGAAAAGAAGAAAAAAAGTTGTTAAATATTACACTTAAGAATGTTACAGCAGCAGGATGGATAGTTAGTGAAGGATAACATATTGCTGAGGTTTTTCTCTTCTGAATCTTGAGGTAAAACAAAACAGTAACATTGGAGATACTGACATTTTTTTCTTGCAGTAAAAAGTGAAAGACTAAAAGGTTTCATTATTACGCTGGAGTAAATAGTTAGGAAGTTACAGCTATTACGAGTTGATGAAGTACATACCAGAACTCTGAAATATATCTGCCTGTCAACCTTCAACTTAAAACTTCAGCTAGATTTTTGAAGCATTGCTTCTGCTTTATACCCTTTCGCATTTTATTCTCTCTCCACTTCACATTTAGTTGTTGATTAGGGATGTTTTCTGTTACTAAGGAGTTATGAATAAAATTTAGAGTTCATGAAAAGGGCAACTGGGGAATAATGTAGTCAGAAGCCAGGGTGAGGACACTGAAAAATGATACTAGTAAGCATAGTGAAATTTATGAATGAAAGCATCCTACCACATGGTTTTGCTTCCCCCAAAGACACACTTATCTTGAAGAAACCTGATTAACAGAAATTGGTAGGGTTCTAAAGAAAAGCCTGCATCATACTTGTTCTTTGTATTATCAATTAGTGACATGAAGAACCTGTGGTCTTACCATCCACAATGGAGTTATACCATGGACTTGGCTTTTAAGTCATCAGTATATGTGCTGACAAATTTCCTGATAGTAACACCAGGATTCAGCTCCAATGATGATAAATACCTTTTATTTGGGAACTGGGAACATTGTTGTGCCTCTAAATTGTCTTGGGCTACCTCTACAGAGAGTGTCCATGAAGGTAGGACTTTGATTAGTTATATGGAGTTAATTCCTTATTGTCTCTTTCTGTACAGGAGTATGTAATACAGTACACACCAACACATACCATCACAGGGGAACAGGATGGAGTGGCTACAAGAACAAACCACACCATACAGGAATGTAAAATCTAAAATTTATTCACTAAGCAGGACAGGTATAGTGGGTGTATAGTAAATTCTATGCTAAGATTTCAGGAAGAAGCATACACTATGTACAAATGAAGTCATGCCAGCCAATGCTCCTGCTCCTCTGATCCACTTGTGTTTGGCACCATAAAACTGGGAGACCAGGACACTTGCTCTGACCTGTACTGGTTCAGCTGGGATAGAGTTAATTTTCACAGGAAGCTGTGACACAGCCAGGACAGCTGACCCAAGCCAAAGGGATATTCGATACCGTATGATGTCATGCTCAGTAAAAAACTGGGGGAGCTGGCCAGGGACAGGACTCACTGCTTCTTCCTTTAGTGTTCTGTTAAACTGTTTTTATCCCAACACACGAGTTTTACCTTTTGTTTCCTGATTTTCCTTCTCATCCCAACAGGGGCAGGGGAGGGGTAAGCAAGCGGCCGCGTGATCCTAGTTGCTGGCCGGGGCTAAACCACAACATGCTTTTTGGTGGGGTTGGGGGATGGTTGGCAGCCTGGACTCTGCATGCATCTGTTCCCACTCCAGTTTAGCCTTCTGCATGGTGCTGGACAGCTATGGATGAGTTTCCCACCAAGGAGCTAATGATATAACTATATATTCTTTTGTATAAGCCCCCAATGGCCTCTCACATAGTCTCAGGCCCATCTCCTTGACTTTCCCCATATCTTAAACCACTAAAGCATGTGCTACATGGGTGACTGCCACATTGTGGTCTCTTCTCAAGTGTGTTACAAGGAAGTGATGTTGTTAACCATTCATAGAATCATAGAATGTCCTGAGTTGGAAGGGACCCACAAGGATCATCAGCTCCTGACCCTGCATAGGACAACCCCACAGTTCACACCATGTGTCTGAGGGTGTTGTCCAGTCTCTTCTTGAACACTGTCAGGCTTGAGGTTGTGACTACCTCCCTGGGGAGCCTGTTCCAGTGCTCCACCACCCTCTGGGTGAAGAACCTTTTCCTAATGTCCAACCTAAGCTCCTCCTGGCACATCTTCCTGCCATTCACTTGGGTTCTGTCATTGGTCACCAGAGAGATCAGCACCTACCCTTCCTCCTCCCCTTGTGAGGAAGCCATAGACTGCGATTGTTTGTGCTTCTGTGTATCTTTCCTGTGCAGATCTAAAGCATTAGGGCAGGGCCAATGTAGTCCAGGCTTGTGTTTTCAGATAGGCCTGCCCATGACCACTATCATTGCTTCTTTGTTTTCCTCAGTGGATGCTAGAGCAATTTTAAGAGCTGGAACCAGGCAGATACAGTTCAAGATTCATTCCTCTGAGTAGTTCTTTTGGGTAGGTTTCACTCATAGCATATGTCTAAAACAACATACTACTCTTGCCACATTACTAGGCATTTTGACTTTTAGCTGAATCAGTGACATTTCTGAGTATCAGGAGGATAATCTGAAGAACTGGGAAGGCATTGATGGGCACAAGCTAGAGCATGCCCTGATACTGGAAATTTTTGTTGTTTCTTGACCAGATTCTCCAACTAATACACAATTATTTCCCTAACTCAGAAAGTATTAATAGAGATTTAAAATTATTAAGATACCAAAAGATCTTAGATCAACATGGATATCATTAAACTCATATTATCATTTCATCTTTTTATAAAGGAAATCAATTAAATCTTAATTTGTTTCACTTGCTGTTATTGTCTTTTGACAACCATAGATTCATAGATTTATTTTATTTTTTCATGAACCTATATCCAGGAATATATACTGATGATAATAACAGTAATAATTTTAGAAGTACTATAGTAAATTAATAAATACATGTAAGTCTGGTTTATACAGACAAGTTCCAGTTGATAATCAAGGAAACAAAGGCACAGAGTGAAGTGACCTCAATCTTTTGTGTATGATAACAGCCAGCCTGCAACATTGCAGTTCTCTCCTGACTCAGAACCCAGTGCTTTGTGCACTGTATCCATGATATATTTGGAATTCATTGTTCCTTAGTGTTAAAAATAATTATTTAACTGAAGAAATCCCTACTTTATTACATATCTCAGTTATTAGCAGAGCTAGTGTACCAAAATAGGATTATGAGTAGATGTTAATTTACCTGTGAATTTAAAGTTCTTGATTTCTGAATTTTGTATTTGTCTTACAGAAATACCGCAGGCAACATCTTTCAGAGCTTTCTGAAGATAGTTATCTCTCCAAAAAGTAAGGTGCAGGATGAATCTTAGGAGGCAGAGAAATGTGACATTTCTAAATAGTATTGAATGCAATAGTTTATACAAATCTAGATATTAGATTCTGTACTTCTTAAATTTCCTGGACTTCTACAGTTTTGTGTGATAGGATTTGAAAGATTAGGCTCAAAAACTTGTGAACTTGGAGTTCCAGGATGATAAGCCTGTATAAGGCATTGAAGAATCAGAACTATATAGCTTCTTCTGTGCAGAAAGACCATACAATAAAATATCATCTTTTATGTACTCTGTAAGTGGACCTTTCTAGACTGAAAAGAGATGGACCAAGTGAAGCCAGGAATGAACTGGCTTAAGATCTAGTGCTAATAAAAGGTGATTTCCTATTACTCAGCCATTCTCTTTTTAAAAAATTTCCTCTAAAGAAATTTATCTGATATTATAGTATCATATAAACATTCTTACTCATGTTATCAAATTTTTTCCCCTGTGTTAGTTTCTTTGCAACTAATTTTCAAATTGTAAAGTATATTAAAAAAATGTGTTTAATCTTAACACTAACTTAACCTAAATGAGTTCAGGCTTCCTTTGGGAATACGAAACAGTTAATCAGGTCTACATTTTTTTTTTCCTAGGGAAGAACCTTGCTGATTTATTTATAATATTCAAAACCAATTAAAATGTCCTCTAATTATTAGAAATACTTAATCTTCTCTAAGGTAATATAAAAATTAAAATAATTAAAATAACAGAAGAGAAACTGAGTATAAAGAAGAACTATACTAATTGTAAGACATTACTAGAAAAAAAACTTCTGGGAAAATTACCAATAGTTTCAATAATGTCTTCTGGTTGCTAAAATTATCTGTATTTTCTATTTGGAAATATACAAGAAAGGTATAAGAAAAGTATATGCTTATAAACTTCTCCTAAATTTTACAGACTAGAGAATTTGGGAGAGAAAAAAAATGCATACTTTCTGTTTTATATTTATATAAACTCCATAAGAAGTACCACCTACACTGTAGCTCCACTACAGTATCGTTTAAAACTGTTGTATAAGAACCTAGTTATTCAAATGAAATATTAGTGGTTACAAACTCTTTTCATAATCTCTACAATGTAATTATCCGGCCTGGTTTATGAAAGTCTGGCAATATTTCCATGTGTTCTTTTGGAATTAATTTATTAATTAAAAAATTAGTTCAGCTCCACTGACCTAATTAACTCTAATAAAACCAACTAGGTCACAATTAAGATTCTCTTTCACATAGGTATTTTCTGTCTATTTAGTGTCATTTGTAATCTAAGTCTGGAGGGCTAGTACAATTATTTCATGCTCTCTCTATCACCTCATCTGCTTATTTAAAACAACATGAATCCCACAGCTAGCAAAAGCCAGGGACAAAATACTTGAAATGCCAAATCTGTATTATTTGTGTCATTTGTGGTCTTTATGAAAATATAAGGGAGAACAAAATCTGTGCTATAGAATGAGAAGAGTCTTATAATCTTCACTGTATTGTCACTGCATCTTCCAGGGAACCAGAAAGGTTACTGATTTATGTGGGCTGAGCTTCAAGAATTTGTCAACTGTCAGGTTAGGAAGTGTTGATTACATGTGTTACTGAGTTAGGTTTGTTGCACTCAAGAACCATGCTGTTAAAAAACCACTGTCTGTACTACAGAAAACAAATAGCAAGTTACTTCATAATTAAATTAAAGCAGTATCTCTATCCAAGCTTAAAGTGTTTCAGAGCAAGACCAGGTTCATCTTTTGTTTTAGGTTTACACTTACAAGAAGCTTGTTGGAAGAGGATGCTGAGGTACATAAATAGCACTCTAAAGAAACCTTCGAAGTGTTTACTCTAAGCCGTGTGTCTTGGTTCCCAGTGTAGTTGATTAACGGGGGAAGATAGGCCACCTAGATGGTGCATTATCTGGCTCAGGCACCTGTTTTAAAAGGGGATAAGTAGCTTTCTTTATGTGTTTGTTTATCTCCACTTACTGAGAGATCTAAAACAGTTTAGATGAGAAATCTAATCTTTCAGATAGTTACTGTAAGTTAAGCGGGCTATAGTAAGTTAATCATTACAGTAAGTTAATCATGCTTCTTACAGTCTGACCATAGGCCAGATTGTCTCAGATTGTCCAGAAGAATTCTATGATAAATAAAGTAACACAACAGAGGTACTAAATAACTCCTGAAGAGAGTGCCCCATGGGAAAACAGGTAATCCAGAAAGACTTATCTAGGAAGTGTCTAAGTTCTAGGAAGACATTTTGAAAGAGGGAGAAAATCCTATGGCTTCCAGGACTCATAAATATGTCAAAAATCTTTCTGTCAAGTAGTTAGATGACTCAGTTAATTCAAAATAGCAAAATAGTGTTCATCTAGTGATTATATCTGGTGTGAAAGTAAGAATACCAGTACCAGCTGAAAGATGATCTAATGCCCTCATAGCACATTTTACATAGGCCTTACGTTTCCATAACTTTTACTAGGAAAAAAAAAAAAAGAAAATTCATGCAAATTGATTCCACTCAAAAGCCATTGTTGGTAACAATCAATGTTACAAAGCTCTTTGCTTGGCCAAAGATGACTGCAGCATTCTGGCAGCTCTGATCACCTTTTTAATGCACATTGTAAACCGTTTTCCTCTTCTAGGATTCACAAAGAGGACTGTGGTGTAAACGCTATGTTCTGTTTCTTCTGAGGATACTTAATATCATTAAAACCTCCAATCTATGACTATGTTTTTGGCAGGCTCTGCTTCAAATTGTTCCACTATTATCTATTTATTTATATTTTTACATATTTTACTTCAGAAAGAAGCTAATGCATGACTTAACAGTACTAATTCACGAAATAGTAAATAACTATAAATGCAATTGTAAAAAACAAAGCAACAAACAAAAACCAAAAAAAAAATCTAAAACAAAAACAAAAACCAACTTTCATTTTTAGGAATCCAATAAAATATCAATAATCAATAATTTCATAATGACTTGTTCTCTGAAGAGTACCTTACACAGTTCCTTTATCTTTTTTTGCCTAATAAACGATAGATATAGAATGACCACCATCATTTAGATGGAAATTTATATTCTGTATATGCCATGCCATCCTGCGTTTATCCTTCCTTCTATTTACCGGTCAGTACATCAGTACATTACAATTCAGACTACAGCAAGTCACAAGTGATTGTCCATAAATCATAATAAAATATGTCACATAACATCTAAGTTTTAGTGTAATACCCAAGTTATCTGGTGAGACAATCCGGACATTTAAATTGTATGTGATTTTCCATTATACGAGAAACAACCTAGTTCTCCAGATAGCAACTGAGATACATTTGCAAACATACATTAGGGAAGAAACTTTTGTCCTGTAAAATTCTTTATTTCCTCATGAGAAATGGATGCAGAGTGTTTTCTGAGTATAACGCTTTTTAAATGTCAAAAAAGTAAGAAAAATACTGTAATGATCTTAAGTTATGTTGAAACAACAGAAGTTTTATCAACTACAGATAACTGTATATCTGTTCCTAAAAATGTTATTCTTGTTACTATGGAAATTAAATTTAACACTTCTGCATGTGACCTTAACTCTGTACAAGGAGGACTTTTTATGCTGGAGCAAATCTAATGTGATTTTAGTTGATGTACCTAATAACAACCTTAGCAGCAGGATTAGCAAACAAAGTAAAGCAAAACACCGAGAGATTTCATGGAACTTAATAGAATTTTAGTCAACAAACAGGATTTTTACATTTTTTCTTCCCTGTTGCTAGTATATTTTTCTTCATTTTCTTTATCATTGAAGAAACTTCTTTCTTATTCAGTATAATAGAAATGGTTTTTTAATTTTAGTTATAGAAAGACAAAAAATTTTCACAAAACCAACCAGTGCAGTAACAACACTACTGGATTTTAGGTTTCTTTTTTATTCGACCAAAGAATTAGGAATCAGGTCAGCATTTGTGCATGTTGTGGTTTAACCCAAGCTAGGAATATAACCACGACAGCCGCTTACTCACTCCCCCAACTCCAACCCCCAAATATCGGAGAGAATCAAAAGCGAAGTGAGAAACTCATGGATTGAGATAAACACAGTTTAATAAAATAACAAATAACACTAATATACTACTACTACTACTACTACTACTACTACTACTACTACTACTACTACTACTACTACTACTACTATATATAAAATGGAAATAGAATAAAAATGATATTCAAGGCAATTCCTTGTGAAATCAATCCTCACTGAGCAGCCAGTCCCAGGAAACAGCACCTGGTCCCAAACAGCTGATCTCAAAGAGATAAAAAAGGCAGAAAGGCCCAGAGGCCTCTGCAAAGCAGCAGAATGGCAAAAGGCCAAACTAAAGATAGTCCCGAACAGAAGTGCACTGAAAGGGTGCAGAACCAGCACTGGTCCCTGTCCCCATACCCATCCATCCCACTCCTCCTAACTGGAAGATCCCAGTCTCCTTAACTTTGAAACATGACGCTAATGGGATGGAATATTCTTATTGATCAGTCTGGATATCAGTCAAGGTCTGCCCCATCTATGCCCCATTTCCTAGCTGCCTCACACCTGTGGTCAGAAAGCTCAGAAAGGCCTTGGCTCCCAGACAACAACAATTAAAAGCATGAACTCTGTCCCGGAATGTTATTTTCTTGGTCTCAAACTAAAACCAAACAATGACTGTACTAGCTACGGAAGTTTTCTAACTGCATGAGGAAAATTGATTCACTTTCAGTCAAACCAGCACAGTACACCACTTAAGAAATGGAAAAAAAATTGGAAAAGCCTAGGTTACTCAAGGCTTCTTCTGGGGACAGAGAATGCAATAAACATTTGATCATACCAGGGGTAAAAAAAAGTGCAGCTTGAAAATTTGATGTCTATAAATATTCCTGAAAGTTTGCTTTTAATGAGATGGATACATTTGCAAGCCTTTATATGCTAAAAACTCAAAGATTCTGTGTGGTTAACTCTTTTACAGAAAAAATGCAGAGATGAGTAATTGCATATCCAGATGACTAAGTAGTATCTTAATTAAGCCATAAAGATCTGGATGTTTCCAGAATTTGTCAGCTATGTAGGTGAAAATTGAATTTGAATATGCACATTGCTGCGTGTGGGAACACTAGCTGTAGAATACAAATTATGACATCTGTGGCAGCATTTTGTCAATATGATATAGATTTTAAATGTTAAGATGGTTTCTGGTCAAGAAGTGTGGTTTACTCAGTGTGAATGGGGATCCATAAATTTGTCCTTCATCTCAAATTGTGTACATGGCTTTTTAGCATGGAAGATACAATGTGCAAGGAGAAAATTCATTTGAAAACTGGTAGGAAGTTTCAGTCCTTTAGAATGATCCTGTTGTATGACATCAACAGGATAATTAATTACTGAATAGAAAATATTCTGCTATACCTTCCTTTTCCTCTGATGTGCACGGTCTTAGGAGTAACTTTTTTTTTTTTCCAGTAAGAGTGAACTAAGTAGCTGGATATTGCAATTAGATGACTTATTGTAATGTGTCTAAGAAATTAAATCTCATTAGAATTTTTTATCTTTTTCTGTAGCCATTAACTTACCTGTCCTAGACACTACTCTGAGTTAGTGAGCTGAGTAAGTACATTTGGGATGGTGATTAACTGGGGATTTTTTTCTTTTTTTTTCTTTTTTTTCTGTTTTTTTAAAATTTTGGGCTGAGTGAGACTACATAGCATACCATTCTGCTTCTAGAATAGAAATAATTAATTTCAGCCCTCTGCATCTTCATTTTGTGTTGAAGAGCTACTTGTTCCTCAGATGGGAGTCATCACCTGCCACAGCGAAGACAGTTATGTCTGAGATAGTGAGTGTATATTCCCTTTAAAATTGGTGAAGAGGAATAGGCAATTGTAGGACAAGGACATAGTATCCTGAAGTACACAATCAGCAGAGATCAGATAGACTTTACTAGCAAGGTCTTATCTCTCTTCATTGACTATAAATGACATTTTCTAGTCTTTTTAAGTAACAACAGTATGATCTGTAAACTTGCTGAGGAGGATCAAGGGAGAAGGAAAAGCAACAGAAATGTATTGTACTAGTCAACAGAATGATTTTCTACTGAAAAAGTATAGAATCTAAGGGTTTGGGATTTATTTTCTTTGAAAAACTTGGCTGGTCCCTAGAAGGTACAAATCTGAAATAATATCTATAGCATAGCAACCTGTTTCCACACATACAGTGGTTCTCAAAGTTTGGAAAATGTAATTCATCTTTGCAGGGTCTCTATCTTTGTGTGCCACCTTCTGCATATAAAACTAAACTGAACAGTTTTTCCTTCAGAACCTTACTTTTTACTAACCAAGAACTTCAATTTAAAATGAGTAATTTTATTTCTAGGAAAGATCTTGCATTCACTTTCCTGCTTACATAAAATACTTAGTAACTACCACCATTTTACTATTTCTCAGCTGAGGTGGCAGCAGGTTCCTGCAGGTTAGTGAATGAAGACAAGACTACAATTGCATGAGAATGTAAAGTAAGAACCAGAAGAACCATTCTATGGTTAAAAACCATACAATTTAAATAAAGGATCGTGCAGTTTCATGTCTGTTGATAGCAAATAATAGATGCTTTAGAGAAGAGTGTTGGAACACGAAGCTGTAGTGTAGGAAGCACAAAATATCACTTCCATTAACAAAGCTTCCTATTCATACATCTTTTCTTTTTTGAACTTATCTGATGACTTTTGTATTTCATATAAGTTTTTGCCATCTGCTACATTCTATAAAAATCTACAGTTTAACATTGCACAATGTGATAAGAATGTCCCTCTTTGATGTTTTGAAAACTTTTCTGCAAGTGTTTATGTTAAAGTGGTGGCTGTTAGCTACCTTTAATTGCTGGCACTAGCATTTACACTTGGGCAAGGGAGTGAACACTGTACTGCTCCTCTGTTTGAAGCTGTTGGAAGAAATAAATAGTAGCTCCACAAAACATTCTTGTAATTTCAGGTGTTTCTCCATAAACAGAAAATATTACTTTAGACATTAGAAAGTAGGTGCATTTGCATAAGATTCCCATGAAAATATATGAGGTTTTATTTTCTTAAGACTAGATACTTAAAAAAAAAATTCAGGACAAAAAGCCTCTTTAAAAATTAAAAAGGGCTTAATAAGATTGTTCTTTTGGACAGATAATAGAAAATTTTATGGGTGTTCGATAAAAGAAAATGCAGAAAATACCGTACTTTTCTATGAGAAATACATTTAGAAATCACGGCCACAGTAATCTAAAATCACCAATGTAAATTTCCAGAAGTAAATAATAGTGTTGAAGCTCATGTAAGGACCTTTTAATATATGCAATATATAAAGAATACGGCTCGCTTATATCAGGACTAATAGTTTTTTTATAAAACCCCATGTATTTGTTTGAAGAATAATTTAAAAATATGTATAATTTAATAGTTTTGATCTTCAGAAGCACAACAGGAGAAAACACTGGGTTGATGTATCGTCATTTTGGCTGAAGCACTGGCAAAAAGATTTGCTTTAGCAACTGCTTTTAATAAATTACTGGAATTATTATAGTGAAGTGAAAACAATGTTCATGCTTTTGCCCCTGTTCATCCACCTTACAATACAGAAGCTGTAATTTTTTTCTTCTTCTGTTGGGGTAGTTTTCGCTATAGAGGAACTCTAAATCTTTGCTGTCCCATAAATACGTGAACATAAATAGTGATTTATTGCAATTTAACTCCTGTTTTTTTTGAGGTTTATGGTGCTGAGAAAACTCATTAATCTAATTCACAGCTCATAGTATAAACATAACCTTTACAATATATAACAGCAGAAATTATGCGTGGTTATGATTTACTGTTTGTGTTTTGGAAGGAGAAAGAAGTGTGAACTTGTTTTGCCACTTCCAGTTTTAATACTCATTGATTAAGTTGAAGAATTAATATGAAACTGCTATAAATAACAAACTGTATGTATTTACTTTTTGATCAAGTTTCTTTTTTTACTATAAAATATTAAAAATCAGAAGCTGTGAGAACAGTGTATTGTGAGTCAGACAAACAACTTTAAAAAGCATATTCCAACCAAATTTCTATTAACCTGATCATCTGTTACAAGAGTAAATCCACTTAAAGATTGATTTCTGAAGTCTCTTGATCATATATATAACACAGAAAAGTAAGAGACTAAGTAACTGCGTTGTAGTAAAGTTAAATTGCTCTTTAGGTCTTACATGCTTAAGTATGCATATTTTATTAGGATTCATACTCTCACTGAAGTGGAAAACCTCAATTTTGAACCAAGAGTGGCTGTTAATATAATAATTGTAATATATTCATATCATGTAATGCTATTATGAGTTTACCTATGCTTCTACTGAATTTTAAGAGAAACCTGTGAAGCTTGAAAAGTAGGCATATTTTTTGTTAAATGATCAAAAGAACTATCAAATTTTGGTGTTTCTGTTTTCAGTCAATATGCATAAAATCCTGAATATCTAAAGATATAACATCTATAATTATGAAATCTCAATATTTTGTGTACATTCTGGGATGTTCTTAATATGTTTCTCATACCTCAACTTTCTATAATATTTTGCAGAATATTTTGCAAAATGTATATAAGTGACTTCATTGCAATGTTGCATGGTTAAATATATTTAGTTGAAGTCTTTTGAATATGTTACAGTTTATATATTGGAAAGTTAGAAATATGTTATAAAGAACTCTTGACCAATCAAATAACGTTTCTTTTACAGAGCAATGTTCCTTGTATAAGATGCTATTTTAAGAGAGAATTAATGAAAGTGAACATTACATAATATGTGTTCTTAAAATAATGCTGATATACTGATATATTGTTGCTAATAATAACATAATGTAATTTTATTATTTAGAAATTATGAGAAAGTTAGGAATCATTACAGTGATAAACTATATTGTAAAATTTGACTTTCTCATATTGCAAGTTAATCTTCAATTTAAATTCACTATAATTGTGATAGAAATTCATACAGGAAAGATATTATTATTGAAAGCCTGTAATTTGTAAGCACTATAATTTCTCCAAACTGTAATAAAATATTCCTGACTAGAAACTATTTCACAAAGAATGTTGATTATTTTTAGTTCATCTTTCATCTGAGCCACACCACCATTGATGGTCTCCATGTGACCAAAATTTAGTTCTATGAGTCATATCTTGTTTGCATTTATAAGATATATGGAAGAAAATGGTATTTCTTTACATACTGCTTTACAGATTCTCCTGATTCCTTTGTCTTGTATGGTGACAGTTTCTGTACAGTACAAGAAACTAATTTTAAAGTTTCTACTAATGGAGTATGTATTCCAGCAATGTAGCTGTAATATGCTGTTTG
The DNA here is from genome assembly GCF_036013445.1 of Caloenas nicobarica. Lineage (NCBI taxonomy): Eukaryota > Metazoa > Chordata > Aves > Columbiformes > Columbidae > Caloenas > Caloenas nicobarica. The sequence continues at coordinate 175,148,426 of NC_088245.1, read as the reverse complement.
AATTAAAAATATGTATATTCATATACAAAATTAGCTCATGTTAATTACTCAACTTTCCTTCCAAACTTTGAAAGGAGGAAACAAATGAGTGCCATCTCTTCAACAATTGCTAAGAAGAAAATACAACTGTATCTCTAGTGACATTGAAAGAACACATATATTCTTTAAGAATTAATTTGTAGAAAAAGTAAAAGAAAAATCAAGAGCTAGAAGATGTTTTTATAACATATTTAGTGACTTAGACATTTAAAATACTAGTGTTTTACCCTGCCACAGATTTTTATCTTTATGTGTACTGAGTAATATATTATTCCAAAAGTTAAACAGAAGTTGTTTGGATGACTCTAGATGAAGTTTCTATGCAATGTGAGGACACTGAGGACACACCAGTTCTTGCAAAGAGCTTTAAGTAATGGGATGATTTAATCTGAAATTCAGTAGAATTTGGCAGATGATTTCCCTAGAATGTTTTAATTTTCAATAATAAAGTTGAGCTGTGGAAAGTATAAACTGGTTTCCTTGTATTAGTTTTTTTTTTTTAATATATTTATCTGTCATGAAGAGATGATTAAATGTTAAAGGAAACCTGGGATTTAGTGACAGATGTTTTCAGCTATAAAATATTCTAGAATCTATTTATTGGGATAAAAATTTTCTATTTCTTCAAGCAATGAGAGGACACCCATTACCAATTCTGGATAAAAATATATTGAGTTTTTATGGACTCAAGTAATAGAGAAGAGTTGACCCTATTGCGGAAATATGAATCATAACGGTGAAATGCTTGGCAATGTATTTTGAAGATTTAAAAGAACAAGGGCCATATACTGACCTTAAATTGTATAATCAATAATAATGTATGAACAATGATGTAGTAATATTGAAAGTTCTGCTATGGAATTACAATATGCTAAGTGAAGCAGTCTAGCTAGTAAGAAAAAGTTCTCTTGAATGCTAAATCTGAGTGAACAACTAAAACTGAACACTGGCACATTTCAGAGAAGGCTTTATATAAAGCAAGCCAGTCTAAATCTAAAAAACTTAAAGATGTATTTAAATATTGTAATATCCATAAATCCATAAATAAACCCATACAGTAAAATACAAATCTGCAAGTACTTTTCCCTAATACCTGAAAATCAAAAGAAGACAATTCGCTTACAGCTTTGGTAAATCAGGATTAATCATTCAAACCCAAAGATAAATTATTACAATCAAATGGAAGGCATTTGTATGACAGCATTATTTCCTCTCTAGACTAAATTCAATCATAGCAAGTAAAATCTCACGTAATCCTACTCAAATCTATTCCCATAATTCACTAATTCGTTAGTGAAAATTCCCAAGATGAAGAAAATTTAGGACATATATTCCAATAGTATATGCCCTGGGGTGCATCAAGCACAGCATTGCCAGCCAGTCGACAGAGGTGATTGTCCCACTCTACACTGCGGTGGTGCAGCTACACCTCGAGTGATGTGTGCAGTTTTGGTTACCTCAATATAAGGACATCAAACTATTAGTGTGTGTCCAGAGGAGGGTGACAAAGATGGTGAAAGGCCTTGAGAGCAAGATTTATGAGAAGCGGCTGAGGTCACTTGGCTTGTTCAGCTTGGAGAAGAGAAGGCTGAGGGGTGACCTCATTACAGTTTACAACTTCCTCAAGGAGGGCAGAGGAGGGAGAGGTGGTGATCTCCTCTCTATGATGATCACTGACAGGACACAAGGAAATGAAAAGAAGCTGTATCAGGGGAAGTTCACACTGGACATTAAGAAAGGGCTCTTCACTGAGAGGGTGACTGGTCACTGGAACAGCCTCCCCCAAGAAGCGATCATGGCACCAAGCCTGTCAGAATTCAAGAAGCATCTGGATGACACTCTTAGTCATATGGTGTAGTTTTAAGTAGGCCTGCGAGAAGCAGGGAGTTGGACTTGATGATCCTTATGGATGCCTTCCAGCTGGAGATATTCTATAATTCTTCAATGTCATGTGTCCATTATCCTACAGGTTACAAAAATAATTTGGCTGATAAAATTAAAAATATAGTCATTTGTATGTTCTACTAATGTGTATTTGTTATTGTGCTTTCTGATGTCTTTTGAAAATAATATCTTATTCTAATATAGTATGGAGGGTTTTGTTTTGTTTTAACTGTCTTCCTAAATCAGGTGAAACAGTAAATTATATGACACACTTCACACAAGTAGGTGGGAGAGTTTGTGAAGACAGATACTATATGGTAGAGGAATATCTCAAATCAGTCTGCTAGTTATTTTTTTTATACACAGGTCTCCGATGGGTTAAGAATGGGTTAATAATAAAATGAAGATCAAATTGATAAGAAATAAAAAACCAATTATATCGATCTTTTTTAGAGGGACCACATTTTGAAAACTTTTCTCTTTGAAAAAAACCTCATTGTTCACTTCTCCATAAGAGGTACCTTATGCTCTCATTCCATTTGTGTTAAGGAAGTCTAGATACCTCTTTCCAGAGAACAGTTGAAAAAGGTTTTTTCTAGGTTATTTCCCTATAAGCAAACAAGAGTACAATGAACACTCACTCTATCTAAAGTATACTGATTTACTCAACTCTTTAGCATTATACTGATTGTCACATAGAATCTGTCCTTAGAAGTATTTTCTACTGAAAGCAACATGAGTGTGTGACACTTATGCTACATCCACCTCTTACAAAAATTAAAATACTTGACAGTAATTTTTTATGGACTCGAAAGTTCCATCAAAGAAACACATCACCAGCATGCTTTTTTGAATCTTGATATTCATATATCCTAAGAAAGGCATACTGTGGGCTTAACTGAACAGCATCTAAGAGTAATTCTGAGGGATCATCAACTGTGTCTTCACAACTCTATCTCTAGGTGCGAACACCACGTAGGAGTACAGATTTCTCTTTTAAAGGTGCCTGAGTCTCTTCACTAAATAAAGACACTAGATATCCCTAGCTCTGAATATTCCACTAGAAATGTATGCACCTGGGGCACTATGGTATTTATTTTGGGCCAACTGGCATTAGATCATACAGATTATTTAATTCAGCATCTCATTGAAAGGTTGACATAAGAATCAATATTGGGTCTGTATGGTCCCATTTCTCTCCTTTTGGTATCTGAAGGACACTTTTCATGCATTTTTCTTCTTCTATAGATTAATTTTTATATCATCTGTGAATAATTTTCCTGGAGTGGGATTCATTTCACATTCTCCTAGAGAGGTAAACATTAGTTTAAGCTAGTTGTATAAACCTCGCCAAGAAGACGGATAAATACCTCCAAAGCAGCTTTCTTCCTATCTGAGGAGAGATAGATAAGCCAAAGTGGATGACTGCTCTTGTTTCTGCATCTCTGGTGCACATTCATGAACTCAAGTTGTATGCTTGATATTGTTCTGGTGGTCCAACCTCTGCATGCTTCCAAGTAAGTGCTTCCAACCTTATGAGCTCCTTTGTTACTTCCTCATGCTATTTTAGATCTTTCCCAACCCACAAACACTCTGGTTACATCCTCTTATATTTTTCCAAGAAAAATTGTTAGGAAGAAACTTCAAGTTAGGAGTATAAAATGCCTTCTTAATTGTTTCTACTTTTTATTAAAGCAACTGAGAATTATATGCAAACTGTCGGCTTTCCCTCCTTTCATGAATCAGAGATTCACCAGTGTTTCAGGCTGAACCGAATTCTACCTTCTCTCTCTTGACAATAAGTCATTAACTGCAATAGAAGATTCTGTGAAAGATATATTCTGCTTTGAGATAGGTTCCTCTTCCCATGCCACGTACTCACAATGAGAAGGTATGAATCCACCAGTCCACACTTACCGTACCTTGGAGAATGACCATGGAAGGAACATTTTTTCCCCATTAGCCAGGGACCAGTAGTTGATAATGCTCCAGTGACTCTCAGTCAATCTTCCACAAGACATGAAAGACCTTCCTTGAATGGTCAGTCATTTTAGAATACAGCGCAAGAGGATATGCTTGTGAAGTCACTATTTCCACACATTGGCTGAAAGAGTTCACAATGTGTCTGTTTCTATACAATAAGAACACAATAAGCCTCACAATAGAGACACAATAAGCCTATTTCTAATACTGGAGAAAGAATAATCCCATGTAAAGATTCTCCTATGGGAAACAGGAATCTTCTTCATCTTTCCAGCATGAGTCCAAAAGCAGATGCACCCTTGATATACATAATGGCTGGTACAGCAATATGAACTGTGATTTTTATCTCATGATGCACCACCTCTGCTTCTGGTAATTTGGTACGGGTGGTAATGATGAGGCATAAAAACTTCAGTTGTCTCCATTCTTTTAAATCCTTGGATGAAAAGCACTCCTTTTCATACTGGAGAAGTGCTGGCTGCTTGTGAAGAACCTGCTACTACCATAGGGACATAAGAGTTTCCAGACTACACAGCTACATGTCCAGAGTGTAAGAATAGCTTTGCAGACTGACTCCTGCTGCTGTTTCTTGATTAAGATAAAAGTGTATCAGTATCTTTTTTGTCAGAGACCAAGAAGCTGTAATGCACAATTGTCTATCTCCAAGATCCCTGCTGCCACCCTTGAAGAGAAAGTTGAGGTTCAACAACAACCTCTTGGTCTTGTTAAAATAATTTCCTACTTCAGAAGAAAAGTTGGTAGCATTATTCAGACATACATAACTAGTTGTTTGTTCTTGACATTGTAGTCCTACATATTGTTAATGGTAGCAAGCTGAGCATTGCACATCAGGGTATTTCTTCACCTGCCTACCTTGTTCCCTCTCGCATCCATTATCTTTGTTTCTCCTCTTTTCACCCTTGGATAGCTGATCTCCACAAAGAGAGAAGCCCATATATCTCATTATTTCACATTTTCCTCCTCACAGATGGTAACCCCACCTGCAGATCTGCCCTTTTCATGCCATTACTAACTTCATGCCCTGTTTAAACTCTGTTATGTTTGCAACCAGGTCACCTGCTGAGGGAATGGCTACTTCTGACAAGACCCAATCTCCTATTGAGCAAATGAGCTACAGACACAGAGGTCCAATTATTATTAAGTGTTAGCATAATTGTAATTATAAGTAGAATGTTTCATTATAATACAGCTGTTGAGGTTTTAATGCATCTCTGTAATGTGCTTTATTAATAAGCTGTATAGAACTGCTGACTTTACAGTTTTCTGGATCACATTTAGGATAACAAAAGAGGTTATGAAAATGAATTCACTATGGGAGCCCTACTGTGTTAGTTACTATGATTCACAAGTTTATTATGGTAATAAAGCAACATGAGACAATAATGTTGGAAACTGAAATACACTAATGATGCTTCATATTGTTCCAAAAACATTATGCAGAAGTGGTAGAAAGTGTTATGACTTGCAGACAGTCAAATGTAGCAGATGCCACACTACTGAATAAAAGCTAGACAATACAGTTAGCCCCTGCACCTTTTGCTACTTCCACCCAGGTCTTTCTAAATGAAGAGAAAGTTTAAGTTGGTTGGTTGATTGGTTGATTGGCAGAAAAAGATTATTAATCCTTACCAGTTTCTATATTAATATTTGAGTGAGGAATTGTGTGATTTTATCTTCACTAGATATTTTCTATATAAATTTATTGACACTTGGTAAACAGGTGTCTGGAGCAAAGGACAAGTTTTTGAAGGCAATGTTCCTACAAGTCTTAAATGTATTTTCAAACTAAATATGGCCCAATTAAAATTGTTCAGGATAAATCTACCACCATTGGTTCTGAGAAAATAAGAACAGATCAGAACAAGGGAGATTTGTGACACTTCTCCCAGTTTGTAAATAATGGCAGAATCCACTGTGCCAGATAAATGTTTTTATGTTACATTATCATGTACTCTGTTTGCATCACTCTAAACAGGGTTCCAGCAAGACTCACTCCAGTTAGGATTGAGTTAGGATTACTCAAAAATGGGTGGCACTCTTTAGACATGGATTTTGACCAATCTGGGTATAATTGCATTGTAAACAAGAGAGTGCCAAAAAATCACTGTACCCTGATTGCCCATGACACTTAACAGTTTAATGCATCTGCGACTTTTACTTTCAGGCTTTTTAACTAGTTTATTAAAAAAAAAAATCTCTAAAGTGTATCATTCTTAAGGACTGTGGACACAAATTACTATGTGGCACTTAGCATGAGGACCAAGTTTTTGGCTCTGGTTCTCTTTTGTTTAGCTGTGTAGAACTATGCACGTGTAACCATATGTGTTCATGTAGACATATAGTCTTCATATAAGAAAATACAGCTTTAGATTAAGAAACTAAGAAATTACATATGTTAATTTTAGTGCTATAGACTTGTATACAGTGTGCAGAGGAATAATAGCAAACTCCTCTTGTATCAAAGCTGTGCTGTGACTCTTATAACGTATATCACATTAGTGGAGACTGGAGAGTACAATATTCATTAAATGTACTGCAGCATTATAAGAATGATCGTAATCACGGAAAAATTCTCATTTAAAGAGAGATTAAATTAATGAATATCAAAGTTATAAAAAAATGATGTCTATCTTGGAACACAGGAACAGTGAAGACATTTAATGAAATTAAAGGTAGCACATTCAAAAATGATGAAAGAAATACTTTCTTACAAGCTGTATGGAACTTGTCATTATAGGAAATTCACAAGGCCAAGAAAAGAAAAGAAATTAAAGTGGAGTATTTACCTGCAGATAGTGGTAGACATAGAATCCAATGTCCCTAAAAGCCACTTAAAATACAAGGAGAAACCTAGTCCACCTGTCTTAGAGGACTGCTTAATATAGTAAGTAGTTTAATTCATTAGACATCTAATTGAGTATCTAGTTTTCATTATTCTGAAAATACCTTATATACTTAATTTTGTTTGTCAACACATACTTCAGATGTGTTTTCTGCTGAGATGGGCAATTTTTGTTCAGTTGTAAAATTTAATTTCAAACTGCAGTTAGATGGCCCTTAAAAAAAATAAAAGGGTTTCTGAGGGGAAATTTGAAACCATCAGTCTTCTTTATACTCAGCTGTCTCTGCTATTAGTCAGGCTCTCTCCTCTGGTTGGTCTTCTGATGCTTGCAGTGGCCTGAAGCTAACTAGAGAAAAGAAGACCCATACTCCATGCAATTGTGGTTGCAACCCACCTTTGCCTTTATGGAAATGACTAACTGTCCTCACAACAACCTCTTTGACTGAATGCTCCAACTAGTAGATTACTAGGCAAAAGGAGCTTTTCTCCACTCTTAGTGAAGAGATTTAGGTGAATGGAGTTATAAGAAGCTTGAGATAGTAATTTCCTATTATTTCCCTCTAGTAAAAAGAGCTAGATACTTGACATAACTAACTGAGTTTCTTTTTGAAAGAACTAATTTGAAAATTCCTTATACATTCAATGAAAAAAGGTAGGCACTTTATCTGGATAAACTGTATGTCTTTCTGCTTTTCTTTAAAGGAGTCTCTCCTTTGACTCAACAGAGGACTTTATGTTAGATAAACTTAATTGCCTCCATGAGGCAAAATATCTAAAATTTTGGTGAGGTATTTGATAAAAAATGTGCCTAAGCTAGGATGCCGTGGAAGAATTTTGTTTCTTGAATTAGCTGTCACTGAACGTTATAAGATGCAATGGCTCATGCTTTACAATGTTGACCTGTTAAAAATCTGGTGTGACCCCACCATTCTTAGACACTTCACTTTTCAGTGATTATTGAGCAATGCAAAAGAAGACTGGAGTAATGAAAAATTTCATTAGACTTAAAAGTATTTGGAAATATGAAAGATTTGGACTTCACTTGAAGTGTGTAATAAATGGGTGATGGCAGAAAAGTAGACATTTAGAGACAGTCTTATTTCTAAAGCAGTTATTTCTGAAGCATTACCTGATTTTGATACTGCTCGATTAATTCAAGCAGGTAATCTTAGAGGCGCAGGAGCAGCCTGTCCCTGTGTGCCGGAAGGCAAGCCAATGGGAAAGAAGGCCGACCTGGCTGAATAGACAACTGCAGCTGGAACTTGGGAATAAAAAGAGAATTTATAACCTTTGGAAGGAGGGGCAGGCTACTCAAGAGGAATACAAAAATGCCATGAAGTTAAGCAGGAAGAAAATTAAAAGGGCCAAAGCCCAACTAGAGCTGAGCCTAGCTAGTGCTTTAAAAGACAACAAGAAATGTTTTTATACATATCTCAGCAACAAGAGGAGGGCTAAGGAGAATCTCCATCCTCTGATGTATGCAGGAGGAAACATAGTGACAGAAGATGAGGAAAAGGCTGAGATACTTAATGCCTTCTTTGCCTCAGACTTTAATAGTCAGACTAGTTGCGCTCCAGGTACCCAGCCACCCTAAGCCAGAAGACAGGGATGGGGAGCAGAATCAAGCCCCAGTAATCCAAGAGGAAATGGTTAGTGACCTGCTACACCCCCTGGACACCCACAGGTCTATGGGGCCAGATGGCATACATCCAAGGGTGCTGAGGGAGGTGGTGGAGGTGATCACTAAGCCAGTTTGCATTATCTATCAGCAATCCTGGCTAACTGGGGAGGTCCCAGTTGACTGGAAGTTGGCTAATGTTGCGCCTATCTACAAGAAGGGCACGAAGGAGAATCCGGGGAACTACAGTGTTGGACTTGATGATCCTGAGGGTCTCTTCTAACCAAAATAATTTAATGATTCTATGATTAAGATTCTGGAAAATTCAGCACACATCGAAGTAGAGTTTAAAAAGGATGTTTTGTTTTGATACAGAGTTTGAAGAGATAAAGTATAAATACTTTATAATATTTTTTTTGTTATTTAACCATAGGAAAAATGCAAATTCATGAAGAAATGAAGAACATAGCAAGTTAATTAGGTTATAGAAAGGCTTAAAGAAGCAAATACCTAGAAAATGAACTTTTTCATTTAGATACAAAGAGAAACATTTTTTGAGAGATGGCTGATGCTAGGTATGTTTTAATTTGATTCAGTATCCAGGTCCTGGCATATGACCTTAGAAAATTAGAGCTCATGTTTATGTACAATGTGTAGTTCTTTGTAAAGTACTGTTTCCTCTTACTGCTGTATGATATTCAGCACTTGTTGCATATCACTTGGAAATGCAAATGATTTATTTTATTGCACAGAGACAGGTAATTTCTGCACAGATGATGTTTTGGTCTGAGAAGTGACAGTAAAAGAGAGTGGCCAGAGACTCCAGGTAGTCCTGGAGAAAGCCATAGCTTCTGGGCTAAAGCTAAACCAAAAAACAAATTAAGCTCTTTTTATTGGAAATATACCTGGGAAGAAATGAAAGTGTAAGAGAAGATGATGGTAAAACTGTTTTGATCCCCAGCATGTCTACCAGAGCAGAGAAGATACTTCGTGTTAAAAATAAATGCTGGAGTTCTATGGCTATATCAATAACATCAGAGTGCAACTGTGCGAAATTGTCTAATAAAGCTGAGATACAAATTCTAACAAAGAATTAAAAGAATCGATTTAAAAAAAATATTTAATTTATTTTTTTTTTTAGTATTGCATAGCATTACATCATTGTTCAGAAAGCTTACTGTACCTTAGTCCTTTAGAATTGTTGTGATAAGCAGAAAACTAAGGATATGTGTCTGCTGTAAAATAGAAATGTATTTTTGCAGGCTCCATGGTGGTAGGATAGCTGCTTGGGAATTTTTTACAATACACCTGACTTTATGATCTGACTGCATTGCAGTTGTACCTTAACTTCTGCATAATAACACATGAATGTTAGAAAACAATGTTTCATTGTAGGTGGTTCTAAATGTCATGGATTATTTAAACAACTATGTTCTACTGTATTTAAATAAAGAAGATAAATCTGTTCTTAGTGTTAAGTATGAAAAGCTTTACTTTAATTCTAGAGGGGGATTCATAGCTAAAACTCACCGTAAGCTGCTTACTGACAATATCTGGGATTCATTCCTGAATTTCAAATTGGCAAACATCTTCCAGTAGAAATGTATAGATTTCCACCCTAAATGTACAGATTGGATAGATTCTAGAACTCCAGATCCAGTTTCTAGAGCAGTATTTAGATATTTTTGAAAAAATCAATGACCACCTAAATTTTATGAAACACCTAGAAAACACCTTGTCCAGTGCTTTCATGATTTTTCATGATTTTTGGTAACAGTCGCATAAAAATCCACTTAAGTTCCACTTCAAATATTATTTTTTAACTCAGTTTTCAGACAAATGGTTACATATTTTTTGTCATCTTTTTTAATCACCTTTACATGTCTTATTGCCTGAATAAATAGAATACATTTATTAGGAACAGGTCAAGGTATTATCTTAGGCAGAAATCATCATCTATACAAATAGAGCCCAAACAAAAAATAGAAGTTTCTGAAAGAAAGTTTTTCTGATGTATCTCGTGTTGCACTGAAGTCAGCAATGTCCTGCTACTCAAGATCTTGTAGGGAGCTAAGTAAACACAAGACTGGTATGTATGGCTTGCAGTGTTACCCATTAGTCCTGTAGAACACTAGTATGACTTCAGCTGGAACATCAGGTGGAATTCATCTCAGCTAACTTTATATAGCCTCAACATACCATCAACATCTGAGTTGAAGAGTGTAGAAAATATTTTTCAAGCAAATTTCATTTCATTCCAAGGCAAGAAATCTAAAATGCTTCATATGGAACACACTGAAACAGCTGCTTCTCTCCAATTTGCAGAAAGGAATAAGACAGAAAAGAGGAAGTCAGTAGAAAAAGATGGGGATCAACTGGAGACAGTCTAGAGGAGAATGATCTCAGCTCTAGAAAACATCATCCAACAGGAAAAGGAGATCTGGAGATCTTTCAGTTGCTTGTCCTTTTTGACAATAAAATCCTAGCCAACTAATGGAACTACTACGTAACAGCAGTTGGGGATTTTTGTATGTTTTTTGTTTGTTTGTTTATTTTATTGGGGAAGGTCCTCAGACACATATGACAGTGTCATGTACTTGAGAAACTGATTTAACATTCCCACATAATTTTAGGTCACAGATGGACTACATGTTTTGTAAAAGAAAATATATTTTTAAAGTTAGTGTTGTGGATCACTAGTTAAACAGAATCATAGAATGGTCTAGGTTCAAAGGGACCTTAAAGATCATCTAGTATCAACCGCCTGCCATGGGCAAGTTCACCTTCCCCTAGACCAGGTTGCTCAAAGCCCCATTCAACCCACCTTGAACACTTCCAGGGATGGGACATTCACAACTTCTCTGGGCAGCCTGTTCTAGTGCCTCACCACCCTCATGGTACAGAATTTCGTCCTTATAGTCTAGTCTAAATCTGCCCTCTTTCAGTTTAAAGCCATTATCCGTTGTCCTGTCACTACATGCCCTTGCAGAAAATCCCTCTCCAGCTTTCAGCTTTCTTGTAGACCCCCTTCAAGGTACTGGGAGGCTGCTATAAGGTCTTCCTGGAGCCTTCTCTTCTCCTGGCTGAATGACCTCAGCTTTCTCATCCTGTCTTCGTAGGAGAGGTACTCCAGCCCTCTGATATTCTTCGTGGCCCTCCTTTGAACTTGCTCCAACAGGTCGATGTCCCTCTCATGTTGGGAGTCCCAGAGCTGTCTAAAAAGAGGTTGTGAGAGTATGTCTAAAAATTGTGTTTTGAGAGAACATAAATGATCCAACATATGTTAGCTGGATCATATTTTCTGTTCCCCAAAGGCTTGTATTGAGTACTGACAATCAAAGCTCATATAGTATATGAAACAGTCTGCTGACAGACTTAGCTTTTAGCGACTTCTGAATAACATAATTCACCATTTTGGGGCTAAATAAATGTAATTAGGAAGTATACAAAGGTTTATTTTTCAAGATATTTGGGATTTGAAGAGTCTTGAATTTTAAAAGCTCATGACTCTAAATCATATTTTCATGTGAAAAAAGGAGATCTGGGATGTGGAAGAAAGCTTAGAAATGTATGTGCAGGTCGGTGCTTAAACAGCTGTGCGAAAGTAAAAAGTTGTACATAGGTTGTGAGTGATAAACTGTTTTCTCCTGACGGGCAAAAAAAGAAGAAATACTGAGACTTGTCTGTGTTTATCACTATAGCCAAAGGTACAGTGGTAAGCAAAAGCTCTATTATCATGGAAATTCCTGGATAAATTTGGTGGAGCCAAATTGCGTGTAGAAATAAAACAAATTTTAAAAAATTCTTCCCATGTCCTATGTGCTCCTTGAAGAGGGATTTTAGATATCTGCTTCCTGCTTTGTGTCTCAGACCTTTGACTTCTAAGTCAAATGTCGTTTACAATATCCTACCACATGCTCAGCTTCTTGTGTTGGAACTATATTAATGTGAATAATTAGTCCCAGGACTCACCTGAGATGACTATAGAAAGCATATTATAGTGGCAATATCTGTCAACAGTGCTTTCATTACTGTCTGTCAAATAAAAAAAAGAAAAAGTCATTCTTTGATATTTTTAAAGGAAATGTATTAAAGCACTGCTGTTTCTTTGCTTTTATTTGTAAAATAAATTGGAAAATCAATGAAAAGCAAAAAGAAAGAATTCAGGTATTTTGTTTTTTAAATGCCATGTCATGACTATTTTAGTTCCAGGAACTATCTATATATTTCAAATATCAGCCCTTACAGAAAATATCTTTCTGCTTTATACATAAAAAGTGAAAACAATATAGATGATTTTTGTGTTTGATTCAAACCAAGAACAAAATCAATTTCTAAGACCTCTCAGCTTGAAATTCTTGTCAGAAAAGTATTTAAAGGTATACTGTCTAAAAAGAAATCACTAAACAGGATTCCCAGGTTTGTGTATCAAAGAAATAGCTAAAATGTCTCTCATTTGAAAAACTTAGGAAATATTAATATATGAAAATACTTTATCATAATAGAGAATAACATCACTAAACAAAAAATACTTTTTTTTGTCATAAAATTGCCTTTTTCAAAACAAAACTAATTTTATAAGCACTTTTTCTGTAGTAGATGATTGTACATATGATAGAAATATACATATGTTTAATTTCTCTTCTTCAAAATCAGCAATTTTCATATTTTTGAGAACTTAATGATTCAGGAAAAAGTGTATCTGACTCTTGTTGGTGTTTATGTCCACTTTAAAATTGCACACAATAGCAGTAGCTAAATTGAAACTGTTGCACAATTATGAGCATTCTTTTTGTGTTGCAGATTGGAACAGAAGAGGTAATATGACTGTATAGCAGCATGTGTGGTGAACCCCAGTGCGAGATAATGTTTCATTCATTGCTGTCCAACATTTCACTGTTAGTATGCTTTAGCACTTGAAATCCTATTAGTCTGCTCTCTCAAAATTTTCTGCTAAGATTGTAATTTTGCTAATTTGCTCAACTATTTGATCACTACTCTTTTCTTTTTGTTTGTGACCAGTATGAGCAGATCTCAAGCCTCTTCTGTTTATGCAAACAAAATACTAAAGAAGTGCCATGGAGAGATCTTGGGACTCAACTGATTTGAAGCATCTAGAAAACACTGATCTACTCAGATTTCCGAGAATCACATTCATTGGCTTTGTTTTGTTTTTAAGCCTTATGGACATGTGATTTTATTCATCACCTCAGTTAATGATACTGAAATTTCATAGTGAGAAGAGACAGGTCAACAATTACTGCAGTTCTTTGAAGGTCTCTGTTAATTGTCACAATCAAAACCATAACTCAATGGATTAAATGTTTGCTTAGTCATTCTCATCTAAGCAACAATATGGTTTAAAAAGGACACTGATTTTCTTTGATCTTCAAGAGACAATCTCTTCAAGACTGGACCTTCAATTAATTATGGCCTATATGATAAGCATATTCACTGAGTTTGTTCTCAGTTGGCTGAGCAGATACTGAAGAGATTATAAGGAGCCATCTCATTTGTTGCTCTCCTTCTGCCATAAGACTTCTCTCTAGTATGTATCTGTTAACTATCTCAAGTAATTTGAGGAGAGGCAAGAGTTCATGACTACAACTGTACTACTCAGTTGCAGAACACTCACAGCACTCGTTAATGAAACATTGGTGTTTGGAGGAACTAAGACATACATTTCTCTTTAATACATCACCCTCTCTTTGCCTTCATATGTCTTCTAAAGCAGTCTTTTATTATATCTATATTTTAAAATGTACTTGCATATAAGTGGTAATATGGATATATAACTTTTTTTTTTTTTTCCCCGAGAATCAAGGAGGCCCAGACACAGATCACTAGTCAAAAATAACAATACACATGTAATTTTATTTATACTATTAAATATTCATTAGATTGTAACAGTTTATTGCTATTACTTAGCCAAATTACTTTCAAATGGGTGGCCAAGAGGTCACTGTCTTCAAAACCCATAATAATCCTTTCAGGCATCCATTCCCACAGGAGCACTTAAAACTGAGTTATAGTTTATTATTGTGTAAGATAATTTAAAGGTATAGAGAGCTAACCATTGGAGAGGCCTGTACTTTACACTTTTAAAGACCATGAGCTAGGAATATTCTACAGTAGACTACTGATGAATTCTCCCTCATGCCCCATTTTTGTTTCATTTAGCATAAAATTTGTAAAACTGCTGAGTATCAGTCTCTGAGACAAAATCTTTTTCAACCTTCTGCTATTTACTTTGTATCTTTTTATCTGTTTGCAAAAAAAGAAAAAAAAACCTCTTGACGTTATCCTGCTTTAACTTCTATAAATCAATTTAATATCTTCATTATAAGTGTAAGTACACTGCAGCTTTCATTTTGGTCAAGGCCTCGAGCTGTATAAAAGGAAGGCTGAAAAACTCACTTTCTCTCCACTAATGCAATGAATAACCTGTGTGTGCCCTAAACGGCATCTGTTGTTTTCTTGTTTATTTGTGTGCTTTTTTTCTTTTATCTTTTTTTTTTTTTTTTGAAAGTTGAACTAGCACAGATGCGAAAGCTGTCCTATCCTCATGGAAGGAACACAAAATCAGAGCATCGTGAATTGGTGAGTGGCTGCTCTACTGCCCCATTCACTAACATTAGCCAGGGCAAGTGTCATACAAAGAAGGCTCAAGCTTTTCTGACTTCTACCTGCCTTTTTCACTCTTTAACCACCTCTGAAACTTAGAGTTCACTTTGGAGGTGAGTGCTTGACTGTGATAAGTATCCTTCTCATGAATCAGAAGCTATTCAGGACCTGGACGTTGAGAATTCTGAGATCATCTCAAGCTGCCTCAGTTGGTCTCAAGAGGGCTGTTAGTGTTAAAGATATCAGTGTCATAATGCCAGACTTGATCTAGAGAGGCACAGTGAGGTCAGAACACCAGAACAATGGCATGAGTCATTACTGAAATGATGCCTACATGACTGCTATGGTTTTAACGTTCCATTTTTTGCTGGTGTACAATGATTATCAACAGTGCAAAATACCACTTACATAAAAAACCCCCTATTTAATAAGAAGTGCAGCTGCTAATTTAAAAAGAAGTGGTGTTTAGCAGTACTAAGATTATGAAGATTTTCTTGCGAAACACTTGAGCACATAACAGTGATAAAACTGTTAGGGTGAAAAATGAGGTTATATAAACATTGTATTGAGGATTGGAAATTAAATATGCAGTATTAACTTGTTCTATAGCCTGTGCTATGCAGGTGATTTTGTCCTATGGTTTGTGTCTGAATCTTTCAGTAATAAGTATTTTATCTTTCACTCCCCAGCAGGAGAAAAAATACTAATATTACTTTATATACATACATATCTAGAAAAACATTCACAGTTCTGTTTATTTCCGTTAGAGAAAACAAGAGATATTATCTACATCTTGTACTTTGAGAAGGCTGATTCTTCAGCCTTTCACCCTTCAGAAGAGTTACTAATTTTCTCACCAATTAGCCAAAATAACAGAAGTTCCTTAAGACCAGCCAGATTTCTCATTCTAATTCAGTCACTGACTTGGTGTATCAATTACCTCAAAATTTTTAGGAGGTATCTTAAATGTTGTCTTAAATTCCAAAGTAGTGGATACAACATGAAGGAAAAGGACTAAGAAAGGAGTGTTTCCATATGATCAGTTTCTTTCCCAGGTTTGCTTCAAGGAATTGGTCCATTGACTGCACACACTACACTCATGCTGGTTTACTCCTGGACTTCCTCTATGCTGAGAGAGCCAACTAACTGTCTCTGGACTAAAACTTAGGCATGGCTGAAATTATATACTTCAATAGTGACAGGTTCTCATAGTTATCAGCTGTGTCTAGATATATATCAAATATATTAGGTATGTAATGTGTTCTCCTCTTTGGCCTGAACAAATCTCTACAATTATTCCAGTAGGCTGCAAAAATTCCTTAGACATATCCACTATCTCCTCAATTTTCCGCTGGTAACTGTGATGAAAACAACATGCCTTATCCCATCTTTGTGTTTCAGGTATGGTAAAAAGAGTAAATTACATGTTAGTATTATTAAATGTTAGTATTATTATTATTCGGGAAGTTTGTAGCCTACCTGGAGCCCGGATCAGGGACATCACCAGGGCGCTCCCCAACCTGGTGCACCCAACAGACTACTACCCGCTGCTGATCTTCCAGACAGGTGGGGAGGAAGCTGCATCCTGTAGCCTGAGTGAAATGAAGAAAGACTTCAAGGCCTTGGGACGAATGGTGAAAGAGTCTGGGGCTCAAGTTATCTTTTCTTCCCTCCTTCCATTTTTGGGTGATGATGTGGGATGGAGTAGAAAAATTAGGTCCGTAAATGATTGGCTTCGGGACTGGTGCTACAGGCAGGGCTTTGGGTTCTTTGATAACGGCTGGTTTTATAAGACACCAGTCCGGTCAGTGATACGTGGGAAAGTTTTATCCCACAGCGGTAAAAGGATGCTGGGACAGGAATTAGCAGGGCTCATTTGGAGGGCTTTAAACTAGATTTGAAGGGGGATGGGGTTGTAGCTGGGCTTACATCGGTGGGGCAACGTGCTGGAACCGATAAAGACTGGGAGGCTCCCCATACCCCTAGGGTGAAATCGGTGTACTCGGCTCGCTCTCTGAAATGCCTGTACACCAATGCGCGCAGCATGGGGAATAAGCAGAAGGAGTTAGAAACCTGCGTTCGGTCAGGAGATTATGATCTGGTGGCAATTACAGAGACATGGTGGGACAGCTCACATGACTGGAATGTGGTCATGGATGGCTATGTCCTTTTCAGGAAAGACAGGCCAGCCAAGCGTGGTGGTGGAGTTGCTCTTTACGTGAGAGAGCAACTACAATGTATAGAGTACTGTCCAGGTGCAGTTGAGGAGCGAGTTGAGGGTCTGTGGGTAAGAATTAAGGGGCAGGCTGGCAGGGGTGACACTGTCGTGGAAGTCTATTACAGGCCACCAGATCAGGGTGAGGATGTTGATGAGGCCTTCTACGGGCAGTTGAGCGTGGCCTCACAGTCACAGGCTCTGGTTGTTATGGGGGATTTTAACTACCCTGATGTTTGCTGGAAGGACTACTCAGCCAGCCAGCCTCAGTCTAGGAGGTTCCTCCAGTGCATTGACGATAACTTTCTGATGCAAATGGTGGAGGAGCCAACTAGGAGAGGTGCGCTGCTGGATCTCGTCCTCGCTAACAAGGAGGGTCTGGTTGAAGCAGTAAAGGTGGAGGGCTGCCTTGGTTGCAGCGACCATGAGATGGTGGAGTTCAGAATCTCATGTGGCGGGAGCAGAATGCCAAGCAGAATTGCAACCCTGGACTTCAGCAGGGCCAACTTTGGCCTGTTCAAACAATTGCTGGGGGAAATCCCGTGGGCAAGGCTGCTTGAAGGTAAAGGGGCCCAAGATAGTTGGTTAACATTCAGGGACTGCTTCTACCAAGCTCAAGATCAGTGCATCCCGACACGCAGGAAGTCAAGGAAGGGAGCCAGGAGTCCTGCGTGGTTAAACAGGGAACTGCTGGGTAAGCTCAAGCAGAAGAGGAGAGTTTACAAACCATGGAAGGAGGGGCTGGCCACTTGGGAAGAATATAAGGCTATTGTCAAAGGATATATGGAGGCAACTAGGAAAGCTAAGGCCTCCTTAGGATTAAAACTTGCAAGATGGGTCAAGGAAAACAGAAAGAGCTTCTTCAAATACATGACAGATAAAACTAACACCAGAGGCAGTGTAGGCCCACTGATGAATGGGGAGGGTGCCCTGGTGACAGAAGATACAGAGAAGGCGGAATTACTGAATGCCTTCTTCGTCTCTGTCTACTCTGCCGGAGGCTGTCCTGAGGAGCCCCGTACCCCTGAGGCCCCAGAGGAAGGCAGGGCAATGGAGGAGTTTGCCTTAGTTGATGAGGACTGGGTTAGGGACCAGTTAAGCAATCTGGACATCCATAAATCCATGGGTCCAGATGGGATGCACCCACGGGTGCTGAGGGAGCTGGCTGAAGTCATTGCTGGACCGCTCTCCATCATCTTTGCCAAGTCTTGGGAAACGGGAGAGGTGCCTGAGGACTGGAGGAAAGCAAATGTCACTCCGGTCTTCAAAAAGGGCAAGAAGGAGGACCGAGGCAACTATAGACCGGTCAGCCTCACCTCCATCCCTGGGAAAGTGATGGAACACCTTATCCTTGGTGCCATCTTAAGACATATCAAGGATAAGAGGGTCATCAGGGGCAGTCAGCATGGCTTCACCAAGGGGAAGTCATGCTTGACCAACCTCATAGCCTTTTATGAAGACATAACAAGGTTGATTGATGAAGGCAGAGCAGTGGATGTGGTCTACCTTGACTTCAGTAAAGCATTTGACACCGTCTCCCTTGGCATCCTCACGGCTAAACTGAGGAAGTGTGGTCTGGACGATCAGGTAGTGAGGTGGACTGTGAAATGGCTGAAGGAAAGAAGTCAGAGAGTCGTTGCCAGTGGGGCGGAGTCTGGTTGGAGGCCTGTATCTAGTGGAGTCCCTCAAGGGTCGATACTGGGACCAGTATTATTCAATATATTCATCAACGACATGGATGAGGGAATTGAGTGTACTATCAGCAAGTTTGCTGATGACACCAAGCTGGGAGGAGAGGCTGACACACCAGAAGGCTGTGCTGCCATCCAGCAGGATCTGGACAGGCTAGAGAGTTGGGCGGGGAAAAAATTAATGAAATGTAATAAGGGAAAATGTAGAGTCTTACATCTGGGCAGGAACAACCCCAGGTTCCAGTATAGGTTGGGGAATGACCTATTATAGAGCAGTGTAGGGGAAAGGGACCTGGGGGTCCTGGTGGGCAGCAGGATGACCATGAGCCAGCACTGTGCCCTTGTGGCCAAGAAGGCCAATGGCATCCTGGGGTGTATTAGAAGGGGGGTGGTTAATAGGTCGAGAGAGGTTCTCCTTCCCCTCTACTCTGCCCTGGTGAGACCTCATCTGGAATATTGTGTCCAGTTCTGGGCCCCTCACTTCAAGAAGGATAGGGAACTGCTGGAGAGAGTCCAGCGCAGGGCCACAAAGATGATTAAGGGAGTGGAGCATCTCCCTGATGAGGAAAGGCTGAGGGAGCTGGGTCTCTTTAGCTTGGAGAAGAGGAGACTGAGGGGTGACCTCATCAATGTTTATAAATATATAAAGGGTGGGTGTCACGAGGATGGAGCCAGGCTCTTCTCGGTGACAACCAACAGTAAGACAAGGGGTAGTGGGTTCAAGCTGGAACACAAGAGGTTCCACTTAAATTTGAGAAGAAACTTCTTCTCCGTCAGGGTGACAGAACACTGGAACAGGCTGCCCAGGGAGGTTGTGCAGTCTTCTTCTCTGGAGACATTCAAAACCCGTCTGGACGCCTTCCTGTGTAACCTCACCTAGGTGTTCCTGCTCTGGCAGGGGGATTGGACTAGCTGATCTTTTGAGGTCCCTTCCAATCCCTAACTTTCTGTGATTCTGTGATTAATTTTATATCCCTATGGCTGAGATGAAATGTGATGGTCTGGAAAGAATAGTGAAATGCATTCTGTTGAAACCAAGAAGACAGTTGAAAAAGTGTTTTGGCAGTGTGAGCAGCTATTTAAATGTGGTGTACTCCAGCAGGCTCTTTAAATACTGCACTGAAAAGCTCCTGTTATGGATTTATAGCACTTGAAAAATGAAGCCTGATCCATAGAAAATAAAGCAAGAATAGATGTGAATAATACTTCAGCATTCCAAGACAGATGGGAGATGACAAATATTGTTTGCATTTGCTGGGTTTCCTTTTTTTTTTTCTTATTTCTACAACAGACACATTTGTAAAAGAAAATAGCTGGAGACATACGTTTAATACTGAAGAATTTTTTGAAGATCATTTAATCTGTATTAATGTGACCCCATGTTGCTATCATGGCCAGTGAGACCTATGATGACATGCCGAGTAAATGCTATTTGTAAAACTTACAACTACCTGGGGGCAGCATTAATTATAGCAAGCAGTTTAACTCTAGAGAAGATAACAATCAGTTGGTGGAGTTTGAATGAAAGCCACATTGCTGCTATTCAGTTCATATTAGTAAAACAGAATTTGTCTTCCCAGAATGAGCACCTAACTGTATGCTTTTAAAAGATATGACTCTTTCTCTCTTTCTAAACTACTAAACAATGTGCTGAATCATTTGTGAAGTACTATACATAGGAAGAATCTCTACCTTTGTAATCACCAGCCTGAGGGATGAAAAGTAGCCTTTGCAAGGTATCTTACTACAATTCAGATTCAACTATACTGCGACTGCTATTGTTGTTACACTTCAATAATGAACTAATCAATTGTTGGATTGATTCAGGGTAAGCAAAGAAGTGAAAGATAACAGATGAGATAAATGTTTTGCATTTTGATATTGTCTGTGTACACATGTTGAAAGACTAAGGCAAGACACATTCCTTGAAAGGACCCAGAAAATTTTGGGGATGATTGCTATAAGAATAGTTGATACTCTCTCTGAAGATGGGCAGAGAGATTTGTTAAGAGTGAAGACTCTTCAATTATGAGAGAGCTCAGTCAATATAAATAGTCATAATTACACAAAATAACTGTTTACCAAAGAGCAAGGATGTTTTGAAATACAGACCAATTTAGAAGCTGATATGACTATAATGGCTGCATTGATATGGAAAGTGATGCAGACTTGTCAACACACGCTACTCGTTAAGGGCAGTTTTTTGGACTAAATGAGTAGTATTCGAGTGACAGGTCAAAGCATAGTGTATTCTAAACATACTTTTTCAAGTGAAATGAAATTACTCTATTCTATTAATCTATGATTATATTTGTTGCTGGCTCAGGTATTTGACTATATCTGAACTCTAATAATGACCTCTAACATGATCCTGCACATGGGTTAGGTCAATCCCAAGCACAAATACAGCCTAGGCAGGGAATGGATTGAGAGAAGCCCCGAGAAGGAGGACTTGGGAGTGTTGGTTGATGAGATGTTCAACAAGACCTAGCAATGTGTGCTTCCTGCCCAGAAAGCCAACTGTATCCTGAGCTGCATCAAAAAAAACCCAAGACCAGCAGGTCGAGGGAGTTGATTCTACCCCTATATTCCACTCTTATGAGACTTGGAGTACTGCTTTCAGCTCTGAGGGCCCTCAACATAAGAAGGACATGGACCAGTTGGAGTGAGTACTGAGGAGGGACATGAAGATGATCAAAGGGTTGGAGCACCTCTCCTACGAAGACAGGATGAGAGAGTTGAGGTTGTTCAGCTTGGAGAAGAGAAGGCTCCAGGGAGACTTTATATCAGCCTTCCAGTACCTAAAAGGGGTCTACAAGAAAGCTGGAGAGAAACTTTTTTACAGGGGCGTGCAGGGGTAAGGCAAAGGGGAATGGCTTTAAACTGAAAGAGAGTTAGGTTTACATTAGTTATAAGGTAGAAATTGTTCACTATAAGAGTGGTGAGGCACTGGAATGGGCTGCCCAGAGAGGTTGTGGATGCCCCATCCCTGGAAGTGTTAAGGCTGGGTTGTGTGGGGCTTTGAGCAACCTGGTCTGGTGCACGGTCTCCCTGCCCATGGCAGAGGGGTTGATACTAGATGATCTCTAAGGTTCCTTCCAAATCAAACCATTCCATGATTATAGGATTGCAGGCCTCATCCAGAGTTGAAATTACCATTTATATAATTTTGAACTGCACAATACAAAAATCTCTTTTAAAGAAGCAGCCAGACACTGTGTTCTAACTGATTTAGGACTAGAGAGTTTCAAATAAAAGGGCTTCATCTATGATATATTATTATATTATACTATAATTTATATTATATTATATTATATTATATTATATTATATTATATTATATTATATTAATGATTAAGCATTTAATAAATGTTACACAAACATATCTTTAGGATTTAGGAAATGAGTCAAAAAGAGTAGAAAAAAGCTATGCAAGATATACTTTTGCTAGTTCCTTTTTTTTCTTGAATGATTGGTCTAATTCTAACCTTATATTAGTTTTAAACTGCTATGAATGTAATGACCCCAATCAAGTCATTTTTAGTTTACGGAGGTATAATTGAGATTTGAGTAAGACCCAGATGTGCATTCATGATTACTGCTGCACTTAGCAGTCAGTTTTTATTATTTCATTATAGCAACAAAACCATCTGATTTCTGAGAGTAAGAAACAGATCTTTTGTGTTAAGGCTTCTTCCAGCAGCTGCAGCAGTACTGTATGACCTGTCCTAATTGAGCAGAAAAGAGCTTACCTGAAACCTTGCACTTCCTTTATGCCATAATTGTTAGTTCTGGAAGAAACTCTTGCTTCAGTTCTTGGCCCTGTTGCAGCCAGGATCAAGGAGTTAGAGTTTAATTATCATATACTGCCTTGTAAAAAGATCACAAAAACATGGAGAATGGAGGCAAATAGTAGATCACTATTTTTTTGTGCTACACCATGTATTTGTTTAGTGCTAGGAATCAACCATCTCAGAGACATATTCCTATGATGTTGCCTGTTAGTTTGGTAAGAACTTTAGAATTTTTGAAACAGATCTGAAAATAGCATAAATTATCACTCAGTTTTCCATCTTGGTACCCATAAATAGCCTTATCTAACTCTGTGGAAAGTGAAAGTATCTGGAAGCTGTCAGCTGATAATGAAAAAATACTAAGCATAAACTCTGTTTTACATGGTGATAATAATAATTCAGACTGCTGGCTCTTGATGGGTTCAGTCCAATCATGTGAAAATAGACACTGACAATCCTAAACAAGGATTTTTATAAAGGTGGAAAGAGAATTCCTCAAACCCTTTAAAAGTTTGTTTGTTTGTTTGTTTTTCAAAGTGTGAAAAGCCTCATATAATTCTGGTTTAGAAATAGATATCCAGGATGTGCAATCTCCAAAGGGAGATTCCAATAGATGATGAATCCAAACTCCTTTTCCATATATAATTTCTTCAAAGTTATCCTGCTTTCAGGTTGTCTATATCCTTCTTGGTGTCAACTGATTAAAGATGTGGGTAGACTGTATGTTCTAAGCTTTTGTAAAATATCATCAGATATTGATATAAAATTATGAAACAAAAGGTCTGCAGAACTGTTTGCTATTCCCAAGAATGTAAAAATGTTTTAATTTGCAGTGAGCCATGACTTAGTTTTGGTATGTCCTCCATTTGTTTATCAGTCTTGCCATTGCACAGCAGTTGGTAAGGAATGATATCACAATTCTCTAATGTCTTTCATGTAGTTCTCATTGTATGAATGCATTAAGCTTCACAGAGATAACTTATGACATATCACACTTAACCAAATATTCTAACATATTACCTCCCTTCTGTAGAAGTGTTACCGTGATAATTTCAAGTATAAGACAAAGAAGAATTTGTCTTCCTGGTCGAAATGAAATATTACTTCATGGATACCTATTTCCAACAGCACTGAACTTTTCTTCAATTAGTCCAGACTGAATAGTCTCTGATAACCCTACTGTGAAATTGCAGAAAGAGCAGGCAGATATTCAGCTTGATTTTGAATTTCATCCCTTCTAGTTGCAAAGAATTCCAAATAGCATGGCATTTATCATACCTAAATTAAACAGCTGGAGAGCTGCTATAATTTTTCAGTGGACTGTGTGTTGTCATTTGCAAGGTTATTCACAAATCCTTTGGTAAATGAACCACATGTGTATATGCTGCAACTCTGCTTCCCTACAAAAGCACACATTGTCCAAATTTATACATTTTACAAGTCACACACAACTGTTACTCTCTGAAATAATTGATCCCTATTACTATTAATTTCCTGCTGTGCAATGTTTTTTGTCGATTTTAGGGTGAAATCTATCACAGTTTGTACTTACTTTTGCCTAATTTTGTGGAATACACTTTGTGACCAGTTTACCATTTAAACTCAGTCTGTGACGATATTTCTCTATTAATTTAATAATTTAGCAATGTGTTCAGAAGTTGTTTTATTTTCCTTCTTTATCTGTTTACAAACCCAGAAGCACTCTACACATCCCAGTAGCTTTAAAGATGGAAAATTATGCAGGATTTCAAGTAAAATTCAAAGTTCTCCTCCTCCCCCTAATAATTTTCTTCTGTTTGAATCTGTTATTAAATCAACTTATTTATCAGATATTTCAAAATATTTGATTAATTACCCCCAGAAAAGTAAGAGTTTTGGGTTTATAGAGTCTTTTAAATTTTTTCTAAGTTCCAGTAAACTTAATTTTTCCCAAGGTTTTTTATCTTTGCCTCTCTGTTCTGCATTCAGTTCTATTATTGAATTAGAATTGCAGCCTTATTGTTATATTAGTGTCTTTTCTTCTTTACACAATGACAAGCATGTGAAAGATACACAAGGGAATAGCAGAGGCCTGAAGAGCTATGTACAAGCATGTGAGAATTATTAATTGTTCTAACTGGTTTTTAACACTTCAAAAATCACAAATATGATAGAAATATTGGAACTGATGCATCCTTGTTCTTATATGTTACTGACAGAAACCTTGCTTTTCCAGTATTAGTGTCTCCCTGCATTTACCTAGAGATCAGTCAGGAACACAAGGGAAAACCTAAACAGTAGCTGAAAATAGTTTTTCATACCACATTCCTATACAGCCCTCTTTTGCTAATTGAACTTGAAGACCTCTACAAAGAACATTAAAATCAGTAACTAGTTGTAAGGACTAAGCCACTTTCCATTATCTACCATCAATCTTGGCTAACTGGAGAGGTCCCAGTTGACTGGAAGTTGGCTAATGTGATGCCTATCTACAAGAAGGGCTGGAATGAGGATCTGGGGAACTACAGACCTGTCAGTCTAACCTCAGTGCCAGGGAAGGTCATGGAGCAGATGATCTTGAGTAACATTACATGACACATACAAGAGAACCATATGATCAAGCCCAGTCAACGTGGCTTCATGAAAGGCAGGTCCTGTTTGACCAGCCTGATCTCCTTCTACGACAAGGTGACCCACCTAGTAAATAAGGGAAAAGCTGTGGATGTTGTGTACTTAGACTTCAGTAAAGCCTCTGACATGATATCCCACAGCATTCTCCTGGAGAAGCTGGCAGCTCATGGCCTGGATGGGTGTACTCTGCAGTGGATAAAGAACTGGATGGATGGACGGGCCCAAAATGTTGTGGTGAACAGAGCCAAATCCAGTTGGTGGCTGGTAACGAGTGGTGTTCCCCACGGCTCAGTATTGGGGCCAGTTCTGTTTAGTCTCTTCATCAATGATCTGGATGAAGGGATTGAGTGCACCCTTAGTAAGTTTCCAGATGACAACAAATAGGGTGGGAGTGTTGATCTGTTGGAGGGTAGGATGGCCATACAGAGGGATCTGGACTGGCTGGATCATTGGACTGAGGCCAATTGTATAAGGTTTAACAAGGCCAAGAGTCGGGTCCTGCACTTGGGTCATAACAACCCCAGACAGTGCTACAGGCTTGGCGAAGAGTGGCTGGAAAGCTGCCTGGCAGAAAGGGATTTGGGTGTGTTGATTGACAGCTGGCTGAATATGAGCCAGCAGTGTGCCCAGGTGGCCAAAAAGGCCAACAGCATCCTGGCTTGTATCAGGAATAGTGTGGTCAGCAGAACTAGAGAAGTGATTGTGCCACCGTACTTGGCACTTCTGAGGCCGCACCTTGAATACTGTGTTCGGTTTTGGGCCCCTCATCACAAGAAGAAAATTGAAGTACTAGAGAGGGTGTGGAGGAGGGTGATGAAGCTGGTGAGGGGCCTGGAGGACAAGTCTTATAAGGAGTGGTTGAGGGAGATGGGGCTGTTTAGCCTGGAGAAAAGGAGGCTGAGGGGAGACCTTATTCCTGTCTACAACTACCTGAAAGGAATTTGTCACATGGAGGGTGTTGGCCTCTTCTCCCAAGTAGCAAGTGATAGGACAAGAGGAAATGGCCTCAAGTTGTGCCAGTGGAGGTTTAGATTGGATATTAGGAAAAAATTCTTAATGGAAAGGATTGTCAGGCATGGGAATAGGCCGCCCAGGGAAGTGGTGGAGTCACCATACTTGGAGGTGTTTAAAAGGTGTTTAGATGAGGTTCTTAGGGAAATGGTTTAGTGCTAGAGTTAGGTTAGGTTAGGTTGGACTTGGTGATCCTGAAGGTCCCTTCCAAGTGAAATGATTCTATGATTCTATGACTTAGAGGAAAAAGCAGATGGATAACAGTCCACATGGACATGGTACAAACAAGGTATCTCAGTCTCATTTTCTTCAACAATAGGTTGATATTCCTTGTGAGCAGGAATGCAGATATGGTGTTATTATTTTTCTTCCAGTATTCTCAGAAGCAAGGAGGAAAATAATGTCTTCTAAGCAATGTCTTCTATTCTAAAGGTTATCGACCGAATGCTATCAGTGAATGAATTGTAATGGTTCATTGTCAAAATCCAGGAATGTACTAGAAGGTCTGTGATTGTTATGCAGGTTCAAAAAGTGAAAGAAAAATCCATGGCAGAAAATTCTGTTGTGTGATATTGGATAGTGCCACACCATCTCTTACTCAGGAAGTTTGTGAGTTACCAGTTGTTTGAATATGGGAAAGTAGTTTGGGGAAGTAGAATTGCGTACTAGTCCTTAATTCTGTTCTTTTTCATTAATCTGTTATTGTTATTCCAGGAAACTACGGGCTTGTCAGCCACGCCTCAGTGCCTGGGAAGGTGATGAAGCAGCTAATCCTGGAAAACATAGATTGTTGATCACAAGCCGAGCATACATGGAAAAAATCATGCCATTGCAAAAAAAATCTCCTAATATCATATTGTGATCTATGAATACCATAATCTGTAAGATATATAAAATAACTGACTAACATGCTCAGGACTGGCAAGTTCTCAACTTGGTATTTTTTCTTATTTTAATTATCATATGTCTAGAAATTTATACAACAGTTGAAGGCAACCTAGAAAAGAGTAGAAGTCAAGAAAAATACCTAACAATTCACTATGCTGGGTAGAAATCAGCAGAAGACAAAGGTAATTGTGGACTTGCTAAAAACTTCCAAGCATTCAAAACAAAGTTTCAGAAGTTTATTGAATTAAAACAAAAATGACCTGCATTATCTAATGAGACAGCAGTATATTGCAGCACTCAAAGTAATTTTACTTTAGGTAAAATTCATAAATAATTAATTTGATTAAATGATAATTTTAAATTTTGCTTTTATAAATACACAAAAAGTTAGCAATGAACTGGAATTGCTAGAAAGAAAGCCAAAGAGTCTGACAAGAAGGGAGCTGATCATCAGAAAAGTAAAGGCACCTGGTCCATGGGATATAGCCCGTACATTCACTGCAGTTTAGACACAGCAGAAAACTTCTGTTTTGTAGCCATATGTAACTGTCAGCAGTGTATATATCCAATAAAAGTTTAGTTATTTATGTCAAAGTAAAGTAGCGTCAATATTTAGTGTACTGGTGAGAAATACATCAATATATGAAATCCAGATTCCATTAAAGTGGTCCAAATCTGTGCTCCCCGAAACACATTTGACTTGAGTTGCATTTAATTGTAGACATTGAATGAGAAGCTAACAAAAATTAAATGTAGCTATGTTAGTATTTGGTTGTTGAAGCCTTGAAAGAATACAAATATTTGGGATTCCAAGAATAAATTGTAACAGGCAGGAGCAAACCCTTTCCTGCATATTAGTCTGCATACGATGTGAAAGATCTACATATCCAAACACATATGATGTCAAATAATATAATACCTATAACGAATATAACAAGTATAATAGGTATCCTGAATATCCTAAATATATAACATAATACAATATAACATAATAGAAAATAAATATAATTCATATAATAAACATACAATATAATATAATAAATATATTATATATAATAATATCATGTATATCTAACTTAGGTTTATGTGCCTGCTTTGATCACAGATTCAAATCCTGTCAGGGCTGACTCATACCACAGATGAACTGAAGATAAACAGCTTGCTATTCAGTTTTCGTAGGAGGTATTGGAAGTCCTATTCACCTTCCCTTGACACTCAAGATTCTGTGCTAGTCAGCATGAAAATTGTACTTTTGCAGAACTGTAATTCAGAAGCCTAGAAAATGTTAGACTTACCTTTATGTCATGGTGATGCTAATGCACTTTTCTGGCTTATTTTTTATTTCCCTCTTTCTGTTGCTCAGTCTTTCTCAGGCATCTGCTTCTAACTCAACTCTGCTCTCGTATTTGGTCTGTCTGAGATGGAGTTAGTTTTCCACACAGCAGCCCTCATAGTGCTGTACTTAGTATTTCTAGCTAGAAGGGTGTTGATAACACACCAGTTCTTTGGCTACTGCTGAGAAGAGCTTACACAGCATCAAGGCTGGCTCTCCAACATCCCCTCCCCTCTCACTCCCAAAGGCCAGTAGGCTGGAAATGGGCAAGATCTTGGAAAGGGACACAGCCAGAAGAGCTGACCCAAACAGGTCAAAGGGATATTCCATAGCATATGATAAAAGCTAAAGGAGGCGTAGCATTTTTTATTACGAGTTGTCTTTCTGAGCAAGTGTTACATGTACTGAGGCCCTGCTTTCCAAGAAGAGGCTGGACATCACCTGCTGATGGGAAATAGAGAATGTCTTCTGTTTTTCTTTGTTTCCACATATGGCTTTTGCTTTTTCTTTATTAAACTGCCTTTATTTTGACCCTCAAATACTTTTCCATTTTATTTTCTCTACCTCACCCTGCTGCGGAGGAGAGGGATAGAGCAGCTTGGTGGGCACCTGGCATCCAGCCAAGGGCAACTCACCACAGTACTTTCTTGACACCCAACATGGGTCATGAGAAGTTTGAGATAAGGATAGTAATCAGGAGAGGTAATGGGCAAAATGTAAACTGAGCATTGCTAGAGAGATCAATGAGTGAAATGACTGTGGTGATTACTTTTTTCCCTAAAGCCCTTGGGAAAATACTTAGATTTACTTGCAAACTGTTCACTTTTGTCAGTGTTGTGACCATGTTATTTTGATTTTGATGTGAGGAATTCTTTTTGTTGCTGTAAGTAAAGTTTGTGAAGATTGTGAACATTGTGTGATGAATGTGTATTTCAATGATAATTCTTAAATATATGATCCACAGAGGCAAGGAATGGAATGTATTTGGTTTGGATGGCAAGGATTTGGCAGTGAGGTGGGCTACAGAGGTGGATTCTGTGAGAAGCTGCTAGAAGCTTCCCCCATGTCCAACAGAGCCAATGCCAGCAGGCTCCACGAAGGTCCTGCTGCTGGCCAAGGCCAAGCCCATCAGTGACAGTGGTGGTGCCTCTGTGACAGCATACTTAAGAAGAGGAAAAAGCCGCTGCACAACAGCAACAGAGAGGAGTGACAATATGTGAGAGAAACAACTTGCAGACATCAAGGTCAGTGAAGAAGGAGAGGGAAGAGGTTCCAGGCACCAAAGCAGAGATTCCCCTGCAGCCTGTGGTGCAGATCATGGTCCAGCAGGTAGTCCCCCTGCATTCCATGGACATCCATGGTGGAACAGATGTCCATCTGCAGCCTGTGGAGGACCCCACACTGGAGCAGGTGGAGCATACTGACTGGAGGAGTCTGTGACCCATGGAGAGAAGACCACTCCGGAGCAGGTTTTCAGACAAGATTTGTGACCCTGTGGGGGACCCGTGCTGGAACAGTCTGTTCTTGAAAGACTGCACCCCATGAAAAAGACCCATACTGAAGTGCTTTGTGAGGAACTGCAGCCTGTGGGAAGGATCCATGTCGGAGAAATTTGTGGGGGACTGTCTCCTATGGGAGGCCCTCCACACTGGAGGAGTAATGAACTGACCCCAACTTCCATTCCCAGTCCCCCTGAATTGCTTGAAGGGAGTAGGTAGAGAAATTGAGAGTGAAGTTGTGTCCAGGAAGAAGGGAGAAGGGTGGGGCAAGTGTTTTAATATTTAGTTTTAAATATCATTAACCTACTCTGATTTTTGATTGACAATGAATTAAATTAGTTGTCCTGAGTTGCGTCTGTTTTGCCTGTGATGGTAATTGTGAGGTGATCTCCCTGACCTTATCTCCACCCATGAGTTTTTTGTCGAATTTTCTCCCCCCTGTCCAGATGAGGAGAGGGAATGATAGAATGGTTTGGGGGGCACTTGGCATCCAGCCAAGGTTAAAACACCACAATTGTGTTTCTTTGGGGAGAAACCTGAACAACTCACAAATGTATTAGTTTCGTTGCTTGCTAATCTACTTGCTAGAGGACCACCGTAAGTACAGAAACAGCTTATTTATCCTGGAAGTGTCTGTAAGCTGCCACTGTCTCTCTCAGATCATCCTCTCTCCTGAATGCTGTGCAAAGTACTGTTCTTTAAGCTGGAAACCTTCAACTTCAGCATGGCAGCCTTTCATCCATGAAGTTTAAATATTCTGAGAATTTCTTTCTTATTGTTGGCAACGAAGTCTCTCATTCTTACAGTTTTATCTATTTTAGGGAATAACACTGAATGTGAAAAAAATTTGTAATTATAGGTGCAACACAGGACAAACCTTTCATTGTCGTTGCAGCAGAAAAGTTGGAAAGATAAACACCATGTTTTAGAGGCTTGATTTAGTCTGAAAAGTTTGGAAATGAATCCTTATATAAATGCCTTAGATACAAGCCATCTTCCCATCCTACTAAATAAACTTCTCACAAGTCTTCCAGAGTTTCTTTCTCATTTATACTCTGTTGCACCCCCTTATTTACAGTTGCATTATTTTAATTCACCTTTCAAACAGAAGTTCAGCTGCAAATGTATATTCTAGATGCATCTTGTTGACCTTTCAAAGACTCATGAATAGTTGGTATTGTCAGCCAGTTATATTTTGATGATAAAGAGTTTTTGGTTCTCACTGTTAGAAATGGGAATTTCAGTAAAGAAATCATGCTTCCGTGAACATACACTAGGAGAGTCCAATTTTTTTTTTTTTTTTTTTAATGTGGATTGCAGAGGCTGAGTTACAAAACCAGATACAATAATTAGTTCTGGAATAGAAACTTTTTCTTTCGCCACTTACCTAAGTACCAGATGCACATTGACCCTTTATAATGCTCATATTCTTGGCAACACTGAACTTAATAGCATAATAGTTTAGTTGAGAGCTTTTCTTACCCCTCACATGACAACTGATGTTTGAATATGTGTTCGATGCAAAGAGTTCTCTTTGTATCTCCCTAAACCTATCATGATAAATTAATGAAGAGGTTTCTGAGCTTGCAAAGACTTATTTAAGAAACTACATAGGATTTAGACAAGATTTATTGAAACTTTTCTAGGAATGACAATTCAACCTCCACTTTGAAGTAAGCTCAATTAAATTTGCATTCCATCACAAGATACTAGTTTCATGGCACAGAGAGAAATTATAGGCTGATATTTGGATATATTGAAATCCACAAGGAGGATGAAGCATGTAGAAAGAGGAATAAACAGCAGTAATAATCAAATTAATTTGTTGTTATAATCATCTAGCAAATATAATGCAAGTTAAAACAATTTTTATAAGTAGTTCCAGAGAAAAATATAGCAACTCATTACCAAAAGACCAAAAATTGCCTTGCTACACTTTCTTCTTAGGATATTAATTTCCTGGAAAAAATAAAAAACTAAAATGAACAAACAACAACAACAAAACTAAACCAAAACAAAACCAACTAAACCAAACCAAAACAAAACCAACTAAACCAAACAAAAACCAGGGGAAAAACAAAACAAAACTAAACAAAAAACTGCAACAAACAAACAAAAAACCCTAAACAAACAATACAAAATCCAACAAAATACCCTGGGAGATAACAGCAATATAAATCTTTCAAGAAAATAAAACACTTCTTACAATGACTTTCAATTATTTTTTCAGTGAAGAGAAGTGAAGCTAAAACATGTTTGATGTATTACATAACGAGTTTCAAGTCTTTAAGTGGGATTTGTCCCACTAAGTACAGAGTTTATATGTGTCTATTCAAGCTTTGCATGCAGGTCTGGTTGATATAGTCATTGGAGTCTAGGGCACGATTCACCTCACTGTGTGACAGGCATTCAAATTGTTCAGAATAGCTGGTCCAGAAAAAACTATTCCTTTTTTTTAATTCGCTGTTAAGAGACATTATGTGACTAAACTGGTTTGTTGACATCGATGATATTTGTTTTCTGGGATGAGACTTGGACCTCTCAGTTTATCCTGGCAAATACTGTTGCTTGTTTCCTTTTGTTGTGCCTCCATATCCTTCTTTGGGGAAAAGGATTTCTCATACTGACATTTATTAAACTGTCTAGGACAGATGGATGCAAAGTGTTATAGAATAGTTATGTCGTGGATTTCTGACTTTTTACTGATGATAATTGCATCTGGTTTTAAAAGAAAATGATGGTGTTTGGAGTGAAGCTGAGCCTAGGAAAGGGGGAGGAAAAGTGTTTTCCCTAAGTGTTTAAATGTTTGTCTTTGTTTCTCGATATCCAAATCAGTAATTAGATTTCTAAAAGTAAGTTACATTTCTCAAGTCAAGTCCATTTTTCACCATGAAAGTAGCTGGAGAATGGGTTCCTTGTCTTTATTCTGATCTCTGAATTCCTGAATTCTCTTGCTCTTGCTCTTTATATTTTCTCCCCCACTCTGCTGGGCAGGGTGGTGGCCAGAGAGGAAGTTAATGAGTGGCTATGTGAGTGCTTGACTGCTCACCATGGCCAATCCACTACAAGGGCACACTTAGATTAATCAAAACATGAGCATCATTCATATCTTTTGGAAATACAGCTGTCGGAAGTAGCTAGCTTTAGACTTCAAGAATTCCTGGGATGAAATAGAAGGATAGATATTTTTACAGTTAAGAAATTACCTAATCAGACTGAAAACTAATTACAAATCATAATACATTGTCAAGAGAGAGAATATAAAATACAAAGATTTGTTGTTTTGTTTTCTTCTATTCCAAGAATAGGCCCTGGAGCTTGCATTTTAGATAGCAGATCACCTGCTTGGTCAATCACAGAAAACAAATAAACAATTGGTGTCTATTTGTGTAAATTGAATATTATCAAAACATATCCTTTAATATTTTTAAATAACTATTCTGTAAATAGAGAGTTTCTTCTTTGCACTGACCCAAGCCCCTGAGCAAACACCTTGTCTTATCATTGTTTCTTGCTCTATAGCTACAAGAACAGATTTATGAATAAAACCAGTTCCTTTCTCACACTGAAGCTATTGGCATCCAGAGCAGCATTCTACTTCAATGTGTATGTACTATAAGAAAGAAGATATTCAAGCATTGTAGCAATAGATAGTATAATATTTGTGCCTGTGATCATTAAGGATTCTACTGTTACATAGCTGAAAGAAATTACTCCACCCCTATTAAACAACTTACTATTACAGTAGAATTTTTGAGTTTATAAAGCTTGTCAGTTGATACAGGTTAATATTTGTCTTAGTTTGAGAGCCATTAAAAAGTATATGCAGGTTTTGAATTGATCTGTGACATTAGGACCAGATTCTTCTTTCCCAGATTAGCTGCATAATATATTCCAAGGAATCATCTCTAAGCCAGTTTGTACTTGAAAAATGTTTGGAAACTGAATGGTCTACATTATGAACTAGTGAAATGTAGTATTTTTACAGGAAAGTGAAACAGACAGCTGCTGATGCTTAAATTTTGGGAATGTGTGACATGACAAGACAACCTAATATGTTCTCAGTATTCTTAGAATACCTCAGATATGTGCAATAGCTTTGTCATGGTGTGAAAATGTTCTGGTTCTCTTTTCTACTTCTTTGCGATTATTGAAAATCTTGGGCTGTTTCTTGTCATCTGGGAAAGATTTATCCCATTTACATATTGAAAAATGGAAGTGAGCAATGATGGAGACCTTATTCCTTTTGTTTACATTGTTTGCATTACATTTAACCTAAAGATGAGGGAATGGAAGGAAGAAATAGGATTTAAGATATTAAAAAACAAATAATTATCCAGCATAAAATGAATATAAGGTCACAAACCATTTTACTGAATTAATGCTGAGTATGGATATGACAAAGAATATGACATAGAAGTACTGTGTATGAGTATATCCTGAACTGTGTTTAAGAGCAACAGTGATCCATTTGCCCATGTCTAAAAAACATCACTTAAGTGCCCGAGCTCCTGAAGGGATTTTAGATTTTAAATTCCTGTCTGAGAGGAATAAAAAAATGCATCATTAGGTGAGCTGTGAAAGTTGATGTGAGAGGAGTCTGACAAATTTCTTGGGCACTTCCCGTTGTCTTGCTAGGGATCTATCAGGGCAGAGTGGCTGCTGTGAATTCCAGATCTCATTCAATATAAATGGAAAGGAAGTACGTAATTCAATATTTGATATTTCGTTACTTAACAGGCATGTAACTTTTTTGGCATTATATTGTTGAGTGGCTTAATATTTATATACTTTTTTGCATGAGGGTCTAATGTCTGTGCAACGGTCTGAGTGCTCACATTCAAGAGTTCCAATGACATCATGTTACATTGTGGGTGTTCAGCTACAGTGAAAAATAAGGACATTATTTGGCTATTTAGAAACATGGTAGAAAATTATTCTGCTCTAAATTAATGTTGTTTAGCCACTACAGTCAAACTTTAAATTTATGACTGTGTTCATAAAACCTGACTATGTGGTTTCTTTTAAGAAGTTTCAACTCACCTAGATAATTACATTACTTTACTTTAGTAGATGTATTGTTCTAAACCTTGTTATAAAATACAATATATTTCAGGATGAATATTCTCTTGCTGAACCAGAAATCAATAGAATTCTGAATAAAAAATCAGAAAGAATATGATCACAAGTAGCCAAATTGTTTTGACACTGATAAAGAAAACTGTCTTACTGGAGAAAATCTGTGACATTGTGTTAGAGGATTTTTCATTGAAACGGCTATGTAAATCAGTTTCCAGATCTGAGAATATGACAATAAACCACTATTAGTAGACCTATAAACATGTAGAAAGTTTAACCTTTCCGTCTCTTGGCTGTAATAAAAGTTTGGGACTATAGTCCTGGAAAAAATAGTTACTTTTTAAGCCAAATGAATTAAAAATAATGGGATTCTAGTTAGAGGATTAAAATATATTGATTTTTAAAAAATATTCCAAATTCTTAGTTCTGCCACTAACAGTATGCCTGGTAGAAAAGTTTTCATTGTTGAGGTTGTTTTGTATGCTTTCCTTTTGCTTTTGTACCTTTCCAAGACTTGTAATACTGAAGAAGGAAAAGAAAAAAGAAGTAGCATCATTGGAAAAGGGGGAAAATGTCTTGATTTCTACTGTATTTTTCCTATGCCATTGAATACCATAAAATGTGAAAAAAAAAGAGAGAAAGGAAGAAAAAGAAACTTCAGCATTTTTGTGAGAAGGTAAACTACCTCATTGAAGATTTTTATTATAAGGTTTTTCATAAATGACTGGTTTTATATACATTTTAAATTGAATCAGATTATTGATCAGTGCTAGTATTAGCAACTTCTAGTCTATACTAAAAGTAATGCTTTCTTAAAGAAAATAAAAGTTAGCGCCATTAATATTTGTAGGTTAATGTCAATTAAATTACTTTCAGCTCACTCATAAACACTTTGCAAGCAGTAAGAGCAGTTTCTTTTCTCGAATAAAGAAATGATAAATTGCACTGAAGCCAAAGACCATCCACCATCCCAAATATTTTCATGACTGGAAACTAGTAATGTGATAGAAAAAAATGCCTTGGTCAATGACAGACCCAACTATCTTCTCTTTTGGAAAGAAGACTGGAAGCCCAGGCAAGGTAAGAGAAAGATGCCTGTAACTTTTGGAGAGGGCTTGGGTAAAGTTGTTCATTCTCGATTCAGAATTGCTGTCTGTTTTGCTGAGCAAATATGCTCTGTTGTGCACCTTTTTTGAATCATCCAGACTGGAACACGTTGTAGCTCTTTTGCTCTGTGTTCTGGTCTCCTTTCAAAGGAAACCTTGGTGTACTGCTGTACACACAATGCTTTCCCAGGTGTCTTTCTGTCGTGCCTCTGGGATGCTCCAGATCATATACTGTAGAGAGACTGTAGAGCACATCTGCCCTGTAGTGTTGATGTGGTCACTGTTTACTCATTTAAAGAAGTTTGGATCAGGTTAGTTTTTAAATCTCATTTAATTTTTACTCTTGAGTAGTTTTATCATGAATTTCAAAAGCAGTGGGTAATGAACAACATTGCGTAATTGCTTTTTCAGTGCTAAATATCTTAATACTTTTCTTCTCCCATCTTTCCTTTCAGTTCAGGTAGTGAATAAGATTTTGCAGATTCCTGAATCACCAAGAGAATACAGCTATCTTTAAAAAAGAATTAGAAAAAAAAAAAAACCCAACAACCTAAAATAAGAAGAACATTGAAAGTGCCTCGGGAAAAAAATCAAAACCAAAAAAACCCATCGCAACATATTATCATGCATGAGCAGAGGGCTGGAGCAACACTTTCCATGTATTCATATTCTGTGATTTGTTAATAGAGACTACTCTCTGATTGGTCACATACATTTCAGTTGCACTCAGCTAACATTATGATTATGCCTCCATCTTTTTTTTGATGACTGGCTTCATTAAAAAGAAAAATGAGGGTAAGTAATGTGTTTTTTGTTGTTGTTTACATTTGCTTGTAAAGCTGGTTTACATGTCATGGTATTGCTAGATAAGACTTACGTGAAAGAAGTTTTAGATTTGTCCTTGTATTAAACAGTACACATGCCAGTGAAAATCAAGAAGGGATAAGACATCAGTCTAGTTAACATGACAGAAGCTGGACAGGATCTAAGGTGTAGAAAAAAAAAGGACCCAGCGAGCAGAACAAATAAATGTAACTGAATGGTAAATTTCGAGTGGATCTCAAATTGTTACTGAGCTCATGACTGAGACCCGACTTTGTAACTTAAATATCAGCATTAGTCTGTTTAGACCAATAGACACATTAAAGGCAGGTGGCAAAGACATAATGTGCCAGCTTTAATAGTGGCACAGAAATAGTGGCAATGAACTAGGGAAATGACTTCAGATGATCACCAATAATTTTAATTGATGAAGAAAACTCATCCAGTGGAAAAATGTAATTGGCAAACTAGTGAGTAAAAGTGATTTAATGTGTTCTATGGAACAGAAAATAAGACCTGGCATGGAGTATTGGCTATTAGTGCAGCTGTTGTGAAGATGATCTGCATTGGAAAATTGAATTGAAAAAAGCCACCAGTGAGAAGAAGCCTTGGGAAAAATACTGGCATGTAACAGTATTTTCTGTGAGATGTTTAGGATTTTCGTTCTCCTGAAGTTACCTCTAATCACAAAGCATAAAGGCACTGTAAGAGTCAAAAAGTACATACAGTGATTTGTGAGGATTCAAAATATTAAATGAACAGCAAAACTAAGAAGAACTATCCTGCCTGATACTCAGTAAAGACATCCATGTTGTCCTGTTGTTTTTAAGGTGCTAACCAGATGAAATTATTGAAAAGGAGCAATCATTCAGATGAATGAATATGGATGAGTCGAAAATGAACTTCATCATTTATTTTATAGAAATCAATGCCTTGCTGCAAAAAAAGAAGAAAAAAAAAAGGGTCCCTCACACAGAGTACTTGTGTTTATGCAACAAACCCATAAGACACTGAAAGGAGAATCTAAAGCAGCACTTCGAGATGTGACTGGAAATGTGACCTTCCAGTGAGATGGAGGTAAATGCCTCCTAAATCTGTTGATATCAGTAGAAGATGAAAATATTTATTCTTTTAAATTAGGCAATGAACATGTTGCACAATGAGGGACAGGAACCTTCTTACCTAATTCTGATATGTGAAAATCAGATATCTAAATCTTTATCCCTCTTTCTTTCTTGTGGTAGAAGAGTACCGAACATGTAGTGCATGTTGAGCTCAAAGTTAGATGCCTAAATTTTATGTTAACAAAGCTAAGTGAGATGAATCCTACTTTCTGTGTTAAATTTTTGTATGGCTAAAGATATCCAGTTATTTTTCATTGTTTGTCAGCTTTTAGGGTGGCTGTTGAATTCACTGAGAACATTTGAGTAGTATTTTGTTAGTGAAACATGGTCTTTTCTTTTCCCCCTTGTGAGGTAAACCCTCATCACGATCATTTAAAACATTAGACTACCCAAGACAGATTGTAAACTATGAACTATAATCAGAGAGCTGGAACTTAATATTTCATTGCTATCAGCTAGCTATCTGCTAACAATGTTAGAGGTAGCTTAGAAAGAAACTTAATGTCTTTTAGCTATGATGATTGCTTTATAACTTATGGCTGAATCGATAAAGCAGATGTGCCATTTTGTGCAAAACTAGCCATGCTTAGCTGGCAACTAAAACAACAAACTGAGACTGTGGACGTATGCAGAATGTCACCACACTGTCTAATGTGTCAAGTTCTGCACTGGGCAGAGCACTTGGATGAAAGGGAAATGGATGGCTAATGGCTAACTTGGCAGTTTAGCTGAGATTTAGAGAGTCCAGAACAAGAATCAGTTTATAAATGCCAAAATCACTTACAGTATAAGAACTAATGTGCAAGTTCAAGTCAAATATTTTTCCTCCTCCTGCTGACTATGTGCTATAAACCTTTCCCCCCTCTAGGAGTGATGAATAAATATAGTGTTTAATGAGACATACTATTCTAAAGAATTATCTACTATCTGTTTTGTGCAAAAGGAAGTAGTTAAGGCCTGCATATTTTGAAACAGCTTACTGAATTTCAATTTGGCAATTCTAATATTTAATTGGGATGCTGAATATGTTCGTTGACTTTCAGTACTTCATAGTTATATTTGACTGATGACGAAAGCTGACTTCTGCCATCTTATGTAAAATTGCATCTTATTTTAAGTCTAGTCTCACAGAAATCACCCTGTGAAACAAGTGGCTGCCAATGGTGAATAAAGGTAGCAGGAACTCAGTGTCTTTTTCTTTGTTTATAACATCTGGTTAGAGAGGGTACAGCCATTTACTACTGGCTTTATATTCATCTGATCTGCTGTACCTGTGGTTGGCTATTAGGTAAGCCAGGTCACTAGCTTTAAAATCCTCTGTTAAAGCTGGCTTGATTTGATTTAATCTTGATTTGTTTGAAAGATCATTGATTTTTCTTTACTGTGGAACTTTTGTTTTGTTTCCAAACTCTGCAGTGCTTTGAAGTGGGTTTGCTGTTAAAAAGCTCTTTTGTGAAATAAAGTTGTGGTAAAAAAAACATTGCGCGGAGGTTACCTGGAGACTTCACAACGTGACATTTTCTCTGTAAAAGTACTATGTGAGAAGTAAACAGCGACACAAGAAGAAAAATGTCCATTTAAAAAGCACAAGCCTGCTACACAAGATAAGCAGAGAGGATAATGAATGTTATAAACCCTGAAAATTACTGCTATTTTAGAAAAGTTTATATGTCAGAAAGGAAAAAAAAAAGGTAGATTATTAGAACACAGTAATGTGCGTACACAAAACTGTAGTGCTTCCCCAATTAAAATGAAAAGCAACTCAAATTTTGTCACTTAACCTGTGTTCCTTTACAAAGAGGAAAATTCTGGTGTTGCTGTTCTGCCTACCAAGTGTCATGTATTTCCAGCTCATGCGGGATGTTACTTTGGTACATCACAGATTTCTTGGAATCTTCAGCTAATCGGTATGAAATACCAGAGTTCATTCTCTAAAAAACAGGAATAACAGTAGAAATTCAACTGGCTCAAAAATATAGCTGTGAATGCCCAGAGGAGGTGATTTATAGGGCAAGTATGTTTGTCCAACTGTTTTTTGCATTCGGTCCTTCTCTCTTGTTGGTGCCAAGGGTTTTCAGTGGTGTGGGTACTTGTCTGCTAAGGATTGGAAAGCAAACCCAAACCCATTTCAGACACCAATGTCAGAGACCAATGAATCAAATTTTCCAGTCCTTCGTCAAACAAACCTCTTCAGGCTTCTTCCAAAGTTTTTCCAGTCAATGGCTATGGAATCTGACCTGATACACTTAAAATACTGGTTGAGTCAATCGTTTGTTTTGTTTTGTTTTGTTTTAATTTTGTTTTTCATTAAATATTCTCCTCTGTTTTCATGGGAAACAATTAATGCTGAACCATGATCCTACCACAAGTGCATAATATATATACACACACATCATAACTATATATATACATATATAGTGAAAATACATATATACAGTTTCAAAGGCACACAAACTGAAACCCTCTAATTTTGTGGGTCCAGACAGAGGAAATTATGCAGGTGCATTTTCAACTCCACAGGCAGTTTGTAAGTGCAAAGAGAGGGGGCATTGTAAAAAAACGAAAATCTTGTAAACCTGGAATTCTTGACTCTAAAGCGACCTCTTCTAAAAACTTGTCCTAGAGTTCTTCTCCTTGCTTGTCCCTGAGTTCTTCTCCCTGCCATCAAAGAGAGGTTGCTGCTCTCTGTCCTCAGTTCAAAAAGGGAAAGACACCCCTATGTAGACATTCTCTTGCCTTATCTTTGGTTAGTTACTAAAATATCTGGAATAAACTGAGAGTGGCAGTTCATCTCTGTTGACTTTTCAGACTACAAATAGTTAGGTTAGATGTTAACCTTAAGGAATTTAAACTTCTGCCAGGTGAATCCTACTATTAATCAAATATATGTGTCAAAGAATAAGCACTGTGAAACTCTCCTTATGTTTTACATTTCGTTTACAAGACAACGTTTTTAAGAGTATATTTTGATTATTTTTCAGTGCGTGAACATTTTCCCCAGGCAAATAGATGACTGTGAGCCTAGGTTAAGATAAAATAAAGCACACAGATCTATATTGCACCTATGGCACAGTGTCATACCTGACTGAAAACTAAACAACTTCCACAAAAAAAGAAGGATAAAATAAGCAGAACAACCCAACAACAGGGCTGATTAACAAGACGTATGATAGACAGCTGTGGAACTTAAAGGTTATCCCTAAACATGGAGCACATTTACCCTTTTAGCTACAGTGCTGTGGTCTTGTACAGGCAACAAACCCTTGAGATTTCACTGGTACCTGTCTATGTTGAGATACATTGCCAATTTGAATGTCTAGTGATTATACTGTGTTATGATACCAATTGAAAGGTCAATGAATTCAGGAAATTACTTTCGTATAGCTCATATGACAGTCTTTTTATGATTTTCAACAGAAATTGGATAGTTGATTACTTTCCATATTACATAAGACAACAATCAGAGAATGTAATGATGACATTCACAGAGAGATGTACTTGCTATGGGTTTTAAAAACACAAGATTAATGAATGGACAAAAAAATAATCAAGGCTTTCTTATAGAAAACATTAGCTCTATTTTATATACTGAATAAGGAAAATAAAAAAAATATAATACAAAATTTTACAAGCTCCATGGTCCGTAAGGTTTGGTTTTTGTTTTGTTTTGTTTTGTTTTTTCCTCCATATTTTAAAAAGTATAAGAGAGTAAAATACATATGCAAACAGATATGGAGAAACGTATTATAATGGTTACAAATATTTCCTTAAATTCTAAATCGATGTTTGCTTTAACCATTTTCAAACTGCTTTTATTTGCAAACCGTAAATATTTACAGGAACAAGGTTTTTTTGCTGGTAAAGATGCTTGGAGGAATATCTTTTTTTCTCTGTAGATACTTACTCATATGAAAAGAAAGGCATTCGCATATGGACATACATATTTGTTATTTGCAGCTTGCTATTCTCTACTGTTCCCTTTACAGTCAACTATACTTGAAGCAGAAACAATACCATATGATGGTGATGACTAATCACATACACCAAATTTTGAGTAGTGATGGGAAACAAGCTACAAGCTGCAGTTGTTCACATTTACTGTCCATTGAACAAATTCACAGAAATCTAAA
This sequence comes from Caloenas nicobarica, assembly GCF_036013445.1. Taxonomy (NCBI): domain Eukaryota; kingdom Metazoa; phylum Chordata; class Aves; order Columbiformes; family Columbidae; genus Caloenas; species Caloenas nicobarica. Next base: position 175,106,114 of record NC_088245.1, on the reverse strand, counting down.
TAATGAAAAATCTATTAGTAATCAATGGCTAAAATGGGCTATTATTTTATTCCTGATGTTTTACTAATTTTAAGAAACTTTTTTCAAAGCAGTTTGTTTGGTTTTGGTTTGGTTTGTTTTTCATATAGAACTTTTCTGACTTGGTTGTCTTGAAGCGTTAGCTTTGTCAACATTATGCCCTGCATAATGTTTTCCACTGTAGTTGTTCTTTACAAACTGTATGTTATTGCACAGAAATTAAGCTAATAAAGTCTCTGTTTATGTTCTGCAGATTTGTTTTGTTTTGTTTTGCTTTGTTGGTTTTTTTCCCTTTGTGGTGTTTTTGTTCTGTATGCAATATCCATTTAGCAGAAAGTGGAGTATGAAAATGAATGCCCCACCCACAAGGGCCACAAGAACTTACTCTGAAAACATGGAAGCCTTAAAAAAGAAATCATATTAAATTATGACCCAATTAAATTAAGTCTTTTTATTGATTCGGTTTGTCTCAGTTGTAAGACTCTTATTTTCTTTGATCTGACCCATCCACTTATCTACTAAAACATTGCTTGAGTCAAAATCTATTCAAATCTGTAATGTTACATACACCCTTCAAAGCTGAAGGTGTTTGACAAGGCTGCCTGTGTCATCCAATATATTTCATCTTCTAGTTCTCAAAATCCAATAGTAAAGCCAACAAAAAATGGAGAGAGGGAGGAACACTCAAGAAAATATTGATTTTAAAATATTTTGTCAACAAATAGATCTTGAAAATTGTAATGTAAAATGTACCTCTTGACAGCAAGAACGAGACATGAATATGGCATCTATGTAATAGAGTAAATTAACACTCCAACACAAAGATCTGTTTCTAAGTATTTCTGTCTCATTATCAGCTCTCAATGTAGACTTTAATTTCTCAGTAGGCTAATAAAGTCCTTAAAGGAGAAAAGAGGATTCTGCAAAAGGGTTGTACACATTCATGCTAACAGCATATGTATCCATGAGCTAATATATGTCATACACTTCTGGATTAAAATATAACACTAGAGGAACTAGCAATTCTGACTGCCATGCGTTAAACATTTCTGAAGTAATTTTATCTGGTTTATATTAGTAATAATCAATATTCATTATAATAATCCACTAAAAATGCCTATCACTTGAAAGTGTGAAATATTTGTTGCATATGTTTACCAAGTCAAACTCAATTAGGTTACAGTGGTAATTCATTTCAGTTGAAATTTATTGTGTGAACTACACATTGAAGACTCCAATTCGAATTGCAAACAAATACTGCAACAGCACAACTTTTATAAATACTCTTCTGTAAGTAGAGACATTACTAGTACCCAATATGTGCTTTCTTCCACCCATCGAAGGTTACTAGACCTCTGCACTGTCAGTGTTAAACATAAGAATCGGTATAAAAGGAATAAATTATATAGCTGTGCCAAAACAAATCTATCATTTTTGTAAGGCCAGTCCAGAAGTTTTCAAAAACCTTGGAAAAAATGAGGAACGATTCAAACACAGATACTCATGTACCTAGCAGTTATGCTGAGGATTCGTTTGTGATTCTTTTGCTAGATGAAAGATGTGGCAGGTTTAAGAAGAAATATTTATTGTGTACTTGTCGATAAGTTTGACTAATGAAGCAAGAATACTGAATTCTGTGGTTCTGCAAGACAGAGATCATAGAAACAGAGTGGTTTCCTTGAACTTTCCTAGTGTTGACTGGGTATTTTGAGTGACCTTGCAACTAAAATCATGCTACTCATTTCCAGTATATGATGATCACAAGACAGAGAAAGTACATTCTTTTTCTAAACCAGACAATAAAAATTCTCCATCAGCTCTCCCTGAGTAGTTAGAAAACAGGCAGAGAGATGCTTGTCTGCTTCAGAGAAATTATGATCACCGAATACACACAAATCTATTTGACCTGCACTGAGCCTCATCAAACAAATTAACAATCTGTCAGTTTTCTCTGATCCTTGTTTTCAGCCTTGTTTTCATGGAGTACCTGTGTTTTCTGCAGACAGAATTTTTCATCCTTAGACCAATCAAGCATATAATAACTTGTGTTTTCAGAGGTCTTGGCATCCAGAACATTTGGGGTGCTATAATGTGACAAAATAAAAATGATGAAATGATGAGAGATTAAATGATACTGCTTTTTTGTCCAGAATATAGAACAGTCCAAATTTAGTAACTATTTAGTAACTATTCTGTCATGCAATATTTTGTAGTATTTTGTGAATATGTCATGATGACATTTAAATTTATAAATAGGTTTTAATGTGACATTCGTTTTATCACAAACTAGTCCTATATAACCCTGAAGCTGGAAACACAGGTTTAGTTATAGCTCTTAGTATCTGGAATCTTCCATGATTATTGTTAGAATAGTACCTTGCAGGGCTTTTGTGAAAAGGTTAAGTACTTCAGTACAAGTTATACCCTCAGTCTTGAATTCCAGACATAACCATTATATTGAAACTAACATATTTTTTATCCTTATTTATTTATTTATTTATTTAACTGCTGCTTTGCTTAGTCATTTTTTATTTGGTGATTAAATATTGAAAGGAGTTAATGGCATTCACTTTGCTAAATCTCGTTATAAGTATATAGATGTATCATCTGTCATAGGCAAATTGATGGCAAACAACATGAACACTTAAAAAGTATTTTTATTGTGAAATCCAGTTTTTAGAAAATAATATCTATTCTGCCAAAGACAACATTTTAGAGAAAAGGCAAAAATAGGAAAACCTCTGAATACTAGCATTTCTTTCACAACTTTTCATAATGTATTCTGATGTGAAACTGTAAGAACCTTAATATTTCTTGTAAGGTCCTGTCACAGGTGAAAAATAACTTAAAATGTGAATGCTAACATGGCAGGTAATTGGGCGTATGTGTGTAAAACTTGGACTGAACACAAGTGACAGGTTGTGAATATTCCAGTTGGCAGCGATATGAGACAGAACTACCAGTCAGGCAGCTGATCATGTATTGTGCTTCTGCACACTGGCTATTTAGATTTAGGAAGAAGTGGTCTCCAAAAGAAGAAGACGAAGATCCTGGCTCAAGGAAAGATCTGGGAAGTAGCGGCAAGATCCCAGAGGTCATAGAGCTGTGTGGAGACAAATTCCGATGGATGATCAGGGACTTTGGACAGTAATACACAGGGCTGGTGACTGTGAGCAGCAACATGGCAAGGACAAACACAACTGTCTGCTCAGCCTTGCAGGACCAACAGTGAGCTCCCTGCAGGGAAGGGATGTCAAGACCTAGTGGACATAACACTGGATGAGATTGAGCATGTGAGTGAGTAAAAGCGGAGTAAAAGCTCTAATCTTCCTGGTTCTTAAATAAACCCCAGGATCTATATCCACTGTGGGTTGCCGCTTTGTTCTCAACCATGGCAGATTGTTAAAGATCTTACCTATCTACACATCTAATTCATAGTTATTTTCAACAGGTGAGACTGCTGTGCCCAAATTTCCCTGCTTCTCCCTATTGACTATTCAGAACAACAGGTTCAGATATCTCTGATGGAAAACAGATCTGTTACACCCCTGGTGATATCACTGCTCATTCAAATATATTAAATTGATGAGCTTTCCAACATGGAAAATGCTCAAAGCCTGAAAGACCCCTTGGTTAAATCTATTAATTTTTAGCTGGAAAGGAAATGAAGAACTTTTCAGATACCTAATGCAGTGAAGAGTTTTCTGAAAAATCAGTGCCTGCCAGAAATGTTAAACAAGACATTTACTGTCATTTGAAATATGGTTTGATATATAATATCTGATCCCGGGGGTCCTTGTGGACAACAAATTGACCATGATCCAGAAATGTATGTAGGATAACTTTCTTTTTTTTTTTTCCACTTGTTCAGAGCTTTCACTGAAGCTGCTGCGTGAAGACCCACTTGTTGTCTCTAAGAGGGATAAAATTATGTTTCTTGGATCTGGTCCAAAAATGCTCTTGAAATGAATAGTAATTTTTCCATTTATTTTGGTTGTTTAACATTAGGCTCTTAAGCACTGCAGATTGTAATGCACTGTCCTATTTGATTCAGGAAATGTTTTTATAACGAAGCATCTAAACGAGAATTTAGACTTGGGTTTGGGTTTCAAAATAATGATTGGCTCTCAAGGCTCACAGTTTTAACGTTTCTCCTGTCTTATTTCTTTCCAGCCAGATATGCAGGTTAGCTAACATTAAAATTGCTCAATACTGGAATATTCTTGGAAAACTCAAAGAGAAAAAAAGCTAGCAGTTGACAAGAAATGATGCTGTTGACTCAGTAAGTGGCACTCAAACCTCTGGGTGAGCACTAACTCAGACATCAGGTTTTTGAAAGGAACTCATACATAATATGACATTTCTTTGGGGATTTTTGCCCTTTGTTGCTATGAAACAAGACTGTAATCATTGATTATAGCCTAAATGCACAAAGAAGAATGAACTGAAGGCTTGATGCTAATTATGTATGAGATGCTTCTACTCCCAGTTAAATACTGAATAAGTGAGAGTAAATTACACACATATTTCTTTATTTTAACTCCTACAGTAATCCCTTTTGAACCCTTGTGCTCAGAGTGTAGAACTAAGGCTCCTGTGATTTTATCACTGAGCCAGTTACATTCCAAAGGAGCTGGGACACCAACTTATTTAGGACCCAAAGTAAGTTGCCTGCCTTTCTCTGAGTTGAATCTGATCCCTGTCACCTTCCTTGTGGTGACACTGCACACTATGAAAGTCCCTACACTCTTAACTCAATTGGGTGTAATTCAGCGTAATTTGATATATAATAGTTTAATGTCATGAAGTCATACACACAGCATGCATAGTATACATACTTCTTACACTTCTTGATTATTTTGGCACAGTGTTTACCATCTCTGTGTTTAGAAAGGTAAAACATTTTCTTTTTTATAATGTGGCCTATTTTGGGGATCAGTCACTACTACAAATATTGTGTATTCTTTCTTCATGAGTAGAATAGAATAGAATAGAATAGAATAGAATAGAATAGAATAGAGTAGAGTAGAGTAGAGTAGAGTAGAGTAGAGTAGAGTAGAGTAGAGTAGAGTAGAGTAGAGTAGAAGTGAGTACTTCAGTTGGAAGGGATCTACAACGATCATCTAGTTCAACTACCTGACCACTTCAAGGCTGACCAGAAGTTAAATCAAATTATTAATATTAAGGGCATTCTCCAAACGCTACTTAATACTGACGGGCTTGGGCCATCAAGCACCTCTCTAGGAAGCCTGTTCCAGTGTTTGAACACCCTCTTGGTAAAGAAATGCTTCCTAATGTTCAGTCAAAACCTTCCCTGGTGCAGTTTTGAACCATTCCCATCTGTCCTGTCACTGGATACCAGGAAGAAGAGATCAGCTCCTACCTCTCCAATTCCCCTCCTCAAGACAGCAATGAAATCACCTCTCAGCTTCTTTTTCTCCAAACTAGACAAGCTCAAAGTCCCCAGCTGCTCCTCAAAGTACATTCCTTCACCAGCTTTGTTGCTCTTCTCTGGACACAACAAATAGTTGAGAGGTTCTCCAGGGGCAATTTTTAGGCCGAAAAATAAGTACAACTACATATAGCTTGATAAATGAAAACTGCAGTGATAATTCCGTGTACTGAATGTGTGCAGTCAGCTCCATGTTATTGTGACAGCAATGTAAAGACAAAAAGCGTTTGTTCATCTACATGATAGATCTTAAATCTGGAGCACAGTTCAAAGATATTTCTGGAATTAATAAAATGTGTTTGATTTCTTGTTTTTAAATGACTAGGTCTGTCATGCATCAGTTCCATTATTTTGCAGAAACTTTGAAATAAATCACAAATAGCTTTGACATATCCTCATTTTACCTTTATTATAAAGAAGGAGTCACTTCTGAAGCTGATAACATGAATATGCAATATTTCCTGTGTTCCAATATGATACTCACAACTTTTTTGCATATCAAGAGTCCTGTCTGTCTGATAGTGGACACTAAAAGAATCCTTTTTTTCCTGCATTCTGGTTTTCTAACCAGTTGCTGCAGGTTTCATAGAGGCCCAATATGACCCTTTGGATACAGTGAAGCAATTCACAAGGAAACAGAGTATTTGTTTCACAGATCCTACCATATGTGTAGGGATGAAACAGGTTGCATATAATGTTATTCATAAATAGCATAATGTGCTTCCCTATTGAAGAAAATTAAAAAAGGGGAAAAAAAGAAGCAAACATTTGTAGCTAGTTATGCTTATATAGATGGTTTCTTCTCTGAGCTAGTCTCCCTCTGTTAATTTTAGATAGTTGTCTTACTGTGTTAAGATATGTCTTGATTGCTCTAATTTGCTATCACTGTCCCAGAAGGAAGGAAGAACACAGACAAAAATTATGACTCTTTTCAGGTTTCTTAAGTTTTCCTAGTATCTGGTTATAAAGGATTCCTTCCTGTTTCTTGTAACTGAGTTCTGGGGAACCAGCCAGTATAGTTGTGAAGCATCCTTCCTGCTTTCTCTTTTCACAAACATACATAATACATATATACTATGCTTGATTCTTTTCTAATTTGAGACACTTTTCCTTTGTTATTTTGAAAAACACTACATAATGTGAAGTATTAAATTTGTATTCTTGTTGTTAGGGTCATTGCTATGCTTTTCCTGTAAGTAGCATGTAAATAGAAGCCAGACTCCAGAGATATTGCACCTAAGAATGGAATTTTTTAACTTGAATAACATCCCCACAATCTCATTCTATGTCAGTTGTGAACTTTATAGGGGATCCATTAGGGGAATATATCACAATGGTACATCCCTTTCAAATAATTTGTAATTGATGATCATCCTTTAGGCCCAGACATGCAATCTGATCAGACACACTAATATTGTTTTAGTGTGTAAGTGAGCTGAGATCTTAAAAGGTCAATAGAGAATAAATAATTACAGTCATAGTGATAGTCACTAATATCATCAGTAATCTAAGACTATTTAAATATACTTATTTTCTTAATGTTGAATTTAATTTAAATAGCTATCTGCACTAAATAGCTATCTGCACTAAATAGATATCTGCACTAAACAGTAACAAGTTGCATGGAGGTATACAAACCATACTCTTTTTGGTTACCACTTTCTTTCGGAGGGAACTATAATTTATGATTTGCCCTTATTTCCTAAATAGAGGCAGTCTCATTATTCTCCAATTTCCATTAATAAACATGGAAAAAGCCAAACCAAAAAACAAAAAAAACCCCAAAAAACACCAAACCAAACTAAAACCAAGGAAAAAAGCACCTATTTGCTTACTGAAACAAAAAAAAACCAAAAAAAACCAACAACAACAACAACAACAAAAAGTTCATCATTGTTGTTTTGCCCCAGGAACAGTTTTAGTAGATTCCGTTACAGATTGCTGCTAGAGTTTGACCAGAACAGATACCTGGTATGCAAGGGTCATAATCTCTTTCTGCATCATTCTAGTTTTTGGCCAGCATATGTCTACTAATTTACATGAGAACTCTGTTAAGTTGTGTAAATTCATTTACATACATGGAAGATCTAACAGAAGTGTTTTTGTCAAAAAGGCAGGCAAAGGGGGTTGTATAATAACAGCTTCAGAGCCTTCAACTGTAGGTTATTGCAGTGTTTTCTTCTGGAGTGTCTTTGGCCCCAGACCTTCCAGATGGCAGGAACTTTTCTGAAGGAGACTGAGTACAGGCTGACACCTTCTCAGTGAGGAGTACAGTACATGGGAGCTAATATAGAGATGTTATATGTACAATTGAGGAAGCAACTAGCTTATGAAGTAAAGGATATATGTCGTCTTTCAGGACGGGACCTATAGTCAACCTTCCCACAGAGCCAAAATTTACCTTCTTTCATGTCCTCTAACTCATGAAAAACCATTCCCTTGTGGAACTGGGTTGTTTGAAATAGTAATTTCTCTTTCCTTAATTCAAATATGTGCTGGATATTAATACGGCAACCACGTCTGTAGAAGTTGTATGAGTTAAATCATTTCCATCAAGCTCGTAGATCCAGAATAAATAGTTTGGTGTAATACAAATCCCAGGACTCCTCAAATGAATAAAATACTTCTTTAGAAGAGACAAAAATTACTGATCAACTCAGAATGAGCATCACATATTGTAAGATTGATCAAAGAGACAGCAGTAAGTATAATATCCGCTCTATAAGAGATTGAACTCTTTCATGCAAAGATATTTTAATTAGAAAGTTTCTGGTCTTGCTTCATAAAATATCACTGTGAAACTTGAAAATTTACAAAATAAATTAGGAATGTGATTAGGAAGCAAAATAGTGTAAAAATTCCATAAAAATAACTTGAAAGAAAAGAATTAGGTTTTTGGTTTTACCAAAGAAATAAGCAAGAACAGTGTCAGAAGCTAGTGAGTATCTAATATAACTCACTGTGAAGAGCAGAAGGAACCCAAAGCAGAATGCACATCAGCTAACTCTAGACATGTGTGTTGCAATATCTGCATTTGCATTACTCATCTTGCCCTCTTTTACAGTCAGTGGTAAAAAATACATATTCCAAGATGTCATTAATCTTAACCAAACACACCTGTTTAACGATTCAATCATTTAAGTTGGCTAGACATCTCCATGAACACATAAAATTCACTTGAGTAAGGAAACCGTTTTGCTCTGTACACTGTACAGAAAACCAATTGGAAATGCTTAAAATCTATATTCACATGAGTGGAGAATCAGTCCACTTAAATCGGTCATTGAGCTTCCTTGACTGATAGAGTAGGAAGCCAAAACGAAGCAACAGGTACCTAAAGTAACCTGAAATCAGCTTTGCATAGCCTTATTCTGAAGTTTGGTACTCGGCAGAGCAAGTCTATTTTCAAAAACGTGATGGTAGGGATATGTGATACTTTTGTAGTTAGAAATAGGTTTCTATGTATAGTGGCAGGGTTCGGTTCCACAAAAAAAGACTCACAGCTAAGACAATCCAAATCTATATGGAACTGCAAGGAGATGCCCTGCTGTAGCTTCAGTTGTAGCACTTGTCAGTAGGTATAGCACAGTTAACCTAAATAGTACTAGACATCATTATTTCGGCTGTCCTACTCTTTGTGTGAGTCCCACAGGTAACAAAAGTGAAGGTTTTAGTTGCCTACTATAGGCATCTAGTGTCATATTAGGCACTTCTGAGTATCCTATTTAGCCTACAGATGCTCATACAAGAAAATGAAGGTTTTCTGTAGGTTTCCTGTGATAGCTACCAGAACCAGACAAACATGTTGCATGACATCAGATACTCATTTTTGTCAACTGAATCCCACTACAGATGTTTAAGTTCCCATTGGGAGGACTATGAAGGTAGGGGTCAATTAATTAGTCCATACATAATTACCTAGGGCCAATGGACATGGCCTTGGTCATCCTATTTTGCCTCTATGTATCACTCTAGAAGGATATTGTTCTTTTGCAGGCTGTATCTCATATCTACCAGAAACTTGTGTGGCTGCCTCGGATGTCCTGAGGATCACTAAAGTGCCCTGAGTCAGTACCCAGAGCAGCTGAAGTGTGAGCAGCTGAATCAAGCTCTGAGGACCTGCATTAATGATAAGGAATGCTTGGATCCCTACTTAGAGGTGTCTTGTCACAAAGGTACAGAACTCTGCCTGAGTACTGTGACGCAGTTGTCCACAAATAGGTATCCAGTGACACTTGAGAGGATGCTGAATGCCTGATACATCTGTATGGAGCTAACAGATATAGCAGAATACTTGTGAGATCTTTGTGATCCATTGGAGTGGCAGATGGAGGCCAGGCATGATTTCCAAGGAAATCTCGAGCAGAAAAAATCCTATATGTAAGCAACCATGTTAAGTTTGTGAGCTCTATCAAGAATCTAATTTTCCATGTTTCCATCTCTCCTTGTTTTCTAGTAACATATTTAAAGCTGCTAAAACCACTTAAAATAATCGTGGAACAAAATATTACTGAGTACAAACAGTAATGGAAAGCTCTGTTGCATTGAGAGTAGGAGGAAGATTGTGTAGGCTCCCTTTAGACCATCTCTGTGAACGGATTTCTCATGGAAGAGACCATATGCCTGACATTGACACATTTCCTTACATCGAAGAAAAATGTAGTCAGATCTTAATGACATGGAAAATATTTAGGATTTTGCCATTCCCTTTGGCAGGACCAGGAAATTTTCCCAGAGAAATTAAAATATTGATATATATTTTCATTTTCTCCCATTGTTAAAACATTTCTGTACAGAAATTCTAAATGAAAAATAGAAAAAGAGAAAAAAAATAAAAATAATAACTAATGGTGTTGCTTCAGCATTTTAAGGTCAAAGTCTGTGGTTTCTATGAAAAAAGACTTTTAAGATTTTTACTTGTATTGTTGAAAGGAACTAAAAACGCCTCAAGAAACAACCTTTTTTAAAAAATGTGTTGCTGTAGTCTCTCTCTTTAGTGTCTGTCAAGACAATCATCAATAGGCAAACAATCCTGAATACTAAATAAGTGGCTAATACTAAAAGTGTCACTGTAGCGATCTTCTGCACTGCTGCTGCTATTGATGTTCATGGACTTGTGCATAAATATGAGTGTTTCCTTGCAATGAATGGGCACACATAATAGAAAAAGAAGGAAAAGGATGTCCTTATCACCTTGATGTGAGCGCCTATCTTTAAGCTAATGCATGGCTTATATGGTCTGGTGGTTCAAGATCTTGTAAAGCTTTTACAGTGCAAAGACTCATTAATATTGTTTTTGGATATGTTTTTATTTTACTTCCATATATAGTTTACCTGTTTCAAGGATAAAGACTTTAACTAGCAAAATCCTCAAAGGTTTTATGTTCCCGATATGGCTAAATGTGAAGAAAGGTGAAGGGTGAGAAAACGGACAAAATGGGAAATATGGGAATATGAAACTTTTAAAAATGAAAATCATGTGATAAATATGATGTATAGGTCTGTACATACATTTTATATCTTCTTTTGCTTCTAGCTTCATATTCATTTAGTGACTGCATAGAAAGTGTCTAGATCAAGGTTTGATGGGCAGAAGAAGCTAAAAAAAAATAAGTTCTCAGGAGAGATAGGAAGGAGAAGAGTAAATTTTCATTTTGAGGTTGCACAGGAAAAGCTGGAGCTGGGCTAGTGGGAGAAGGCGAAAAGGGATGCATGACAGTTTGCTTATTCACTGAACACAGTTTGTAAGACATTTACAGAAGTGGAGGTGATGAAGAGGAGAATGACTAGGCTCAGTTCAGTTGCCGACAGACACCACTGTTATTGGAGAGTCTGCAGATGCCAGGAGCCTGGCTGCCAGCAGCTGCAGCAGAAGGGCATGGGTCTCCTGTAGGTCCTGTGACACAGAGAGGCCAGGTCCATGTGGATTTCCATATACTCCTGGGTGTCTTAAATGATGGTTGGTTGCTATGCTCAGGCATCTTTGACAGTGAAAAAAAATGAGGTGACATCTTTTCTAAATACATGAAAATAGCTATACTGCGGGCATTTACGTCTGTGCTAGCTACTTTAAATATTCTTTATAACTGATGGAGATAAAAAGCACTTCCAGATGTGAAGAATCTTTTGCAGTAATGGAGCTCTGAAAGAGGTCAGATGAGTGGGTCTTGTATGTGACTATTTCTCTCCATTGTCTGTAAAACAAGCATAGGCTGAGAGGTAGGCATCGACACTTATGAAGTCAGGACTCTTCTGAAGCATCAGGGTCAGAGTGGAGTAGCAATCATTGCCAGGGCTGTGAGCAAGGCACTGGCATATCAATTTAAGGGTGTAAAGAGATGCAATTGACACGATGAATTAATCTTAACAGCAGAGCTGGAAAGCGTAGATTTTGAGGAAGCAATGAAGAAGAAAATGTTGATAAGGAAAACAGAGGCAGAGATCTTGAGCCCATGAGTTAAGGACTTTTGCCACTTGTAAAGAAAACTTTATTATTGGACTGAGAACAAAAGAGTTCTCATCTTGTCTCTGTCACTACTTTTGTGGTTGACCATGTCTGTTTTAGCTACTGTGCCTCAGTTTCCTCAGATCAGAGCAGGAAATGATAAGGCTTTAAATAATTTTACAACATATTAATTTGAAATATTACAGAAAATATTCTAACTTTACAGACGGCTTTTTGTTGCATATTTGTCAGTTAAATTCTGAAAGAGATCATTCTGAACAGTACAGATAAAATTATAGAAAATAACTATTTTAATTACTAAGAAGAGTAACAAGCAACAGTAATAATTAAAGAAAAAAAGTTAAACTGACTAAGCCTGTTTTAAAATTATTTAAAATCCAGCTTGAAGAAATGATCACACATACACAGCCATCTGTTGTGGCTTTTTAATCCAGTAGGTGTAAAATTTAAATCCTTACATTACTATGAGAGACCTATTTTAGGTAATTAGGGCAAAGCCTGTGTAAGGTGTGCTAGACATAAAACATCCAGGATAAAGAATTAAACTGTGATCAAAATAGGATGTTATAAACTTTGCAAAGTACAAGATGATTTTAAGCGATGAAATACATTAGTTTTGAGCAGTTTTACATTATGATTTATATAATCCTCTCTAACACTAATGCATCAGCATTTGTAGCCTCTAGTTCCTACTTTTTCCACTTCCCTGTTCCTTATCTATCACTGTAAAAATCATAGAATCATGGAGTAATTTAGGTTGGAAGAGACCATCAGGATCATCACGTTCAACCATAAACCTGACGTTGCCAAGTCGACCACTAAACCATGTCCCTAAGTGTCACCTCCAGGGAGGGTGACTCAATGACTTCCCTGAGCAGCCTGTTCCAATGCCTGACAACTCTTTCAGTGAAGAAATTTTTCCTAATATCCAATCTAAACCCCCCCTGGCACAACTTGAACACTGTCAGCAACAATACTCTGCACGAACTGTAGAAGCAGCTTTGAATCTTGGTTTGCTCTTCAGAACCATCTAGAATCTAAACTTTACTGCATGTTATTGACAATATTTTGAGCTGATATCTTCACAATGTTGCAAGGTTTGAATCTCATTTTTAAGCAGTTTTTTTCTTGTACTTGGGGACTGAATTCAGCTCCCAAATTGTAGATTGTAGAGTTGATTGCAGATAATTAAATTTAGTTGTCTCAGTGCTCAATTCTCCATCTATCTAGATATTTATGTTACCATTAGAGTCAATGAAGATCTAGTAATAACTAGTGAAGGGAGTTTAGAGAGCAATTCAGTTCACTGGAGGATAGACGACTATTTTTCTTCATATGAAGTTTTCTAGTCTCCATTAATTAAAACCCCCTAAAATGCCTAAACTTTGGTATATAAATGTAACTATACAGGATCTTCCACTGTGGTAATCAGAATCAGCTGTTTCTTTCATTGGTCTGTGTGGAAAAGTATCAGGTCTTTTCTGCAGGAAAAAATGTTATGTGGAAGATGAGTACCTAAATTAGGAAGATTTCACTCCACTTGGAGACTTACTACTGCAGCACTGTGGGATGGCTGTCCACAATGCAATTACAGAAAAATATACAGTGGGAGTACTAAAGATGGGTGAAAAGTGATATTGTCATGTCAAAAACTATTGCATATACTACAGGTAATTGCATTTAAAAGGTCTGAAGTGACAGTTATCATGTAGTTAAAAGTTAGTGGAAGGAGAAAAATTGTTTTCCAACAACAGAAAAGATTATGGAAGGTTACCTTGCTCTAGAATTGCTGATTCTTTTCTTTTGAGATCCTGGATCCTATTAAGACTACATGCAGCCCATACATTGTGAAAGGGAGAACTTGGTAACTCACTTCAAAGGCAAAGTTCAAGAGGAAAAGGAGTACCAATACCATCTGTAGTTAGATTAAGTTGCTGGATTGGTTTTGAGTTTTTTGAGGTTTTTGCGTAATGCAGTAGCAAATTGACTCCATCATGATGAAGTATTGTCAAAAGATGCAATTTAGGGAGAACAAGAACAGAAACAGATAGAAAAGATTTTAACAACAATATAAAGGTCAGTAGACAGAGGACAATGGTTGCCTAGCACTAGAAAGGAATATGCAAACTTGTCTGATACCATTGGACCAGATATTCAAGCCTGGCTTTTCATATGAGTTCTTCAGCTATTCAAGGATAGATGTATGTAGATGTCTCTGAGTATCTGACCTTTCCACTAGGAAAATTTCAGAGTAGCAGAAGTTTGAGTCTTCTAATGCAAAAATTCTCAGTACTGATATTGAATACATATTCTTCAGTTTTCATAAAAGTACTTACAGTTTGGTTTCAGAAATTTTTTCTTAACAGGGCTTTTGAAGGAGTTCTTCCAAAGCATAGTTTTAAATGCTGTTAGCATAGTTATATGACATACTACAACTTTATGATCCTTTTTTATGTTTTGTTTCATCACTAATTTAAACTATATGAAATACTCAAACTGAAACTTGTCCGATCATGTTTAAGAGTGAGAATGCTTACTGTTAAGTTCTAGGTGCTGACAATCACTTTAACAGACAGTTAATTTGTAGAACATTTTATAACAGATTAACAAAATTATGTGTAACATACAAAATACTTTCCGCACTTAAGTCTTAAAAAGTCAGAGAGATCAATCATTTTCATGTAAACATTTTTTCATACATTCCTTATGGCTTATCACAAATAATAATTAATTTCATATAACTGTTCATTGATTTATCTGTACTTAGAGGAGAAGAGAGGTACTTCTTGTCATGAGATTGCTGTTAGATATTGCAGTTTAGGAACAGATCGTTTTTCTTTTTTATAATCTCTTTATTTTACAGATTATTGAGTTTCTAGTTTATTTATTTTTTGGTGAATTAGTAGATGTGAATAATGTGAATAATATGAATAATGTAGAAACATTTGTATGAATACAAATAGTTTTGGGCTTTCAAGAGTATGTTTAGTTAACCGAAAGTAGAAAATTTAAACTCAAAAATGAAAAAAAAATCACTGCAAAATGAACATTTGTCTTGTAGAACTCATTGCCACGACCAACCTTTTGTTTTGGTGGTGTCTTGAACAGAATCTGTATAACTGGTTTTATTTACTCTATTTATGCTGATCTTTCTACAGGTATGTGCAGAGAGTCTAAAAGCAAGTCTTTCTTTCAGGAATGCAGAAAGGCTGTTTTTCTTTGAAGTATTATTGTCAAGGCACTGCAACAGTTGACTCCTATGAAAAGGTGTAAGTAAAGCACAGGGTTCCATTCTGTTTGCAACAATATTCTGAAATAATAATAATAATAATAATATATGTAAATACATATATGAACACACACAGGGTTCAACGTCTCTTCAAACTGAATCATAGCTGACTGTATAGAACAGGAACTTTATATAATGAAGATAATTATATCACCAAGGCCAAGACCTTGGCAAGATAGAGAAAGTAATTTGTCACTAATGAGAACATCTATAGGATTAGAAGTAAAGACTTGTAATTTAGACAGAATGCAAACTTATATGGCTCCAGTCTCTTGTAAGAGAGTTAAGACAGAGGCACAGAATTGCTCAAGCATTTGCATAAAACAGTAATGGACGCCAGATATGTCCATACTAGAAGGATTACTGAAAAAGTGGAAATTAAAATCTGCTATATTTTTGTGCTGTGTTCCTGGTTTTAGTTTCTGACTGATCTCAAAGACGATAAATAAATCCTCATAGAAGACTTTCAGATCTGTTAGTAGTCTGGGAGTGTTTTAATGTCATGAGACTGAAATATATCATAAGATCAAGAAAACATGAATGATACATTCCGTGTGAGTATTTCCATTTTTTTGATGCTGCAGAGCAGAGATTTCCTGTCTCAGACATGCTCAGTCAGCCCCTGCCTGATAACAAGGCTACAATGTGAGTAAATAAAAGTATGAAGGGTAGTCTCATATTAGTAGCTTTGGTTCATGCAATCACAAATAGAGCTTCACAGCTTTATAAAGACAAAGAAAAAAAAATACTTCCCCCCCTAGCAGATTTAACACCTAAAGTCTGTCTGTAAATATTCTGTCACAAACTAAAATGACAACTGGAATATTAACTTCATATAACAAGGTGGTGACTTCTAGAGTTTGCATCTGGGGTCTTATTGTCCTCCAGTATGAGTAACACATATTGTTGTTGGTTTATTTCTAACAACTGTTTTGTGCAGTCATGTAAATCATTTAAAAAAAAAAAAAAAAAAAAAAGAAGAGAGGGAGTGAACACAACTTTTCCACTCTTTTGTAATAAGAATGCAGCTCCAAGGGCCTTCAGAACCTAACAGTTGATATACCAGTGACTGTTGACAAAGCATGACATGGTATTAATTCTTAAACTACTTTTTCAAACACTATGATCAGTAACATCAAGAGAAACTCATCCTTAATGCATAAATGAACAACGACAAAATCACAATAGGGATATAAGCATTTCAAAATTTGCTGGAGAAGGAAAAAAACTCTCAATATTTGTAAGTCTTCTGAAAAGACTGAAATATTAATGAATTAAAAATCATAGACATTGCCTAAAGCAAAGACCAATACAATGACAGTGGAAGTGCAGTAAAAGGACCTGGATTTTGACATTTCCAATAGGAAACTGTATTTCAGCTAGGTTTTCTTCTCTGAGATACAGAATTATTTTAATACTTCAGCTTACTTCTTCCAATGTTATATTTTCCAAGGCTACAAATTCTAATTTTTCTGCTGACTTAGTGTTTGCTTTTTATCATGAAAATAAGGTGCTGAGCTGAGTGTGTGAAAAGACAGACCTGGAGACATAATGGCTCAAGATATTGGAAAGCAGGGTGTAGGACATTCCAGCTTTCTGATACCTGTTTAAGGGAGTTGCTATTGACTGCCAACCATTAGATGGCTATTTTCTTCCTTTATGTGAAATGAACTGGTGGCACTACTTCGATGTCAGATTCTTCTTTATAGATGTTCACATCACAAAGAACTCACACACTTGGTTTTGGCAGTACTCTCAGAGGGGCAAAGATTCATTAAGCATGGTTCTGTCTTCTGTAAATGTGTTCCCTTTAGGCAGTGATAAGACATATGATCAATGTGGACATTGCAATGCCATTGGTACTGCTTCATCTTTGGGATCTAGTGAAGATACAGACTCAGTGGAGGTTTAAATTTTACCTGAAGGTAGATATAAGCCCTCTGAGGAGGGGTTCACTTTAAATGGCCATCAGTTCAACAATTGCTAAGAAATTACATGATTCATTCAGTTCCTCCCTATTTTGAGAGATATATTCTGTAAGTATTAGGGCTTGTTAAGCCCTTGGTATGCTGAAGTGCTCATTGTGTTTAATGAAGTGCAGGCACAAAATGATTTGGAGACAAATTCTGAAGGTACTTCAAATTCTATAAGCTATAAAAATTCTCAGAAATGTTACGCATTCTGTCACACAGGCAATAGCTACTATCTGGCCGAAAATAGAAGGAAAAGAAATACCTAATGTTGCCAGTTAAATCTAAAGGTAAATGACAACTATTCCTAACTTGATCCTAAACTGTGGTCCAATAGTACTTCTCAGGTGAATAGATACCCTTTCCAGACTGTTCTTTCGATAACCCAATTTTTTTTGGTCAAGTTCTGTTGTCTCAGCATTTTTTCAAAAGCCCCTATGTGGATGGTATTCCAGTTGCAATAGCAATTAAACCTGGGGTAGCCTCAAGAGTCAAAGTTGTATATAATTGCCTCTTACAGATTTGAACAATGACATACTAGTCTTGGATCAAATATTCACTTAGAGCTTATATCCCAAGGTAGTGTTTTGTGTCTATGACGTATTTCTTAGATATCATAGCCATTCAATTACAGAATCGTGGAAAAGCTGAGGTAGGAAGACACCTCTGTAGATTATCCAGTCCCACTTAGTCTAGCTCTAGTCAGAGTAAGATCAGCTAAAAACAGTTGCTCAGGGCCAAGTCCAGTTGGGTTTTGAATATCTCTAGGGATGAAGGTAGCCTTGATAGGCTCTCTGGGCAATCTGCTGTAATGTTTGATCAATTCTGAAGTAAAAGGGGCTTTTTTTTCCTAATGTTTAAGCACAGTTTTCTATATTTCAGTATGTGCACATACTTTCCCTTTCACTAGATATTACTGTGAAGAGTCTAGACATGGATAAGATCCCCACGGAGCTTTCTCTTCTCCAAGATGAACAACCCCAACTCTCTCAGACACTCCTCCTGTGTCAGATATTCAAGTTCCTTAATAATCTCCCAGAATACATCAGGAGTGTTAGTCAAATCTGAGCAAAAGTTGAGTGAATAGTCACAGGAGGCATCCCTGACCACCAGGTGGTCACAGGTTTTGCCATTTGGAATATCTTGTGTGCTGTTATGCTTCCCTGTTCTATAATGGGTGTCACCATATCCTGGCAACACCATATACCAGGTGTCAGGAGTTGGGGTACCGGTCAGGTTGCTGCAGGCAAAACTATCTTCAGATTCTTGACAAGTGCTTCCTTGTTTGTTTAAGGTCCAGCAGAATGTCTCTCTCCTTATTTATGCATGGTAGGAACTTATCATCAATGTTCTCCAGAACCTTCTGGACAGTTTGTGCTCTCCTGTGTTGCCCCTATTGACCAATCTTCTTGGTATTTCTTCAAGTCTCTGCCTACTTGGTCATATGTCAGGAATCCTCTGACTTTCTTCCATGTCTTTGTGATTCCTCATATCTGTAAAGGTTTGTATTGTACTGAAAAATCGATGCTCCATAACTGCTTTATCGACTTCTGGTGTCTCCAAGAGCTTTCTCCTCTTACTAGACTCTGTTGCCTTTTTTTGTGCAAGAACTGTGCTGTTTCTAAAAAATTAGGCAGGGGATCAGAAGTCATGCAGTGCAAAATATAATGAACATGTTATGAAAGAATCAGTTCATAAAACAGGCTAATAAACAATTATTTTGGCCTCAGCTTAGTTAATTTTTTCAGCACCAAATCATTAGGTGATCTCTTTCCCTGTCAAAATACCTAAGATTTGTTTTACTGAGAATGGTGGTGTTTGCAAACAGCATAGTCCAAATTATGTATTTTACTTAAAGGTTTTTGTTTAAATGTCACACGTATACATATATTTTATATATATTTATAGGTATATACTCTATACAATGTCATATATATACATATGTTTAAAATATGCATATATTAAACTAGAGACATGACATCTGAAAAGCTTTAACTACGTACTGATATTAGTGTCAAAATTTGATAAATCACTAAATTGTTTGTTTTAACATCAGTTAAAGTTAACAATCATGACTTTCCCCCCCAAAAAAATGCTGAAATGTCTTAAATTTCATACGATTCTTATTAGCTATTAAATTATTTTAGAAGAAAAATAATATGTAACTGCATAACCTGGTAATACAGTATGCATACCTTTCTAAGAAGCTGCACTACGTAATACAATAAACTACTATTTCTGAATAAATGAATAAAATCCATGAAATAAGCTATGTATAAATAACATAAAAGGTGGAAGCAACGACAGAGAATTTGTCCAAGCAGCCAGGAATCAGATTTGGAAAGTTAAAGCCATTATAAAATTAAATCTGGCCAGGAATGTCAAGGGCAACAAGAAAAGCTTCTATAGGTACACAGACAATAAAAGGAAGACTAGGGAAAATGTGGACCCTCTCTGGAAGGAAACCAGAGACATGGTTACCCAGGATCTGGAGAAAGCTGAAGTACTCAATGACTTTTTGCCTCAGTCTTCACTGGCAGGTGCTCTAGACACGCCGCCCAAGCTGCAGAAGACAAAGGCAGGGACTGGGAGAATAAAGAATTGCCTGTTGTAGGAGAAGATCAGGTTCAAGACCACCTAAGGAACCTGAAGGTGCATAAGCCCATGGGACCTGACGAGGTGTGTCTGAAGGTACTGAAAGAACTGGCAGATGAAGTTTTTAAGTC
The DNA here is from genome assembly GCF_036013445.1 of Caloenas nicobarica. Lineage (NCBI taxonomy): Eukaryota > Metazoa > Chordata > Aves > Columbiformes > Columbidae > Caloenas > Caloenas nicobarica. The sequence continues at coordinate 175,086,193 of NC_088245.1, read as the reverse complement.
ACTAAAATAAGGAGGGGATTTGCGACAGCCAGCATAGCCTCAGCTAAGGGCAAATGGTGCCTGACTAATTTGATGGCCTCCTACAATGGGGTTACAGTGTTGGTTGACAAGGGAAGAGCAACTGATATCATCTGCCTTGGCTTATGCAAAGCATTTGACATTGTCCTGCACGACATCCTCTCCTATAAATTGGAGAGATGTGGATTGGATGGATGGACCACTCGGTGGCTAAAGAATTGACTGGATGGTCACACTCAAAGAGTTGTGGTCAATGGTATGATGTCCAAGTGGAGACCAGTGATAAGTGGCTTTCCTCAGGGGTCAGTATTGGGACCTGCACTGTTTAACATCCTTGTTGGTGACATGGACGTTGGGACTGAGTGCACCCTCAGCTAGTTTCCTGCCAACACTAAGGTGTGTGGTGCGGTTGACAGAGTGGAGGTGAGGAATGACATCCAGAGGGACACTGATGGGCTTTAGAGGTGGGCCCCTGTGAGTCTCATGAAGTTCAACAAGACCAAGTGCAGAGTCCTGCACATGGGTTGGGGCAATCCCAAGCACAAATAGTGGCTTAGTGGAGAATGGATTGAAAGCAAACCATGAGGAGAAAGACTTAGGTGTATTGGTGTACAAAAAGCTGAGACAGTAAAGTGTGATTGCAACCTGGAAAGTCAACCATATCCTGGGCTGCATCAAAAGGAGTGTGATCAGCAGATCAAGGGAGGCGATTCTCCTGCTCTACTCCACTCTCATGAGACTGCACAGGGAACACTGTGTTCCGCTCTGAGGCCCCTGACATGGACCTGTTGGAGCAAGTCCACATCAGGGCCATGAAGTTGATCAGAAGGCTGGATCACCTCTCCTATTAAGGCAGAATGAGAGAGTTGGGGTTGTTCAGCCTGGAGAAGAGATGGCTCCATGTAGACCTTCCAGTACCTAAAGGGGACCCACAAGACAGCTAGAGAGGGACTTTTTACAAGGGCATGTAGTAACAGGACAAGGTGTAATGGCTTTAAACTGAAAGAGGGTAGACTTAGATTTAGATTAGATATAAGGATGAAATTATTCACTATGCGGGTGATGAGACACTGGAACAGGTTTTCCAGAGAAGTTAGGAATGCCCCATCCCTGGAAGTGTTCAAGGCCAGGTTGGATGGGGCTTTGAGCAACCCAGTCTAGTGGAAAGTGACCCTGCCCATGGCAAGGGGATTGGAACTAGATGATCTTTAAGGTGCCTTCCAATCCAAACCATTTTAAGATTCTATAAGCATTAAAGAAATATTATCATTAAAGGAACATTAAGGAAATTGTCGAGAAAATCCAAAACCTTTTTGAAGTCAACTAGAAAAGCTAGAAGATGCTTGTTTTCTTCTTCTGCTCTGGATGTCAGATGACTTATGTTTCCTCCTTTCAGACTTAAAAGTTTATTGGTCACTTAATTTTCTGTTTCTGTATATGTCCAAAATGGCTGCATGAACAGCCAAGGATCTAACTCTTAGCCTGAACCTCAGTTTGATTTATAAGCCAGGCAAAGTACATGAGCATTAAAGGAGGACCTGAATGTATAAATAACATGGCAGCAGGCCTAATAAATCTAAATGGGATGAAGTCTCTCATGAAAGGCAGTTGTAGATGCCATTGAAGAATATGGCAATATGTAAGAAATGTATAATAAACACACACAGGAAGATGTTTTCAGTTTCAAAAAATTATACTGTCAGTGCACCTGAAGGCTGAGCTGGAATCGGATCCTCTCTGCTTCCAGATCTTCCAGTTATGCAGCAATAAATTTCATAATTCTGTGGTAGGAATAGGCAAACCATGGCCCAATTCAGCAGCGTAAATGGTATTCATTTTGTATTTTTCACTCACTAGATGAAAACCAGAACTAAACCTGATTCACAGGCTATGATTAAGCTCTTAGTCAGTGGAGAATTTCTTAAGTGAAAGATGATAAAATCATAAAAGTATTTTAAAAAAGGTAAATAATTTATTTCCCCAATTATTGTGTACCACTGAAAAAAAACCCTAATTAGATATTTCAGAAAAAAATGTGGCTAGTAAAGTACTATTCTGCATAATCATTTTGATTTGTTCTTGCATAATTGTTCAGAAAGATGGGTCAAAAGCCTTTTATAGTACCTCATCATTCTGAAGAGACTTGTGCGCATATTTGAAAGAGGGAGGAAAGGACTTCTCTTATGCCAGGAAATTGTTCTTAGGACTTAAAATAGGCTTTAGAAATGTCATTTTCAGAACATGACTGGAAGTGAGATTGCAGTGCCAGATATCACTAAGCATAAAAGCGTATTATGTAACTTTTATAGCTCTCTTTTGTTCAATGTCTTTCTATGCTGATTAACTGGAAAATTCTATCATTGTCATTTTGTGGCCCAGAGTGTAATGTGATGTTATTTAATAAGATGTATAACCTTCCTGCCTGCCTATTCTTGTCAGCACTCTTAAATGGGGTGTACATGCATCGTGACGACTATGGCAATGTTTTTTGTTGATCTAGTTATGGTTCCCAGAATATTTTATCACAAGACATGTTGACATTATTTCGAATAAAAAAAAAAACCAAAAGAAAGAGAAATGTATTTAACATTACTTCATAACCTCTTTTTCCATAACTTTACAGTATGTTTACTGAATCAGGAGAAGGAAAGATATCTTTAAAAACTGCCTGGGAATTAGAATCGGAGAAATCAGTCATGAGCTAGAGCATTCTCCAACTAAATTTCAGGGAAAATGTCCTCATGTTATGTGTTCTGCTCACTGCTCCATTGCTCATTTGTAAAAACAAACATTTGCCATGAAGACATAACTGCCAATTTAGACTAACTAAGACAAATGAGATAATGGGGCCAGTGGCAGCTTTGAGTTGACAGACCCAGATGAGTGCCCAGCTCCAAGTAGAAAGCATTCTTTTCCTGCCAGAAGGTCTATATGTTAATACTAACTAATTTGCCAACCTTGGCCCTATAGTGTTTAACAATAGGCGAGAGTACCATTTTGTTATAAATGTGACATTAATTTGGATGTAAACTAAAGCTGGAACGGGTAATGTATGCAATCTTCTAACTGAGGAGGCAGTCACCAAAAATATAAAGCCTTACCTGGTAAAAATAAATACAAAAATATGTAAGTGCGAAAGACAGATTATTTAAATGCAAATGATGACGAATGAATTACAAAGTCTGTAGTAAATAATGAAAGAAGTGAAGCCACTATCATCTGAAGCTTCTTATATCGCTTTGCTTTAGTGTCCTTACTTCAGGATTAAAAGAAGAAACAAAGAATTCTCCCACACTCCAGACCCAACACAAAAAGAACACTTTTGAGCTGATATTTATTCAAAGAGTTGTACACAGAGAAAACTTTTAACAGTATTTCAAAACTACTTGTTTATTTAATTTCTATCACTATTATTTTTGAGGGAGCTTTTTCCTAAAGGAAACTCCCCTCCTGCCCCAAGCTTCATAAAGAAAACAAGTGAGTTAGGAATATTGTTAGGAATTCCAGTTAGGATTTTTTTTTTCTTTTAATAAATGTTTTAATGTGCAAAGCTGATTTATAAGGTCAGTCCAGATGTAAGGTTTCAATATGGATGAGAAATGTATTTCACAGATATCTGGTACACAAAATAACAACAAAAACCTCACATTAATTTATATGTTTTTACTATTTGGGGCTGTGAGAGAAATCCATGATTTTAGAGGCATGTTATCAACATTTTTTTTTCCCATGTGGAGTACAACATGGCTGATGTGCAACATTACTTATAATATTGCAAACAGAGCTGTTTATTGTCCCTAACTGCAATGGAGCTGCTGATGATTTCAATGGTAGTTGTGTACATCGACCAACGACATTACACTAAGACACCGCATCAAAAATATATTGTTTATATAATTGTACAGGCTTCATTCTAAAAATTATCCACACTCAGATAATTGAAATAGCTAGAAATATAATACTATTTTCCTCCTATTTATAATGCAGCCATTATAAAACTCTTCTTCTGTGGTTCAGTAGAATTAATCATTATCTATAACTAATGTACTCGAAACGTATATATAGGTTTATGCTGATTTGCTAAATGATCCCCAAATAAAGTATAGGCTTTATTTTGTGAAAACCAAATGCATTATATCAGGTAATTATACATCTGACCAGCTACTTAAAGAGAACTTTAACTTTTCAGAGTTTTATACTTTTACTTAATCTTCTACCATTTTGCCCACCCTAATCTACTGTATTTTTAAAACTATGTAAACTAAATAATGAAAAAATATTGATGCAGGTCACAATGAATAAAAAGAATGTATTCTAAATAACCAAATTCACTAAAGCAATGTGGTTTCTGAACTATTTTCGATAACACCTTCTGATATGTTAGAATAATTATTTAATATTATAGAGTGAGAATTATCATCCCATACTAAAATTTCGAAGCTAGATGAATTCAATATTCTTCTAGAAACCTTTCATTACTCTTGACATGTCCCTTGACAAACAGGAGGAACCCAGTCATTTACTGTAGGAGAACTGGTTGAATAGGTCCCCATAATTTGAAAATTTGATTCCAATACTAATCACTAGTCACTTTCACAGTGTGAAAGACTGAATGGAAAAGGCTTATCAAGTTGCAGTTCAAGTTGTGCAGTGATTTGTCTCAGGAGCCCATGAGAAGGATAGATGCTGCCTAGTAACTTCCAAGCAAGATGTATGTATGTATATAAAAGTTTCCTAAACCCAGACTCAGACCATTCAATATATGTATATAACGAGTCTTTATGGATCAAATATGAAAAACTTTAAGAAAACAATCACCTAAAGACTTTGAGCTTTTAAAATGAAATGGTACAATGGTACAATGATTCTTGTAGTGATCAGAAAAGAATACATCATAAATTAAACAATACAACTGGTTTGAAAGAGGTGACCTTTGATTTCATGTTGTGTTCTTTGGCCTAGTAGAGAGTAGCACAGTACTCAAGAATGGCCACAGCAAAGTACAATGCTATGGGCAGTTTAATGACTTGTAATTCAATATCATGATTCAGAAGACACTATACTCTGAGTTTGAAAAGCTAGGTGGGATTCTGTCATTTTAACGATATGTTTTATATTTCGTGGTCTTCCAGCTCTATGAAACATTTTTTCAATTTTACATGTCTCTTGTAATATTTTTGATCATTCATTTTCTCAGCACGATTGATAAAAGTAGACTAGCACTAGGAAAAGCACAGATCACTGCAGGATTCCAGTAGAAACAGTTGATTTGATGATAGTTTTCTATTTAGTTATGTTTTAAGATCTATCAGTCAGGAAATTTTAATCTTTTTAAAATACAGTACATGAATTGCATGTATATTTTTAATTGTAATAGCTTGATCAATTATGTTGAGCATTATAAGAGTTTAAGTAAATTATATAAACATATTTGATGTCAATTTGCTTGTAATGACATAAAAACCAGATTAGGCTTATCTGGCATTTCTGAATTTTTTAGTAGTCTGTTGACTACCGTTAATTATAGCAATCATAGTTAAGTCTTTAATGAAGAACTAGTCTTCTGTTTTTGTTTTATGCTCTACTTGTGGTCAACGTAGTATTATTTTAAGTTATTTTGTTTCCTGCAGTGAAAAAAAATGGAATAAAAAGTCTCAAAATGCTGACACACTTCTAACTTAACATACTTTTTAAAGTACCTAAAACTTTGGATTCCCCTAAATGAAAACTGACAACACAAGCCTCTGATATTTTCAAAGTATCAAATAACGCTCTGTGACAGATATCTGTCTTTCCTCTGTTCTTGAAAGAAGCACAGTGGAGAGAAGACAGAAAGCATCTTTTACCTTCCCTGTAGCAGTGCTATTTTGTACAGGCAAGTAACTGAGGAGATAATAGCCCCAAAATCCTAAGATATTTCTTTCTCCGTGAAAGCAGAAATTAGCATTCAGTTTGGACTTATTTGTTCATAGGCTGCTTTTTGTGGTAAAGAGTATTAGATGTATATGGTTTAGAAACTATCTAACTAAAGATTAGCTGATCTGGGTGATTAGTTGGCAAACAGCTGTTTATGGTAAGTTTCTACATTTGACTGTAAATTCATCTTCAACTCAGAATGAACTTGAAGAAACAAGGGTGGAAGTAGATAAGAAAAAGGAGCAGAAGAGCTCCCTTAAGAGACAAAACCACAAACTAGTGATACATGACCTGGAAAATGAAGGTGAGAAAGAAAATTAAAATGACATGGTGACTTTTGAATGAGTAGTACTTTATTAAAACAAAACCAATAAAAAGTATGTTTGGAGAGACTTTGAAGTAAAACAGAGAGAAGAGCAGTTGCTGTTTGTAGAGTGAAGGACACTTCTTTTTTTACTAATGGGAGAAAATAAAACAATCTCAATTTAGACTGTGATTTATCACAAATTATTTTATAAACCTACTATGCAGATAATGTCATTAGTGCAAATGAACTGAGCTCTCTTTATCATTTGTGAAGAGAAACAGAATTCTCCAGAGGTTAGTTCAGAGAAGTGATTTTATATTCCTATTTTAACATTAAATGTGTTACAGCCTCTAACTGCATCTTTCTCTTCATCGACCATAATTGAAATCTAGACAATGAGCTCAGATGTAGACATCAAATACAGGTATCACCTTAAGTTTAGCTGTCTGAAGAAAAGGTATACCCCCAACCAGTTCATATTACTCATTTGGAGTATTAGAAATGATACAGGTCTGGTCCTGGAATCAGCAAGGTTACTGGAAGGGAGAAGCTGATTCCAATTACAAGCCTCATTCACTTTGGACAACATGCTTCATGATTCCACTTATGCATGTGCAGAACCAAGTAAAACTGGTGGAATCAAAAAAAAATGAAATTAAATGTATGGTTTCCTTTTTATTTTTTTTAAAACATTATTAGAAAAATATAGCATAAAATTCTTCTGAAAAAGAGTTTGGATGTATGCATACCTGTGAACATTTGGCTCATATATGAGGATAGTAGAACTGCTGGGTTTTTTAGGTTCCCTACTCCTACTTTTGCTAGTCACTGTTCTCAATTGCTTATAGCTCTGCCATATTTCTGCTGTTCAGTTGGACTTTTTCAAACTGAGTGTAAAACTAGGTGATATTAGCATCCTGAGAAGAAAGACACCTCTGATGGTTTGCCAGAAAACATCTGTGGAAGAATCCACAGGGGTGATCACCATCTACACATTGCTGTTAGGGTTTGATTTAAGCTCCTACCGCTCTCATGATTGCCACTGTTATTGTCTGATGGCTTCTGACCATGGGATACCACCATGCCCGACATGTAGTCTTGTGTCTCCTCTGCCTTACTGGCTGACCATGTCTACAAAAACTCAATTTCCAGCTAGTGATCCATTGATATTAACCAACTGACCTGTGAAAATCATGGCCTTTTTCTTATTTTAGCATTGTACCTTCATACTAGTAACAAAAATCATGTTAAGTGATGTAGAAGTGACAGCCTTTTGCACTTTTCTATTTTTTAAAATTTTCATGAATAGAGGGGTGTCTTTACTCAGTACTCTACTTCCTAAGCAGTTAACTCCAGCAGCTGGTAGATAATGAGCTTGAATAAAGGTGCGCAGAAATGGGTAAAAATAATTTTTCTGAGAATGATGTCTACAGAATAGTTTCTTCGACACCTAAGACAGACTCATATTAAAAAACTCCGTTGTTGTGAAGTAGTTTTTATTGGGAGTTATATATTTAATCTTAAAAAATCATTCTTCAACATTTTTTTCTTTGCATTTCAAAATCAAATAAGTTATGTCATCTCACCTAGCACTCTGAGGCTTCATGCTGGTGTAGAGGTGTAGAGAAGCTAATGCTGTACCATTGATAACTTGGCCACGCTGCCTTTAGTAGTGTCACAGTTTTAACTTTACATTTGCTTAGTTCAAAAGGTTGCAGTGTAGAATAAAAATATACTAATCACATATATTTATTTTACTTCCTTTTTAATTAATTACAGCAGTGGCCTTTGTAAATGTATACATAAAATTTAGAAAAAAATGGGGTTTTGTTTGAAAATATCTAAGAAATTTCATAATCAGATTATTATTTTACTGTGCTTATTTCCTTTGGCTAATAAGCTGTGTTTAAAATCTTTGTTTTGAGATATGTGTTTTTTTTTTTTTTTTTTTTTTACATAAAGGAAGAAATCAAGACCAAGTGTATAATAAACATTTGACAAACACACTTTTAGTATGGTGTAGGGGCATAGTAGTGCCACTGCTGTTTCTGCTGATGAAGACTGATCTTATTTTGTTCATGTTCATGCATTCGCTTGTACTTGAACAATTTCATGGAACTATGTAAAAGTAGAATTTCAACACTCATAATAATAAACAATTTAGAAAAGAAGAACTAGAGAATAAAGAAGGCCTTAATGCTTCAAGCCTATGACTCATGAGATTTGGCTTTTCATGTATTTCTGCTTAAAACTTAGAAAAAATGTTTTCATTGGTAGTTATGAAACATGACTTTGCTAAGAAAAAAAAAGTTTAGTTTTCTTTGACCCATTTCTAGTGAAATAGAGATAATAGCATTTCCTTTTTAATTTTTTTCCTTTAAATTACTAGTTAGACAATAATCTTTTCAGAGTAAAGATTGGCTTTTGGAAATGTTTAATACAATTTTGCATTCGTCAAATTATATAATGATTAATGTTATGATATAATAAATACACCACTCACACTGAATAGTACTTTCAACAGAGTATCAGTATTTCACTGTTTGCAGTGTTACAATATTTAGTACCATGTAGATCTCCTTGATTTTTTTTTTGGAATTTGCATTTAACAGAAAAAACAACTATCTTTTGACATTATACACATTCTAGAGTGTGACATTTCTTTCTTCCACACCCTCATACCCAATATACAAGCACATAATTCATAGAAATTATACAGGTTAATGGTTTCTCGCTCTGTTACAACTCACTAGATGCAGTTCTTCTCTGCAAATTGAGATCTCTCCTAAAAAAAAGTATCAGTTCAAAGTATTCAAAACATCAATTCAAAACACTAGGGCAAATAATTGTAATTTGTACCCCTGTTTCCAAATCTTTTGGAAGGGTACTGAGCATTTACTAAGCATTCTCTCACCAACCTGGACTTCTTTACGTAACGTTATAAAACTGGCTAAAAACAATGAGAATGGAAAGTTTAAAAAATAATGTATTTTCAACAGTATTCAACAAAATAAAAAACAATACTGCATTCCAAAGATAGAGTAAGTCTGACTACCATTTAACGCATAATTTCTGTTTGTATATCAACCAATTATGTAGTTCTGTACAGAGGCATTAGCTGCTCCAGTGGATCAGGACTGAGTGTTCTAAACTGTTTACACACAGATCTGTTTCTGATTTTGCTTTATTAAAACCTAGTTTGCATATGAATTTATATAACAGTACATAAAATAGAATTCACATAGTGTAATGTAAGAATACCACAGTTAGGCATGTAGTCTTAATCTAGTTTAAATATCTACATCCTCTCTATAGTCTCAAAAGAGAACTAGGCTTATCTGAACAGTGACTTTGATAAAATAACCCGTTGGTGAGGTGAATTGCTCTCCAGTTTTCAGTCTGCCTCCACTGACCATAGAAGTAGCAGGAGATAAGTCTCGGTTAGGTAAATATAGTTTTTGTGACAAACAATCTGTCAGGGAAAGAAAGTGGACCTAGAAGTACATTGTGAATTCTTCAGATTCATGGGAAAATGCACATGGAATATAAAAAATTAGTCTCAGAACTATGCTAGGGAAATAAGAGGACCCATATCTCTACGAAAACATTTGGCTCCCAGAATAAAATTTAAATATCTCATCAGCTGCTAAACTTTCATCTACATTTTAGGGAAAGAATTCAACATTAAGAAACAAAATTTCAATTATCCAGCACAGCAAGCAGGGAAACACACAAATTAGCTAATAGAAAGCAGAGGGAACTCAGGCATCTCCTTCATTGCCCAAAACTCACTGCTTATTTAAAATGGCGCCTAACAGGGTGAAAATTTCTCCTTTTAGGTCGACAGTTTTTCTCTGTGTGGAGAACTGGTTCTTTTTGCCCTCTGTCTCCTTTGAAACATGTCTGGAAGTGTCAGTGTTGTCCACCTTTCATGTGATAGCCTAGAGCACACATTCAAGATGTAACAGATTTCATTTCTGCGGCTTCCTCAGCCTGAGGCAGTTCAAACCTGCATTTTCCAGAAGAGTGACTTAACCAGTGGAAAGGGAGGAAGCTTGCTTTCCAGCTCTTCAGACAGAGCTTTGACACTGAAGCTGAGAATTTAAGACTTATGGGATGAGAGAGTTTAAGCATAAGAAGTTCCCTGACTTTTAGCACACTGGTGGGACCATTCATCTGAAAAAGTGGGGAAAGTGCTTTGTTTGAGGGTTTGGTGTTTTTTTTTTTTTTTTTTTGCATTTTATTTGTATATTATGAAATGGGAAACACATAAGCAGTAATAAGAACAGAAATCAGGTTTCTTGCTCCCAAATTAGTAGTCCAGTTATCAGGCTACCAGCTCATGCCTCCTTTTCTGCCTTCCCTGTGTTTCTAAGAGTCTTTCATATCTTTCTGCATGCTTCGACAGATTTAGGCAATGTGGAGCATGTCTATTCCTTCTTTCTCAGACTGGAGGTTAGGTTCTTCTCTTGGAAAAGGAGAAACTAAGATCTGAATACAGAGAAAGCATTTAGAGACCTAATAGGACACAGTATCTAGTATTTTTCGATCTTGAACATAAACTCTATTCTCTAATCCGTTATGCAAAACTACATCCCTACCACTACCCCTATATATTACTAGATATATTTCTGCTAGAGATTTTACACAAAAAATGATTTCACTGTTGCTCTGAGTTTAATTAACTCTTCTCAAGACATAGACACAAAAAACCTACGTTGTGTGAAGCAGTCATAAGCAGAAGAGAGTCTTGACAATTCCAGCCATAAACATGAACAGAAGTCTGGGCATGTAGCACATTTTATTAGCTAAAAAATAAGTACCACTTTTTCAAATACCTACAGAACTAGGCAGGGTTTTAACTCACCTTGAACTTGACCCCTGAGTTGGTCTTCTGGGCTCAGGTGCTTCTCAGGTCCACCTCCAATGCTAATGTTTTAAGAAGAAAATAATGATTTGAAGTCGCACAAAAATTGCAAAAAATCATAATTTTGGGAGATACCTGAAATATTTTTCTAGTATCAGATATTTCTTGTGCAAGCGCATACCATTGCAGTATATGGCAGTTTATTTTTGTTAAAGAAGCCAACATGTCTATCACTCTGTTGTTTTTGTTTTCTGCATAAATATCTTTGATTATATCAGGATAAATTTGTATATTAAGTCCTGACAGCAAAAGATTTGTGAAAGTTTTTTTTTACTAAAGAGAAAAAAGAAATGCTATTACAATATGACCATCATAAACTAAATTAAACTATTTCTTTCCATGTGAAATATGTATTTTATTTTTAAATTTATTCCAGTAATTACTCTTCCAAATTGAAATATGTTTCATAATGACACAATTATAATTAATAGATATTTTTCAGATTTCATATTAAAGTGATTGGCTAAATTAAAACTTTTCTTCCCTATTCTTTAGAAACTTTCAACAAAAAATGAAACAAAGAATCTTGGCATGTTAGATTTCATAGTCACTCACAGAGTCATCACTTGTATGGTATGTGTACTATGCAACTTAGTAACACTGTCATTAAGATTACTTGTACTCTTCATTACATTAATGATTCCACTCTAGGAAGTGTAAATTTCTGAGAAACATTCAGGACTCTCATTTATTACAATGGAACTTATATCTTGTTGAATCAAGGCCATAAGGATGATGACAACATTAGTTCAGACATATTTATTGAAACAGTGCATTTCGTCTTTCGCTTTTTAATTATTAATGGATTTGTAGCAAGCTTGATGATACACTTTCAGGCCTTTTTGAAGCCTCTTTCTTCTGTACTTAAAAGAGTAATGCCTACTTAAGTTTGAGAAAACATTTTAAGATTTGGATTCAGAGAGATATGACTATACTGCAATGGTCCTTAAGAATTTGCTTATATTCTATCCTTTTTGAAGTCAAATGGAAACCTTCCCTCCTCCCTGTGATGGGGACCTCAAAATAGACTATGTAAAGTCAAGGACTGACTGGATGATGAAGGAAGGAGATTTATTCAGTTAGAGGATCCCATTCCATTTACCACATCTCCATCAGGAGACATTTCACTGTTTCTTTAAAATTATGTTAATGGTTCCAACAATAGGCCTTCAGACAGAACGTTGTAACAGAGCCAAGCAGCCGGGGGAAAAAAAGGATGTACTAATTAACATATACAACAGAAATGTTAATCAGATAACTTAGGGAGAAGGGGAAGGAGAAAGAAAAAGCCCTTCCCCCAACAGGAGGTAGGAAAATCCATTTTACAGGAAATACAGAATGACTTTTTGGAAGGAGGAGATAAGTAGATAGAGTAGAAAGGATATAGCAGAAAGGGAGTTTTGCTTTGTGTCCTTCCTGTCTCTGATACTGGAGAATAAAAGAAGGTGTCAGCACACCTCAGGAATCAGCTATCAGATCAGGAGTTTCCTTTGCCCTATCACGTGATAATTTCTGAAAAGGAATTAGTAGTTGTGCACTGACTTTTAGGGACTGCTGCTTTTGAAGTAGTATTCTGTTTGTTTGGTTTTGTTTTTTTTTTTTTGGTCTATTGAAGGTGTAAAAACTAAAGCAGCAGTAAACACCAAAGATTAGGAGCATAACAAGAAGTTTCTAAAAGGAGAAAAGTGCTGAGTTTTGAGAACTACTCAAACAGCAAGACTGGATATACAATTAATCTGTAGGTCATCTTTGCAATTGATTGGAATAAAAATTCTGATGAGATGCTGAAGTGATGTGGCAAGAAGGTAGACTAGTAACCTGAGGCAGTTTTTCTAGAAAATCAAGCAGCACTAGAAAGTCGGCTAATGAGCTAACGAAAATAATAATAATTTTAAAAAAACTTATTAAAGGACTGAAGAAATCCTAGAAAACTATACCTAGGTTTTGAGAAATGTGAAAAGCAGGCAGTATCAGTACAGTCAAAAATACTGTAAAGACCATGAGACAACTGAGTTTATAGATGCTCATCTGAAATGTGTAAAATATTTTGCAAAATTATAACAATAAATTAATGTAAACCTGCATTGAGTTTGAAGAAAAACCACTCAGCCCTTTTGAGTTTGCCATTATCTAAACTAAACTGTGACAGTGTAGGGTGGGCTGTGGAGTATCAAGAAGAAATGCTATAAAAACTTACTTATATATCCATGAAGCCATGTGTTGAGCATTCATTAGAAATGATAGTGACAATCATAGACATGTCTCTTTGTTTTTATAACACTGTGTGTTACAAAGGTCATACTGGAATCAAATTAAACATTGCTTTCCCAATTTGACCATCTGTGGTATCATTTTCAATCCTCATATATTGCTAAAAGTACATAATTTAAATATTGTAAAGAGGCTCTCTTATATTTTTTACAGTGAAGATGTACAAAATTCTACTAGTGCATCTGCAGAAGGCTCTATGAGAGACAAAAGTTGGAGCCAACAATTTTCTAATTAAAAGGTATGCAACAGAAAGATGAACAAAATCTTTATGGAAACAGGAAAAAGAAGGTAAAATGAGCTCAATCAGTATCAAGAATCCTTCTATGGGGAGGTAATATTCTAAAGCAGAAAGCAAGCAACACTTTTGCAGTGTTTCCAACAGGAATTCCCTCAGGCATGATAATCATCCAGATTAACAATGTGCATCTTTTGCACATTTGATTACATTGTGCATATTTCTGGGAAGACTTTGTCTCTTTGTTTCACCTATCTTATATTCCTGAAGAGGAGATATTACAAGACAGAAGAAGATCTGAAAAGCAAGTTCAGAGGTTGAGGTGAACTGTGGAGTCTGCCTTCCAAGAAGGAAAACTAGGTGGTGAAACCCTGCCCAGAACATGAAACTGGAAGCTAAAAGAAAATGTCTGTGTCTCTTGGATACATACTGGTGAGAAAGCAGCTGAGTTATTAAAGTCATGTCTCTTATATCTTGATCCATAGCCAAATGTCCACCACTGTGGAATAAACAACTGCAGAACGAATGATATCTTAGATATCCATGTTCCAAGTGATACAGAGGGCAATGTGAGCTGCAGAAAAATTAACTGAGCTTTATATAAAAATCATACTGTATGAAGACCTATTTTAATCTTATGGTTAAAAACATTCGTATTTTATTACTACAAATATGAAGATAAGAGAGTGTTTTCTATGAATGAGAATATTTGGATCACTTAATTCATTACAGTTGTTCTACTTGGTCTGCATTATCAATAACTTTAAATTATTTTTTTAATTATATTTTCTCATAGAAGTACTTGAACTTTTCTAGAATAACATAATTTAGGTTTAATATATTGACATATAATTTATTTATAGTACTAGCAAAAGCAAAAATATCCTATGGCAGTCTAACAGTTAAAGTACCTATGTGGTGAAAGAAGATAAGGACAAAAAGACTTAAATGAAATATCAACATTGTCTTTTAAAATTTTAGTTCTGTAGAGATTATATTACAAGCAGATTCTGGACTCCTCCTTACCTACACACAAATATAACATGAAAATTGCTGTATAAGCTTTACACAAAAATAAAATCGAATATTTCAAGACAGCTTATATTGTGCACATTTTCTGGTTGGGTGTTTATATTCTTAAAGCATAAATTAATATCAGTAAATGTCTTCCCTAAAAGCACTCTAAACTGCCAGCTCATGGTGATCCAAGTTATTTTCTCTGAATAATTTCTCTCCACATAAAGCTAACATTAAATTTAGTCTAGAAATTAGCATGACAATGTTGTTGTTGCCAGGTACTCCTACTATAAGCTGAGACTGATACACTTGCCGAGGATGTGATGGACTGTTTAACAACAAGTATATCTGCCACTGACAGAAGTCTGCTTCGGTACTGTTCTGTGAATTATACAGGTCAATGACTTGTGCAGCTTGGTTAATAACTCAAAAACTATCTTTATGTACTTGCTCAAAAAAGAGATGGAAGCATGCATAAGCTGAGTTTGCATCCCCTTTGTGCTATGGGCCTGTAAATATTTCAGTGAATAAGCTGATTGGCAGGATGTTCACAAAAGCAAGTTTTAAGCCTGCATTAAGAAATATGAATGTTGAAACTCAAAATATGAATATTTGTCCCATACATTCAATTCTCAGAATTATAAATCTGATTAGGGAAGAGATGTAATCTGACTAGAGTAGCTTAAAAAAGGAGCAAATTACTTCATGACAGAAATTTATTTTTTACTCTTTTTGAATTTTCTATGTATTTAGTAATTTTTTAGCCCCCTCCATCAAGTCAGAAAAAGTAAGAATAGCTGATAACAATAAAAATAAATTTATATATATTAGTGAACATGCTAAAGAGTCTTAATTTTTATTAATTTGAATATTACAGAATTTATCCTTTAATTTTAAATGCCAAATGTCAAAACGCAGGAATTTTCTGCTAAATCCTACAAATTAGGAAATGGAATCACCAAAAATATCCAGGTTTTACCATGAAGCACAGAGTAAGCATGATATTTCCTTGAAAACAAGATACAGGCTCCTGAGGCAAAGTAAATGTATCACATGACAAAATAAAACCACTACATACTTTGAGGATTGTTTATACTATCAGAAGTAAAATTTTATGTGTGTGTCTATACAGTTACATGGGTCAATTTTAACTGTATATTACTAATGTCTTGGTATACATTATAATTAGATAAAATTAAAACACTAGTACTTTTAAGATCAGAAGAGATAATTCTAGCAAGTTAGTAAGAATTCTTATATGCCATTGAACTCCTACAGATTAACTCAGCTCAAAAAAAGTGTTTAAAAGTGGATGATCCTTTTAAAGAACTAGCAGTTGACATCTTCATTAACATTCACTTAATTTTCAGGTATACTTCACAGTCTACTGGGGAACAACATGGGCCAGGAATGCTACCCAGTAGCATTACCAGTAAGGCCATCCTTATCAGGGATAGAGAGATCCTTTAATCATACAGAAAAGAGCTCTGGTTCTCCCTCAAGGGTCAGAGACTGGCCTATGCTCTTTCCCATTTATTTGTATAGACATTAATAAAGACTAATGTCTGTCAGCATGCTAGGGAAGAACTTATGTTACAGTTTTATTACAAAAAGTAATGTAATCTTAATTTTCTTCCTCAAAAAGCTAAGTGTCTAATAACATATATATATATTTAAAGAAAACAAATAAAATAGTTTGGAGACCTTCTCTGCTAAGGCAGATCAGCAGTAGAATATCTTTAACTTACTATTTCTATAAATAGCAGTACTATGTGCTCTGACTTTGTTCATCAGCTGTCTCTATAGTGTACTGAAAGTACAGAAGTCCATGAAGGATATGAGTTTTAACAAAAAAAAAAAAAAAAAAAGGTCCGCAATAAGTAATACTATTATTACATTTCTTAGTTTTTTCTAAGTTACTCTTGTTGTGTAGTAGCAAAATTAGTAGTCTGTCTATTTTGACAAGGGGTATGTTGTAGAAAGACCCAACATGAACAAGATAATCTCTGCATTAAAAAAAAAAAAAAAAACAAAACAAAAACTAAATGAGAAGAAATACAGAAAAGGATCTTTTAGAAAAAGATCGACCTTTAACTTCCCAGAACATCATTCTACATACTATTTATTCAATCTGAAACATCAGATTGGCAACAAGTGATGCAATATATGAATTTTGTTATATTGTGTTATATTTCTAGGTACAAGAAACTATGCTCATTGATGCTTTTGTGTGATTACTTGTATTTTGCAAATACAGAAACTGTGTGCATACGAGAATTTCAGAGACTACTAGAAGAATACTAAACGCAGGCATCGAAAGAAGAAAGTAATTAAGAGATGTCTATGCTGTAACTTAACAGCTGGCTCTGCATATTTCTCCTGATTACAGCAGAGGATTTCCAGAAGGAAAGCTGTGCAGAATGGATTTGAAAATTTTTGTTTGAATAAAACACATTGCCACTATGACTCAGACTACTTCTACTACCATGTCTGGAACTTGTCATTACAGCTTTGATTAAGTTCCCATTTCTAGGAGAATAAGACTGTCATGTGACAGTAATTGAAGATTTCTAGAATCATGAGCTTTTTTTCACTTCATTTAGTGAGACTGCATGCCAAGAGATGAAGTACAGAATGCTTTGACTGCATTTGTTAGTGATCTCTTCCTGACAAAAACAAAACAAATCAAAACAAACCCAAACCTCTTGGTATGTAACTTTACTAACAGAAAAGACAACATGCAGCCCATTTTTTAGACCTATTGACAAACATCCATACTCCTATTTGTAAGTTTGAATTGTTTCTGCAGTCACCTTAAGTGATAATAAATAGATCGTTTTCTTGCAAGATTTTTCTTCCTTTTCAAAGAAATACAGTGAAAAAAAGTCATTTAAAAATTTCAAGGACGATGGTCTCTATTCTAGTCTCTAGTACCTTAAACTTATTTTAATCCCTTAGACTCAGTATAATAATTTGTGATTTATTTTTCTGAAAAAGAGATCTAAATCAGAGTCTAAACTTCAAGCAGTTACAACTCATGAAAGCCTATTAATCAAAATATTACAGTTATTCCCTAAAGATAATTACGGTTTTCAGTCAGGTCATGACAAGTCATAAAGCAACGTCCAGGGAGATATTACCCTTTGTACAAATTACCCTTTTATTCCTTCCAGAGGGATCATTGATGACATTTGATAGTTGCAAGTGAATTTGATATTGTTCTTCCACATGAAAATATGTAAAAGTTGCTAACATTTTGCTTGTAAATGGAAAAGGATGAAAAAGAAAAAAACAAGCCTGATATGACATGGTCACAGAGTTATGTCATCTTTTAAATGAGATCTGTTCAGATTTACATATTGGAAATACATCATAAATGTTTTCGTAGTTAATTTTTTTGACAGAATTTCCTAGGACCAAATATCTAACTAGCCTTGTGTTTGCAGAACATTCTTTCTTGTGTATAAAGTAATTATTCAATGATATAAACATTCAGAATATGGCCATAGGCTGTTGAAAATTTAATAGGTGTATGAAGTCCATTCTCTGTATTATATGTTGCTATGATCCCAGTCACATCAATGCCACCATAGAAAACTCTGTAAGCTTCTGATGTAAAGACTACTAAGAAAAACTAGGGGAACTTCATTTTCTTCATTGGATTTGCATCCATGCCAGGCTTTTTAATACTTTTAATCTCAGTATAGTGACATCTTATCTGCAACTTTACTGCATGAATTATTTTGAAAGAATCACTATTTATTGCACATCTTGATATTCCAAGATGAAAGATGCTATAAAACTGTAAGGTATTATTATTATTATCCTCTAATTGAAGAACATGAAGTCCTTCATGCTTTAACTGACTCGTGTAAAGTCCAAATTATTTGTAATTTAGCAATTATGCTATAAAAATTAAAGGCTTAGAACTAATTTTTTACCTTAGCATAAGTGTTTTGATATGAATGTTGTGCCAATGCAATTATATTTAATACAAGAAATTAGAAACTAGGTATTATTAAGCCATTTTGTCTATCCATTCTCTGTGGAGTTTGAAATAGCGTTTGCCTGACACATATTTGTTTCACATTACCATCATATCAGTTTAAAGAAATGTCATGATTAGTTTGGGACTATTACTGTTCTAGTTCTCAGAATCTCTTGGGAAGTGGATAGCTATATCTCTTAAGGAGTCACAAAAAGACAAAACATGGAAATTAAATGTAGTGTAGATACTAACTAACCCAAAAGCACATTGAAAATTCTGAGTAGAATTCATTAAGTGCCCCAAGTTGTATGTTTCTCAATAGTCTTCGCAGGGTGAGTAGCTCGTGCTGTGGTGGTGCCTAAATGTAAAGAGGAGCAGTTGACACACTGGAGGGAAGGGATGCCACCCAGAGGGACTGTGACAGGCTTGAGAGACAGGCCCATGCAAACATCTTGAAATTCAATAAGGCCAAGAGCAAGGTCCTGCAAATGAGTTGGGGAAATCCAAAGCACAGATACAGGCTGGATAGAGAATGGATTGAGAGTGGCCCTGAGGAGAAGGACTTGCAGGTGCTTAACATCAACCATCAACGTGTGCTAACCGTATCCTGGGATGCATCAAAAGAAGCGTGCTCAGTAGGCTGAGGTGGATTCTCCACCTCTGCTCCACTCTTGCAAGATCCCACCTGGAGTACTCTGTTCATCTGTGAAGCTCCCAACATAAGAGGGACATCTATCTATTGGAACAAGTCTGGAGGAGAGCCACAGAGTTGATCAGAGGACTGGAGCACCTCTACTATGAAGACAGGCTGAGAGAGTTGGGGTTGTTCAGCCTGGAGAAGGCTCCAGGGAGGCCTTAGAGAAGTCTTCCAGTACATAAAGGGGGCCTACAAGAAAACTGGAGAGGGACTTTGTACAAGGGCATGTAGTGACAGGACAAGAGGTAATGGCTTTGAACTGAAAGAGTGTAGATTTAGATTTGATAGAAGGAAGAAATTCTTTACTATGAGGGTGGTGAGGCCTCATGCCTGGAAATGTTCAAGGCCAGGTTAGATGGGCTTTGGGTAACCTGGTGTAGTGGAAAGTGTCCCTGCCCATGGCCAGGGATTTGGAACTAGATGATCTTTAAGTTCCTTTCCAATGCAAACCAGTCTCTGATTCTGTAATTCTATGAAAATATAAACTCCTAAAGGGACGATTAATCTTATAAGAAAACCAAAGAAGACTCCATGACTAGAAGTTAAAGTCAGGAAAATACAGGTCCAACATAAACTTACAGTAAGAGCCATCACCAGTTAAAACAAACTGCAAAATGAAACATTAAGTATTTTATTCCTTTTAGTATTTCTTTCAGGGCCAAGCAGCATTTTGAAATTTATGTTTTAGGAAAGTTATATGACCTGTTTGTTTAATGAATCATATTAATGATCAGCTGTTTCTGTCATGTGTCTGAAATATATACATACATAAGCATTGCTAGCAGTAAGAAATTGCCAACATGCTCAAGAGCAGAGTTTGTGACTAAGCATTGATTAGTATTACATCTTGACTCACTGAGATAGAATTTGTTAGTGATTATTGTGGTAGAAGCCTTAGAGTTTGGATACAGAATTTGTTGAGTTTCTTTGAAGGAATTTCTTATTCTCTGGAGAATAAACACATTTCTTACCTGACAGGTTTAAACTAATCTTTTCACTCTTTACAACATATAACCCCCTTCATGAAGAGTCCTGAAATGAATCTTGTCCTGAAAGGAATGTGCACACTGTATAGTTTAAAATAGTGGAAAATTATTTAAACATATTCAGATCACATATGAATGTCATAACTTTGACAGAACAGGTTGCCTGAAACCAGGGTGCATTCTCTCCAACCTTGATGACTTTTAATGTGAAAAAAAAAGGTGGCACAGAGAATGAGAATCTTTGTAAACTGTATTGCATGCAAGGTCAGCTGATGCTAGATGTCCATTTTATCTTTAATATCTATCAATATGTAATTAGCATTAGTTATTACATAGCCACAGCTGGGGAATCATCCCTTAGAATATCCCTTAGAATATACTTTTTTTGTACTTGGATCCTTCAGGCAGTCTATTTCTGTGCTTTCTAATGTCATAGGTTTTCAAGCCTTTAAAATTATCCTCTGTTTCAAAATTTTGATTTAAAGCCATCTTTAAAGCTCTTTATTACATTGTGTTTTACTGCAATTAGTATAGTATCAAAATATTTCAATGGTATTTTATACGCTATTGATAATATAATTTTATCTGAAGTATTTGTTTGGCCTCTTCTTTGTATTAGCCACTCATGACATAAAAGAAGAGAGATGTTTCACAGATGTGGGGGAATAAGAGCTCATTAATAATTAAGATACTTAACTTCTTAATTGCATTAACTATGTAGATAAGTACCACATAAAGAATTTGTTCTACTACATAGGGCTGTAGACAAACATGACATAAATACTAATTTTTCCTTCTGCTATGTTCTGCATATGTTTATTCTAACTGCAGACCTCTTTGTGTGTGTGCATATATTTTTTCTGTTTATATTCATTTAACAGAAGTCCCTGAAATCTCTGGCTACTTTGATCATGCATTTTTGACAAGCAGCTTTTGTTTGTTCCCCATCCAGGCCCACATTCTCTTCTGTGATATGTCACTACTGACCGTGTCAATCATGCATCTCCATAACAAGTGCTGTTAGAGTGGAGAGTGATAGCTAAAATGTCTAATCAATTTAAAAACATATGTTATTACACTATAACATTAAACAACACATAATTGTTGTAGCAATATAGAGATGTTTAAGACTAGTGTGTGCATTCTAATCAAATTGCATACATAATGGAGATGTATACAAATGACACAGGCTTTTTATAAAGGCTCTATTTACTTTTTCATGACTTTTGAAAATAGAATGTGGCAAATTTTGTAAAGCTCAAAATTTTTCAGTAATGTGTGGTAGAGGGAAAGGAAGAGAGATGAAAAATAATATTCTGAGAAAGACAAATAGAAGACGATCCAAGAGGTTGTGCTCATGTAAAAAGTGCAGCCATGGATTGTTTTATAGCATGCTGCTGTAAGAAAGTTCCATTAGGATTAGAAATTTTAGATTAGGAGACACACATGCCATATTACCCTCCATTAACTAGGAGCAACTTGTTGTCTGTCTGTTTGGAGCTAACGAACATATAGCTGCTTACAAACTCCTAATATTGGGACTAGAAATACATATTACATTGATTTGTTGTAAAGCACTGCCAGGTAACACTGAACTTTTGAGTGGTCTCTGCAGTATATTTTCTCATTTGGGGTGAATGGAACGTATACAGTGGCTGTTGTAGTACATCATTAGAATTAGTTTCATGGGATTAGCACAATGCTGTTCTATGAAACCTCCTTTCCATTTTACTGCTTCTATGTGGCTGTTTGTTTATAGAAAATCCTATATCAATCACCTGGATTCATTAAAAGTCTGCCTAAATGGCACAGTTCTGTATAATTTCCTTTACCATTATTTTGAAAACTGCATAGGAAACCAGAGTCTGTGTAATTTTTCATTTAGTACAACTCTCCTTTGAGAGATAGACTAGATATACATCAAGGCTGATTATGCCAAGATATGATCAAGTTGCTACAATACTGTGCAAAAACATCTACACTTTTCATTAAAAAGGATTGTTTTGATACAGAAAAGTTGTTTGGTCTGGGATAGCAAGGAAAATGTTTTGCAAATGCTACTCCAGAATAGTGATATTCAGGCACTGCCTAACAACCCTTTTAAACATAAAGGCTTGGAATCACTCTAGAGAAACTTACTTCTGTAGATGCAGATTTTAAACCAACTTTGAAGCTTTTTTCCAGCAAAGCCAGATCTACTGGAGGGAAAATTTGCCTTTGTCTCGCCTTCCTTTCTTTCCTGTGCCCCTCGTCTGAGTGATACTAGAAAGGTATTTAGCTGAATACACCTCCTACTTGCAACATGACATATGTCTTCTAATGACTTGCACTGAAAGTTACACAGTTGTAGGAATTCAACTAATTTAAAGGAGCCTTTAAATATTCAACACATGATTTTATATATATATTTTTAAACAGGAAGGGTGTTGTCTTTTTGACTTTGTGGGGGAAATGTTCCAAGTCCTTTTAAACATGTGTGAAAGAGTTAAGTTGTGAGTTCACTGGATCCAATGGAAAAAAAATATTAAAGGGGGCCAAAATAACATCTGGAATGTTTCATAGAATTGTAGAGTAATTTCTTGTAATAATCTTTCTGAATGTTCTTTAATTTCACAACTACTCATGGGTTAGATGTGTATCAGTTACTTGTTTTCCACATATCTTCCATCCCTTGTTGTCTTCACACTTTACTTTTATAATTTCAACACCTGGATATGGATTTAGTTATGTTCTCCTACATACTGTAAAAAGAAAGTCAATAAAGATAAACAGTATGCATTTCCTCTATATTGTGTAAACATTTATTCCCTTCGACATAACTAAACCCTCAGTAGAATTTCAAGTCCATGGACAAAATTGAGAGGTTTCCTCCCTCAGAAAAATATTATTTGAAGCAACCTTTCTAATAGCAATGAGAACAAGAAGAGGTTAATTAAACTATGTGAATTGACTTCTGAGGATCAGTATGAGGATATGAGATGCATATGCATAAATCCTCTTTCTCTTCAAGAACTAATGGAGGAAAAATGCCTATCAGTAATGTAGTCTGAATAGAAAAGTGGAGTTTCTTATTTTTCCTGTTTTAGTCAACACAATATATTCTAGGTTTTTTGGTGGTTTTATGTGTAATGAAACCTTCATTTTGTATAAATTGGTATGTCAAGCTTGTAGAATATTGGGGTATTTTGGTTCATCTCCATTTAACCTGTAGATGGCATTACTACTACATTTACAAGCAGAACTGTCCAAAACAGGGGTAATATGTACTGAAAAGATGAAGTTTAAAACACTTCAATATTGATCATAATGGATGAAAAACACATTGGAAACTGTGATTTCCCTCAGTATTTCAGTGGCTTTTAGGTCATCCTGTGCACATTTTGTGAGCCATATACTGAGACATTTTTTGGAGTAATTTCATTAGAGGAGGGACATGATGTTACATAAATCATGTAATGCTTGGTTTTCTTGACTCTTGAGTATGCTGCTCCAGTTTCTTTGCCTTTCTTATCATTCATTACTCATATTGAGATAGCATCTCTGAGGCACAGGTGCCCTTTTATGTGTTGTACAAGGATAGGAAAGAGAAGTTTCCTGCTGTCTTGCTTTTATTAATCAGGAAGTACTGAAGTGGTGACTGAGGAAGCAATTGATGAAGGGTCTTTACCCTTTTTGCCTGTTTTCTGGGTGACCAGAGCCCAGGATCATGCTCTCCCTGTGCCTCAGTTTCTGATTCTCACAATTATTCCAAGTTGAAATCACTCAAATTGGCCAATGCACCTAAAGCTTGTTTCCCGGACTTCGTAATCAAAACAAGACATCAGAACTGCAGGAAAATACATACTGGATCTTAAGGTCTGAGGTCACAATTAAGTTTTTTTCATGGTACAGTGTCAGAACACAATGTAAATAGTGTTGGGTGGAACTGCAGTTAGAACAAAAGCGTCAGTAACAGTTCTACCATAATTCTCACAAAACACGTCATTTCAGTCAACCTCTCTAATGTATAGTTTAGAGCAGAATTAGCGATCAACACTTTTCAAACATTTCCCATATTCACTGCATTAATCTGCTTAGCTTACACGCAGGAAGAGCAGCTAAAAGTGCCTGTGATAATAAAAACTATTTGAGATTTCATCAGTAATTCCTGCCACGATTTGTTGAGTTTCAGTCAATCAAATCTATATAAATTCCAGGGAAATTTATTAAAATTTTAAATAGCTCAGTGATATTATTTCTTGCTATGGTGAGTAATAATCATGCCCATATTGTGTCAAACATCTAGTCAATACACTCTTGCAGGTATAATCAAAATTTGTCACTTTTGGAACAGTGTCCTGGAATACCAGTTATCCACCAATTTGATTTGTAGTTGATGCACAGGAAACAAAAATTATATGAATTATTGCAACTTCCTTCTCCTCCTCTCACTTCTTCTCCTCTGCTGATCATTTTTTCTTTTTTTCTTTCATTTTGCATTTTTCATTTTCTTTCATTCTGCTGAATCTGAGCTCCACTTCCCATTTTATTGACTAAAGACAAGTTCAAATGACTATTCAGCTGCCAAAAAAAAAAAGTCTCTTTTGTTGACAACAATTTCCTAACACAATAAATTATAAGTAATGTGAGACTGAAAATCCTTGACAAGTACTACAAGTACTAAGTGCTGCTGAAGGTGAAAGGAATTTAGTGTGAAAATGCACCATATTTTTAATTGGAGAAAACATCCCTTTGAAATGAGGCTAAATGAAAGACTGCAAACCGAGATGACTATAGTTTCCAGTTCTCCACTGTTCTGCAAGAGGACATGCACTTAGGTCATAACTTTATTTGCTCATCGGGGAGCCATTTGTCAAAAAATATTTTGCAAGTCATCATTTGTTGTTTCCTTCTTTCTACCTAGTGAATGGCTGTTATTACCTTTTGTGACCCATTGCAGTATGTGTCCAGCTTTGTTTAGACATCATTGCCTTTTCCCCCTGTCAGGGTTAAAAGTTCAGTGAAAAAGGTAGTCACTTTGCTGTATACAAAGTTGTCAGATTCTCTGGTGTGAAAAAACATGTCCCTTCCCTGATACATCAGACACTTACAAAGAATGTCGTATGCCAGCACTACTGACTAGCTTGACTGGTTTCCCTGGCATGGCTTCCCATGTAAAAACAGCTTCCTAACATGAGTTTAAAAACTGTATCAACTCTCAGGTAAGGAAATGTGTCCATCTTCCCTGAAGTCTGATGCGTATAACAGCTTTGATGAACAGCTGCCGATCTTTGTTGGAGACAGTTGCTGATTTGCCTGGAGAACAAAAGGCTCCGGGGACACCTTATTGCAGCCTTTTGGTATATAAAGGGGGCTTGTAAGATAAATGCAGAGAGACTTTTTACCAGCGCCTGTAGTGACAGAATGAGGATCAACAGTTTTAAACAGAAAGAGGGTAGGTTTAAATTGGACGTAAAGAAGAAATTTTTTATAAGAAGGGTGCTGAGACACTGGAACAGGTTGCCCAGAGAAGTTGTGGGTGCCCTTGCACTGGAAATGTTCAAGGTTGGGTTGGACAGGGCTTTGGGCAACCTGATCTAGTGAAGCATGTCCCTGCCTATGGCAGGGGGACTTCACTAGGTGATCTTCAAAGGTCCCCTCCAACCTAAATGGTTCTATGATTCTGTGATTCTATAATTCTATGAATCTGTGATTCTATCACAAATCTTCTGGCTTGCAACCACCTTCAATCATGGCCAATTCTGCCTCTGCATAATTTCAACCAGCTTACAGTTTTCTTCAGTGACATAAAACCTGTGCCTCAGTAATAGAATCTTTTCCTTTATGAAACTCCAGATAGTAATTTTGCTTTATTTCTTGTCATGCCAACTCATATTTAACCTGATACTAAATACCAGTTCTGACCTCTCACTGGGCCGTGTACACAATTCTCATTCATATTTACTCTCCAGTAAGAGCCTTATGTGTGTCTTGTGTGCACTGAAACGATGGTAAATGATGAACTGCAAGCCCTCAGTCTAACTAGGTTTTTGACGCTCAGTCTTTCCTATTAATTTAATTCAAGTATCCACAGAGTTACTTATCCCATGGGTTTTCTCAGCTGAAAGGTCCATGTAGTTTTCTTGAAAGAGATTCCATTTTGCATGTCTTACTCTACTCTTTAAAGAAATGCCTACATTAAAATACCTGTGACCATCTTGAGATGAGTAAGTAATGTTTGAACTGCTTCACTGATGAGCGAAGTAACATCATCTACACTTGAATGCAATTTACTGAAAGTACATGTATTTGCACTAAAGAAACAAATTTATTTCTCTAAAATAATTACCTATTACTGTCTATGTGTTTTGGGAAAATTAGAGTCTGAAAAATCAATGTTTTGTATCAGATCAGGCACTCTTGAAAATGACATCAGTATAATCTGGGTTATGCACTGACCAGTTTAAATTGTAAGAGCTTTTAAGCTTCTGAGTTGCAGGTTTTGCTTTATGGCAAGATCTTATACAGTAAGTTCACTAGAAACAACATGATATGATTTCAAAGACTAATCTTGGCAGATCGTCAGCATTCAGAATACTTGTTCTGAATGCATCACAACACGGTTTGCTATGCAATGCTTTTGTTGGTGAATTGTCTTTCATTACATTGAAAATATGCATATATGTACACTCAAATAGAGTTTTGAAAATGAACACATACTAAAAAATGGAGTGCTGCACTAATTGAATCATAGGGTAAGGTAGTAAATAATAATTAAGAAAAAGTTGTCTCAGATGAATGACAATGGCAGCCTTGCAAGACACAGCACTCCTAACTGGTTTTATTCCATGTATAAATGAAATGTTTTAAACATTCAGTTAGCACTAACCATATGCCATTTTTTCAGAATACAGCAGACATAGAAATGTGATACACACATAGATGAACTACAGTGCATATTACAGTAAATTAGACATAACAATAGGAGTTGCATTATTGGCTATTGTATTGAGAATAATAAAACTGCTCATTCCATTAAGATCTACACAAGAAGACACACCTTCAAGAACATATTATATTTTAAAATCAGTCATCTTAAGGTGCTGCTTAATTTTTACATCTCTAAAATTAATTATGAAATACCTCCACCATCAAATCAGGTAGCAAATCAATTTTTACTTTTCTGTTTTATAGTTAAATACTTATTTTCAACTGTACATGCTATTGGAGATTTTAAAGAACAAGATGTAAAAGCTAAAGAATACTCTTTGTTAAAGTAAATGATGCTAAAGAGTTCTTTACATTTTAGATGTTTCATACCCATAAGACATAAATGTTTTTAAACACAGAAAGTTTATTTTAAGTAGTGTCAGTAGTTTTAAATGTTTTAATTAACTCCCTACCACCTATATTATGTTAAAATAATCTTACTTAGCCAAAAATAATATAGAGCAAATCAAACAGTAGAACCAGTAAACCTGTATTTCTATTGTTGCCATATTTGTTCACATAACAACCCAGATTGTGTTACCATGAGCTCAAATTTAATTCATTCTACAGAGCATACATATCAAATAAATAATAGTTCATCCAAATTGTCAGATAGTTCAATTAGCAGTATGCAAAACATTTATAGATTTAAATAATATGTCAACATAAGACAGTTTGCGCAAAGAAAACCATAAATCATGTTATAATTTAGAAGAATTTCCTTAGACTACTTGTAGTAGTCTAAATGAAAGTAACATATTTAATTTAACTAAATGAAAATACCAAAGTCTGGTACTATTTTGCAAAATTATTCTGTAAAGGATTTAGACCTCAACTACTGAACTGTTTCTCTTGAGCCTCATTGCTAAAAATGGGATGATGGGCCAGGTAGATAGCTTTCTTTAAATTATTTTGTAACAACCTTGAAGACAATTAGAAATGTCTAACAGGATTCCTCCAATCTTCTGCCTCACAGCACATTCTTTTCTCAAAATAGCTTAAGACTATGACAACTCCAGTGCCCTGTGTACAGGTAACACATTTTCTACCTAACAATTCTCTGAGTAATTTTACTGGAATTTTAGAACTATTCAAACCTGTAGTAATTTTAACGCGATTTTTAATTGTAACAAGTTAAGTTTTTTCCCTGTGTCCTACAGCAGTTTCTAACTTCTTCATCTTCGGAAAAAATACCCTGTTTCAGTTTCATTGTTTAAATAAGCTCATATATAATATTCAAGTAATGATTTCTTCTCTAGCTGCCAAAGAAGCCAGACCAGTAAAGATGTAAGATGCAGGCAAGAATATGGGATAAATGACCTGAGAGATGAGGACATATTTAAAGGAGTGGGTAGTTTCTTATTGCTTTATTTTCTAGAACAGGATTAAAATAGTTCTGAAAAAAAATAAGAAAACTCGTTTTTCAAATACAAATAGAGTTGGGCAAGGAAAAATTTAATGAAATATAACAAGGGAAAATGTAGAGTCTTACATCCAGGCAGGAACAACTCCAGGTTCCAGTATAGGTTGGGGAATGACTTATTAGAGAGCAGTGTAGGGGAAAGGGACCTGGGGGTCCTGGTGGACAGCAGGATGACCATGAGCCAGCACTGTGCCCTTGTGGCCAAGAAGGCCAATGGCATCCTGGGGTGTATTAAAAGGGGGGTGGTTAGTAGGTCGAGACAGGTTCTCCTTCCCCTCTACTCTGCCCTGGTGAGACCTCATCTGGAATATTGTGTCCAGTTCTGGGCCCCTCAGTTCAAGAAGGACAGGGAACTGCTGGAGAGAGTCCAGTGTAGGGCAACAAAGATGATTAAGGGAGTGGAGCATCTCCCATATGAGGAAAGGTTGAGGGAGCTGGGTCTCTTTCGTTTGGAGAAGGGGAGACTGAGGGGTGACCTCATCAATGTTTATAAATATATAAAGGGTGAGTGTCACGAGGATGGAGCCAGGCTCTTCTCAGTGACAACCAACAGTAAGACAAGGGGTAATGGGTTCAAGCTGGAACACAAGAGGTTCCACTTAAATTTGAGAAGAAACTTCTTCTCAGTGAGGTTGACAGAACACTGGAACAGGCTGCCCAGGGAGGTTGTGGAGTCTCCTTCTCTGGAGACATTGAAAGCCCACCTGGATGCCTTCCTGTGTAACCTCATCTAGGTGTTCCTGCTCTGGCAGGGGGATTGGACTAGATGATCTTTTGAGGTCCCTTCCAATCCCTAACATTCTGTGATTCTGTGATTAATGGAATTTTAGAGGCAGAGTGTGCCAGAAGCAGCAATATCTTTTATTAGATCTTCATTAACTGAAAAAATAGGCAAGTATTTGGTTTCAAATAGTTTCATCAGCCAATCAACTACAATTTAGTTCTTGTAGGAAAGCAAAAAAACAAACAGACAAAACCAAAAAAACCCAAGCCAAACATCTTTTTTTTAAAGGAGCAAGTTAAACCAGCTATGCTGTATATTACTTATTCATAAGTTAACAAAGGCTATGAAACTATTCTTGTGAATGTTACAGGATCACTTCCTTTTTATTGTCACCTCTAGATCAGAGAAATTTCTTTCCTCATGATCAGAATTATACAAAAGTAAGAAATAAGATGCGTGAGCACACCTGAAGAGCAATCTGCAACCAAGCTTTACCCACCTGACATAGCTAAAATATGGCTGAACTTCCTTCAGACTGGGAAGAGGCAAAGCAAATGACAAGGCAAGAAGAGTGTACAGAGCATTTGATGAGGAAGGGTCAGAAACAAGGGCTAAGCCGAAGATTGATATTATTGTTTTAATTTTTAAAGTAATGTTGAGGTGTTAGAGTATGATCAAAAAAGGATGTAAAGGTGAAGAATATTTGAGGTTTACTGATTAGATGGAAGAAATTACACATTCAAAGCAACAATCAAAAATTTATAGCACTATAAGATTTAATGTTTCTGAAAGTTCAATAAAAGGAGCCTAACATTTCTCAAAGACAAATAGGCAGTATTCCAGGTACATGTAAACCACAAAGACAACCGTCTCTTTTCCAGAGACAAATTTTGAAGGTGAATCAATGTCTTTCTGTGTAGTGTGAAGTTCTGGAGAAAATCCCACAGTAAATTAAAGAACAGATTTTTTTTTTTCTTTCCATTTTTTTTTTCCTTAAAACTTATAAATTCAAAACTTTCAACTCTCTATCAGTTCTAGAAATTTCTGTGAAATATATTCACCTAGCCCTGCCAGAATATTTAACAATGTAACCTGGAAAAATGAAAATATAACTATATGATCTATATGACAGTTCTTCAAGGTCACATTAGTAGTAAAGAGATTCAGAGAACTTCCAGAACTCACTCTGCAGAAATTTAAGATGGGAACATAAGGATTCAAAGAGTAAATCCTGAGAAGGCCACTGTGACATGAAAATAGACACAGACCCTCATTCGTGGGTTCTTCTCAAACAGAACTTGTGATTTTCACAATACAACCTAATGTTTTAGGAGAACGAAGCCTTTTATGGCTCCTACTGATGGTCCCTTTGAAATTATGAGAGGGCACAGATCCCATTGGCATCTTCATTGTTTAAAAATGTCTGGGTGTATTCATCATGTTTCTTCAGGCTCCACATATTTTCCCTAATATTGACGTCAAAAGCAAATATTTTCTGGATATGGACTAAGTAAAAGCTGCATGATTTGGCATATAATGAAAGCTTAATGGTGCATTTAAAGTGAAGAATATATCAAACACATTTTTACTTGAATTTCTGCCTAAAAGTAAAATTGTGAAATTTTCAGATATGTTTCATTTGGGTCACACACTCTGCAGATCCATTTGGCAGATTATGGCCGAAGAACAAAAGTAAGCAGGTATGAAATAATGACCAAGCCTTTTCCTTCTGATAGTGTCCATGTTTGCTCTTACAGAAAACACCACATCTCAACCATCTTCGTAGTTAAGTCAGTCTTTTTTTTCTTACTCCTGAATTAGATCTGCTGTTCTTCTACACTTTGTTGAGGTATATAAAGCTTACAAGTCTATACACCATTCGATTATCCTTTTTGAGCTAGATTGAAACAAGCTAAAGATGATTCATTGGCTTCTTTTAAATGCCTAAGGGGAGATGATTTGGCTCTGTAGATAGTGATCACTCTCCCCAGACTGTGAAAAAACTGGAGTGATTAGTTCAAACATACATGCCTAATCAGATGACTAGAAACCAGGGCAGACTAATCCTATGCTTATTTGCTAGTAACTTACAGAAGTCTTAACATCTCTATAGGTGAGTATATTTCAGATAGGCAATGCATTTGGTTGTCTTCATCAGTCTTTCATTTCTAATCATAAGGAGTCTTTTCTGTTCTACTATTTAAAAATAACAGTAATTTATAAAGTATTCCTTAGTCTTTATGTATGCAATATAACTTTCTAGTGTATAAAGCTGAGATGCATGGGTTAATTTTCACTGGACATTAAGGTCACACAGTATTTTTTTTTCTTTCCTGACAGGATAAGCAGAAGTGTTAAAGTCCATTTGTGGTACTGACTTACTAATTTCCACTCAAATTCAGGTGGTTTTTTTTTTTTTTTTGGGGAGCTGGGTCTCTTTAGCTTGGAGGAGACTGAGGGGTGACCTCATCAATGTTTATAAATAAGTGAAGGGTGAGTGTCACAAGGATGGAGCCAGGCTCTTCTCAGTGACAACCAACAGTAAGACAAGGGGTAATGGGTTCAAACTGGAACACAAGAGGTTCCACTCAAATTTGAGAAGAAACTTCTTCTCAGTGAGGTTGACGGAACACTGGAACAGGCTGCCCAGGGAGGTTGTGGAGTCTCCTTCTCTGGAGACATTGAAAACCCACCTGAACACCTTCCTGTGTAACCTCGTCTAGGTGTTCCTGCTCTGGCAGGGGGATTGGACTAGATGATCTTTTGAGGTCCCTTCCAATCCCTAGCATTCTGTGATTCTGTGATTCTGTTTTTGTTTGTTTGTTTGTTTGCTTTCCGTTCATTTTCTAGCTATAAAGTAATTTTGCAGAACACCCTTCAAAGATAAAAATAAGGAAAGCACAACAGACACACATTCAGAGTCTTTGTTTATGAACGTATTCTGTGATTTGCACTACAAATGAAGGGAGCCATTCCATTTCAAAGAATTTGACCACTGTGATGATTTTCACCATTCTGTAAATATTTAACAATTTTAATTTTTCATTAACGAGAACTGGTGCCTGAGGTAGCCTGTGTAAGTTATCTTTCACCTTATTTTTTTTGCTTTTTTCTCTCTGTCTCATACCTGTTGTGCTAGTGCACTGTATGGAGATATATAAATAAATAAACAAACAAAAAAATAAATTAATATTCCTCCTCTCACCGTGTTCTTATTTTCTCATACTTCTCTATGTTTTATTCACTTTTGCTGCCTATTGAAATATTAGAGAAACTCCTCATAATAATTCCACGGGTTGCTTGAGCTCATTTTCATGAAAATGAGGTCTTTCACAACTGTTTGGAATTTGGCCACTTGCCATATAATTTAATAGAACAATTTTAATTGATGTCTGGTTTAGATGTTGCCCCAGATATTTTCTTGCAAATAATTTTTTAGTAGATAAATCGTTTTCATTGGAGCAATAATATATATTTAGGAATACTATTAAGTAAATGGACTAATACTGCAAAACCTAAAGTGAAAGGTCAAACAAATGGCACTATTTAGCTTGGCAAAATGTGTCAATCTCAAAATTAGATTAGACATTTTACACACATATAACCATTTGTGTTATACTACATCGGTTTCCTTCATTTTTGAAGGAAAACACAGAATTTATTGCCCAAAATTATTTGTGTAGGATTCATCTCAAGAGTGTATTTGACTGCTTTTATTCGTTAATGAAATAATAGTATTGAACCCTTGTGTATGTAAGTGACTTATGTGGCTATTGTTGTCAGCATCATCTTTATTCCTGAGGGCTGATGCTGTGATATTTTGTCCTCTATTTCCTCTGATGTTTTGATAAATGTTAATGGAGTACTGCAGAAACAAAGTGCAATTATAGCTCAGAAAGAAAAAGTGACTATTCAGGTGGTCAGTATGTTTATACAGTATACTACTGTCAGCAGTATCTGTGGGTCAAATATCAACTCAGTGACATAGCTGTACGGAATTGCTTGAAAGCCTCTGCAATTATACTTTGTTTCATTTCAGGCTTTTACCATTTGAAACACTTTAAGACCAGTCAGTTTGTTATTTATTTATTTGTTTGATTTTTTTAATTATTTGTACTATTCCTAACGCTTTCTATTAGAAAAATGTCATCACTGAAAAGAACATGAAAGCTCTTTCAAGGGGCAAAATAATTTCATCCAATGGATACTCGATAGTCTAAAACATATAGGTGGGGGAAAACAAAAACAACAAAAACAACAACAACAAACCAATACAATACAAACCAAACCAACCAACGAACCAACCTACCAAAAACTCCACAAAAAACCACATCCCTCCAAAACCCCTAAAAACAAACAATGCCCCCCCCCCAAAAAACCTCACACCACCACCACCACCAAAAAACTATCACCACTCCTAGTGAAATTAAATATAAAATGAAGCGTACAAAAAAAATGTAACTCTTCAGGAGATGACTTGGCAAGGAAGACAAGATAAATGTATGCAATTGTACTTTATTTGACCAGAAATACTGAAGTCAAGTACTTCGGACTAATTTTTCATCTGAAATATCATCCTTACAACTGTAGAGTGCCCCTTATAAGTAGAGGCATTGATTCAGTGTTAAGTCAGAGGGGAAAATACTGCCTACTAAATCACTAGTACTATTTCTTGTACCCTCTAACTTTTTCTTGGAATCTTTCTATTTGAGCTGACCTCAACCTTCTAAGCAACTGAGAACAATCAGGATCACAATAAAATCCATGTAAGTAGAGGCTTTTTGAATATAAATTCACAGAAATTGCAGTAGTTAACTGCAATTAAGTATTTATTAACAATTACCAATATTGTATTCTGTTAACAACAAAAATGTTTGGAGGTGATTGTGTTACGTCACTCACTACCTGCTGGAAATTCGAGGTAAAATTCAAAATCAGTGTACAGCAACTCTCCTTCTTACATACTTTGTAGACAGTTATGATACACATCATCAAAGATGACGACAGATGACTTACTAGCTGGCTTGGAGATTTTGGAACAGGTCCAGAAAGACTATGATGGACTAAAATAAGCAAGGCTGAAATTTTGTTGCCTAAATTTAAGGAGGTCATCCAAACTAAGTTATGGTGTCTTCAGGAAATGTTAAATGTTTGGAAAAAATCCCTGAATTTGAAGATATAAAATAGATCTCCTCATTGCTTCCATGTGACTTGTATTTGGACCTGTAAGTGCTAACAAAGTCAACAAAGGGTGTTGAAGACCATATGACTAGAATATTTCCTGAAAACTGGGATCTTGGGATTGGGGTCAAATCCTATCAAGTTCAAGAGTTGTATCTGAGATAGAATTAAGGTCAGCCATTTCCTGGTTGTGAAATCTGGTCACTATTCATAAGAAGATAAATGTATATTTTTCTCATTTCTTGCCTTGCATTGGTGTTTTTTCTCCAGTTAAGTTCTATTCAGGCTTCAAATTTTCTGGAAAATATTTACTTGTTGACTCCCAAGTCAAGGAACGTTGCCTATTGATCAGAGAACACTAGGAGTTTAACTATACTGTAATTTCTTCTCAACTAGTAGAGCTCTCTAGCAGTCAGATCTACTCAGTAGATTTGACTCAGTTGATGTCTGAAGACTGTAACTTTGCCATGCATTATACACAGATTTTAAGAATGTATTTTCAACTCTTTGAATGATTGTTCGGACAC
The DNA here is from genome assembly GCF_036013445.1 of Caloenas nicobarica. NCBI lineage: Eukaryota > Metazoa > Chordata > Aves > Columbiformes > Columbidae > Caloenas > Caloenas nicobarica. Next base: position 175,051,007 of record NC_088245.1, on the reverse strand, counting down.
ATAATTTTTAGGAACTCTGAAGCCAAAGGTTGAAACTGCCTTCAGATGCAACTGCAGTTGGATTAAAAAGAAAGGAAACAACCCATAGTTACTCTGCAATTGAAAATGGGTGACCTAGAGTCCATGTCTATAATTGCACACCCATGAACAAACAGCTTTCTTTTCCAGATTCTTACTAGTGCCCAAGAGATACGAAAAAAAAACAGTCTTAGCAAACTTTCCTACTTTATTTAATATTCATACAGCTACTTAAATGTGAAAATCATCCATAAGAACTGAATACTGATTAAATTTGGTTATGGTACTTACAAATATATTCATTTTGATGAGTTATTAATGATAGTTTCGCATTTAAAATATTAAATCAAACTTTTAAAATAGCTTATGAGACAATATTGTTTGTATATGAATGTCCTTAAATCTTTTCTTAACTTTGGGATATTGAAAGTAAGTGCTGATACTGAGGAACACCATAAATTTATTGTAAAAATTGTGTTACGGTGTGTGCCTTGAAAGAACATAAATATCCAGAGCATTCTTCACTTTTCTTGACATTGCGCAGTTCGTATGTCTTTTCAACAGACACAGAAGTATAAATAAACATATTGTAAATTTGACTGCACTTTGCTTTGAAATGTTGTTCTTTTTAAACACAGATTTCTGATCTATCACATTTTCAGTTTATATATTTGACATCTCCTGTCACTATGAAACTGATCTACTGATATAATATTAAAGTATGGACAAAAATTTACTGTAGGGTGATAAAGGACATTAAAATTCCCTTTTGAATTAACACAAAGACAGTTTTCAGGTTTACAATATTTAGACAAAAATAACTTTTTTTTTTTTTTTTTTGAGTGCTGTTATATAGTTCAGAGGCTACAGAGGCTGAAACATATACAAGAAAAATTGAGTCAGATTTTCTAGCTTAAAGTTTAGCACCCACACTGAAGCTTTTCAATACTGGGTTTACAGCACTAGTAGGATTGCTGGACACCCACAAAGCTGTTTGTTTTAGATCTCACACACTAAATCTCTTTTCTTTTTTGCTTTTTGAGCAGAGTAGGCTTTAGTTCTGCCTTTCCCTTCAATTCATTTGCTGTTATCCCTTCATGTGTGGAAGTCTGCTGGCTGAGATGCTTCAGAGTCCAAACCTCAGTTGCCATAGATACCCTCCTGGCTTAACCACATGTGTTCTTTCCAACAGTTTCCATTTTTCGGTGCTCTGTTTTATAATTTACCTGTTCAGGACTTCATGGAATAAGACAGAATCTGCTCTGCTAGGTCTGCTGACCCAGTCAAATTTTGTTGAACAGGAATAGAAGAATCCAGTGCTATGAAAGTGTGCTGTGTTACCTGCCTGCCATAGCTTTTCTAAGGTCAGTAATTTCCACCAAGGAATCCAGGCACACCTAATTTTTTGTTTGTTTATTCTAGAGTGGTGGAACTGGTTTTCTAGAACTAACACAGAGAGTTCATAAGATCAAAGCAAAGTTTACAGTATGGCTATGTATTTTTCTAACATTTTTCTCAGATTCACAGCTTTCTCCTGCTGATACAATTGTTCTGTTCACTGATTCTGAGTCCTTTAAGAATGAACTATGCTTACTGAAGCGTGACAATATGCTTGTGATACTTATGTTTCCCCCTTTTTCACATACAGCAGCTGTGTATCAAAAAGTTTTCACAAAATCAGCCATATGACGTATGACGTTTCTCCTCTACTTTCCATCTTACATGACTATGAATATAGTTTTGACAGCTTTAAACTTAATAAATGCAATTTCATATTTATCATGCATTGATAGTAGAATTGATATTGGAAAAGACTCAACAGAATTAATTTTCTTTCTGGATATCGTATCAGAAATGAAGATATTTCAAAGAAATGAAACAAGATGCAATTTTCCTTCAATGTCCCAACATTTATATCGATAGGAGTATTTCTTTTGTTGTCGGACTCTCACAGTTATTCTTGGAAAAATATATTATTCTGTTCATAGTATCCTCTCTTTGTTGTTGAGAGATTTTAATTTCAGTTTTCATTTTTATCCAATCAATTTAGATCTGTTTTCTTAAAAACCAAATCACAATCTGGTTTATACTGCTGAGCTTATTTTTACCTATATTAACAATATTTTGAGGAATTGGTATTCTAATTTAATTTGATAACTTTATCTGGACTTCAAATTCTCAATCACTTAGATTATTCCCTCTGAGGATTAACAACTATTCATTGTCATGTAAATTCAAGTGCATGAGATTTGTGCCTTCTATATTCCTTTGAAGATGATATATCTTACACAGCTTGGAGGAAAGCAGGTCAGCTCAATAAGATTTCAGGGTTCTTTCTATTTTGTTTCCTTCATTAAGACAGGACAAGTGAGATTTAAAGTCTATAGAGGACATTCTCTTGCATTAGAGTATTGTAAGATCTCTTGGATATATTCATATAGCATAAATTATTTGCCTTTATTTTTTTTAGGCTATTTAAAAATTAGGTGCTCATACCTTGAATTGTGATCTACATTGCCAAGGGAATCCACCAGAATTGCTTTCATGATCAAAGCAGAGCAGCCTCATAAAGCTTCTGGAAAAAAACAATATAGGAGCAAACCTCTTCCTATCTTACTAGGGAAAGAATTTTTAGGTAAGATTAATATGGAGCAAGAAGCTGAACACAATGCCAGGATTTAGGACTTTACATCTGACAGCTCAAGATGGATGGGGGGATGGAAGACATTCTTGAATCCCTTTGAACCACAAGGATCATTCAGGTCATACGTCTTGCTGTGTGTCTGATGTAATCTGGAAATAATTTATTTCTCCATGGAAGAAGGAAAGGAAGACATTCCTGACATCTTGAAGCCTCTAGCCAATGAAAAGAAAGGTGTGTAATTAGCTTAGGAGAGGACTCCGACAAGACCAAAAAATGTCTGTTCTTTTCCTATCTATCCGTTGCTTGTGTGTCAATGTTTTTTCCTCTATCTTTCCTCTGAAAGTAGCAGAGCACACTTAGCCACTAGCAAAAATGTAGTACATCCAGGTACCTGTGCCCACACCATTTTTCCTTCTCATTTTGCATCTTTCCTCTCTAATAAGCACTTGTACTTTCATTAGTCTTCACTGGGCTTCCCCCTTCTTTTTTTCTGATTCACCCATACCATGTTCATCTTGCTAGAAAAGGAAGAGAGGGGTTTCTCCATGAAAACTAGGTGGCACACTTCTCAGCAAGAGTTATAAGATTCTATAGAATGTCATCTTGCTATAACTTGAGTCTGCAGTGACAGTTTTGATCCATCTAGATCAAACTGACTTCATTCAAAATTGGAATGGTTTTGGTAATTGCTTTCTGATTTAGGACCTTCTCCACTTGAAAAATGGGAATATTTAATCACTCATCCTCCTTTCTGTTTATTAGGTGTTTCACAAGATAAGTGTTAGCCAGGTTGTATATCTGAGGAGTATTTTACTCTAGTCTCACCTTTTCAATTCCTCCAAACATATATGACTGGAAGAGTACTGTGTCAGTTAACGTGATCTTGGCCATACTTGTCACATTTCATCACAGAATTTATCAGGGTTATAAATTCAGATTCTCTACCTGAGACTTTTCATTGTCAGAGACAGCAGAGTTGGTTTTAAGAAAGTTTTAGTACTTTAGTTTGTGTTCTGTCTAGGACTCTAAAATGTTGGAGAACTGACAGTTTTAGAATGTGATTCATCTGATAAAGTATGGATGTCTAATCTAGGATGAAATCACTGCTCTCTAAAAGATGTTTCTTCCCTTCCCATTGACTATAGAAAGAACTGAAAGTAACCGGTTCACATGTAGATATCTGTCTTGTAAACATCCACATTTAGCCAAATGAATTCACAATAGGGGAGACTGTGCACATTTGAGAAAGTTATTTACTTTTTGTACTGTCAGATACCATTTGACTCTCACAGGCAGGTGAAATCAGTAGGCGTTTCCACTTTGGAGTACTACAGCTTTTGGATTATTTCTTTACTAAATTAGCAGCAGAAATTCCAGGAGTAAAAATGGAAAATCCGTGTCTTCCTTTGCCAAAAAATAAATGTTAATTGTGAGTAATGGAACCAAGTCACCTTCCTGACCTATGCTTTTACATGCCCATGAATCTTGCATTTATTTCAGCTCTGTCTCATCCCTTTCTGACTACGATATGGTCCAACTTCAATATGATGGCCATAGAACTTTAAAACAACAGCAAGCTTAAAATAAAAAAAGAATAATTACCTTTTCACTCAACAACACTCAACTCACATGATCAAGCTGTCAGATTTACTACCATAGAATGCTGTGGAGATAAAAAGTATAAATGGGCTCAAAACCACATTTAAAGAAAAATTAAAGGGGTTTAAGAAAAGATTAGACACATTCAGAGAAGAAAATTCATTAAAGGCTTTTAGATACAGTGATGTGGACATGATGTTGATGATGTGGACAAGTTCTGGATCAGAAATGTCAGAGCCGTAGTGTGTTAAAAGTTGGGAGAACTATCAACTACCTTGCTCTTTTATTATTATTATTTTTCCTTTTTCTGCTTTATTTTTGCTCTCACCATTGTTTCTACTCAATTTATCAGAAGAGTGTTTCACCTAACAATATTGTCAAACTCAAAGTCTTTCCCAAATGAAAACGATGTGGAAGTGAGACGCATGTAAATGCAGATGTAATAAATGACAAGAAAAAAAGAAAAAGAAAAAAGATTCAGATGAGGTCAGAGATTCAAAAACCATCAGGAACTCAAAACAAAGCACTCTGATAGTTCAAATGCTATTGAAAGGCATTTAAAAGACAATGCAATCATCAGGTACGGTCAACATGGGTTCACAAAGGGAAAGTCCCATCTAATTTGTTTGATATCCTTCTGTGATAAGGTCACTTGCCCAGTGGATGACAGGACAGGAATGTGGTGGATGTACTTTTTCTGGGTTTTAGCAGAATCTGGAAGAGCCAGAGAAGAGTCTTGAACCTGATATACTCAGCTTGTATGTGAAACAAAATTTCCCTTGTGGCCTAGAAATCACATGTACAGATAATCTCTTCAGGTGCATGTGTGCCCAGAATTTTTTGAAAAAGCCTCCAGACTTTCTTGTGCTGATTTTATTAACATCACCACTAATTTTCAATAATACCTAGGTGGGATGGACAGACTATATGAAGCAGTGGTGCTTAGTAATAATTTTTAATTTGTGAGTGGAGAAAGATTTTATTTACATTAAGAGGTGCCCTGAAGGCAACCCAAAGAATTCCTGGGACAAATTTCCAAAGCTGAACACTAGAAAATAGAGGAAAGAAGAAGAAAAGGATTATTCTTCCCTGGGATTTGAGGTACAATATTCTTAGAGGAAACAATGCTCTTCATAAATTTTAATATAAAACTCTTGGGTACATACAAAAGTGCTTATGGTCATATCAGAGCTCTTGGGAGTAGGAGAAAGAAGAGTCATCCAACATGTTTCAGGCCATGCTACCTCTATTGTACATGAGTCTCTGCAGGACCCGAGGGTTGTGACCTGACCCCTATAGTAAAATAGGCTCATCCTCTTCTAGTAAACAACAAAGACCATGTGCAAACTATTATTCTGAAGTTTCACAAAATTTTTACTCTACGGTTTGGGTTGCTTTGGGAAATGATTTTGTGTCCTGGCCTTAAGTTTAGTCCACGTGGCTGGAAGAGAAGGGTGAGTGACAGAAAGCTAGATTCCAAGAGTGGTGGATCTGTACATAAGCACATGGTACATTGGGCAAAACATAGAGACAGAGATCTGTCTTCTCATCTGTTTACAGATATTAGACCAAGTATCTAAATATAAGAATTAAGAGAACTTTAAAACAGGAAGGAAGATTCTGGGGAAAAAAAAAATAGTTAGAGGTCCCCATCATCTAGGTGGGATGTGAGAAAAAGGTTCTTGAGTAGTAGAAGCAAATTTCCAGAGGAGTTTTTGTTTAATATAGGGGGCAGACAATGTAATTTTATGTTGTCATAGTTCTGCCGTTCCAAACTGAATTTTGTGACCTAATCCTAAAGCTGAAATGATTTGGTTAGTCTGAGTCATCTACTCATCCAATATGTGTTGACTGTCTCAGCTTCCTGCTCTGTAATTTTTGCTGATCATTACCATGACAAAGACAAAAATTTGCCAAGCTGGAAAGTGTCTATTAATTTATGTGGTACTGTAAAAATTTCTTATACGTGCCTAATTTGCCATCTTCACAGAAAAGCATAGCAGTGCTATTGGCAAGAGACTTTGCATTTTTTGTATATCATGTGAAAAATATTCCCCTCTCTAAGTATTGAAGGGCTTAATAGTGTCAGTGTTGCCAAATGCTACTGGAGAAGGAAGTAGAGCAAGTGTAATTTTCCACAAAGGTAATGAGACCTGATTAACAAAGTTGCAAAGCTGCCACTAGCAAGCCAAAAGAAAAAAAAATCTAAAGAAATTGATTTAGTGATGGTTGTTCCTACCTGCTGTTGTCTGGCTTAGACTATGGTCTTGTCATTGACTTCTGTGTTGTAATTTAATTATAGAAGTTCATTATTTCTGGATAGCACCATCCTTGGAGCAACATACTAATATATCATCGGCTGTTGATGATCACAAATGATGGATCACACTAATATATCATTACCATTGTCACACAGGTAGCTTTTCAGATTAATTTCATCAGAGCACTGACCTGTGATGTTGATGTATTACTCAAAGGATAATTTTGATAAGAACGGGTCTTACATCATTTCAAATTAAAATGTTATTTAATTTATCTAAAGCTTAATTGGTGTACCTTCAAATAATATAACTGACTGACCAAAGCAAGTGTTTTCCTAGAAAATGTGGACAAACGTAATACATCAAGGGTAGACTATATAGTCAAACCACAGAGAAGCTAGAGCTACTGAAGCAGTGAAATGCAAGATTTCTTACAAGTCTTGTATTGTTGAAGTAAAAGTGTTAGAAGTATGCAAACAGTGCAAAAATATTAAATCAAACTTGACTTTCATTAATTGAAGGTACAAAAGAAGGTAAACCCCTGCAATATATATTTAAAAATTGCAGTAAAATAGAATATTTACTATTAAAATTTCTTTTAAATTTTATAACTCAAATAATTGTGATTGCTTGAGTAAATTTCAGAAAAACAGAGAAAGCAACTTGCTTTTAAAAACCTTTTTGTCATGCTTCTTATATTTCTTAAGGAAGAATGGAATTTTAAATTTTGGATAAACGTATTATTTTATGGGCTTATTTTTTATTGGCTTCTTTTTCCAAGCATCTATCCTTTTATCTTAATCAAGAGGGGCTCATTGACTTTCATCTCTCCAGTAAAAATACATCTTTTCCACACAGGTGTTAGTTGTTCTGAACTCCATTAGCACAGTACAAAGCATCCATGGTACCTCCATATCGTAAAGGTTGTGTGCAGTTCTGGTCATTCTTTCTTCAAAGAGAAAACTAGAGAAAGGATGGTAAAAGAAGGTCAGCTTTATGATAACTTCTGTATGGGGAGAAACTTAAGAGGCTGGGACTTGGAACATGGTGTTTATGAAGAAATAGACATCTAGAAAGGAAGGAATGTTTCAATAGCTGCACCAGAAATAAAACTGCCTACCATTTTTCTTCAAAGAACAAGAGAAATATGCAATAAAATTCCCAAGCATTATGCTTAAAACAGGGAAAGAAGTATACTTTTTCTTACAGCACCGTTAAGTCACGGAACAAAACACCACAGAATGCTGTGAAGACACACAACATAAATGTGTTCGCTAAAAGACTTAAACAAATTGTAACTGAGTTCAACTTTTGGCCCAGGAAATCTCTAATCTAGTAACTTCTGGAAAACAAGAACAATTTATTGCATACTTCTGCCCTTAAATATTTGCCTCATTAATGTTGTTCAACAGAGGTTGCTGGACTTTTGATCAGACCTAGTAGTGGCATTCTTAAACAGCACAAGATTTCTAAGTGATCAGTTTTTTTCTTATACTGGCACTTTAGGAGTCAGGCAACAAGTGCCTGGAATCAAGTCTAACAGCAATTAGATTCTGTTTTACTGAGGCCCATTAATAGATATCAGGACACAGATTTTCAGGAGTACATCTCAGCTTTTGTCTATGCTTTGTCATTAATTCTGTATTACTTCATTGGAGTGATTTCTGTGGTGCATTATGCTGTGCTTACTGAGTAACCATTTGCATTGTTTTCGTGAACACCCCAAAACTGAATTCAATGTTATGTGAGCTATTGAAAATAGATTGAATAATTGGCTTTAGACCAAGAAAGTAAGAACCTCATATGTAGGTTAATGATTTCTCTGTAACTGTATGGCAATGTAGCAGAAGATTCGGCGAGGAGGTTAGTTAAATGTAAATACGCTCAAGTGATTTGCACCTGTCTGTAGAAAAAGCACACACATCACACTAATTGTTTTACTGACCTTGTGTGCTTGATGAGTAGAACCTCTGTGTTAGATAACATAGGCCTGTGAGAAACTCTGGGCACCTTATCACTATGTCTGAGATTCCCGCTTTGTTGTGAGAAAGAGCAGGAGGCTGTGCCTGCCTGAAGCCTTGAAATACAGGTGAGCTCAGCAGGCCCAGTGATCTTCCAGCAGGGCTGAACTCACCAGCGCCTGCGTCCCCGCTGGTGTCACCTCTGCCTGGGAGCTCAGGTGCGACTTCGGAGATCCCCCAGTAGAGAGGTAACTAAAATAAAACTTGCTCTTTGCAATGCATTCGTGGCCTCTGGCTCTTCTTGCAACGTGCCTGTGTATGTGTACACAGTAACAAAAAGGCATTTGTGAGGACTTTTTGTTCTAGGTAAATACCTATAAGTATTTTAAAAAAATAATTAAGTATGAGTAAATTCAACAGAAATCAGAGATGATATACAAAGAAGAAAATATTTCTACTACAGTAAAAGAAAATTACTGAAAAAATGACATCCTGGGATTCCTTTTCTTATCTTTTAGTGGCTGAAGATTCAACTTAGTCACTTCTCTCTTCTTCCCCCTCCCTTACTAAACTCTAGGCTGAATTACAGAAGTTAACAAGAGTTTACAAATGAATACGTGGAAGAAACAGCTCTTTGAAATGATGTGTCTTTTACAGTTACTCTTTTTCAGGGAGAATCAAACCTGAGAAAAAGAAGTACTGCAGGAGAAGCTGCAGAGTTGGGGTTTATCTTGTACTGCTATATGTAAGAATATGCTAGTGAGTGAAATTTTCTGTATACAAAGCATATTATCTTTCGGTAGTGGTATATATAATCATTCCTTGCTATAGTCTTATTCCAATATTGTTTTAATTAATTCCAATATTAAGGAAGAAGATCATGTCTCTACCTCAAAGAGTACACTTATTTCCAAATGTAACATCTGTAAAAGAATGAACTGGGGAAGAAAATACCTATGATATTTAAACATCCAAATTTTTCTTTCTATAAAGGTTGCAGCCCTTTGGCAAAGTCGGAGTTTGAAGCAGCTTATATATAATCCAGAAATAATTTAAAAGCCTTAATACATTATAATTTGATGCCAATAATGATAATATCTAACAGGAAAAAAAAAATTAAATTGTCATCACTGATAGTAAAAACTTAAACAATTTTTTTAGCATCAACTGACATATAATTGAAGAAAACTAAATAAAATTCACCTCTGACACATAAAAGTGCACTGAATGTATAAAAGTAGCAGAAAGAGACATGCATCACTAGCCTCATCTCACCTGTATCTCCTGAAGTTTAACATAATTGTACCTAATTAGTCTAATCTAATTATGTATGTTTCTTATGCAATTAATGATAAGTCTTCATTCCAGGAAGCCATTACTCCTGCATTAAGAGAAGTAATATAATTGATTCTTTGAAGACTGGAATATCTGTTAATATGGAAAGAACTAGGCTACCAGTTTAGCCAAGTAAACTAGTTTTTCATAACTAAAATTAGGTAAAACAGATCATGCTGCTGGGGTGGTAATCTATTCCACACTGTTGATACAGGAGCTAAATGCCAGAACCTGTGAGATCCTGTCAATATAGGAAATAGAACTGAGAGAGGAGACATCTGTCTAAACATGTATGTCTCTTTTTAGAGTGAACTGAGTAGCACTTCAGAATTCCAGTAGGTTCATTGATTAGAAGATCCCTTTCAAGTCCAAAAATGGGAGCTTAGAGCTCTAGGTTACATGGAAACACTTGTACGTAGACATCCATTTTAAGGTGTCTGCAACCCCAATCAAATCTTACTCATGGGGCCTATTCAGTTGCTGAAATGCTGGCATCTACTGCCATTGGAGATATCACAAGATGTCCAAGTCATCTCCATCAGTCAACCTTACATAAAACAGGACCTAAAGGAGGTCCTTGCCTTTCTGCAGCAATAGCTGGATGTTAATTGAGAGTGACAATTCATTTCATCTCAAAAGAAACAGTACAAATGATAAAAAGGATGACACTATTGTCACCTGTTTCTGATTTTTCAATGTGAGACAACTTAGAGACACAAGACCTGCTTTCAAAAAGTTTAACTAAAGCATGCTAACTTTGACTGTAAACTGCAGACTGACATCTGAAAAATGTGAAACCAAACAATTTAAATCATGCCTTTACCTCCCTCTTATTCAAATACATCTCTCTCTCCTGCTGACTCTGTGCATTCTAAGTTAAAAATATAAATACAAAATGAATCGCACAAAAATGAAATTCAGGTCTTTCTGGAGACTTTTATAGTCTAAAAAAGTAGAAAATTCTTATATTAAATTAATCCTTGCTGAGCCTTGAGAATAACTTTCCAAATATTTTCAGCTGGAATGTATTGGTATGATTACAGGTCAGGAAAAGTCTTCCTGACTGGAGATCAGTAACCAGCTGTATTATATGACTTCAGCTAAACTAAATGAAATAAAAAGGGATATTGCAAGCAGTTTGGAATAATCTCAAGGAGCATTACACACGAGATAAAACCATATTTGTGTTAAAAATATTAACATGTACTGTACATGTATCAAAGTTCCTCTTTCGTCAGGGAACTGACTTTCTGGAATAAAATCAAAATTATTTCTTTGCCTCTTTCTTCCCTTCACTTTGTAGAAGGTTTAAATTTTTTAACTCTAATGACTGCATCAGATTAGAAAAAGTCTTCATGCCTGAAAGCAAATTTTATTGAGACTCAGGAAACACTTTTTGAGTGGCTCCTTTCCATCCTGTAGCATATTCTCAAAGATTTTCTGACGAAATGTAATATCTTGTTTGACATAGCAAACAAACAATGATTGAAAACATATATATAAAAGACTTACAGCTACGATATACCTCAAAGTCAATAAAAGGCACAAGATGAGGCTAGGCATTTACCTGCTCGCTTTATCAAGAAAACCAAAATCTATTTAAACCTCTTGCCAAGGTAGATGGTTCTCCTTGTAGGAAGACTTGAGAGCTTACAGAGAAGAAAAAAGTCTAGAATTCTCAGTGAATTTGATCAAGAAGAGCTTTGTCTACCATTCACAACTGAAAAATAACATATATTGCATGTAATTCTTAGAGGATACATTTTTCATTAGAGTCACCACTGACAGTCCCATTCTCTCATCTGATTTCCTTGCACCTTAGCTCTAAAGTATTCTGTGCTCTTTTTGAGTTAAGAAGGGTTTCCATAGCACTGGCACAGTCAGAATGAAAGCAGATTTTTCTTGCAAGCTGTAATAAAGGTCTAAAATACACTTCTCTGCTTTCCCATGGATTGTATTCGATGATCCATGTTCTCAAATAAGCAACTCAGAACTATTTTAGCCAACATGTAGAAATGAGAAGTTAAACCTCTTCTGCTGGGTATTGCAAAGAAGGCACATCTTCAAAAGTATCTAATAGAAAACAGATGATTCTGTATATTTTAACATGTCCCCATGGTATACAATCATCATAAACTAGCAATGCACGGTGTTCTCCATTTTTAAGAATACTGAAATAAATCAAATAATCTGTGGTAAGAGGTCATCAGCAGAATCCTGACAAACCTTAGACATCTACAGTGCTGACATCTATATCTGAACAAGGGATCTAGAGTTCTCTTAAAGGCAAAGACACTTGCAGGACAGAGAAAATTTAGTCCTAACATACTCTTAAAAACTGATTAAATAAATAAAGTTATTTCATTTTTTTCAGTTGAGTGTCTACTGGCTTGCATACATACTTACATATCTACGTAAGTCTTAGTGTACTTAGTTTGCACACATTACTTTCCCATCCAATGCAAGGCATTTTACTTCAGTTTTTGGTTTACTTTTTAAAAATGGAAATTCTTCTAGGTATGACCAACTCTGAATATGTTTTTTACATCTTGGTGTTGTTTTCATTGTAGAATATAGCTCTGAATAGCCTTCTGTCTTAATTAAATCATGGGAATAGATGTTCTTGAGGAACATTCTAAAACAGGAGACTCCATAGAGTTAAACTGGCTATACTAAACAACATTCTCATTAAATCTTAATGAAATAGATTGTCTCATTTGTGGATGTAGAACTTACAGTAACTGTTTAAGTCACTTGAAACAAATAATCTTTTGACATACAGATGTTGTTCATTGAGGGGCATGGGGGGTGGGGCTAATTGCTTAGTGTAGCCCAACATTAAATATTCATCAGTTGGAGAGTTTGCTTATGCTGGAATTAGGCTTTGTGGGATCCTATTGTAACTGTGACAATGTTGATTTTTTTCCAGATAATGATTAAAAAGATGATAAAGGATATTTTCAGCAAAGGGAAATGAAAAGAGTACAGATATTAGATTCTTCCTAAATTAAGATTAATCATGCAATGATTTTCAATTAAAAATACAATACATTTTTAGAGTTTTAAGCTTCACTGGATGGGGGTACATGGGCTCTTAAGGGGGTTTTGCTTGTTTATTTCTTTTTTTAATTAATTGGGTATGGTGCACTATGCTACTTCTGAATATTTCTAATGTGATGGAATATTTTTTTCTCAACGCTTACTAAATTGATCAATGGAAATGCCACAGAGTTAGGTTTTAATTCTCCCGTCTGATTATTTGTTTTAATGGCAAAACATTATTCAGATAGAATTAGAAGTGTTACTGGAATGACTGTGGTCTTATATTTTTGGAGATACTTGACACTTAACTTTTATAGCTGCTATGACTATATCACTAATGCACACAGAAATAATTGTTAACTGTCAAGAACACAATGTACTTCTAATCGTATTCCATCAATGACATGTGTTTTACATTGTTAAATCATTTTGGCTGAAAAACAGAGGCTCAGAATGGATTATAAAAATCTTATTCTTTCAGTTTCTTTGCATTATTCATAAATGCAGTACCTTGTCAGCACTTAGCCTGTAATCAAAACATAAATGATGTACGAATATTTTGTGTTCAAACTGCTTGTAGGATGTTCTTAAGTTACACAATACACTGCATTGTCTTTTTTATAATCAGTGTAACATTTTAACTATGTATGTCATAAGCTCTGTAAAAGCAAGACTGTCTACTGTTTCCTTTTTGTTCTATAGTTCAAAAGGATGAGTTGAAATTAAAGAAAAAACCACAAAAAATTCAAATATAAAGTCAAGAAGCTGTTTTTATCCTTCACCATTGTATCTCATTCACACTCATTATGCTGTTGCATGGTATAACTTGATATCATTTTCAAACTAACTCTCTTGAGCACAGTTTTGAGTGTTTCAGAGATAAATAACATCATGAATAAATACAAAAATGCCATGACAACCTTTTTTTGTGTGTGTGTGGTGAAGCAAAGGATTATCAAAAGTGACTTTTGGATTCTAACAGCTTGGAGTCTCTGACTGTGTGTTGAAAGCTGAAGAAAAAAAAGCAGTCTAGATTCTGGAGAAATTGTGAAGTAGTGAAGATAAATCAAAATTTAACATATTGTAATTCAACAAAAAGAAGAAAAAAGGGGGTGCCATGATTTACAATTGAAAATGTGGAAAGATAATTTTAAAAGTACATTCATCATCCCCTTCTATGGACAGGTTACAGAAAATATTCCTCCTGTTACACTAGGTGGCTTTTTTAGTACTTTCCAAGTTTTCAGCAGCAACAGGTAACTAACACAGTGCTTTCAGTGTTTAATTTTGTCTGGGGACACCTGAGTGCAATAAAATAAAACATAACCAGGAAACTTAGAAACAACTTCAACTTTAATTCAAGCTTTAACAGAATACTGTTTCTTGGCTTAAATTTGCCACTATGCATAAATTCAACAGAATGCACAAATTTTGCTGTATACTTTGCTTCATTAAGTTATGAGAATTAATTGGAATATTGTTTTTTTTAATGGCTTTTTGCACTCAAATAAATATCACATTTTTCTGCACCTTTGCCAGGAAAAAACCCCCTGAATCTGCTTTCAGTTGTGAAGTTTAATAACTTGTAATGTCCACAGTCCAAAATATTTTCAAATTAAAATGCCAATTAAATGTACTCTTGTTTCTTTCCCTTCCTCACATTGAAGCATTTTGGCAAAATATCTGCTAATAAGCTTTTGTTGAAAAATAGAATTTATTTGGTAGGATAGATACTCAAATTTAAATCAGTTTCCTATTCCAAGCATTTGGAATATCCTGCACTACGATATTCAAAGTGCAGAGTAGCATCTTTCCAAAATTACAACTTTTCGATAGTAATCAGACAAACACACATATGTATTATATATGAAATCTATATTGGGCTAAGTTAGTAGATTTTTTATTTAGTATTTATTTTTCCTTATTATTTTAGCCCACATGGGACTAGATACAGTACAAACACAGAACTAAGTGATGCTTCATTGTTTTTCGATTTCATCATCAAAATCCAAGACAAATTTTGTCACTCGATCTCACATCAAGAGGTTAGTTTGAGGGACTGTATTAAGTCAGCATGTGGTACCATTGAATCAGCAGCCTCACTGTTGTTGAGTCTTTACAGTAGCTCAGGGAATAATAAAGAGATGTGTTTTAGAAATATTTTGGAAGTACCTCCCAAATATGAGAAAATGTTTCTTAAAAAGTATAATAGTGAACAATTGAGACTGATCAGTTTGAGACTGGAGTCAAGAAAATAACAATGAATATTGTTAATACAGAGGGTAAGCCAAGACATTGAGAGGCTAAGTACCTTGATTGAAGCATGGAGTGAACAGGGAGCTTCAAAGGATTGAGTGATGCAGCCAAGGATATGGATTATGAATAAAGTTTTTGCGTAGTGTTCTGATTTGCAATGGACTGTGTTAGAAAAAAAAAATATATTCTACTAGTCAATAATTAATACAACATTCTGTTTAAATGTTTTGCTTGCAGGAAAAGTCTTATCTAAGAAACATTGTACAGTCTAGAATTGACACCTCCTACTTTCATAGAATTATAGAATCATAGAATGGTTTGTTTTTGAAGGTGCTTATGAAGATGGTCTAGTCCAAACTCCCTGCCATGGGATTGGACTTTAAGATTAAAACCTTTGTCCCTTGTCCTGTCACTACAGGTGTTGGTAGAAAGTATTCTCCATCTTTTTTATCACCCCCCTTTATATATTGAAAGGGCACAATAAGGTCTCCCCAGCGCCTTCTCATCTCCAGGCTGAAAAACCCCAAGTGTCTCAGACTTTCTTCATAGGAGAGGTGTTCCAGCCCCAATTTTTGTAGCCCTCATCTGGACCCACTCTAATAGTTCTGTGACTTTCCTGTGTAGGGGATTGAGAAGCTGGATGCAGGTGGGGTCTCAAGACAGCAGAGTACTGGGGGACAATCACCACCCTTGACCTGCTGGCCAGGGTATGGTTTGCTTTCTGGACTGCAAGCACACATTGCCACCTCATATGCAATTTTTCATCCCCGAGTACCCTCAAGTCTTTCTCCACAGGGCTGTTCTCAATCCATTCACCTCCTTGTCTGTACTGATACTGGAGATTGCCCCAAACCAGGTGTAGGACCTTGCACTTGGCCTTGTTGAACTTCATGAGGTTCACAAGGCCCACTCCTCAGACCTGTCATGGTCTCTCTGGATCTCTTCCCCCCAGTGTGTCAACCTGTAGCATATCAGCTGCACCACTCAGCTTGGTTTCATCTGCAAACTTGTTGAAGGTGCACTCAATCCAATTGTCTATGTCATTGATGAAGTTATTGAATAGCATTGGTCCTACTATGAACCCTTGAAGAACACCACTCATTACTGGTTTCCATATGGACATTGAACAATTGACTGTAACTCTTTGGACACAGACATCCAGACAGTTTCTCATCCATCTAACAGTCCATCTCTCAAACCCATGTCTTTCCCATGTAGAGGGAAGAATGTTTTGGGGGACTGTATGAAAGACCTTACAGAAGTCTAGGTAGAGGACACCCATAGTTTTCCCTTGTTGGCAGATGCAGTCACTGCATTGTAGAAGGCCACTAGATTAGTCAGGTATGATTTGCCCTTAGTGAAGCCATTTTGGCTGTCTCTTATTACGTCTCTGTCTTCCGTATGTTTTGACATGTCTTCCATCTGCTCCATGATCCTATCAGGCATGGCAGTCAGGTGAGTGCTGGAAGGCTGAAAGCCTGAGATGAGTGCTGGAGTAGTTTGTGAAAATACTCCAGTCACTACAATAACAAAAAGCTATTTTGCATCATGATCTCTGCCATATTTTAGAGAAAAGAAGTCAGGTCTACTTTGTCAGGTGCCTGTTTTCAGGGAAAGGCTGGACAGACTGGCTTCCAAGAAGACACAGGTACCTAGCTGCTATTATTTCTTTGCTTAGCCAGCGGAGAATGATGATCATCTAACATAGTAACTCCAAGTAATGAGAACTCATGACTGGTTGTCTAGGATCTTGTATTAGGAGACTTCAATCATTGCAATGAGGCTAGATGTCCAAAATCTATGCTTAACTGAGGTGTTGAAATTGTGGATTTCAGCCAAAATTCCAAACTCAGTCAATATACCTAATGGAGCCACTTTTCAATACCAGATAATGAGTTCCACAATGCTCTCTGCATAACCCTGGAGTATCCAAGCCATTCATAAAAGTCTGGGAAATGTGACACAGAAACTATGAAAAAGCCGTATCTCTAGGCGAGCATATGGGAGTCAAGCAAGGTATGCCAGAGCATCTCAAATATTATTAGACAGATATGTTTTTACAACTGAATTAAGTACTATTTCTTTTAAAAGCTTTAACCACCCTATAGCCACGCTGATCATATACACTTGTTCCTTGTCTTTAATTTCCTCTATCTGACATTGCATGAACGTAATACCAGATATGTTAGTGGGCTGAACCTTCACAGAATGCTGAATGCAATATTCTGGGGGATCTTGTGTATCTGATTTCTCTACATGTCTCAACAGAGATGCAACAGTATAACTCTACTGGCACCCTTCCTTGAAGTGGAAGTCATACTGTGATTTTGCCATGTCTATATGCACTCTGTGGTCTATACTCATATATATTAATATTTTAAAACTTATATATATGTGTACTGAAGCTGTCTAAAATCTGCTATGTTTGGAAAACAAATACCAAAAAATCTATTTTTTTAAAGAATTGCGAAAGTGTGCGAAAAATCTTGCCTAGCTTATGAGCATTCAGTCATACAAATTATATGTTAAATCTTCTGTACTATTAATGACTAATTACTAAAGGCAGAATAGGAAATTTAAGCTAAGACTGAAGGGTCAATGTCTTTCCAAGTGAAACAGATGTGACCTAGAGTTTCCATCTAATAAACTTAACTTAAAAATCTGGAGAAAAATCAAGCCTGGAACAAACAATGCTTGTCTGAAGAAAATAACCTTAAAATTGTATTTAAAGTGGATCTAAAATGGGTAAGTTATTTAAAATGAGAAAATGCTGCATCTAAAACACATTGCAGGGAGTATTAAATAGAAATAAGATACCAATATATTTAATTATATGCAATTAAAATATATTTCAACCCCCAAGCAACATTTCCCTTAAAAGACTACTTACACAGAAATAAAAAATCATAATGAATTCTAAAGACTCCAGTGGCATCATTTAAAAACAATGTAGTGAATTTATTAAATTTGACAGGGAAGATGAATATAATTAAATAGGAAAATGCTTACTTTGATTTGAGACCTTCTTTCAGAAGTCATGTATCACTGGTGTAGGGCAATTTTGTCTTTAACATGTTTACAGAAGAAGTACAAATACATTTTGTGGCAATGGTATCAGTTTCACTTAAACAGAGTCAACAAAGATATATTTAGTGTTAGCTAATTAAAGCAGGCTAAATGGTATTGTTCCCACTCTATTTGTTGGAAATGCATTAAGGAACAACAAAGAAAGATGTGCAATATGTACAACAGGTAGAAACAGATTCAAAATAGCCCTGGCCCCAGTGGTACACATTTTAAGTCTCTGAATTAAATATACTAGTGTAGGGCATAATTCAAAATTTGCCTCCTATGTAGAATATAGGAAGAATTTTGAAGTCACAATGAATCATAGAATTGTAGAACAGCCCAGGTTGGAAGGCACCTTGAAAGATCATGTGGTCCAAGATTTTGTGAGAAAGGAAGCCTTGATGATATTATCTAGCACCTTGTCCAAGCACATCTTGAAAACCTCCAGTGAGAGCCACTCTACTGTGCCCCTGGGAAGATTGTTCTAGAGAGACTAATTATTCTGAATATAGAAGATTTCTTTCTTATATTGAGATGAAACATCTCCCAGTGCAACTTTTACTCATTACCCTTTGTCTTCTCCATGTGGCTTCTTGTAAAGAGAGAGCCTCCATCTTCTTTGTAGCTTCCCTTTAATGCTGGAACACTGTAATGAGGTCCCCTCGTGCCGTGTTTTCTCTCTCAAGAAAAGACCTAACTCCTTTAATCTTTCCTCATAGGACAGGTTCTCCAGTCCTTTGATTATCTTTGTGGCCTTCCTTTGGAGCCTTTCCAGTCTGTCTGTGTCTTTTTTGAATCGTGGGAACCAGAACTGGACACAGTAAGTACTTCAGAGTGGACCAGGATGATCACATCCCTATCTCTGCTAGCGAACCTGATAAGAAGGCCTCATTTTTCAGAATGCAAGAAGACTGAGAAGAGATTAGGAGACAAAGTTTTTGTGCATTTACCTGATATAAGAGTGGAAGGGAAGAATATAAAAATAAAAGAAAACTGGAAATGTAGAGATTTTATTTTAATAAAATGGTAGGATTTACCTTCTGATTTACTAATATACAGAATCAATGCTATTCTTGTACATTAAACTATTCAAACTTGCTTGCTATGCATAAAATTGTCAGCGTTACAGTGCAACCTCAAGCAATTTCTTTGCATCTATGGACTGGCACAAAATACAAATGAAATGTTACACAGTTCAGCAGGATGTGATATAATTCTCTTACTGTGTTTTAGAAAAAATGCAAATAAATGTTTATGGCAGGAAATTGCTAACTAGTCATTGTCTGAACTGTGTTTCTGTTCCTTAGAATGATTTGTATTTCGTAGAATCAAATAAAAAATTCTCAGTTCAGTAGTTTGCCACTTTGTATTTAATATTTAATGATAACTGTAAACAAACGTCTAGATTTATACTACATATCTATATATAGATTTGTATTCTGTAGATTTACACAGGCAGATACAGGTACCTGAGACTTCTGAATTACTCTGTATCAAACATTGGTTTTCTTAAACTTTAAAGGCTTGTGCATTTGGGATCTTTCAGAAAAAAAATAGCTCAAATTATCTTTCAGAGTAAATTAATTAATACTTTTGTTCATATTTTTATAGTGAATTACTTAGGCCACTTAATAAATTTAGATAAATTTTATTTCTTTTGATATGAGCTTAATGTTGTGTAAGTAATCCACTATAAATTCATATTCTTAGTTAGCTTGAATTTATTTTTCTGAGCCTCCCTATATAGCCACATCCAAGGGCAACATCTAGAGTAAACTGAGGAACTCTTTATAGCATGGGTGGGGATAACTGTGCTATAGTGTTAGTCTACTGAACATAGGCAGCTACATTTTGTCCTGGAAAATATGAATAAATTTGGTCCAAGTGTATAGTCCACTGCAATTTTGGTTACAATAGACTTTTTTACTAAGAAATTCATAGTTAATAATACACTGTTGTTGTAAAATGAGCGTTAAGTTCAGTCTCATTAAAATTTTACACAAGAAAAGTATGATACTTTCTAAACTTTTTTCATATTTGAAGGTAACTGGTAAAAATATTTTCAACATTCAGGTACTTAAAATGGTACTCAAAATTTCTATAGAACTCAGATACCTTTAGCCATAGCAGCCACTTGTGAAAATTTCAGAATCTGCTTATCACTAGATCGTACTATGATTTCATCAAAGGTAAAAAAAAGAAAAAAGATTATTTAACAAGAAAAAAAATCTGGTTTTCTCCAGTTACAGTAAATCCAATTAACCACTGGTGCTGTTTGCATGTTTTTCTTTCATGTATGGTACTGAGACAGATTATTGTTTACAAATGTTCCCTAGAGAAGATGTTGTTCTAAAAACAGGTAAAGGGAGTTAAGGTGCTTCTGGTAAATCATCTGTGACCATCCAGACAGACAGTTTTTGTAGTTTTCCAGTTTCTGCAACCTGATTCTGTCCTGTTTTCTTAATAATTAATCCCCATGCTACTAAATGTCCCAAGGTTTCTTCCTCGCTCTGGTTACTAGATGAGACTTCTACTTTATGCAAGAGGATTTTGCATTCTGGCCATCCTGCCCCTATGAGGGCTTTAACTTTTCTTGATTTTCAGCATTATTTACCTGCCATTGACTACTATGTCTGACTTCTAGCTGCTGGTCCAGCAGGTGCAGTTCTTCTGTAACCTGTGTGTCAGATATTCCAGGTGTCATAGATGTCTCGGATGCTTAGAAAATTTCATATGGCCGTAGATGAATATACTTGAGCAGCTAAACATATCCCCTGGAAAATAAGATTATCCCTGCAATTTAGGCAGAAATTTGAGGATGAGACAAGCTCATTTATGCTTACGTGAGCTCAGAAACTGTGTATGCTCATTTGTCTTTATTGACTACAGTGGGAGATTAGGGTGGCTACCTGAGATTTAGACATCTAACTTCGGGTACTTGAGATTTCATATATGAATTCTACATCCACCTTCCAAATAAATGCTGAACTAATCTGGCTACTCTAACATTATGTTCAGAATAGACATTGAAATACACCAGGATATTCAGAGAACCAGAATACTGTTCACAAGTTGACATAGTTATTAACCCCAATTTGTCACACTGCTCACATCGTTTATAATGCTTTTCATTGTTACAATGTCTTGTGTTCTTCAGTATTGTGATGAAAACCTGCAGAGGGAAAACAAAACAAAACAAACCCAACCCAAGCCTGCAAAAACTGAAGAATGAAAGGCTCCAGGGAGAGTTGTCTTGGTGTAGAATAATTAACACAAGGTATTTCAACCTTTCCTAGCTTTTCCTTTGTTGAGTCAGGCTAAGAGTTATTTATAGTGATATCATATCATATCATACATTTTGGAAAGGAGTTATGTTCAGATATGTAATACATTGCAATAAGATTCTTGAAGCTGGTTTTGCTAACTCTACAGGTGTGTCAGTGCACTAGTCTGATGAAAGAGAAATTTCTGAAACATCACCATTTCCTTAGGTAGCTGAAGAACTGACAAGAGCATGTTATGTGTCACTTATCTCCTTTATGGTCTATAGGGAGGTCCTTTGAAACCATTGTGATGCAGTAGACAAATCTTTAGACTTCACTCTCTCCCAGGAGGAGAGAGAAAGGTGGATGAAAGTGAGTTTTTCATATTAGGGCCATTCTGATAACAAAGAAGTTAGGACTTAGGTATCTGGAGCTTTTGTCTCCACCCATAACATTAACGAGTTCAGCTGATATTTTTTTAAGTTTTAGATTTTCTGTTTGCTTTTTTTTTTCTTTTTTCAATATAGAAGCTATGAATATCTACTTCGGCAAATTTGTTTCAACCCTTATATTTCTTCCACTTCCAATCAGTTATGACCTTGACCTCACTACACCTTGTTTGTTTTAACTGACTTTAATTTTTCTCATAATAGTAGTTTGTCTGGATTCAGGATGATAAATGATCATAAACTCTTCTGCTTTCCTGATATCAGCTTTGATTTAATTAGAATTCTACTAGTTAAACTAATGTAGCTCTGGCTTTTTGTTATGCTTGTCATTGATTAGGTGTTGCGGCTTTTCAGTAGTTAAAGAGGACTCATAGGAAAGAAGGAGAGAGATTTTCTATGAGGACCTGTAGTGGTAGTGATAGGACAAGGGGCAATGGTTTTAAACTGAAAGAGGTTAGATTTAAATTAGATATAAGGAAGAAATTCTTTACAAGGAGATTGTGAGACACTGGAACAGGCTGCCCAGAATTGTGGATGCCATAATTGGAAGTGTTCCAGGTCAGGTTGGATGGGTCTTTGAGCAACCTGGTCTAGTGAAGAATGTCCCTGCCCATGGCAGGGGTGTTGGACCAGATGATCTTTAAAGGTCCCTTCCAACCAGAACCATTCTATAATTATATGATTCTATATTCTAAATATCTCCTGCTTTAAACATTACAGAAATCAATGTCACTCAGATTGTCTCAAATGTTTTAATTTGCATGTGTGTTTGTATGTGGAAGTACACCCAGTTTGGTGCACTCAGTGATTAAGTCCTACCTCTGTCTGCTCATTTGGATCAAGATTTTAGTTTGCATTTTTAATGTTCTTGTAAGACAATTAACTTCAATGATAGTACACAGGCAAGCAGAACAAGTTGCTCAGTGATGTTTTAAAGCACAAGACCAAATTGCACTTCTCGTTGGGGAAGACAGGAAGGGGAAATTGCCCTGTATACGAGTGAGTAGCAGGAATGCATGGAGGTCTGCCTAGGAACAGAAGTTGAGCCAGCTGAGAGCTTGTGGGTCAGGATTAGAGGGCAGTCTAACGTGTTGTTTTGTGCATCTACTATAGACCATCTGACCATGAAGAAGAGGTTAGATGAGGCCTTCTGATGACCAGAAGCCTCATGTTCATAAGCCCTCATCCACCAACAATCCTGATATCCGCTGGAGGGACAACCTAACAGGACACAAGCAAATCAGAAGGTTTCTGGGGTACACTGATGACAACTGCTTGAGACAGGTGGTCACGGAGCCAGTTAGGGGAAACATTCTGCTAAACGTCATCTTCACTAACAAGGAAGTGCTGGTCAGAGATGAGAAGGCTGGAAGCAGCCTTGGCTGTAGTTACCATAAGATGGTGTTTACAATTCTGAGAGAAGGGAGCAACACAAACAGCAGGATTTCAGTCCTGGATGTCATGACGGCAGATTTTGGCTTGTTCAAGGATCTGTTTGGAAGAATCCCAAGGGATATGGTCCTGGAAAAATGAGGGGTAGAGGACAGCTGGTTGATTTTCATGGATCAAGAATAATTCATCCTGATGAGAAGGATCTCAATAAAACACAGAAAGATGACTGGATGGGTGAACAAGCAGACAAGTAGATTCTGACTAAACTTAAACGTAAAAAGAAACATATAATAAATAAATTGCAGAACAGGGCCAGGAAGAAAAATAGAGACACTGTCTGAGCATGCAGGAATGGTGTTGAAACGCATAAAATACTCTTTTTTTTTTTTTTTTTTTTTCTGTAAGGGTGGTCAAACAGTGAAACAGGTTGCTCTAAGAGGTTTTGGAGTCTCCATCCTTGGAGACATTCAAAATTTGACTGGATGTGGCCCTGGGCAACCTTCTCTACTTGACCTTGCTAGATTTCCAGGAATAACTTCCATCCTTCACCATTCCGTGATTTTGTGACTCTAATGCTGTACTCATATTTAGCTTTTCTTGACCCAGGTGGAGTTAGACTCTTCATGTAGAAATACTAGAAAATTCAGGCAATAAGCCATAAGTCTCATTTTATAGTCACATACGTAGCCATATGCTGTTATACTTCCACTCCTCTCTGAAAATACATATTAATATTTTATTCAAAATTAAGTTAATATAGAAAAATGAGAGAGGAATGAAAATGTGAATATGAGCTATCTGATTTCCTGCTGGAAAATACAGAATAAGGTCAGCAAAACTGCTAAGGTCTGGTAAGCGGCTGAGTTATTAACAATGACAAATTGCCAACCATATTGCATTTTATTGTATATGTGACACGTTGCAGGAAATTCCTGCTCCAACACATGCAAAATGGAACTGATATAACGGCATCGTTCCTTCTTGTTTTGAAAACCCAATCTATCCATATTCAGCCAAATTCCATACACCATGTACCACTTTTAACAAACTCCCCTTCTTTTTTTTTTTTCCTGACTCTGAAGTCCTCATAGTTTCAAAGTTTTTTGACACTTTTAGAAACGTGTGGCAAAGTTACTGGGATCGTTAGGAAAAATTCTGCATTTCCAGTTCAAATATAATTCTAAATTCAGGCTGCCTAAGTAAATTCATTGACACCAGAGGCAGAAATATGTATGTTTTATCAAAACAAGGTAGGCCAAATGCAAAGAGGAAGCGTTGTGGTTTGATCTTGCTTTCCAAAATAGGTCAGAGAGACATCCTCCAGCACAGCACACATTGTGTGCTTCAAATAGATGGACTGCAACTCAGAGAACCAAGGTGTACTCTTGGTGGTCTGAGTACAAATGGTGCCTGATACAGGGAATTGACTAATTAACACTTGACTAATCAATACTTAAAGAACTAACACTTAAGGAGCTAACGCTTAGAGAGCAAACCCTTAACCCACATCACTTAGAACCCTTAACCCACGTTACAATTGCCTAGCTTTGCTTAGCCTTGTGTAAGAGAAACAAAAGTTTATTGATGACTTTACAGGCCTTGCAGGGAGAAAAAATCTTGAATGCATCCTTGGTGCATCCTTGGGTGGATTAGATAACTAAAACTTGGGCACAGGACAGGAGATACACCAGTTCTAACCAACTCAGCAGTCTGAGTCCCAGCCAGCTCATCACACCAGGCCAGAGGTGAACATGTACAGAGAAGATGACCCCGGTCCACGATCACTGCGCAGGCGCAACAAGGAGGGGCCAAAGGTGGAGACTATGGAAATGATTTCCTGGAACTCATTGTAATAAGAACCGCCTTCTTGGGGACAGGTTATGAATATGTATAGGCGTTCCTAGAACTTTCATGAATATGTAACACTTTGCAATATTTAACTAAGCTCACAGCTACTGGAAATTTGCACACGTCTTTGGTGAAAATTATTTCCCCGTGTGTCCAGTGCTGAAATAAACATGCCTGCTTTACAATCTTACAGGTTGTAAGGTCATTCTCCGTGCGTCAGTGCCCGCGGGGAGTTATGCAGGTAGTCTAGATGTCATTTTGTACCGATCCAGCATGTGTCGAAGACATCTCCTCTCATACAAATGTCAGAAAAGCTATGGGATTTGAGGAGTTGGTACGCCTCCAGTCTTGTGTACCCTTTTGAACTAGCACAGTGCTTGATTCTTGTGTGGTTGGCATTTAAAACTTTTTTATTCAGGATACCAACATGTAGTTCTATGTAGTAATGCTGCACTCATTTACTTTAATGAAAAATCTGTGCAAATTGAGTACGTATATTTACTTTATTTTTTCAAAGCAACACAATAACAAATCCATGTAAATTGTACATATATTGTTCTTATTTTTCTGGTGTGATGAAATTTATAATAAATCTGGCACTTTATTCTTCCTATTGTATAAATCTTTAGTGTTTCTAGGTCTATAAGAATGAGGATTTTACACTAAGCAACAAAAAAAAGATACAATATTTTTCCAATTTATATATTAAATGCCCACTTCATTGACCAAACGTATTGATTTCTTCAGAGCTTTCTGTAATTTTCATTTGATCTTCCATATTCAACTCTTATTCTAGTTATAAAAATAAGTGTGCTTGTCCTGGTTTTGGTTAGAACAAGACCAATTCTCTGTTAGTGAATTTTCCTTTCAGCCAAGTTCTTCTAAGTAACTACATTTTGCTGATGTTGGCTGCATGTTTTTCCAACAGTGTTAGCTCCAGAGCTGATAATGCCCGATGTTTACAGTTTTACTGAGCTAACAGTAGGAATGGTATGTAGGACAGACCCAGTTTTATCTTTTGTTGCTATAGCAGCCAAGGTCATATCCCACATGGTTACGTCCCACAAGTGAGGAGTTGTAAAGCATCATAGTTGCAGGGAGAAGCAGACAGAATAGGTGACCCAAATTGACCAACAAGGTATTCCATGCTATCCACGTCATACACTGTTTAAAGCTGGGAGAACAAAAGGGTCTCGCTCTGTTTGTTCATGGCCAGCATGGAGGATCCTGCCTGCTCTCCTGCCTGCAATCCTGATCCTGGTTCCAGCCCGTCCATCCCTGAATCCAGTTCCTGTCTACTCCGGAGTCCAGTCCAGGACTTCCTGGTGTCTGCTCTGCAGCCACTGGCACAATGCCAGTCCCACAGCAGGGACTCAGCACAGCCACTGTGCTACCCCTGGAAATTCAGTATTGGTTTTGTATATTTTGCATTATTTTCTCTGATTATTACCATTATTAGTATTATTAGTAAGGCACTTTTTTTTTTTTTTTTAATACTTTCCATCTTGCAAGTCTGTCTCCCTTTTTGTCCTATTCCAGGGATTAAACGAGAGCATTTGCCACAGTTTATTGTTGCCCTGCAATAAACAATGACAATGCCTAAAAAAATTAAAAAGTTAAATAATGCTAAATGCATTCCTAGTAAAATTACTCCAGATAACTGGAAGCTTAAACTATTCTAAAGAGGACACCAGTATATACTCTCTAAAACTAATCATAATGAATATTTTACAAAACATTTCTATCAATATGTGCTATGTAATTGAGATCAGAGTCTGGGATTTCATCTTTGAACTTTTTTTTTTTTCATTACTGTGAGTTTTTTGGATTTAATAAATATATATTTCTCCCTACAGGAATAATAGGAGTAACAACAGTGTTGAAGTGTTATTTTCATACAATTTGTTATTTAATATTTGGTTGGGTTTTTTAAATAGAGCTATTCCATTATTATTAAAATTCTGTAACACCTTTCATGTTCAAACCTCTAAATACGGATTATGTTTTGGAAATGGAATTACAGACTGATGAGACATTTCATTTATAAAACTGCTGACAGAAACATAACTGTGGCAATCTGCCTGTAAACCTTTATTATATTATGATATACTGTACTTCTATTAACCTGAAAATGGTCAGAACTGTTGGGTTATTTTTTCCCTCATGAAGGGATGGAGCTCTCTTTTTTTTTTTCCTTCGATTTGTTGGATTATATTTATTGGCCTAGATCATATTTCTCGAGAAACATGCAGTACTATTAGCCTGCATGGAATAAGTGGTATCAGAATAGTAATGTTAAAAACCCCAAATAGCTTACTGTGATAGATACACTTGACTCCCCCTTAACCAAACCAGCAGCAGTTTGGTACCAGCTCCAAAGAAGGAAAAGGTGAAGTTTTACTAATCACAGATCACTGGATAAGCCCAATTTAAGTTTAACATTAGCCACATAGTTTAAATAAATACATTTTGAATAGAATGAATAACTTAAAATTATAAGTCTTGATTTTTAGTATACTCTCTGCTTTGCATTACTTAGTAAGCTATATTTGCTGAACTCTGAAACTGTATGTTGTAAAGTTCTGCTCATATTTACCAAACTTGTGTCTACTTGAGCAACACGAGGCAGCTACAAGCCATCAACACCACCTGCAAAGAAAAGTCCTGTTTTGTACCTTACTGAGCAAAACAGGATCCACTGGAGCAAAATAACACCTTCAAGGCCAGCACAAAGCAGCTACAAACTATCAACATGATCTGCAGCTAAACAAGATAAGGGCCTGTTTGAAACCAGTGAAAGAATCCAATGAGATACAAGAAGACCCCAGACTCAAATATTGCTATTGGACAGAATCATCACCTCAGGGGTGGGTAAATAGCCTGTAAAGCTATAGTTACCCAACACAGAGGAGTCTAGGTGTGACTGGATCCAAACTTAGTCCCAGACTTGGTCAATGGATTACGTCTAAGAAAGCGAGGGGCTCCATTCTGAACCTCGTGACTCAATGGGAGGGCCTCCCCCTACCCTTTCACATTTCCTGTCCCCATATAAATCACTCTAAAATGACTCTTACCTAATTCTCTTTGACATATTTCCTCCATGCAGTAAGTAATAGAGTGAACCTTGCCATCGAGCTCAGTTAAGTCACACTTTTCTTTAAGTGATCTAAACACTGGTCTGTGGCAAGCAGGACCTTAAATCACTCATCTGTGACACTTAGTGATTAAGATACTGACGTGTTCATTTTAGCTGCAGATGTAAATTCATATGGATGTCACAAAACCCGGGCTCGTTATGCAGAATGCTATTGGTGTTCAAGAAGTCTTTTGTAGGAACCCCAATAATATTGAGGGTGGAGACAGAAGACTGATGTACACAGACACAGAGAGAGAGGTAGAAAAAGAGGAGGAGGGGGAGGCTGGAGACTAGACACTAATGTTCCTGAGCATCAGCTAGAGGCCTGTTCAAGGCTTTGCCTTTGTCACTGGTCATTACTGACACCTTGGGAACTTGGACACAGTTTTAGAACTCCCTTTTGGCTGAGGTTGCATGCTGCAGAAGCTCTCTTGACTTCCAGCTCTTCAAGGAACCAGATTCATTCAGCTTTGCCCTCATCATAAGGCTTGACTTGCTGGTCATCATATTTCTTTGCTGTACAATAAAATAGCTAATGGTTATAACAATTGAACGATGGGTCGAAAAGCATAAAAGGATGTTCAGCTGTAAGTAAAGAAGGAAGTGGTGAACAAAAACACATAGAGACACACACCTGGCAGAAAAGGATAATGGAGACAATGCCAAAACCTTATATTATTAATTGAAGGGCCATTGAGAAGCTCCAGGCACAGCTTTGGACAGAGCTAGCCTGCTTTTTGCAGCTGACACGAGAGGGGAAAATAGAGATATATGAGGATTTTGGATATCTGAAGGGACCCTGTGGGACCATGCAAGGATTATGAAGAAACATTTAGGGGAAAGGCATCAAGGACAAACAAAGGAGGAACAGTTAGAATGGGGTATAAAAGGGGCTAGTCATGTGTAAACCTGTCTGACTGAACCGTGGGCATGATCACCCCAGTCTCTACTGTCCTTTTATCAAATTGTTTCTTAACAATCTTTCTGCATAATCTCACTCTATATCCTATGTATGTCAGTGCTGCAAGGGCTCAATGCCAGCTACTGGGGGGACCAGTGCGAGGGGACTGGGTGCCAACTCCTGGGGTCACACTGGGATTGTGGGCATCCGTGGCCTGTCGTGCCAGTTACTGGAGCCAGTGGGGTCTTGGTGTCAGCTACTGGATTCAGTGAGGTCTTCAACTTCCAGCCACTGGGGTGGGAGCACTGTCTGTCCCAAAAATCAGGAGGCCCCAGTCTGGGGTATCAGGTGGGTGGATGGTGCACACTGGTATTCACAGTGACCCGTGAGTCTGGGGTGCATGTGGGATGAGTGTGTCAGTGCTGCATGTGTGCAGCAAGCACCCAGCTGGACCAGTCGGTGAGTTGAGGACTCATGGGGTTGGTAAGTGGGGCTGGGATCCATGCAGGGATGCTGGGTGGGCAGAGGGGCTGTGCCAGTGCTCGGAGGACCCATGAATGTGCACGTGCCTGTGAACCTGGAGAGTGAGGTGTGTGCACTGCACTAGTGACCTTCTGCCTCTGCCAGCCCAAGAGGAGGAGGGGATGCGGCTGCCTGTGCCTGTGTCTGGTGTGAGTTCGGAATGTTGGGGCTGCTGGCGGCAGCACCTTGTCTGTGGCCAACTGTATGACCAGCTATGGTCGTGTCAATGTGCTGCTTGTGTGTATCCAGGATGCACACTCAGTCTGTTTCTATCTATTTGGCCTTCCTTTTGAGTAGCTCACTGAGTTGTGTGAAACCTACACCTCATTTCCCATTTTTGTTCCTTAGGAACCCTGAACAAAAATTCAAAGTCTGGAGCTAACCTAAACTGGAGGCATAGCAACACTGAACTTGACTGCTTAAGTTTTTGGAGCTGCTGCTACATGTCTAAAGAGGAAATTTTTAAGGGCTCATCTCAAATGGGTGTGCTCATCTGAAAATGAACACAGGTAGCCCAGACTTCTTTTTGTTCCTCAATCATGAATATCTAGAGCCATCAGAGTATCCCTGCACTAGCTTGAGCATGACTGAGGGCTCTCAGCTGCCACCCTAAAATGGCCTGGTGTCCCAAAGGCTCTGAGTGACAGCTCTCAGCTCCCTGGGGATGTCTCAGATGCCCTTCAGCCTCATCAAGTATGAGATGCTTATGAATAAGCAAGTGAAGTGCTTCTCTAGCATGTATGCCATTTTGGATAGCAGAAACCTAAATATAGGTGAGTACTGACCAAACATTGTGGTGCAATTACTTGTAAATCCATAAGTATCTAACATCATACGAGATGTGATGTATTGGATGCTCTGCCTGAAGTCCAGCTGCTGCTTCAGTACAACACAGCTCTCCTGAAGATACTGCAGCACATCTCATAGCCATGAGTAGACATCTCATATAAACCAGGGAGTCCAAAAGGGCAGTAGTGCTTATATTTAGCCAACCATATTGAGCCAGACTGTCTAATTTTAGGTGAGAAGGATAGTTGTATAGACTCCACTGAACCGATCTCATTGTGTAAGGATCTTAGATTCTTCTCTCGTATGTATGTCGTATGTAGACATGAGTGTAGTTATTTAGTGTTAAGTGCATACAGTCTACAGTTGAATTCCACCTCTGGAAGGATTTTCAGAGTATCTATCTATCTATACACCTAAAGCTTTCAGAATAGCTGCTTGAATACTTCTGAAAATTCAATTTGGCATGTAATTAAACTTAAATAAAAATGAAATTTAAATTATTTAAAAACATCCCTGACTGAAAAAAATAAACAGCCCTTATTTTTACTTTTTCTGTTTAATTTTAATTTTTGATTGTAATTTTAGCACATTTTTAGAGAAAAAATCCTTATTTAAAAACAAACAAGCAAACCAAAAAACCCCAAAACAATGAAAACTGGAAAGTTCATTATCTCCAACTGTACTTTGATGCTTGTTTTTAAGAAGCTTTCCCATTTCTTTTTCTAAGCTATATCACGTTTCACTTGTTTGCTTTGCTTATCTCAAGTAAAGGGTTGGAAATGGCATATTACATAAAATTATGTTCAAACACAGCAAGTCCAGTAATGAATACTTAGTCTGTAGGAATTATTGAAGAAACAGTTTTCTGTAGATAAAAATCTCTTTTTGAGTTGAATTCTGGTGCCACGAGCTTTATTAATTTCCAGTTTATAATATTTGTATTGACTCTAAAATGATACTGTAGACAATAATATTTAACTATGCCTTAAACTAATTGGATATTTTTGGAAAAAAAATCTGAATTCAATTTATTTCAAGTTAAATTATTAGTATAAACACATGTTTATTAGATATTCATCTTTCCTTTTTGGTTCTTAGAAATACTGCTGTTCTGCCACACGACTGTTCTTTTTCCTTTCGTTTTTTCCCCTTTTCTCTTTTTCCTCTTCCTCTTCCTCTTCCTTCTCTTTTTCCTCTTCCTTTTCCTATTTCTTTTGCTTTCCCTCATCCTTCTCCTTTCCCTTTTCTTCTTCCTTTTCCTTCCTCTTCCCCTTCTCTTCCCCTTCTTCTTTCCTTTTCCCTTTCCTTTCCCTTTCATCTTCCTTTTCCCTTTCCCCTTCCCTTTCCCCTTCCCCTTCCTCTTTCCACTATCCCTTTCCTTTCCTTTCCTTTCCTTTCCTTTCCTTTCCTTTCCTTTCCTTTCCTTTCCTTTCCTTTCCTTTCCTTTCCTTTCCTTTCCCTTCCTTTCCTTTCCTTTCCTTTCCTTTCCTTTCCTTTCCCTTCCTTTTCTTCTCTTTTCTTTTCTTTCCCTTCCTTTTCTTCTCTTTTCTTTTCTTTTCTTTTCTTTTCTTTTCTTTTCTTTTTCTTTTTTCTTTTCTTTTCTTTTCTTTTCTTTTCTTTTCTTTTCTT
Source organism: Caloenas nicobarica (assembly GCF_036013445.1). Lineage (NCBI taxonomy): Eukaryota > Metazoa > Chordata > Aves > Columbiformes > Columbidae > Caloenas > Caloenas nicobarica. The sequence goes on along the minus strand of NC_088245.1, from coordinate 175,018,893 downwards.
TTCTTTTCTTTTCTTTTCTTTTCTTTTCTTTTCTTTTTCTTTTTTCTTTTCTTTTCTTTTCTTTTCTTTTCTTTTCTTTTCTTTTCTTTTCTTTTCTTTTCTTTTCTTTTCTTTCCTTCCCTTTCCTTCCCTTTCCTTCCCTTTCCTTCCCTTTCCTTCCCTTTCCCTTTCCCTTTCCCTTTCCCTTTCCCTTTCCCTTTCCCTTTCCCTCCTTCCTTCCTTCCTTCCTTCCTTCCTTCCTTCCTTCCTTCCTTCCTTCCTTCCTTCCTTCCTTCCTTCCTTCCCACTCTCCTTCTCTCTTTCTCTCCTGTATTGATCTCACTCTCTGACCTTGTTTTGCCTACAGATAGATGTACCCTGTACCTCACTAAATTAAAAATAGAAGCTATTTCGTGGATCAACAAAAATGTGCTTCGTTTACTCCAGCTTAACCAAAACACCTATTAATATCTAGTATCATTTCTCCAAATAAAATGAAATCTCAAAACGAGAGAACAATTAAAGTTGATTGCATAATAAATACAAGACTGTGTCTTAAGTGACTTGTGGTGTGCTCTCCTTCCATGTCCCTTCATTGTGTAAAATGGGGATTTAGTTAGCATTTAAGGAGGAGAGGAATGGTACACATGCAGAGTCAAGTGTGATATGGGAGACACACAGTCGTGAGGGATAACTCCAGAATGAGTGGTCAAGTTCTCCATCTTAGATGGTGTCTTGGAGCCCTCCACAACCACTGGACATGTGTTTAGAAAAAAATTTTCCACTTTTATAACAGATAATAAGTGGTTTTTGCACACCATTCACCTCTTGTAATCCAGAGAAACCCAAAGAGTTTTTGTATAGAAGTTTCACTGACTTTATGCTGTAAAATGAAAAAAATAAATATATATATATACTGTGAACTGCTCTGTCTTTTTCAAGAATGTGTGCTTAGTCCATTGTTCTAGCTTCAAAAGATAGGGTTAATGCAACTTGCAGGCAGACTAAGAATGGCTAGTAAGAATTAAAGGAAAAGATCTCAAATAGAAAGAATCAATTAATGCAAATGCATATCCAAGATCTTTTTCTTTCAGATTCTCCTGATGGCAAAGATGTAGGGTTATTTTTGATGCTGCAAGTAATTAATTATTCTCCCATGGGAAAGTCTTATTAAAACCTCTGAAACATTATTTCATAAACCCTTAAGTATTTCTACTGTTATCTATAGTGAGCAGTTTACTAATTTGGCATGGATACAGTCCTTGCTTATATAATTTTTTAATGGTGTCACTACACTGAGTGCAAGGTGTCACTATGGCACAAAAATATTTTAACGCAGTGGAAATTTAAGCCATTTGTGAGCTTCAGGAATTAAATGGTTGGATTAGGTTTTTGCACTTAAAAATCAGATTTTCTTTATGACAACAGTTCCATTGTTTCCTAAAGGGATATAAGCTTGGTAAGCTCTCTTTTTTGGTGTGAACTGGATGTAACATTTAATATCTTTCCAGATGTGAGCTGATATGATGGTTTGATATTTTGTAGTACCTACTCACTGATATCTTGAGTAAGATAGAATTCCATTCAGCTCATAATGTCTCCTGACTTCCACAGCATCATGCCACCCTGGCCACAGCAAGGGTCAAAGTACAGCCCAAAGAAGAATTTCCTTTCTGTAGCTTGTGTGAAGCATGGGGAATTGAATACATGGGTTCCACCTGGGTTGACTGTAGTTATCTTTTAGTACTCAGTATATTTTTCAATGGTGATGCAGAGACATATTTTTGAATGTCAGCAGTAACTAACTTGTCTGGTTTTACCACATTCACCTACTTTAGTTCTCTGGCAAAGGAGAGTTTGTTGCATGCCATCCCACCTTCCATAGTTGTGCACCCCAAAATGGAGATCAGGTACGTTGTACCACTGAAGATAAATGTTGACAAATTCTGATTTGCTGAGGAAAATTATTAGGAGCACACGAAATTATACATAGATTTTTACATACATATTTATAGCATTATACATATTTTTTTATAGATAACACATGAATACATATAGTTTCTTAAGTATATTTATATTCTATAGCTATATATGTATATATGTATATCCATCGTGATATAAATTCACTGCCTCTTTCTCATATTTGCCCCAGATACAGACAGTAAACATGACTTGACATGCATGAGGCATAACAAATTTCGAGATACTCTAAGGATGCAGATTTTTAGAACACTTAAGTTAGTTTTTAAACTGCAAGCCCTTCTTACTTGTAACTATAATGAAACTGGTGCTCTGCTATAATATCCCATCAGTTGTGCAAGGCTTAAATTGTTGGTATAATCCCTGATTTTAGAATTTGTCTACTCTGTGTCTGCTGGGTCTAAGCAAACTGAAGGATGCTGAGTTGTGTTTCTGATTTTAGTCTTACTATGGAATTGAATTTGCTCTTCATCCCAAGTTTTATTAGTGTACTGCAAGCCACATTTATTTCCAGTAAAGTTGTGCAAGGCAAGGTATGTGTGTATGGTGGATAGCTGGGGCTGAGTAAAGAAATGGAGTAAATTATTTCTCTAATGGTTTCTGAATGTCAGGGTGCTTCTGCTAATATAGTTATATTTCAGTTTCTGCTGAAGTTCACTAGCAAGGAATTTACTTGAAACATTTTTGTCCAACGCTTGATACATTACTATAATGTGAAATTGAGGATGGGTCTTTTACAAATTGTGTGGTTAACTGAATTTCTAGCAGTAGAAAACAGAGTGCTTATTCCAAAACTGCTCATCCACCAGTATCTGTCAAACCTGAAGCCTTGATAATATTTTCAAGCTCCAAACTTTCTGTCATGTGTCTAGACAGCTCAAGTTTCAGTGCTGCTATATAGCAGTAAACATGACACAGTACTGATTGTTCATTGCATTATCTATTGAATGATATGCTAAACCGAGTCTATCCTTCTTACTAACATCATCCAACTGATCAATAAAAAAAAGTGCAATTCTTGTATTCTTTGAAAGTAAAAATTGGTTTGGTTTTCTTCTTATGGGCAACTTGTCAGCTTTCCCCAAACATCTTGGCCTTCTAAACTCCAAATCTCTTAAATTTATGTTTTCACATTAACATTTAAGCTCTTATCACCTTTACCTTGTAAAAGCACAGGATAAATTTTCCTACATTTGTGAAGATTATGAAATGAAAGCAAGTATATGGCTTGAAGTCAGTGAAGTTTTTTGCCACCAGGTTTTCTCCCTCAAAATTTTACTTCTGGCCAAAGACAGAAATCGTCAAGTTGGCAATTCAGGGTCTTAGCAGAACAGCTACTGAGAAACAACATGTAGGAAGTCAAGGAAGGGAGCCAGGAGACCGGCATGGTTAAACAGGGATCTGCTGGGTAAGCTCAAGTGGAAGAGGAGAGTTTACGGATCATGGAAGGAGGGGCTGGCCACCTGGGAAGAATATAAGGCTGTTGTCAGAGGATGTAGGGAGGCAACTAGAAAAGCTAAGGCCTCCTTAGGATTAAACCTTGCAAGACAGGTCAAGGACAACAGAAAGAGCTTTTTCAAATACATGGCAGATAAAACTAACACCAGAGGCAATGTAGGCCCACTGATGCATGGGGTGGGTGCCCTGTTGACAGAAGATACAGAAAAGGCAGAGTTACTGAATGACTTTTTTGTCTCTGTCTACTCTGCCGGAGGCTGTCCTGGGGAGCCCCATACCCCTGAGGCCCCAGAGGAAGGCAGGGCAATGGAGGAGTCTGCCTTGGTTGATGAGGACTGGATTAGGGAGCAATTAAGCAACCTGGACATCCATAAATCCATGGGTCCAGATGGGATGCACCTGCGGCTGCTGAGGGAGTTTGCTGAAGTCATTGCTGGACCACTCTTCATCATGTTTGCCAAGTCATGGGAAATGGGAGAGGTGCCTGAGGACTAGAGAAAAGCAAATGTCACTCCCATCTTCAAAAAGGGCAAGAAGGAGGACCCGGGTAACTATAGACCGGTCAGCCTCACCTCCATCCCTGGGAAAGTGATGGAACACCTTATCCTTGGTGCCATCTCAAGGTGTATCAAGGATAAGAGGGTCATTAGGGGCAGTCAACATGGCTTCATCAGAGGAAAGTTGTGCTTGACCAACCTCATAGCCTTTTATGAGGGCATAATGAGGTGGATTGATGATGGCAGAGCAGTGGATGTGGTCTACCTTGACTTTCATTAAAGCATTTGACACAGTCTCTCACAGCATCCTTGCTGCTAAACTGAGGAAGTGTGGTCTGGACGATCAGGTAGTGAGGTGGACTGCGAACTGGCTGAAGGAAAGAAGCCAGAGAGTCATGGTCAATGGGGCAGAGTCTAGCTGGAGGCCTGTATCTAGTGGAGTGCCTCAAGGGTCAGTTCTGGGACCAGTATTGTTCAATATATTCATCAATGACTTGGATGAGGGAATAGAGTGTACTATCAGCAATTTTGCTGATGACGCCAAGCTGGGAAGGGTGGCTGACACACCAGAGGGCTGTGCCACCATCCAGCGAGAACTAAACAGGCTGGAGAGTTGGGTGGGGAAAAATTTAATGAAATATAATAAGAGAAAGTGCAGAGTCTTGCATCTGGTAGGAACAACCCCAGGTTCCAGTATAGGTTGGGGAATGACCTATTAGAGAGCAGTGTAGGGGAAAGGGACCTGGGGGTCCTGGTGGACAGCGGGATGACCATGAGCCAGCACTGTGCCCTTGTGGCTAAGAAGTCCAATAGCATCTTGGGTTGTATTAGAAGGGGGGTGGTTAGCAGGTCGAGAGAGGCTCTGCTTCCCCTCTACTCTGCCCTGGTGAGAGCTCATCTGGAATATTGTGTCCAGTTCTGGGCCCCTCAGCTCAAGAAGGACAGGGAACTGCTGGAGAGAGTCCAGTGTAGGGCCACGAAGACGATGAAGGGAGTGGAGCATCTCCCTTATGAGGAAAGGCTGAGGGAGCTGGGTCTCTTTAACTTGGAGAAGAGGAGACTGAGGGGTGACCTCATCAATGTTTATAAATATATAAAGGATGAGTGTCACGGGGATGGAGCCAGGCTTTTCTCGGTGATAACCAATGGTAAGACAAGGGGTAATGAGTTCAAACTGGAACACAAGAGGTTCCACTTAAATTTGAGAAGAAACTTCTTCTCAGTCAGGGTGACGGAACACTGGAACAGGCTGCCCAGGGAGGTTGTGGAGTCTCCTTCTCTGGAGACATTCAAAACCTGCTTGGACGCTTTCCTGTGCAGCCTCATCTAGGTGTTCCTGCTCCGGCAGGGGGATTGGACTAGATGATCTTTTGAGGTCTCTTGCAATCCCTAACATTCTGTGATTCTGTGATTCTGTGAAAGCAGATAAGAAAATAATAGTTACTAAATCCTTGTATCATTTTTTTTTTTTCCTGGAAAAAAATGAATGCTGAACAATGAAGTTTTCTGTTCATCTGTTGTGATTTCACAAGTTTTTTACTTTATTGTTCATAAAACTATTCTCTCAAACTCTGTTTGAAAAACAATGTGAAATAATTTGTTTCAATATATGCCTTGAAAATTTAGGACATCTCGTGCTTAACCTGAGTTTTACTCTGTTTTCACACTTCACCTGAAATTGTTTCTTTTCAGGAAAGATTTGTTTCTTTACAGAAACAAATTTCAGCTTTCAATTCCTTCTGCTCGTGAGCTGCTTTTCATAAAAGTTACTTTAGATCAATGAAAAATAGTAAATATCAGAAAAGACAAAATTTGTCTCAACAGTGAAGTCTAATTTTGTTCAATCTGTGTATTAGTTATTCTTTCCGGAAAATCAAAACCAAGGAAATTTTTTTATCAAACCGATGTAGGTACTTGATTAGCTTGTAATCTAAGGCTTTACTTTTTCATGAAACTCTGGTCAAACAAGCTTTTAAAACATATTCTTGTAGTCGTGTGCATGAAGCTCATTTTAAGTCCAAACAAGTAAATCCATTTGCAGGTTGCTTTGACCACATTGTTTATAAAAGATACACCATCTGCCCAACATGTCTACTTCAGACCCTTTGATATTACAAAATATATAATAGGTCATTTCATATTGCCTTGGACAACACTTTATCTTTTAAAATCAAACATTGAACAGGTATGTGTGTATTTCAAGGTGATTCCCTGCCTTTCAGAGTTCAGTGTGGTTCAGTGACATTACACTTCACTTGTTTCTGAAGTGCTTTGAAATACCTCAGGAAATAAATAGAAAATATCACTGTATGTATGTGTGTGGTTTTTTTCTTTGAACAGAAATTATTAGAAAAGAAATGAAGTCTGCTATATTTCTGAGAGATTTAGCTGTTGCCTTATTAGCACAATATGAACCACAGTCCAGTCACATATATATGTAGAAAACACACACATGTATATGTATATATACACAGAAAAATATGTATAAACTGGGCTAGGAAGACTAATCAAACCCGTAAGATTTTACTGAAGAACAAATAGTATAGGACAGGGGTCTGAAACTCATTTTCACAAGGGGCCACATCAGCCTCGTGGTTGCCTTCAAAGGGCCGAATGTAATTTTAGGACTGTATGAATGTAACTACTCCTACATTTATACAGTCCTAAATGTACATATAGGATTTACATTTTTCTGGTGGAACTTCTATTATAGATGATTAGAGAAAACTTTATATTAAATATTTGTGAGTGCCACACTGGATTTGACCTGGATTTAAACTGTTTTAACTCATTCATAATGAAAACTCTGGTCTCTTGAAAAGAATACACCTGCACATTTTCAGTAATCAAACTTCTATTAATGTCTATGAACTTCAGTTAATTCAATGTGTGTAACAACAGAGATTTCAGTTTCCAGATCTTATGTAGTTCAGGAAGTGGAAATAGAAAATAAGACAACAAATCCTAGTCTTCTGTATTTTACTTTCTTTCATGAACTGCATTTGTGTATACTTAAAATATTTGGAGCTTCACTACAGTGTACTCAATGGCCCAATTAAATATTAATATCTAATATAGAAAGCCTTAGCTTTTATCATGTTAAACACTTTAAAAATTGTACTTCAGCCTTTCATTTTTTTTGTCAATACAAATGTAAATAAACAAACCTACTGAGTATAAGATGTGAAAATAATATCCAGTGTTATATCTGTATAAGACAACTATTACTGTAATCTATAGCCAAGTAAAGTGATCCCAATATGGACAATAAACAATACATTACTTATTTTCTGTTTTTTCCGCTTGCTAAATCATAAACAGTGTTATCTCAGAAAGAATGAAATATGACAGTAACTTTGTGAGATTTTTTTTAAATAAATAAGTTCTGAAGGAAAATTAACAGAACATAATTTTCTCTAAAATGAAGAATCTGAATTCTTTGTCTGCTGCTCACTCATTCATTGCTTCTCTTAGGAAGTTTAGGAAATTAGGTTAAAATGTCCCCATTTGAAGTAATGATTTAAACAGATCTAACTTGCATTATCCATCTCCTTCCTTTGCTTCCTTTTATAATGAAATTTACTTGTCTTATGCTTATTAATTTTGTATGTGGGCATAATTGAGGTAGGTGGACGAAACTTGACACCTGCAAGAACTCTCCTGTATTTTGAATGGTAATGCAGCTGAAGACATCAACAAGAAATACCCCTTCTTTGTGTTAGCCTCTGGCAGATTTAATAAGTATCCTCTCTACCTGAACGAAGATGACTTTTAGTTCTATCATTTAGGGATGATCACACCAGGATTCTAGTTCATTAAAGTGTACAAGCAGCATGAGATGCCTGATTAAGTTATTACTCTAAAACCAGTGTGGACTTATCATTAAATATCATACAACAGATTTGGGTATTAATGTAGCTTACCAACTGTCTGTTGACCAGAAGATGGATTAATAAGCACACAGGTAAATTCAGTATACCACTCCAAAATTTAAATTCTAAGTCATAATTTGAGGACTTTTTGGTTTCAGATAAATAGAGTAGGAAATGATACAGCACTCAGCACCAAAGCATTAGTTTTTACTCACAGTTTCTGGGAAACTATTCATTGTGCTGAATTTAAATCCTCAGTGAATTTCTAAGGCAATTAGGACATCATAGCTTTTTCAGTCTGACTGTTAGCAACAAATGAAGCCTGCAGCAGGTTTATGTAAAAGCAGAACTTACTAAGATTTATTATAGTCTTCAGCATTCATAAAACCCTTCTTGTTTAGCCCCCAAACAACATGCTGTATACTGGGAAGAAACCAGCAAGTTACGATAGCTGCCTGATATTAATTAATAATTTAGGCTTTACAGTTGTTCTGGCCTTTATTGTAGAAGTGTTTTTTGTGAGCCCTAGGAGTTTATTAGCATATGCACTGCAGGCAATTAGAAGAGGTCATCTTCATACAACTTTGTTGCCTGTTCATCTATTTAATAAAGAATTTTCATTTCTTGCATTTGACTTGTGTTGGAATAGGTACGAAAATATTTGCACCTAAAGTGAGATATAAATGCCTTACAATGGCTCTATTGTCATAAGAAATATGTGTCATGAAATAAACGTTTATTTAATGGGAATACTAAGCATGAAGGAAGAGATCAAATTTTGTTTTGGTTTCTCTAAGACAGGGCATTAAGATTTAAAGTCAAAAGAGTATGTATGTGACAGCCTGGACATTTATTCATTGCTTTGAATAAAACAATTCGAAAATTATTTTGTTAAAAATAGCTTCCACAGTTTGAGATTTTAGTACACAATGGTGTTCTGGATATTTTTATTTTCCTCTCTTTTATTTCTTTTTGTATGTGTAACATCTGAATGATGAAAGAACAAACGATAACACAGTAAACAAGTAGAGATGTGTTTGGCATATGTGAAGAGCTCACATAAATATTTGAGGATTCCTAGTAGAAATCTTCAGACTTATTTTAACCATGTTTTGAAAATTCTTATTTCAAATTACTTCAATATACCTACCGTTTAAATTATATTGTATGTTATTTTTACCACAGAGGCTATTTTCCTGCTGTGTTTGGAAAGGCATTTTGGATGTAAGCTAGTTGGCATGAGTTGTGGCATATTGTGCACAGAAAAGCATGTTTGCAGTTCTTGATAAAAAAGTTAATGATTTTCAGCTGTGTAATATATATTACAATGCACAGTAATGATTTGTAACAGTTATTCTGAAACCTTCTTTTGGAGAGTGAAAATATGACACTATTTAAACACGTGTAAAAATCTAACAATTATTTAACACTTCAATAACTACATGTAAATTCAGTTTTAACATAAAATGTACCTCCAATACCTGTCAAAGTAACAGGTTTTAAATAAAAACAGCAAAAGAATTTCTCATACTCTTACAATCTTATCTAATGAATGCAAAGAAAAATGCAGTCAAGATGTACTGAAAGATAAACATGGAAGATGACAGTGAATATTTGCTATAAACCACTTGACCAGTATAAATGAGAAAGAAATTAACTCTAAAAGGAATTTATTCTTGGTCTGCAGAGGTAGAAAGAAAACTGAAATTCCTAAACATTTTGTGAATAACTAGCTCAGGCAGTCACAAAATCTACAAAGATTTTCTTAGATTTGCATATTAGAATGCTTTACAATTTAAGAATTGCAAACTCTTGCTAAAGCAAGCCTATGTTTAACTTCTACAGAGCATATAAAAATTATAGGTTAATGTATGCCAGTGAGCTCAGAGTGAAAACTGAGTAAGCAGAGAGCAGTACCCTGGAAATATTAAAGAAAATAGTTTTAGTGGCAATTAAACCTCAGGATGACTATAAGCCTGGCAAAGACGAGAAATATAAATTTCTTTTAATATATTTAAGACAGGAAAAATGATTGCATGCATTATTTCTTAAAATTCTTTTTGGCTTAGCAGTGGCATCTGCATGAAACTATTTATGATACACAAAAATGTAAGTATAAGCTCTTTCATCTCAAGTCTAATAATGGAGAAACTTTTCCTTGATTGGTATATACTCTTTTCTGACTAAATCAAGGGAAGGAAATGCCTGTACTCCCTGAAATGCCTGTACACCAATGCGCACAGCATGGGGAACAAGCAGAAGGAGTTAGAAACCTGCGTTCGGTCAGGAGATTATGATCTGGTGGTGATCACAGAGACATGGTGGGACAGCTCACATGACTGGAATGTGGTCATGGATGGCTATGTCCTTTTCAGGAAAGACAGGCCAGCCAGACATGGTAGTGGAGTTGCTCTTTACGTGAGAGAGCAACTACAATGTACTGAGGAGAGGCCAGGCACGGATGAGGAGCGAGTTGAGAGTCTATGAGTGAGAATTAAGGGGCAGGCTGGCAGGGGTGATACTGTCGTGGGTGTCTATTACAGGCCACCAGATCAAGGTGAGGAAGTTGATGAGGCCTTCTACGGGCAGCTGAGCGCGGCCTCACAGTCACAGGCTCTGGTTGTTATGGGGGATTTTAACTTCCCTGATGTTTGCTGGAAGGACTACTCAGCCAGCCAGCCTCAGTCTAGGAGGTTCCTCCAGTGCATTGACGATAACTTTCTGATGCAAATGGTGGAACAGCCGACTAGGAGAGGTGCACAGCTGGATCTCTTCCTTACTAACAAGGAGGGTCTGGTTGAAGCAGTAAAAGTCGAGGGCTGCCTTGGTTGCAGCGACCATGAAATGGTGGAGTTCAGGATCTCGTGTGGTGGGAACAGAATAACAAGCAGAATTGCAACCCTGGACTTCAGCAGGGCAAACTTTGGCCTTTTCAAACAATTGCTAGGGGAAATCCCATGGGCAAAGCTGCTTGAAGGTAAAGGGGCCCAAGATAGTTAGCTAACATTCAGGAACTGCTTCTACCAAGCTCAAGATCAGTGCATCCCGACGTGCAGTAAGTCAAGGAAGGGAGCCAGGAGACCGGCATGGTTAAACAGGGATCTGCTGGGTAAGCTCAAGTGGAAGAGGAGAGTTTACGGATCATGGAAGGAGGGGCTGGCCACCTGGGAAGAATATAAGGCTGTTGTCAGAGGATGTAGGGAGGCAACTAGAAAAGCTAAGGCCTCCTTAGGATTAAACCTTGCAAGACAGGTCAAGGACAACAGAAAGAGCTTTTTCAAATACATGGCAGATAAAACTAACACCAGAGGCAATGTAGGCCCACTGACGAATGGGGTGGGTGCCGTGGTGACAGAAGATACAGAAAAGGCAGAGTTACTGAATGCCTTCTTTGTCTACTCTGCCGGAGGCTGTCCTGGGGAGCCCCGTACCTCTGAGGCCCCAGAGGAAGGCAGGACAATGGAGGAGTCTGCCTTGGTTGATGAGGACTGGATTAGGGAGCAATTAAGCAACCTGGACATCCATAAATCCATGGGTCCAGATGAGATGCACCTGCGGCTGCTGAGGGAGTTTGCTGAAGTCATTGCTGGACCACTCTTCATCATGTTTGCCAAGTCATGGGAAATGGGAGAGGTGCCTGAGGACTAGAGAAAAGCAAATGTCACTCCCATCTTCAAAAAGGGCAAGAAGGAGGACCCGGGTAACTATAGACCGGTCAGCCTCACCTCCATCCCTGGGAAAGTGATGGAACACCTTATCCTTGGTGCCATCTCAAGGTGTATCAAGGATAAGAGGGTCATTAGGGGCAGTCAACATGGCTTCATCAGAGGAAAGTTGTGCTTGACCAACCTCATAGCCTTTTATGAAGACATAACAAGGTGGATTGATGATGGCAGAGCAGTGGATGTGGTCTACCTTGACTTCAGTAAAGCATTTGACACAGTCTCTCACAGCATCCTTGCTGCTAAACTGAGGAAGTGTGGTCTGGACGATCAGGTAGTGAGGTGGACTGCGAACTGGCTGAAGGAAAGAAGCCATAGAGTCATGGTCAATGGGGCAGAGTCTAGCTGGAGGCCTGTATCTAGTGGAGTGCCTCAAGGGTCAGTTCTGGGACCAGTATTGTTCAATATATTCATCAATGACTTGGATAAGGGAATTGAGTGTACTAGCAGCAAGTTTGCTGATGACGCCAAGCTGGGAAGGGTGGCTGACACACCAGAGGGCTGTGCCACCATCCAGCGAGAACTAAACAGGCTGGAGAGTTGGGTGGGGAAAAATTTAATGAAATATAATAAGAGAAAGTGCAGAGTCTTGCATCTGGTAGGAACAACCCCAGGTTCCAGTATAGGTTGGGGAATGACCTATTAGAGAGCAGTGTAGGGGAAAGGGACCTGGGAGTCCTGGTGGACAGCGGGATGACCATGAGCCAGCACTGTGTCTTTGTGGCCAGGAAGTCCAACGGCATCCTGGGATGTATTAGAAGGGAGGTGGTTAGCAGGTCGAGGGAGGTTCTCCTTCCCCTCTACTCTGCCCTGGTGAGAGCTCATCTGGAATATTGTGTCCAGTTCTGGGCCCCTCAGCTCAAGAAGGACAGGGAACTGCTGGAGAGAGTCCAGTGTAGGGCCACGAAGATGATGAAGGGAGTGGAGCATCTCCCTTATGAGGAAAGGCTGAGGGAGCTGGGTCTCTTTAGCTTGGAGAAGAGGAGACTGAGGGGTGACCTCATCAATGTTTATAAATATATAAAGGGTGGGTGTCACGAGGATGGAGCCAGGCTCTTCTCGGTGACAACCAATGGTAAGACAAGGGTTCAAACTGGAACACAAGAGGTTCCACTTAAATTTGAGAAGAAACTTCTTCTCAGTGAGGGTGACAGAACACTGGAACAGGCTGCCCAGGGAGGTTGTGGATTCTCCCATGGAGACATACAAAACCCGCCTGGACTCCTTCCTGTGCAGCCTCACCTATGTGTTCCTGCTCTGGCAGGGGGATTGGACTAGATGATCTTTTGAGGTCCCTTGCAATCTCTAACATTCTGTGTGTGATTCTGTGATTCTGTGAAGCTTCTGCACCTAATTGTAGAGGGGTTCTTTGTCCCTTGCCTCTCACCTCTATTACAATGGGACCATTTGAGGCGATCCGTCATGAAAACTTGCTGCAGCTCCAGGAATTTATAGAGTTCCACTTGCACAGCATGCAGTAAGACCAAACCTGACCTAATTCTAATCCAATTACATTAACTCTTTTCAGAAGTAATGGTTAACATGTGCCTTTGCAGTACACATTGGAATCACATTTTTGTCCTTTTCATTTTTTAAAGTAACAAAACTCTCTTCAGTTGTTGCAATATTCTACGTCAGAAAAATACACTTAAATACAAATAATGCCCTTTCATGTTTCACTAATTAAGAAAAGAAACAGAATGTCTATATATACAGACTGAATGGGAATATGTAGAATTAGCCACCTATTTTTTGAATATTTTGATTACTGTATATTTGTCTCCACTTGAAATTTGTCACTGTCACATTGTGGTTTTGCTTACTCCTGTTCTTTCTTCTATGATGAATGACACCTGTTCCTGGCAGACACAGTATGTCAAAATAAAAGACCATATGCTTAGATTATTGAAATATTTGCAGGATATACAAAATCAAACAAACAAATAATACCAAACCCCTCTCCATTATTCTTTGGTTTGAAGACTAACAAAAAATCCATCCAAGGACAAAAAAAAGGTGAATCCATCCCTGAGTTGTAGCAACAATCTAAAAACCAGGTATCTAGTATAATCTAGTTAGACGACTGTATGTAAACAAAAATTTCAGTGAGAATGATTCTCAGTTAAATGCAGTTATTACATTTTTCTTGATTTTTAAAGAATATTGCATATAATGAAAAGCTTGCAAAGTGTAAGTAGAAATTACAGAGAAAAACCTGAAGAAATCCATCTGTAAGTCAGTAAGATGTAAAACACATACACAACAGTAATTTCACATTTGGTTGATGGTTCTTCCCTACCTATAAGCAGTAGTTCTTCCACAAAGTTGACAGACAAGACATAAAACTTCAGACATGAGTTCACTAACTAATTTTTAAGAATGATCCTTGAATAATGAGTCCAGCATAGAAATGGAGTGATAATTGGAAAGAAATAATTCTGTAACGCTTCAGTTCCTTTATTAAAAATCAAAGAATGGAAAAAAAAAGAAAAATATAGAGAAATGTTCTGATTGTTACTTCAGAATAATCTTTGCCTAGATTAATTAAATTCCTGTGTTGAAGATCTATCTAAGATCCTTTTACTTGGTAGTTCAGTAGAGAATTGTTTGTGTGTGTGTGTCTGTGTATAAAAACTACAGTGCAAAGGCAGAACAAAAATCTTTATTACACCTTTCTTTATCTCAAAAAGGCTCTTCACAGAATCAGTGGAATGGGTCTCTGGAAGTTATTATTGATAGACTATGGAATAACCATGAAGTTCAACCAGTTGATCTGCTTGTCCATCCATTTTAGCTTGATCAATAAAACACAGGAAAAGGTGAAACAGGTAATCTCTTTTTTCCAATATTTCATTTAGTGCACTGTTTAAATCTGTATTCATGTATACATATAGCAATATAGATGTATATGTGAAAATACACTTTATCATAGATAGCCTACTGTATGGCATTAACTCATTTGCTACAACCTAAATGTCCCATGGCTGAATTTTCATTTTGGGAGTTCTTGTTTGGCCATTCAGGATCTCCAAAATGACAGTAATGAAGAACAGTACTTTGCTGTATTATTGGTTTCAGCAAGATGAAAAATGGTTATGAACCTCCTTTTGATAAACTTTTTGTGTTACTTAACACCATCACTGACAGTTATTTGCCTGTAGCTGTATCTACAAAGGAATTACTAGACTGCATGATATGGTTTTGGATATTAAAATCAGTTCCATGATATCTCAAGCAGCAGGTTGAGAAAGGCTTGTTGAAATTTGCGTAAAGGATTCAAGTAAAAAAATATGGAAAAATTTGAACAATCATAACTCCACGTTATGCAGAACGTAGCAAAAGTGTGAAATCATGTCACATGAAGAAACCATCACATCCTTTTACATTTTCTTACTGGCAGATAGTTTTTCTGTCACAGGAAGAAAGAAGGTCTCATAAAATTTAAATAAATTAATCCAAACCAATGAAGAAAACCCAACAACTCTTAAATGAATGAATATGTTGCCTTCTTGATAGTAAATAATCCTTGAAAAATTATGTATTCCTAATCACATGAAAGCTAATAATCAAGTTAGAGTCGAGAAGAAGTGGATCGTCATCATTGACAAAAATGGATAACGATAAGCTTTTTCAGTGATGCATGTGTAGAATACACCTTTATGTATACTGGCACATGCTCTGATCAACTTTAGGAAGGAAGGAAATATAAGTAATTGTCTCCTTTGGAAAGAGTGATGGCTACAGCCCGTCTTTCAATCTCCAGATACAGAAAAAAATGTTCGCAGTACAATTAGCAGGAATTATAATGACAAAAATTATGATTCACTTCTAGAAAGTTGCCTAGGGGTTAGCTGGATCATGGACACTGGAATAACATAACCAAAAGGACAAAAAAAAAAAAAGACATTCAACTTACTGTCATGAAGGAAATTGGGAATTGTTTAATAAGTCATTCATTGTGTAGAGACTACTATATAACTCAAACAGTAAGGCCACAGGGGCAAGCCTACTAATTAGCTATCAGTTTTCCTGCAAGACTTTAAGCAAAAGTTATCTTTTCCTTCAGTTTTCATCAGGAGCAGACATGAGCTAGAGACATTTTATTTTGATGAAGGCAAGATGCTCAACATCCTCTGTCAGGAAGCCTGTTTTATTCTTGATTGCTGCAATGAGCTATATTACTGAGGAAATGTTCTGTCCTTACACATTTGCAGATAGATGGCTTTAGATAACAACAAGCTATCTGAGTGAAAGGTTAACAGAATTGTACTTTCTGTGTAATAGGTAGTGAGATTCTCTTTCGCTTATTAAACAGTTCAGAAAGCTGTCTGTCTACTGAGATAAAGGCTCATCTGGCCTCTTAGGAGTAAGACAAATTTCTAGGAGTTATGTGGATTAATTACTAGGAAAACACGTATTCTTATAGCTGATGAAAAGTGAAGATAAGGACAAAACCTGAAAAAAATTAAGAATGTAATTTATATTCACTATGCTTAAGTCACTTTAAATTTAGATGAGGTGTTTCAATGTGGTTTGTTTTGTTTTGTTTTGTTTTTTTAAGAGATGGTAAAAGCCACAAGTTTTCCTGCTGCTGATGTCTTCAGTGGGAAAAGAAGGAGATTTTTATCCTGACAATATGTACACTTCACTTGATACATTTCTGGTAGAATCGGTGGCTGCTTCTCACCAAGTGAAATTGTCCAAGAAGGACAAAACAAAGCAGAAATCCTTCTGCAATGAAGAAAGAAATATGAGAGAGAAAAATATAAATTTATTTAAAATCTGATACCTACAAACTCTCCTCTCATTTGTGAAGCCTGCAACTCTTTCATTCCAAATACATTGCTTCTCCTGAGTCTTAAAGGATACATTATCTTAATTATCATAATGTACACAGCTCACTGAATCAGTATGTGTGAGACTCAGGTCAAAGTTAAAACACGTACATGCTACACATCTAAGGTAGGGTGTCAATTAAGTTACCCACATGTATGTTCCTAGCAGCATTTGAGATGCCTGAGGGTAGCAGAGACGTGCCTGTGGAAAAAAAATGTGTGATACACACCTGGAGGACAATTTGTGAGAACAAGCATAGCACATATTTTTAGACACCTGTGCATGGGCAAGTAGCTAAACCCACAAGTATATGAACTCCTTTTATAGTGAGTGGCTGCTGAGGGCTTGATACAGTTGCCTGATGTCATCTGAGATCTTCTAGGATATTGTGTTTGACCTTCAGATTCTGCTTTAGAAGACCACAGACCTCCTAATGGGTTTACTTACAAAAGAGCAGAGCAGAGGGGGTTCTGGTAAAATGTTATCAACTTGCTTCATAACTGTGCAGTTAAATGAAGTGGTGTGCCTATGGCATTCTAGATGTGGTGCCTGTGGCATTCTAGAGCAATGACTCCAGGTCACTCATTGTAAAAGAAGTTCACAATCAATGTGGTTATGTGTAGACATCATGCTTGTTTTTTATGCTGTATACATGATTATACATATGCATATACATACATATATGCATGTATGTATGTGTATGACACAATTATAGACAAGGAAATGCCTTTTCAAATGAGCAATGCTTCCCCAAGAGAATAAAACTAAATAGATAATAGCTCTCATAGAGTCAGAAAACTTAGTCTTTTCTTCAAGAAATTGTTCCCCAGACATTGACTTCGGAAATAAAAAATTACACCAATACTGTAATCAGAAAATTAAAGCCTGAAGGAAGATAAGGAAATTTAATTGATGTTTCTTATTTCTTTTTACTCTGTGTTAATAATGCCTTCTATTTTCTACTAAATGTGCTAAGTTATTAGTACTTTACTAATAGAGTTCATTGAATAAATCCAAGTCTCTAAAATATTTTATGAACAAGTTAATAAAGAATTACAGTTGGCTAAAATGCCATTGGTTAACTCCCTGGTAATCAATTAATATTTGGGGAAGCTATACAAATATATTCTAGGATACTTTATAAACAGCTTGCAACAAAGTCTCTGTTTTCTAGAAGCATTGCTGAGAAGCAAGGGATTAACAAAGGAATTATTTTACTAGTGTGACTACTTAGGTGATCTTGGACAATATTTTCACTTTGATAGAAATCTGAGTGGACTTATTCCAACATTTTTCTCTGTGTGATCAGATAGGGTGAATGTTGGGTGACAAAGATTTTCCCCATTCTCTGTGTTTCCAGTCTTAAAAAAAATACTCTAAAGGACACTGAACTGAATTAATTCTCTGGGGATATACCTGCCCACATCTGATTGAAATATACTGAATGTATCTAAAGAAGTGTCAAGACTCTATTAGCTTAAACTGTTATGGTGAATGTTATTGTGGCCAATTTAGGCCATTGATTAGTTTTCCAGTTTTACAGGACTTTCCCCTCTCCCCATGCCTAAAGCACACATCCCTACCTAAGGAAAAAGAAGATGCTGGGCTACTTATTTCAGCTCTAAAGTTCACTCTACACTTCTAACAAACATAAATCTATAAAATTAACTGAAAACTACACACTGTTAAGGTTCAGTGGTATGTTAGGTAAAAGAAACCATATTAAAGATAATTAACCCAAAAATTAAAGCTAGAAACAAACAGACCAAAAATAAATCATACAACAAAATGCCATTATAGGTAAATAAACAAATAATTAAATGTACATAAATCGTAATGAACAACTATATGGTTTGCTTCAAATGTACTTTTGACATAGTCAAATTAACTTGAAAATATGGACTTCTGAGCGAATTATAAGACTTAATACATTGAAATATTTTTCAGAGGGAGCTTGTATTCAAGTCTGACATTTCATTAGAGAGTGGAGATTAACTTCCATCAAAAAAAGAAATGGATTGACTAAAGTGTATGATGACAATGACAGAAAACTGCAGCTAGACATACATTAGACCATTTAAAACTTCAAAGCAGACAGACATTTATTTTTGGTCCTGTTAATATATATTGAAAACCTTAAGGAGTTTCACACCAGTATAGAAAGAGAAATAAATTAACATTGATCGCTACCAGCAGAATGAGTTAGAGAAAGTTGTCATTTCTGTGTTTTGCACATTGTAGCTAATACTGAGGAGAAGGAGTGTAGCAAATAGGTGTTGTCTACTTTCTCTGTATGCATTTAGAGGCAGTGATGAATGAACAGCATATCCAGTGTTTCCATTTGGATGAAAAAATCTTCTTAGATCATTGTTATTTACTTAGTGGACTCCTGGAGAACAGGTCAAAGCAAAGTCATCCACTAAACCTCCTCCTGGAAGTACATGGTATCATATCTACTTCTGTATATCTTTGATCCTTGGCTCAAACACTTTTGTGAAATGAATCAAAGCTTTACTTTTTAAATGTCACTAAAAATGCCAGTCCCCCAATCCAATCTTCCTTCTTTCCACTCCAGCACAAGGTATAGATTCAAAGAAGACCTACTATTCGAAGATATCCAACCTCAAAACAGACTCTCATCTTTCCTCTTATCGAGATGGTACACTAAACCTGGACATGATCCTTAATTTTGCTGCTCAAGCTAGCAGTACAGTCCAAGCTGCGACTGCCATTATGGTGTTTTCATGGTGTGCAGTAAAATCCCTTTGAAAGGATTTTCTCTATAGAGAAGCAGTGTGAAGTGCAACGTTTTCAATTTAAAGGCAAAATCACAGAAAGGTGCACTGATAATGATGAAGAAACAAGTTGCTGCCATAATCTTCTTTAACATATAGAACATTATAAAATTTGTTTTTCATTAAGACTTTTGAAAAACAGTGCCTTATGCTAAAAAGGGATGTTTTCATTAAATACAGTTGCCACAGTAAAGGTAAACAAAACCAGCAACACAAACCTAAATGTAATATTATCACTATGATCAATACTATCAGGAAGCTTTGATGATTTCATAATTTCTGTTCTTCCCATGCACCCCAATGCATACATGAAGTTTGTGATAGAGATTTGTCATCTTGGGATGTGACATTCTGTGACATTTGCTGTCCTGAGGAGCCCCGTACTCCTGAGGCCCCACAAGAAGGCAGGGCAATGGAGGAGTCTGCCTTGGTTGATGAGGACTGGATTAGGGAGCAATTAAGCAACCTGGACATCCATAAATCCATGGGTCCAGATGAGATGCACCTGCGGCTGCTGAGGGAGTTTGCTGAAGTCATTGCTGGACCACTCTTCATCATGTTTGCCAAGTCATGGGAAATGGGAGAGGTGCCTGAGGACTAGAGAAAAGCAAATGTCACTCCCGTCTTCAAAAAGGACAAGAAGGAGGACCCGGGTAACTATAGACCGGTCAGCCTCACCTCCATCCCTGGGAAAGTGATGGAACACCTTATCCTTGGTGCCATCTCAAGGTGTATCAAGGATAAGAGGGTCATCAGGGACAGTCAACATGGCTTCATCAAGGGGAAGTCATGCTTGACCAACCTCATAGCCTTTTATGAAGACATTACAAGGTGGATTGATGATGGCAGAGCAGTGGATGTGGTCTACCTTGACTTCAGCAAAGCATTTGACACAGTCTCCCACAGCATCCTCATGGCTAAACTGAAGAAGTGTGGACTGGACGATCAGGTAGTGAGGTGGACTGTGAAATGGCTGAAGGAAAGAAGCCAGAGAGTCGTGGTCAATGGGTCAGAGTCTGGCTGGAGGCCTGTGTCTAGTGGAGTGCCTCAAGTGTCAGTTCTGGGACCAGTATTATTCAATATATTCATCAGTGTCTTGGATGAGGGAATTGAGTGTACTATCAGCAAGTTTGCTGATGACACCAAGCTGGGAGGAGTGGCTGACACACCAGAAGGCTGTGCTGCCATCCAGCGAGATCTGGACAGGCTAGAGAGTTGGGCGGGGAAAAATTAATGAAATATAATAAGGGAAAATGTAGAGTCTTACATCTGGGCAGGAAAAACCCCAGGTTCCAGTATAGTTTGGGGAATGACCTATTAGAGAGCAGTGTAGGGGAAAGGGACCTGGGGGTCCTGGTGGACAGCAGGATGACCATGAGCCAGCACTGTGCCCTTGCGGCCAAGAAGGCCAATGGCATCCTGGGGTGTATTAGAAGGGGGGTGGTTAGTAGGTCGAGGGAGGTTCTCCTTCCCCTCTACTCTGCCCTGGTGAGAGCTCATCTGGAATATTGTGTCCAGTTCTGGGCCCCTCAGTTCAAGAAGGACAGGGAACTGCTGGAGGGAGTCCAGTGTAGGGCAACAAAGATGATGAAGGGAGTGGAGCATCTCCCTTATGAGGAAAGGCTGAGGGAGCTGGGTCTCTTTAGCTTGGAGAAGAGGAGACTGAGGGGTGACCTCATTCATGTTTATAAATATATAAAGGGTGGGTGTCACGAGGATGGAGCCAGGCTCTTCTTGGTGACAACCAATGATAGGACAAGAGGTAATGGGTTCAAGCTGGAACACAAGAGATTCCACTTAAATTTGAGAAGAAACTTCTTCTCAGTCAGGGTGACGGAACACTGGAACAGGCTGCCCAGGGAGGTTGCGGATTCTCCTTCTCTGGAGACATTCGAAACCCGCCTGGACACCTCCCTGTGCGGCCTCATCTAGGTGTTCCTGTCTGGCAGGGGGATTGGACTAGATGATCTTTTGAGGTCCCTTCCAATCCCTAACATTCTGTGATTCTGTGATTCTGTGATTCTCAGTGTCCGACAGGAAAATGAAAGCTACATGTAGGGCTTCTGAAGATTTTATTAATCTGCCTATTATCTGTAGAGTCTCTTCTATGGAATAGGATTTGCTAGATATAGACATTTCTGGGAAAAAAAATACCTGTTATAATGGGCAAAACATTCTGAGAGGATTTATTTCTTTATCCCTTCTGAGAGAAGAGGAACAGTGAAGGAACAGAGCTGCTGAAGGTAGCACACATGAGTAAGGGACCATGCAGAACTGCCTAGTTCTGGTTGGTTGCCTGCTGTAATTCCTTCCCAGTAAGGAAGGTGCAAACTTCTGGTTTGCTATACTTCAACTCGCTTCTTGCTAGCTCAATAGGATATGCAGCCCTCCAACTGAGAACCACAGCAGAATGGGCTTAGCAGCCAGTGCAAGATGCTGACACCAAATGTTCAGTTCAGACTTCCAGGAAATGGGAGTCCTCTCCAAGAGGGACCTGTGAGAGTTCAAACACTGTTTTTACACAATTTTATCCTTTCTTCCTGTTGATTTGTCACAGATAAGTGTTTACTTCAATACCCTTTGTTAATTTTCCCTTCATATCGCATCCTAAATCTTTGTAGCTTTCCATGAAAATACAAAAAGTAGCAATAACAGCAGCGAAAATCAGGTTGGATATCCTATAGTGAATGAGCTCTGAAAAATAGACACTGCTTCAAATACTGACAGTAAATCAAAAAAACCCCACCAATGACAGTCACAGTCCTTTTTTTCTTGGAGAGAAAATCTATAAAATCTTAGGAGAATGCCGCCAAATAGTGATTAAACCAAAAAGCAAAAGAAAGACTATAGTAAACCTGGGCAGCAGACAGTATATAAAGGAGTCTACCAGGGAGTTCTCTGTGGCATGATTCACCCCAAGGAACTTATGGAACCCCTAAAGCTTTCTTTGTCTTGGAACTCAAATATAAAATGAAATTCTTTCTCTGAAAGTTTCCAGAAAAAATAACACAAGTACTTCTCAAATGCTTCTCATGAGCTACAAAAGGAGGAAACTCAGCAAGAGTTGTTACACATAGTCATGATATTCTAACCCTTCATGATTTATAAGAAGACATCTTTGTCTCAGTTAGGTATATTTCATAACTACACAACATCTAACTATAAACCAACAACTTGGTCACAGGAGGTTTTATAAGCCTATACATCACTATCCTACCCAAGTGGAACTAGTACATGTCTTAGATCCCTGTAAGAGCAAGGCCAGCTCTCAGAATCTAAGATCAAACATACATGCCTTGCTTATGTGAAATAAATCATATACTGTACCATATTCCTTCATAGAAGTTAAACATATGGCCACACCTAAAAATCACCTTTGCTCTATAGGAACTCACAAACTATAAGGGGTTGAAAAACCTGCTTGCCACGGTTGTTTTTTGGTTTTTGTTTTTGTTTTTTTTTCAAAACAATTACATTCTTTGTGTAGATATACAAATCTTCTTATGGTAGATCTACAAAACATACTCAAATTATGAAACTGTGAACTAGGTGGTGCAATTCTACCAGAGTATAAGAATCTTGGACTCTGGAAAGACATTGCTTTTATATCACATTGCATTTTTTCCAGTGACCTCCTGCCCACTTCTTATGATTCTCAAGTTATTATTTCATCTGTTTCATAGTTGCGTACCATTAATATTCTTGCTAACTATCTTTCTGCACTACAGGTATCAAATTTTACAAGTATTTACTGTAATCAAGTCAGTTGAAATTACTTGCAACTCATTTTTCAATTATATCTACACATTCTTTGCATATTTGAGCTTCAGAGCTTATGGAATACCTCATCTGGTTAGTGTAAACATTTCAAGTTTTGTTTCTACCTTGGATATGGTAATTTACATCACTTTCATTCTTACTGACTGATCAGCAATTGCTGTCATATTCTTTACAATCTTTTTTGAAAAATAGAGTATTCGATGCTGCTGCCATATTTAGATTAGCTCCCTTCTCAACATTTCTATGTGTAGCTGTCTTAGTTTTCTCTTTTCTTACTCTTTTATTTATGTGGTTGAAGAACTTCTATTACTTGTTCTAATTTTCTTCCCAAGTTTCAGCTCAACTAGGCTTTTGTCCATTTTCATTTTATTTCCACCCTTTTTGACCTCTGAGACATAGCTCTCCTTGCTGATCAATCCTTTTTTCTATTCCTTTTAGGTTTTTTATTTACTCTTAATATCCTATGTGAGGTGTTTCTTCCTCCAGAGGGGCCTATAGCCCTTTCCTGCTAAGATTTTTTTTCTCTTGCTTGCAATGCAAGCTTCAAACAGTGTTTGCACTTTTGACTTAAAATAATTCCATGCTTCCGCTATGTTCAAATCCTTGAGCTCTTTGCTCAGTCAGCCATGGTAACTAATTCTTAGTTTTTCAAAGTTCTGTCTGCTAAAACGCCAGAACTTAGCTCTGTATTCATTTTTGTTTGTCTTGCAGTTTCAAATGAACAGAATCAGCTCATGATTACTCGATCTAAGCTTATTTTTTACAACTAGCCCCTGACTGTTCCTCCCTGCTGTTTACTTAAAGTAACTCCAAAATAGCACTAGCACATTTTTACTTCATAGACTGTTTTGTACATAAATTTGTCAACTGATGCATTCAAGAATATTTAAGACCTACTGATGCCTATGGAAGCATTTCTTATCAAATTAATGTCAGAAAATTAATGTTTCCAATAATCAGGTACCTCCTGTTCTTGCTTCTTTCTTTCATACTCTTAAAGAGATCACTGCTGCAATCCGAGTCTGGATGCTGGGGACTAGAGGAAGATCCCATTCGTATAGTTCCTAAACATACCTCTTCAGGGTGACTTCTGCCTCCAGGGAATCTGTTTCTTAACTAGGAAGAAAAAAAATAGTCAATTAATATGTTAATTTTTGCTTTGTTTCTTTTCCTTCTGCATTTTTTGGCCTTTCTTTTTGTCCTAAATGAAAATCTTTATTCCTTTAATTTACTGTCCGATCTGGATGTCTTATTAGTTAGATATTTTAGTTGTTTGAACTGAACACAGTTATCAATCAGAACAACTGCAATCCATATTCTGAAATACTATGCCTAATATTTACCTCCTCTTGTTTTGTGTGGTTGTTGTTTGTTTGTTTGTTTGTTCATATCATTCAGTTTTTCTTCCCCACATTCTTATATATCTGTTTTTCATGTCACCACGTATACCAGAATTTTCAGGACTTCACTGACCACTTTCTAGGTTAAAATTCCATTTTTGACCCTGTCAGCAAGAATCTTAAAATGGTATTTGTTGAGTTATGTAAGAAGAGTCTGTTATTTGAGAAAACTAATCTCTCTGTGTCTGAATATGAAACATCCTGAAATGCTCTTGCTACTACCAGTCCCTGAGGTACATGTCAGTCAAAGTTTTTATGACATTTTTCCCCTCTTTTTCAGAAATAATGTAATTTTGTGAAATTCCATTTCTCTGCAAGTCTTCTCTTTATATTCTAGGCATAATCAGTCTCAGTTCACATCAGTGAGAATTTGATGGCTTCATTTATTCTTCCAGTATGAAGAATAATATGTATCTTCTTCCTTACCACAAAAAGCAACAATCTGGCTCTTGCATTCTTTTTCAAAGGTAAATCCAGATTGTGTGATTCTTTGCAAATTAGGTCCAGAGGCGTTCACAATAGAAAGAATGAATGTTACTGTTGACATTTCTGTGCTTTAATATTTCAGAGAAGTCATTTCAGAGACATCATTTTGATATTATGTTTAAATTGACCGATGAGGCCAGGTCTGTCATTTTTGGATATCAGGTTACAAATATATTTCATAAAAGCATAATGCCTTCTAAAATTACTAAACCAAAAATAGTCTAAGATTTTGAAGCACTGCAGCCTGTGTAAAGACATCTATATTATCGTGAAGAAATTAACAAAATGATAAAATGTTATGTTGTATAAATTTTTTACAAAGTCATATCTGTGCTTCTGGCTCAGAACTGAGAGAGCTCAATAAATCTAATGGAACATAGAGTTCAGAATTAAACATTGTCATTAGTTGGCCATTTACATAAAGTTGAGTAATGCACAAAACTCTCACAGTTCTCCTAAAATCAATTATTTAGAGATAACCTGGAATTTTAAATGTTCATGTTCCCTTGGTGTAAACACTCCTGTGGAATCAAATTTAGTTAAAATGTGTAAGTCGTCAAGATACACAAATGTAATCCATGTATGTAAAACCAAAAGTGATGATAGGGGGGATACAAATATGGAGCATGGCTGGTTTTGGTTGAACCTTCTTCAAAAGCCCTATTAACTGCAACTACAGCAGATTTCACTGTATGTTGTTACAGATTCCATGATGTTATGTAAATATACCTTGCACATTTGAATATTTAAGAATGTTCATGCTGGCTAATATTCTAATCATTAATGGAAATGCACACAGGAAGAGGGAAAAAAACTCCATCAACTTTCAAAAGATGCAATTGTTTCTTTAAAATTATTCTCTCAAAGGAGAGTCAAGTTTCAGGAAAATAATTCCACAGTTTTCATCACTTCTTAACCAGATATGGCAAGTATTTTATTTTCTGCTATTATGCACCCAGTTTTTTATTATTTGAAGGAGTTACTGATTGTGAGAATTTTATAAAACATTTTAGTCTATTAGACCACAAATTTCAGTGCATAGAATATTTAACCAGATAAATTTATAAAATATAAATTTATAAAAATATCTTGACTGTGTTAGACCAAACACAAATCATAGCAATCCATATGGATGTTTACTAAGCCTTTGAAGTCACCACGTATTTTTCTATTTATTAGAACCAAACCAACCCAACAAGTCTTTTGTTTCCTTTTGTGGATATATTCACAGCTGTCTATGTCCTGGTGCCATAACCATTCAGATCTCTATTGCATATGGAAGATTTGGTAATATTTTTTAAATACACATTGCTTTCAGCACCTTTCAGCACATGAGATAGCATTGTCCCTGTGGCCTGAGACTTCTGTCCCAAACTGATATTTAAATATTTATGGAGAAGGAAAAAAATTCAATAAGAGAGAGTGATGTAACAGAGTAAAAAGTAGAATCCCAAGCAATCACATTTAATGAACAGTATCTAAGAATTTACAGTCAATGTAGTCTATATCCAAACACAGATTTTTTTTTTTCTGCTTTAGAGCTGAGGTAGTAAAACACTGAGAAATTAAAGGCTGGATCCACCAAAGAATTTAGATGCTGTACTGTCTACTGATTTTCAGAAGAGTCTGCTTAACCCACATCCAGTCCGTGAATCTTGATCAGACAGGATGAAATGACAGCTGAGCTGATGAGACCTGCAATGGGGAAAGAAATTCTGGACATATTTAACAAAGAGAATTTAGATACTTGGGAAATATTTGTGGCTAACATATTAGAGTTTCTAAGTATTTTTTTGTGTGTTTATTTATTTAATTTCCATAACAGAATTATTGCATTGCTTTGTGGATTTCAACCTAAGAAACTTTTCCAAGGTCAGACAGGATGTTTGTGGCAAAGCTGACAAAAAGCCAGGATTCCCTTGGGTCCAAGATCAATGCATTAACCACAAGGTTGCCTTCTCTCAATAAAAGTCAGACTCAGACACTGTGTCTTGCAAGTTCCCTTAATTGCCACAGTTGCTTACGTAAACATTAGAGTGTGGAGAACATTCTGATTATTGCATGCAATATTTGCTGTTAATTTTCATCTTCATTTACAGGTCATCACATTGTACAAGATTTACTGATATTAAATAACTTCCGTATATCTCTGCTTAAACACATACACCAGTCAAAATCCAGCCTTCAGTATTTATGCCTAAATGATGTTAGAAGCTTACAAAGTCATTATGTCTACCTGCTGTTAACTTCTAAATATTCATAAATGTCAAAAAACAGCTTTCTTCTTCAGATTATGACTTGGAATCCCCCCTATTTCACTGACTTGAGTGAAATAAATCAACATAATACTTCTGATTTTATATCAGTATGATTTGGGATAATTTTATGAGTGAAAATTAAATAATAAAGTATAAAAAGAGATAATAAGACATTTTTCAGTTTTAAGTTTGTACAGTGTTATTAAAAACATAGGCTATTTTAATGATTAAGTTCTGAATAACTGAAGCATTTCAGTTAGATTCAGCATCTCCTTTTCATCCCCCTTCTCCTTTTCTTTAAATCCCTCCTACTCCAAATATGCTCAGAAATCATTTTACCAAGGCCTTCTTTTTGTTAACTTACTCCATTTAACAGCAGCTTAACAGTATGAACATCCATGTTCTGCCTTTTTTTTTTAACTGAAAAAACCCCATATTTGCTCACAAACTCATGGCTAGTAAATAGCAAAGCAGGACTTTCTCACATCTAGAGCAGAACTGGTAATCAAGCATTTTGAGTAGTTTGTTTTTTGTGGGATTTTTTTGTTTTGTTTTTTAAGGTACGGTTTTCAGGAAATGCATTGTTTTGCTTCACATGATCTGCAGTGATGCAAGTTATGTAAATGCATATGAATAGAATCCTCAATCTGTCACTTTTACATGATAAAATATTTTAGATCTTCAAACTATCAAATTTGATATGCATATAACATCTCTATGGTGCTTCATCCTGAGGGAACCATAGGAAAAAACCCTGATCTTGACAGTGCTGAGAGCCGCTTCTGATATCACAGCTAAGAAATTGATGCATTGGGTGTTCCTAATGGTTGAAACTAGTCTTTCTTAGTTTCATAAGCTCAGCCTCACATACTAGTCCAGATCCTTAAGAGTGTGAAGCTTATTCAGAGACTGCTAATCCTTTCCGTTCCTTTCTCTACAAGATTTATTTCACCCAGAATTAAACATTTTATCTGGAAATGGAAAAAAGGTCTTTGTTTGACTACAGTGTTAGATAGATACATAGATCATATGGGGTCTGGGGAAAGCTCTTGATTGTCTCCTAAACACATTTTAGATACGTCCTACCACCGAGTCCTAGCTGTGTTTATTGATGAAAATTCTTTACCTTAATGAAGATTGTGAATGATATGATGAAATATATCTGGAAATTTTTCACTGAGAGCCTAATCCAAGGGAATTTCAGATAACTGGTAAACCACATCAAAATACAGGCCAGCAGTTTCTACACGCACAATCTGGTAGATCTTTCCCATATTCTTTTCAGTTTTGAACACTGACAGGATTAGTTAGCCACCTTTTTAGGAGAACATTTGGGACAAATTTTAAGTATATGCTTTTCCTGGAAACAAATAGAACTATTTATTTACTCATTCAATGGAAGATTCTGCACTAAGCCCAAACAGATCGGCAGTTTCTAGGACATTTCTTGTTTTATGACATCAGATGCAGTTGACAACTTCTCACTGATCACTTAGTGCAAATGGCATTCTGCCACAACTACTAAACCTAGATAAAGATTTCTAACTCTAGGGTGCTCTGGGGATAAAATGAGGCTTTTAAAGCTGTAAGTAATTAGCTGAAATGTTTATAAAAGAAAGAAAAGTAAGTGTGGTGAACTTTTTTTAACTGAAGTATTTACATTTTCTGACTGACAAAGCTCTTTAATATATTTTTTGTGTGGGTGTACCAGCTGTTCTATATGTAAAATTATACTAAGACTGTTAACCATTACAGAAATGCTTCCTTGAAAGGAATTGTACCTTATGGTATAAAGTCTGTCTAGAAGAAAGTTTGTTTTGTTTTGCTTTTTAATGCATAGTATAATTTTCATGCTATCTAACTTCAGGTACCTCATTTACATGCCTAAGATGGAAAGCAGTCACCTCCTGTGAATATAGATCTCTTAAGCCCACTCCTGCCCACTTAAGTCAGACACTTGATAGGAATCAGCCATTAACTACAAATAAATGTGAGAGGAACTAAGCAGGTAGGTGGAAATATCCCAGCTTTATGTAGATCTTAATGTACCATATATATGTAAGCCATAATTAGAAAAGTTTGTTAGCATTTATAAGTAATCAAAGCATCACAATAAGGAAAACTGTAATTGCATAAATATAACATGGAAAAAAAATAGTTGGCTTTAGAAGAATCCTATGTGGGCTTTAGTGACTCAAAGAATACAGAGAATAGACCTAGTAATGCATAAGAGGCCTGAAAAGTTGACTATGTACTGTCTAATCAACTAGTCTCTGAGGCTGTAGTGATTCCTTTTAATGAAAGAGGGCCAGGGATCAGTCCTGTTCAAGAAGCCACAAGAGCACCAGCTGATTGGAGAGTGCAAACTGAAGCGGTCCAAAAGAAAGTCAAGGAGACGGCTAACAATTAAACATTGTGGGTGATTATGTTTTGATCAAGTGCATGAGCTTGTGGCTGCCTCTTTTATTTAGCAGTATTGATATGCTCTGAGTGATTTACCATGAGATTCTTATTTACCCATTTAATATTAAAGACTGAGTAGTGGTTTGCTACATGGCAGTTAGTTAGTATTAGAGCCTTACAGGTTACAAAAAGTTCTTCGTTTATGGTGTCACAAACATTTTTTTTTCATTTATATGGACAGCCTCAAAAGGAGAGATAGAAATAAAAAGCAAAAAGAGAGACAGATACTACAATGGCTCCCCTGAGCCTTTGTTTCTAAAGTTTGGGCCTATTTAAGCCTAGAGAAGAGAAGGCTCAGTGGAGACGTTGTTGCTGTCTACAGCTACATGGTCAGAAGATTCTGAAAAGACAGACTTTTCTCGGAGATGCATGACAGTATGACTAGATGCAACAAACCCGAGCTGGAACATGGGAAATTTCTATTTGACATAAGGAAAACTTTATTGCCATAAAGATATGACAGCAACAATGCAGACAGACTATGGGATTGCCATCCATGAAGGTATTCAACACTTGACTAGACATGGCCCTGAGCAATCTGACCTGATTAGCCCTGTTTAGAGCAAAGAGGAGCAGGATTAGCCCTTCTTTGGAGAAGGTGGCCTTTCAAGGTCCATTCCAACTTATTTTTTTTCTAAAGCAAATGTTTCAGTCTAATGATAAACTTTGTGACCATTACATTTATCAGAGAGCCTGCAATCATCTTTTAAAGAATGTAATCTGTACTTTGATTGTCCATTTTCAACATGAAACTCAATATTACTTCCAATAAATCCATAAATACTAACACAATGAATTAGATACAATACATTCCTGTTCCTTTTTGAAGGAAACATTTTTGACCAGCTCTTTCAAGGTGTGTGCTTTAATGAAGTTTCTTTGAGGATTTATCTGATCTAACAAAAAAAATAAAGTATGTAGGAAGGGTGGCTGTATAATTTGTTATAGCAGTCAAGCACTCCTAGGTGTTCTCTAGCACATCTCAATTGCACTGTGATGGCAAATACTGCATTCTTTTGACCTCCAGAATAATGTGCTTAGGTGTGCTATAAATATTAATGGCCCTTTTAGTTTCCTATATAATTATTTGAATCTTGAATGGATACACAGTAAAGGACTGAAAGTATTGCTGATGAAAATGCAAGGGAACAATAAAGACATCGAACAAAAGATTTCAAGTAATTCTAAAACAAATTTCAGTTATTCTGAAGGGTAAACTATAATTTCAGATATTTTAGCAAAAGAGTCTCAGACATCCACCATCCTGTAATAGCTGCAGAAATACTGGATTGATCCAGAATGCTTAGAATGTTGATGATGTTGTACAAGACATTTTAATGGTGGGTAAAGGGCAGATTAAAATTAATGCACTTTTATTTAAGTCAAAAACCTCACTGACACAGCTAACAGTGAGATCTTTATTTCCCCAGGTTCTCTGAAGATGAGGACTGACTGATCAGCCAAAGGGCTTGACTTCTTCCGTGCTAGAGGGAGAAAGGAAAGAATCGTGTCTCGCAGCTCCCTGAGCTCCCATCTGAAGGCTGGTTTCCACACAAAGTAGCATTGTGGTTGCATGGCCTCTTCTTCCTCTTGGTTCCTGACCTCCTTTCTCTAGTCATGTTTAAATCAGGAGTTTTGTTCCCCTGAAGCAAAAGGACGATGATGGCAACCAAAAGTTGACCTGGGAACTGTGTTATGTAAGTATCATTATTCTTTTTTTCCTATTTCCTGCATGCAGTCAGTGAGAATGGATGAAAAACCTATTATGGGTTTTTATGTTGCTCTGAATCCACTCATTTCATGTGATTACTCATGATTCATCTGCATGTAAGTAACACAAGGATCTTGTATAATATTTGCTCCTTGCTAAATACAAAATTCTAGTATTTTTCCCATTTCTTTTTTATCTTTTGTATTATAACTGTCAATATACATATGCTATACAGAATAAAGCTGTTTGATAACATTCCTATATCTCTTGAAATCTGTTTCCCTTTCAACTTCACACCTTCATCATCAATTTAACCATTAAAAGGTCCAGATAAAATGTGCCTTTTCCTATTTAAACTAACATAGTTAATAGCTGAAATCAGCAGGATGACTATAACTATGTAACTATTTTGAAAATGGCATTCATTTGAGAATGACAGGCTAGAGGAGAAAAGGCTAAAATTTACCAGGGAACTTTATTATTCCTTTATTAAGAAACAAACAAACAAACAAAACCACAAATGAACAAACAAACAAACAAAAAACCCTATATGTATAGACTACAGGAAAAGTGGAAAAGTGTGGTATTTAATTTGGTAAAAAATAGTTAACTTCTCTGGAGTTACACTTATGTTATAAGACCTCATACTGCAACAGAGGTTCCCTCCTTCTAGGATTTAAATGAACTGATGTCATCGGCATGTTTATATTGATGATGCTGTAAGACTTATATTGGTGTTAATCTACTGATTTCAAATTAGATTCATTAATTTATGCCTAATATGCTCCTGAGGAAAAAGAGAGTTGATCTGGTATTAGTCTGAGGACTGAAAGGCAAGGCTTCCATACATCTTTTCCCTAATTTAGCTATTTTTTTTTTCCTACACTCTAGTTCTGGAAGTACAGTATGAAAACTGTTGTGTTCTGTTACTATTACTTAAATAAAGCACAGGAATCTGGATAGCCTCTTTGGGTTGTTTTTTGCCTAACTTTTCCTTTCACAATAAAAGTGAAAGGAATGCCAGAGATCCTGTCACACTTGAAACATCATGACTCAGCTGTCACTACTGCCTCCACAATGCATCATTTCCCAAAGAGCTTGGAGAAGAAAGGGGCCATGCACCCTGTCAGAGACCAGAATGAGCAAAGCAAGAAGAATAGGTAATGTTAGATTCAATGCAAACAGAACTTGATAACCTGAGACATCAGTAACTACACTGACAGCTATGTTGCTCCTGATAAATAAAGAGGGTTACTTATCTAACCATGCCTCTGAGCCAAGTGGCATGAACTGGCTCACATTGATACTGCTTAAGGGCTGCCCCTTCCCTCTCTTGAGACCAGATTAATAACTGAGCAGAGTGCTCAAAGTGGGAAAGTGTCCAGCATCTGAGCTCACCTCCTTCCTTTCTGCCACAGTAGTGTAGATATCCTCAGTGAGTCTGGAGCCAGAGTCAAAATTGTAAGGAAGAACCAAATGCCCACATCCTGGCAGGAATCTGAGCCAAGGATCTGAAAAATGACAGAACTAATTGGAGCAAGATGCAATCCAGATCACTCAGGGCTTGTACACTCTACAGAAAGGGATGCACGTTATAAAAGCATTGACCAGCCAGAAGCTTTTCAGAGGTAATCAGTACATTGAGTCTTGTTACTGTGCAACTCACTCACTGGAATACCAGACCATCCTTGTGCAATTTGTTTCTACAGTGTTTTGTAAGCTAACATACATTCAGGCATCAAAAAATTAAAAAATATTCCAATTTGAGTAAAAGCCACATAAACTCATTTACACTGGAAGATTTCCACACTGAGAAAGGAGGAGGGAAATTAAAAGGAAGTAATCTTAAATCTGAGTGTATCTCTAGTTTCTTGTTGCTTTAAATGGAAACTGGGCACCTAAGTTGAAACAGAAAAGCTAAATATTTCTGAGGATCTGCTGTTGGCTTTTTTAAAACAGATTAATAAGGATCTGAACTGAGTATCTCCACAACATTCCTGTTTTTCTGAACTTGATAAATAATATCTTATAAAAAGTCTAATTTCATTACTGGGGATTACTTGCAATTCCTTTCTGGAACTTTGGGCTATTAATTCCAGTTAACTAAGAGAGTGGTACCAAAAGTACAAGAACTCAGAAGTGGTTTAGCATCATTTTAAGGAGAGGTGACAAATATGCTTAAGAACAAAGGAGAAAATATGATCTGCCACCATTCTAAAATTATAATTAAAATAGAAATTATTCCAAAAAGCACAAAAAAACTCCCCATATTTTTCCTTATTGCTGAAACATATTTTAGTCCCGATATATCAGGGATAACAATTTTTGTCTCATCTAATTCTTCCAACAAATGAAACAACTCTGAACAAGCCCACCCCCTCCAGTCGGATTCTTCAATTTAAGCTGTTTAGGCATGAAGTTATTTACCTCTCTAATGCACTTTGCGGTGAGGTTGTGCTAGCTGGTTCCTTGTTCCTTCCAGTGTCAGTTTGACTTAGTAGTTCATCTTCATCTCTCTGAACAAGAGGGTTATTCTTCATCTCCTATTAGCTGATAGCCACGACCTGTAGACAACTAGTAATGAGGGTTCACGAGGGTACTGTCTTTAGAGTGAGATGTTACACCACATTTTCATTTGCAAGTTTCGGATTTTTTTTTTTCCAGACTCATGTTAAAAATCCCGTAGCACTTTGGGATTTGGCCAGCTTTCCTTATCTAAATTAATACCGTCACTGACTTAATTAACACCAATATAAATATTCACAGCTGTTTGTATGATAGATCTGAATGCAAAATGCTGTGTTTGCATAAGCTGTTACATTACAGGCATACAGTTTATTGCTTTCTTAAGGGGGATGCAATTTATATAAAAATAACCAAGAGGAAGCCAAAATAAAATTACTGATACTTTTTTTTACCTGCATTAGTATAACAGTTCTGTCACCTGTATTAGTGAGAAACTGTTGCAAATACAGAAAAAATGTGCACCATTTTTATTTATCGTAAATCATAGAATCATAGAATAGAATCATAGAATCATTTTGGTTGCAAGAGATGCTTAAGATCGAGTCTAACCATAACCTAAATCTAGCACTAAACCATGCCCCTAAGAGCCTCGTCTAAACACCTTTTAAACACCTCCAGGGATGGTGACTCCACCACTTCCCTGGGTAGCCTGTTCCAATGCCTCACAACCCTTTACGCGAAGAATGTTTTCCTAATATCTAATCTAAAACTCCCTTGACACAATTTGAGGCCATTCTCATAGGTAAATGAATGAATATTGTTGCTGCTATTATTTAAAATATGGCTTGCAGATTAAACCTTGGAAAAAAAAAATATTTTCCTTCTAGTAAAATGCTGAAGTTGTTTGAAGAATATGTTTTTTGAGGAAAAGTCTTCTAGATATTTCCTGAAGTTTTCTTCTTTGAAAAAATAATCAGTCTTTAATTGAAACAAACAAACAAACACTAGGAAAAAAAAAACAACAAACCAAACCAAAAAACCCAAAGAACAACAACAAAAACCAAAAAAGAATAATCACTCTGTGAACTATCCTTAGGACTTTAACAAAAAAATGACAATGTTAGGGTAAATTTCCCATTATCTCAAGCTTAAAGGCGCAAAATTTCTGGCCACATCCATATAAACTGTTTTCTGATTTTGTCGTATTAAGTCATCATAAAGCCTTCCAAAGCTACATGGAGTTAAATATAAACTGAGGTCCTATTCAATAATTATTGAGAGAAAATACTTCGAACATGTTGTTAGAATTCTGGGAATCATTCTAAACCTGACATAGAACTTTTCAATACGTTCCTCAATTAATAAAAGATTTTTTTCTGAGTTAGTGTTAGTGATGGTGATTGTCACTAAAATAAATACTGACTCATAAATATAGATAGTGGTCCTTTATTTCTGTGAAAACTAAAAGTAATCATTAATTTTGCGCATGTGAAGTACTGTGGCATTGAGATAAAATACTACAATTGCTACTTTAAGGATATTTTTTTGCCAGTACAAAAAAAAAGAAAGAATTTATTAACTTCAAGTCTTTGGCAATCAGGAAATGAGGAAAAGAAATACTTTGGGTCAACAAGAATACAAGGGCTTTGTGCAATAAAGAAGGAACAGCAAACAATCCTTGTCATTTAAAAGTAAGAAGGAAAAAGGTGATTTCGATCTCTAATGGCATTTGCTAGAAAGTGCACCAGCAGAAAAGCAGAATTAGAAGTATTAAACAAAACAAACTATAACAAAAAAAAATTGAGATGGAAAACACAAACTCTCAAAGTCAAAACTGCCTTCTGAGTCATAATTTCTTCCCTTTTGAGCATAATAATACATACATTACAATCATTCTATTAAATTATTTTTATTGCAGACACTTCATACAGTGAATGGATAGTAGTTTTCAAATGCACAGCAAATCAGTACTTTTTCTCTTCATTGTTGAATGTCTTAGTCGTATATTTACAGCACACTATTCACAGTTCCTTTTAAAAATACTTGGTATATTCAGTTATTATCTTCATGGGCTTTCCTATAATGCTTATACCTCTAGAATCTGAATGATTCAAGAGTTAAGTCACCTTCATACACTTCATAGTGAGGGAAAGATTGTCTTAGATGAGGAACTTAGACAGAGACTGAAAAGATACATGGATATTTGAGTGTCCAACTTGGTTCATGTAAGTTGAGTTTTAAAGGAAATCAGCTTCCTATAGGATTTTATCTTCACAGCAGAGATTCATTGGCTTTAACTGCAGTTGTGAGTATGTACTATTAGTGAAAATGAGACTCCGGGGTGTCACTGTGCGTACTGATAAAACAAACAACCAACAACAACAAACCACAAACCCAAACTTAAAGTTTACTTTAAGGGCATAGCAAGTTGGTGACAAGATAAGTAAAAAATTCAGTTGTTTACCAGACTAATCAAATGTCTTAACCACAGAAACTTTTTTTCTCTCCCCTTGAAAAGCTTTGCTTATGCAATTTAACATACCTTCAGGTAATTTGGTAGAAGTTTTGGAGATTCTTTCACTACTTCATTACACTGACTGTAACACAGTTGGGTTCTGTGCAGTAAATAGAATAAAGTTGTCAAAAGCATTATTAAACTCTACAAATTGATGCAAATCTCAAATTGTGCTCTTTATGGACAACCTTATATTATTTTCTTAATTTGTGTCTACCATCTGATTGCTTTATTTTTGACAATTAATAATCTTTGAACATTAATTTCTGGTGTGTAACACCCTTCTTTATTAAAAGGTTAATCAAAATCATAGTTGCATGCTTTGTTACCACAAAGAAAATCTCTCATCCTCTGCCACTTGAGCTGACTGAACAAAAAGTATGCTCTCTACATCAACACACACAAATGTATCAACAGCAGATCTCATAGGTATTTGCATTCCCCCTAAACATGGTGGGGAATTATGTTTTGGCAAGATAGATTCCATTCCCCCACTTTCTTCAGCTATGTCTAGCTAAACTGTGTGTTCTCGATACTCTAGCACCTGAATTTTCATTCCAGCCTCATCCTTCTAATATGGACAGTCCAACCATACCCCCCCTATACAAGTTTATTCTGGTGTCTCTCAACTGTAATTACTACTGTAATTTCTCAGTAGTCCCCATTCATTCTAATGTTATCTCAGAAGTCTCTATTTAATTTTCTTTAATCAAGTGGTTCTTTTTCTTGATATCTAGTTCTTCACATAATCTGTCCCTCCTACCTTTTTCCATCTGTTGTCTTTATTGACATTCAACCATATCCTTACTCCTTGGGTTTCTCATTCACCCAGTCACCAAAATTATTCTTCTTAATTATGTCTTCACCATCTCCCTTCTGTACTTTCCTGCTTAACCCTTTTAAACACAACTCCTCCTAAGGGTTATTGTGGTGGGTTTTTTTGGTGTTCTGTTGTTGTTTCCCTTCCCTTCCTTCTGTCTGTCTTTACTCCTTTCTTCCTTTGCAGTTGGTCCAGTTTTCCTTCTCAGGACCTGGTCTCTTATTTCTGTCCATACTTGAGGCAGTATGGTCCCCATAGTTTTTTGCCTTTGTCTTGTGGTCTTTAAGTGTTATTCTGATATCCTACCCCTGGCCCAGAAAGCTTCCTCTTCTATGCTGACTGGGTCTTTCCTAGGATAAGATGCTGGTCTGGGTGGCACAGGAATGACAGAGTTGAAGTACTTATATTCTTTTCCACATAATACAGTGATAACTTTGTTCCTAATTCATGAGGTGTACATCTTCTGAAGTAATTAATGAAAGGGTGGGAATGCTATTAATTTCACTTGTTATTAACTGTAATACATATTTTGGAATAAGAGAATAAGCCCCAAGAAAAGTTTGAAAGATCTCTAGCAGTTTTAATCAATGCTTTAATTATTAATGAGCTAAGGCTATTTTACTGATCACAAAAGTGAAAGGAACAGATCAAAACCAACCAGGAAATAGAGTTCATAGCAACTCTTCAATGTTGTAGTCAATATATACCACACGTATGAGAGAGGCAAAATTTATTTGGTCAAGAGAGGGAGCCTTCTGTGTTATATTAATTTACTCAATTAATGTGAACAATCACTCTATCACAATTAGGACAGTAAGAAAGGGACAACCCAAAATTGTACTATGTGGAACACTGACAGAAAAAGAAATATATATATAGTATTATTAGCTCTTGTCCTACAAGTTTCTTGTTCTATCCCACAGCTTGCTCTGTATATCTTTGTTTATAAAAGATAAGTTGTTATGGCTAGCATCATCTTGAAAGAGGTTCTAGGAAACAGATGCACAGGATCTGTGCCTTCATTAATTTCTTTTTCCTCATTGTTGCATTTGCTTGGTATATTTCTTATAGAGGAGCCTATATTAACACTCCAGTAATCTGCAGACAGAGCAGCATATGCATAGTTGTGAGAGTCATCTCACATAACTTTAGCCACCTTACTGTTATAACAGTTAGGTTGTGGTATAGGTATTTATCTACTGTAATTTAAAAAAGGACATCATTTTTTATCAGATAGTAAGAATTTTCAGTTCATACTAATCTGTCTAAGCTCTGTGAACTGGGGTATGAACTCCTGGGTCTCATTGACACAGCTGTTTCTAGTTTCACAGGTGGCTTCAGGTTAGCTAGATTTCACAGATAAAATCTTTACATCCTACACAAACTATGTTCCCACTGACCAAGGTTTCACAGAAAAAAAAAGTGAATTATTTCCCATTCCCATATTTGCTAAATAAGGTAACATTTTTTTTTCCTATTTATACTGGAGTTACTGCCAGTAACCAATACCCGAAGTGCAATTCTGAAAGCTCTTCAGCAACATATTTAGTATCAGTTGTGATGTTGACGTACCTAGAATGCCTTAGAGTTAGCAGAAGCTGTTAATTATATCACTTTCAGTAGCTAAACTCTAGTAGCTGTTACTATTTGAGTAAACAAACTTCAATCAACTATAAGACTTTCAGGTCTCATTAAGGATCTTAAAAAAAAAGCAGTAAGAAAGTTGACTGTTTTGAAAGGCAAATTGACTTTGCAAACCTTTTAGCTATAAGACATAAAGCTTTAAACTGTAAGGCATCAATGTAATTAACTGGTGTTTTAAAGATCTATACATTTAGGTTCATATGAAGCAAAGTAAAATGTTACTTTTCAGAGAAGAATGTATCTACAGACATTTGCCACAAACTGGTATCTGAGTAAATGTTTTCATTTTTTCTAATATTGTATTTTTTATTGCGGGTAATGTTTTACCAATATTGATAAATTATAAATTAAATCTGTAATTGTAACCCATAATTTTAAAAGATGTGTATGAGCTTTGAAGTCGGCTTGGATCAAGTTCTGAGGTGTTTTGAGACCAAATGCATGACCTATGTTTGGTTTTAAACACTGAATCTGTTGAAAATTCAGAAGCTGACTCTGGAAATTGCTTTAAATCTAAAAGTAAAACTGAAAAAAAAAGTGTTTAAAGAGTCTACTTTATTTCAAAAAATATTTGAGCACTGATAATTTGTCACTGAATCCATCCAATGTGGTTATAATTTACAGCAAGGTCTTCTATTGCCTGGGGCCTATTAATAAGGCAAACACTCAAGGTTTTTCAACAGGTTGTCTATCGAAGTAGGCAAAAGCACCCACCCTGTGGGAAAGGCAAGATACCTGTATTACTCACCAAGCTAATGAAAAGACATTCTACTGAGCAGTACCTAAATAAGAAAATTGAACAAAGAGAAAATGAGCAGTGGATATTAAAACCACGTAACTAAATCAGTACAAGTCTTGGCAATGTCTTAGTCTTGAGACCACTAGGAAAAGGAAATAATTTCTCCACTTAAAAATAAGGAAACGGAGGTAATATGGAATATTAATGTTTTCATTTGTTCTTAATCTGCAATGTATTTAATGCTGATGAAAAATAGCATTTCCTTTGAGAAGTTGCACTACATAGTCCTCTAGTAAAAAATTATTTTGATGCCTTGTGGCAACTGAGAACAATGCACACAGAGACATGCACGCAGAGTTCTTGTTAGCAGTTAGAGCAGAGCATAGCAGAGCTGAGCTCTCTTTAGTTAACTCTTTCTCAATTTTTGGCTTACAGATACAGGTCTGGACCAAGAGGTGAAAGAGGATGTTTTTTGCAAAAAAAAAAAAAGTCTTCCGGACAGAGATCTCTCACTCATGTATTCATTGGGTAGTTTTCTGGTCTGGGATTCACACACCCACAGGCATACAATCTTGTGTAACCTGTTCAAGACTTCTTTATATTTTGACTGATTGCTATGATTTAATCATGTTAGTATTAGTCTTCCTTGACCATCCAGATGGTCATGTTAGTATTGATCTTCTTTTACCATCCAGGTGGCTGGAGCTGTATGTCCTGCCACTCCCACAGTGGGAGTCCTAGGTAAGTATGTGAATTCTCCTAAATGCAGAGCTTATGTCTCTTTATACATAAATAATTTACATCTTATGTTTGAGTACCATGTATATTTTTCTAAGCATTTGCAACCAGAATTGCAAAGGTCATTAAATGGATCCATATAATTAAAAGTTGTATATTCATATGATATTTTTCAAGCAGTAACACCCAATTGTAGAAATTAGTACGTATCTATTAATTTATTTGAAACACATATTGTTGTTTATTATAAGCCTATAATTAAACATATAAAAATGTCATTTACAACTCTAAAGAAAGATGCAAGATGAATTCGATTTGCTTATATGTGTGTATCATGTATTTAACTGATGATTTTGTGTTATCTCTCTGTCGCCCCCTCTCTCTGTCAGTGTACAGTGAGCTGGAATAAAGCCAAATTGAAAAAAGTAAATTTCAGATATTCATGGCTGTGAACTTGTGTGAACAGAACCCATATCTTCATATGACTCTAGAGAAATTGCTAAATACTGAAGTCGTGAAAAACTAAGTCATGATTAGACCTGAGGGCAATATCTGTAGCAACAGACAAAATGCAGCAGAGGATAGGCACAGTCAATGGTACGCAATTATCTATTTTCTTTCACATTTGGTATGCTCTCTAGAACAGCTACAGTTAACACAAATCAGCTTTCTCCTGCCTATTCCTACCCACAGTCTGAGGGACAGCATGACTCAGGGACTATTTCAGGGGTCTTTAGGGATAAAGTACTCTTTTTGGAGGGAGTAGAGAGTTTTAGCCATGTGAACACAAGCTGTACTGCACCACATACCTTGAGGGCCAATAAACAAGGCCTTGTTATTGTATTTACAAACACGTATGTGAGTAAATAAGAATCTTGAAGTGAATCCACTCACTCTTTTCCTTCTCGTGTGTGCATGAAAAACATCAGAAGAACTTTCAACTTCCAAATCTGAGATTTCAGAAAACACAACATAATAAACAACATTTGGTAAAGTTTTTAGACAGCCAAAGTTCAGACCTGCTAGATGGGTTAAATGAAACAAGTTAAAAAAAAAATGTCCATCATATCCAAAGTACCTTTGAGGATTCTTTACATCAAGTTACTATTATCCTATTTTTGGGATTCAAAGGCACTCTGAAGTGTTTGCAGGAACCCAGGAAGACCCTCAGAATTGCTAGACTATTTCCACCACATTTGAGGCTTGGCTGTGCATCTGTTTCCTGGTCTTCTCAACAACTTTGCAAGTTAAACTTCTACAAAAGTCTTTTTTGCTGTGTCACTCAATTTTTTATTCCTCTAACTTCTTCAGCACTTTATCACACTCCAAGCACAGGAAGTTGCTTTCAGAGAAATATCCATCTCCTCAACTGTTCCGAGAGGCTTGTCTACCTGGATATGCAGTGGTCATGGAAGGCAAGCAGTCAGGCTTCTTTCCTCAGAAGTTCTGAAGAAAGCATAAAGTACTAGCAGGAATAGTAGCTGGTATCAAACAGAAAATAGATGGTGCTGCCACAATGTTATTAAAAAAACTGATTTCTTTCCCCCTCTAATCCTCAGTACAGCATTAGAACATTTAGAAAAAGTATTATCAAAAGTTAACATTACAATTCTTACTTCTTGCCATGGAGATCATTGAACAGATTTAAAGCATATCCAGATTACTAGGACTGAATGGACTTTAAGGATCAATAGAGGGAGTCAGGCTTGTTCAGCCTAGAAAAGTGGTGGCTTGATGGGCCCTAGTAGCAGCCATACAATACCTGAGAGTAGGTTATCAAGAAGATGAAGCTAGAGTCTATACTGAGCTGCACAGCAGAACAAAGAGGTAAAAAAGGTCATAAATTCAGACAGGTGAGGTTCTGAACAGGTATAAGGAAAATAAGATCACTATGAGAATAATGAAGCATAGAAGTAGGTTGCCCAGAGAGAGAGGCTGTGAAGTCTCTGTCCTTTAAGGTTTTCAAGACTTGATGGTACAAGACCCCTGAAAAGCCTAGTTTGAATTCAACGTTGATCCTTCTCTTAGTGGGAGGTAGAACTGACTGACCAGCTGAGATTCCTTCCAGACTTAGTGATTCTTCGGTCCATGTCCAGTTGAGTTGGAATATCTCTAGGAATATAGACTCCACAGTCCTCCTAGGAAACCTATTTCAGAGTTTTGACCATATCAATGAAGAAAAGTTTTCCCTTATGATTAAACAAGATTTCTTGTATTTCAATTGCGTGTTTTTCTCTCTTGTCCTGTCTCTGGCTAACACCGAGAAGAGTCTGTCTCCATCTTTTTTACTTAACCCCATCAGGTATTTATGCACATAGATAAGATCTTCTTGAGCCTTCTTTTCTCCAGGCTGGAGATCCCAACTCTCTTTGCCTTTTCAAGAATGTCAGATTAGTCATTTTAGTGTCCCTAAAACCTTATGATATATAAACTTTCTGAAAAATAAATACCCTTGCCTTGTTTACAGCAACAAAATATATCAGGCTTAAAAAAGTTATATTCCTCTAAAATTAGTTCTTTTCAAGTCTGAAATGTCACAATTGGAGAGAAGTTGTTGCTGTTCCAGGAACCCTCCCTGCTTTTCTCTCACCCTGTAAATATTGTTTTGCATCTACAAAATATACAGGAAACTTATTCAGAATTCTTTTTTCCACTGTTGAGACTAATACTCCAAGACAAAGTACTGAAGACTTCTGCCTGATGAAAACATAAAAAGTTTAAATATGTATTTCTTACATATATTAGCTTTCATAGAGTAATTTACCAACAGAAATTTGATTAGGAAGCACTGACAATTCCCCTGAACTTTTGGTCTGTATTATGGTTTCTGAAGGCAAAACTATATAAAAACATCAGGGATTTCACTCTGATGTTGTTGTTTGGAGACTCTATATTTCCACATGTGATTATTTGATTTTTGGTACATATACTTCTGAATATTTCAATGCAGAAGAGGCAAAAATCACATACTTATGTTATTCCACCTTCTTTGGGCAGGATCAGTTGACTCTGGTGTTTTCCAGAGAAGTGGGAGCCAAACTAGGGTCTTTCTTTAAGTGCGGAAGTGTGGCCTGAGCAAAAGGTTCCTTCCAACCAATTTTTTTCTAAGAAAGGATTTAGAATTGTCATTTAGGTGCATTTTTTTTCTGGATACTAAAATGACACATACTGAACTTGTCTTTATAAATTCATAGCACCAACCTGTCTTTCTAAAATAAGCTCTGGGCACACTTACATTATTTTTCTTTAGAACTCTGGTTTAGGGCTTACTGTTCGTTTTTGTAGAGTAATAATCAGTCTCTGCCCCAAAGAGCTAGCGTATTAGGATTATGACAGATGGAAGAATAATCACTTATTGTAATAGTGGATATGTTTCAATATCAGAGTTGAATCATCAGTTTATAATATTATTACTTAACACAAAAATGTTGTCTTTATTCCAATTAATGAAAAATAGTACCACTAAATGGGTGTTGCACTTACTCATAAGATATTAAATAGGAGTCACCAGATGGTGCTGTAACACCTAATTTTATGAAGTCCTTTTTCTGAACAAACAACAGGCTCTCTCCAAGACAGGAATAAACTACATTCTTTCTAGTTCAATGACGCACTTCATTTTAGGGAGAGGTCTTTCAAACAACTAAAATATGTGCTTTCTGCCCTGGTTTCATTCACCAATCATTTTGGTTGAGATAAGTAAATTTTATGTGTTTGGGCTGAGAATCCTAAAACAGATGAATTTTCTGCATGCAATGTGTCCCTGTGAGAAGAAAAGTAGGTGGTGTAAATTTAACACCTTAGGAACATAAGGTAAACTGCTAATTTCATTCTCAAGATTGGCTATGTCTTGGCAGAAGACTAACAGTTTGCCCATGATAGATATGTAAAAAGAAAAAAAAAAAGAAAAAAGTCTTCTTTCACCCCTGTTCAGTTATACAGCAAAGAAAACTTCCTAATTGGAGCACTTTAGCACCAGTCTCAGACAGTTGCAAAAGGGACACTGAAACGCATAATGACTTACATAGCCTTCTGAATTTAAAGCTTCTGGCACTTCACACATTTTAATCTATGGATTTAGATGGATTAAACAACAGCACAAAGCGGTCTATAAACTTTTACATCTAAGGTCTTTGTCAGTTCAGACACCTATTGCCTAGTACCAGTTATACATTCTGTCATGTTTGGGGCTGCTTTGACCAGAAAGAAAACTTACTTCATTGAGTCCATGACTTTAAAAAAAATTACAGGCTTACTTTTAAGTAAGAAGGAATGGTTGAAAGCTTGACATATGATCCAGTCATTGACCTTAAAACTCTGTAGACTTACACATCTTCCCTGTAAACACAGCCAGGGACTATTTGCTTAGATCTCTACCTATTTCTAGATCTCAGGTGAAAATTCCAGTAGTGGTTCCTCCCACAATTCCTCAGTAACCAAAATAAACTGAAAAGGAGCTATGGGACAATATTTTTTATGTGAAACTAAAAGGAGAACTGGAACTTCAGCCTTCTGTTTTAATTACATTTCCACAATCACTTTGTACTTCCTTTACCTTTTCCCCTGAGTACTTGCTTACTCACTGCTTCATCTTGTATTTTTGCTGC
Organism: Caloenas nicobarica; assembly: GCF_036013445.1. Lineage (NCBI taxonomy): Eukaryota > Metazoa > Chordata > Aves > Columbiformes > Columbidae > Caloenas > Caloenas nicobarica. Next base: position 174,974,127 of record NC_088245.1, on the reverse strand, counting down.
CAGATCAGAGAGAAGTGCTTGTCTCCTTGTTTTAGTACACAAGATGCAATGAAAAACCTCCTTATATCAGCTGGAAAGAAATGTGAAATATTTTTTTTCACTTTTTCCAGAAAGTCAACATGGTGAATTCTCCCTAAAACTCCAATAACGTGTTCTGACTTCTGATGCATGCTAAGAATAGACTGTGCAATAACTATTAAAGCCAGCATAGAAAACCATAGGAGAACTTATGCAGCAGCTTTTTTTTACAGTAAGTCTTAAAATGAATAGTGTACGTGACACTATGGTTTATAATAAAACTTTTTCTGATTCTCTTCTTAAAGCTTTTTTGAGATTAGTCAGCTGATCAAACGCTGCCTCAGAATTTTCAGTTTAGTATCGAGTTTGTCGTGAAATTAGATGACTATGCTATTGACCCTAGGTCCCGTGTACTTTGCATACAAGAATTTGCAGAAGTCTGTGAGGATAAGAAATAAAAACACTACAAAACTTATGTTAAGTAAAAAAAAAAAAAAATCAGGAAATATTGGAATAACATAATAGATTATTGAGTATTTTACTATAAGCAAGATCTAATCTTTACTTCTGCATATTGCACTCCAGATAATTTCAGCCCTGATCTCTAATTTTAATTGGTCCAAAAAAAAAATTTTCAAAATGCAGTTAATTCTAATGTAAAAATTTCAAGACGTCTTGGGTTATTTGTTTCAGTAACTAATTAAAGTACCACTTAAAAATAGGTCTTTTATAGTTTGATCTTTTTTCTTTTGAACTTGATATATAGTCTAAGGTGGGAACACACAACTGGATGAATGTCATAACTGCATATTATGACAACTAATATGTGTTATTAGCCTGTAGAACATGTGAGCAAAAAAAAGTAAGTCAAGATCTCTTCAACTCTCTTCAAGATAAAATAACATATTTCACTACATTTGCCTCAGTTAACCTGTCAAAGACTGACTAATACCAAATCATATTACTGAAGTTAAGCTGAAGTATCAAGTCTATGCCTAAAACAATCTTATTAGTTAATGCTTAAATTAATGACATATATGCATAGAGTAGAAGAGTAGGTGCTTGGGAGCCCTACATTCAGTTTTATAGATGGAAGGTCTGATGCCATCTAAAATTATTTGCAGAGCCCCAGAATTTCACAGAAGTTCTCTGCAATTTTAACTGTTGAAACAAGCAAGCTTTGGTTTGTCATTGTAATTTTCCCAAGCAGTAATTCTCCCATTCTATTAAATAGCTATTCTCCATTAATGAGTTCTAAGAAGGATCAGATATATCTCTCTGTGGTTATTGTTTTAGCAGTAGATTGTTGTATTTATGTCACAAGCACAGATGCTTTTTGTTAATGAGCAGTAAGGTTTAGTTCTGTTAGAACTTTCGCACTCACTTATCACATAAGATGTACATGAAATAACCATCTGTGTAAATCTAAAAACTTTTTTGAGAGAGACCAGATTACTATTTTATACATATACAGCAGTCTAGTTTTTATCACTTCGCTAATCCATTTAGACCTGCATTTCAGTTTATCAGTGCATTCATGATTTTATCATTCAGGAAATCAAATATTTTGGTTAGACACAATTTGTTCTGGATAAAGTTCTGTGTGCTGGAGTCCACTCATCCATCTTCTAGCATCATATCAACTTTATACAATAAATCTCATAATGTCGGAAAATCATTGAAGCTTTTTGTCTTTTTACATTTTCAATCTAAAATTATCAACATGACAATACATATCCTCTTTGGAGATATGATGATGATACTAGTTTACAGTGTGATTGTACAATAATTTTACATGTGTATTGGTCTATCAATCAAACCAGGAAGGTGATGCAATTTAGAAGAACCTTGAAGAGATAAAACTTGATGAAGAATATATGATCAGTGTTCCACAGCTGTTCCACAAACTCAAATATTATTGTTACAGTTAGCAAATAAGTAAAAAAGGTTGTAATAATTTAATACTTAACATTTAAGAAATGCAGTGATATGTTTCTCTATAAGAAGTTATAAAAGATCTTGGAAGGATTTGTCTGCACATGAAAATACCATGTTGTATCAATCTCCTAGATACTACATTGTATAAATCTTCTAAAACCAGTTATACTTGGAAGGATTATTTCTAACATTTACGTTTGAGAACAATGTCAGGGACTCTAGAATTAGTCCAAATATGCAGCTACAATATCTCAAAGTGCAGAAGATACAGAAGGAAGAACCACTGAACCTTATCTAGCACCTCACTGTCTTCATTGGTATTTTTAAAGTTAATACCTCAAATTTTCATTCACCACTGGAAGACCTGAGTTTGTGGATGTCAAATAATTTTGAATTAGTCCTCTAAGATGGGATTTACCTCAGGCCATGTCCTAGTGAGTCTAAGCTTAGGCTTACTCTCTGCTTAAAACACAACGTCAGGCAAATATCAAGGGAAGATTCTTCAGTTCTATCTCATACAGGGCAGTCACATTCCTTATTACTGTAATAAATTAAGATGACTATTTTGCACAGTCTGCATGGGCAAGGCTTAGACTGCTAACCCAAGAGTGAAAAGCTGGGCAGACTCCAACTTCAACATTACTCTTGTATCCTGTCTGCTACATCCTCTTTCCCTCCACATATCCAGATGCAAACCTCTTCTGATAACTACTGCTAACATTGCAAACATGAATTATGAAATCCCAGAACTAATGGTAACCCATAAAGAAAAATACCTCCATAAAGACTTTGATGAAAATTGAAGCATAGTATATTGTTTTCCAGAACAAAGCCATGACAGCCAACAAGCCTACAACCACTATTGCTGGTCCAGATCCCCTGCTGAAGGTGAGAAATTGCTCATTGTTTGCCACAATACCACATGGGTACTCTTGTGGTTATGCAAGCAAAACAGTGAGCACCACATTCCAATATTGGCCCTGATACAGCTACTCTTAATGTAGAGAGAGGTTCTTTGGCATGGAATGGAAACAGCAGCCCTGCGTGGCTCCCCATGTCTATTCATCACCTTTCAGACCCAAACTACTTGAGAAAGGCAGTTACTGTCTGGACTCAATTTAAATTTAAGAGCTTTCTAGAAACTACAGGGAGCTGTCATGAAAGAAATGAATTATGTAATGCCTGAAAGGATATTAGACAAACTTAGTCAAGGAGGTGAATCTTACCCATGTGTGAGATGGATATTTAAAACAAGAAGGAGGAACTTTATGCATCCATATCTGCATAATTAGCATACATAGAAATTGATCCTGGAGAACAGGTTAAGGTTTTATTGCCTAAAATCTTCTTTCAGTATCTTAATGACATAAATGCATTAATAGTAAAAAAAAAAAAAAAAAAAAAAAAAAAGAGGTGAAATGATTCCCACCTTGAACTACTACTGCATTACTCAAAAAGTAATGACAATCTGTAAAGGATTTTGAGAAACACAGGAAAAATGGCTGAACATGGAATCAATTTGGTCATTTTTCTTATGTCTGTAGTGAAATTCTCTGTAGGTGGGCGTCCAGTGTTATATCTTCTCTGGCAAATTGTACCTGCTCTAACTGACAATCATTCAGAGAATCATTTCTTGTCTGCAGCAGACATTCTTGGACTTTGTAGACTGTTTTATACTGATCTTCTCACTGATTAAAAATATTGAAATTATTCCTTGACTTATTCACAGACATCTACTGTATCTCAGTCAATGAACAATACATTTTGGCTTCGTCACCTTTTCTGGTAGATATAAGAGGGCATTAATGTATCTCAGGTTATAAGGTTTTTTGGGGGGGTATTTTCTTTTTTAAGATGATAATCACGAAATTTACTTAGGGTTAAAACTTACCAAAACTACTACTTTCTTTGCTACATGTGAGCTACCTGTTTATATACAGAAAACCTTTTGTGCAACACCATGCATCTGTGAGGTCTGCAGTGCTATTGATTTACTAAGAACTCACCAGTTTTATACATCCTGTTGATATTGCATTTTCCTAAGTGTATTATTACCTTGCATTTATCTAAATTAATTCCTTTGCTCTGAGGGAACCTCTTATAACAACGTATAATCAATCAAACATTCTTCATCTGTAGCAATTCATCTTGACAAGTCATATTTCTGCATTTAAGTGATCACATTCATTCTGAATGTTTGCATGTGTGGTGTTCCTGCATCTTTGCTGCTCCTTAGTACCAAGTTCATCATTGCTATTCTTGACTCACAGTGACAGTAAAAATAAAATTTAGCTGTCTCCATCCAAAGAAGGAGATAGAATGAAAGAATAAAGAAATACGCCAGATACTAAACACAAATTTCCTCTAAATATGGCCTTGAGGGGAGAAAAATGCCTTTGCTGGGAAATATAGAGGTTTTGAATAAAAGTCGTATCACAAATAGAGAACTGCTGTATATTTGGAGTAATTATAATTTGCCCAATTATCCTAAAAAGCCTGAGTGAATCAGTCTTAATTAAAGTTGTGGTTTATCCCATCTAAATGTAACTATGAAATTAAGATTCTAGTCTAAACTAACCAGCAAAGATCATTGATGGAAGGAGATCATCACTTTAAGGAGGTCTCCAATGAAAATATCTAAATATGGACAGATGCTAACACCTTCCTACTTCCCCAAAACAGCTCACTCTCTCGTGAGGTGGTAAGGCTGTTAGTTAACTTAGCTGGAGTGCGCCTCCCAACAGAAGACACTCATGGCACCTCCCTCTCCTCAGCAGCTTTGTGGGGAGATGAGGCACTTAAGAATAGCTGATTTACTGGGCTTCAGTGTTGGAGCCACAGCGGGTGAAGTTAGAACTGGGATTTGGGAGACCCAAAACATAATTTTCAGCATCTTCCATATATCACATATTTGACCTAGAACAAACCATTTAGGGTTATCTCTTTATTTTCTGACATCCCATTAATAAACAGAAAGTCTCGTGTAAGCTCACTGGTCACCACTATTCTAAGGACTGGTTTGGTTTCTCTACTTCACAAATTTTTCCTGTACTTTTGCTGAATTAATTTGTTTGTATCTTTCTACTATACATTGAATTCTATTATCCTGTTTTAATTCTTTCCACACTGGTTGTCAGCAGGAAGCACGCAATAACTAGTGAAAAAATTTAAGAAACATTAGGCCATTATATAATATTAAATACTCTCATCCAAATCATTAATTTTGCCTCGTTATTCTTACGCTGAAGGCAATAACTTTTGCTTTACTGAAGTTTATACTCAGTAAGAACATCTGTCACATTCCACTCAGAGGGGAGCAGGCAGAGTTAACTTTTAAATACTCTTTGCAGTAACCAGGAGTAACAACAATTACTAAAGAGGTTCAATTCAATCACAAATTTACTAAAAACTCAGTGGTATTACAGCAAATAGAGGCTCAGCAAAAGTTTGTAACTATATCCTACAATTTTAGAAGACTTTAACAACAGAACTCACAATGATACTACCCTTATGTGCCCAGAATAAAGTTAGAAAGAGAAAGAAAAGAGAGATAGATTCAGAAGTCAGAAGAAAGATAAGATTTCACCACTCCAAAGGTGAGTTGATCCAGTGACGATCTCTGCAGTTCTTAAGGTGGCGGGTGTGACATAACATCACATAATGCCACACACAGTGTCCCAAGTGAGGAGTTTTTTATACTTTAGTCCATTTGCATGCAAGATAGGAGAGTGCAGCTCATCTCCTCCCTCTGCTCACTCCTCATGCTAAATAAGGAAGTTGTTCCAGAAATGGGTTGGTGGTCCTGGAAGTGCCCAGAAGTGAGCTGGTTGGTCCTCTGGGGGCATCTGGTGATCCATTATTTCCCCTAGCTGGCCAGTGGTCACTGAGTGACCCTGCCTTTGGTCAAACCCAGTTAATCAGGCCTCAAGGAAGAGATACTGTTATTGGGGCCTCAAGGAAGAGGTACCTCCTGCTTCCACAGCAATAATCTCTTCCTCCCTGCCAGAAGCTGCAAAGCCAGCTGTTTAAGGCATAACAGTGTGCATGCCACGGCCAACATCACAGTAGGATAACAACTCTGTAGTAGGACTCATTGTGAGGATGCTGTGCAGGCTAGGGGTTGCCTGGGGCCTCATAGGTGGGGGATTCCCCAGTTTCTGGCAGCCATGTCCCATCCCCAGCCTAGAGCGGGGCAGGTGGAGGGCCACTGGGGAAGCCACATTCTCAGGCACTGGACACCTCACTGGGAATGAGCCGAGGACAGGCCTGCATTTGAGCCCAGCTTGGTGAGACCCATGGCTGGGAGGGGCAGGGCTATGAGGAGTTGGAAACCAGCCCTACCACTATGTCTTTAGGGCTAGCTGCTACTGAGGCCTTAATAAAGTTATAGATAATATTGCAATTATACCCATTAAAATATTTTCTTTATTGGACACAGGGCAGCATTGCTGAACCACTTAAATTCTCAGCTATTTTGCTACAACTGCCACATAATCTGTTGTTTTCTAGTCTGTATTTGTGGAGATGATTATTTCTACCTAAGTGTAGGACTTCAGACATAGTCTTAAAATACATTGTCTTATTTTATCATGCTGCTTTTCTAATTTGTTAGGGTTATTTTCACTTCTAATCTTGTCCTCCTGTTGCATTGTCCAAATCATTATTAATAAGTAGCAATGGCTGCTGAGTAGAGCCCTGCAAAACCTGATGCAATATATCCTAGCTGTTTGGCAAGGCTCATTAATAATAACTTGCATAAAAAGCCTTTGTAAAATCAAGATATGGGAAATTTATAGCTTCTCCTCTATCTACAAGGTTTTCTATCTTGTCATAGAAAAAAAAAAAGAAAGATAATTGTTTGAGAGGAGTTGGTCTTAACATGCTGTTGTTATTTACCTCCTTGTTTTCTTCTGTGTAGTTACAAACATTTTATTTGATGTTTTCTAGTAATTTTCTGGAAAATCAAGTTGACTAAGTGGTCAATATTTATCCCATTTTCACCTCTTTCCCCACTCTTTTCCATTTCAAAGATAATAACCTTGTCTTTTTGTTTTGTTTTGTGTTCTTGGTCTTTGGGACCTCATCCATCTTTCATGACTTCTCAAAGCTAAATGCTAACAGTGTATATTAAAAGCATATGTTCAACATACACCCTTAAACGTTATGATTCATAGTGTTGCATTGCCTAAGACTTAGAAACCTTGTTCCAAGAATTAAATTCAAAGTAATGAGATAACCATCTAAAGAGTGATATTTGTAGAAGAGCAGAAATGGAATGCACAGCAGGTAGCATCCTCAATGCTAGGTATAGATACCATGCAAATAAATGGATGTTTGCTATTGCAAGATCCCCAATCTGGCTATTTAGGAACAGGTTAATCTGGATTCAAGAGCTGAAATGCTTTCTAAAGGGAAAAAAAAAAAAAAAAAGATTAAAAAAAAAAAAGAATAAAAATAAGGCCTTTTGCCTTTCCCAGACAGGTGAGCTAACGCCTAAATTATTAAACAAAGAAAGTACCAGTAGCTTTAGGCAATAAAATAGTCTCAGTCTAAACATGTCTTGAAACTTGTACATTTCTGAGAAGTTGAAAAAAATTATACTTTCTTCCTGAATCTTTAAGTTTTTTTCAATATAACTTCTTAGATTATTTTATTGTTCTTACCTGACTCTTTATCTCTTTAAAGCTGCTATGAGCTGTGTTGGTTATCTGGCTATCACTATCAATTTTAAAGAAAATGTTCATAGAATCATAGAATGTCCTAAGTTGGAAGGGACCCGCAAGGACCATCGAGTCCAGCTCCTGTTCCTGCACAGGAATACCCCAAAATTCACACCATGCTTCAGAGACCATTGACCTTGAGTACTTTCAGGCTTGGCTTGGCACTGTGACTGCCTCTCTGAGGAGTCTGTTCCAGTGTTCTACCACCCTCTGCGTGAAGAACCTTTTCCTATATCCAACCTAAACCTCCCCTGGCACATCTTCTTGACGTTCCCTTGGGTCCTATCATTGACTGCCAGAGAGAAGAGATCTGTGCCTGGCCCTCCTCCTCCCCGTCATGTGAAGAAGCTGTAGACTGAAATGAGGTCTTCAGTCTTGATATTGTTTGCTGAGGAATTTCTCTACAGAATGGTGCAACAATTCTTTTCCTTTTTCTTCTACATAGTTAAATAAGGATTTTTTAGGGTTGATCATATATTATTTCATGCATTAGCCTTTTGATTTTCAACCTACATGTAGGTTTGTCCTTTTGTTTTGTATTTGTCCTTTGTCATCTGACATAGTTGATATTTTTTGTATATCTCTTTAAGTACAAGTTAGTGAAGGACTTGTGATTATGATAAATTATTTTCTCCTTTATTTACTGTCCTTCTTCCGCACATAACTGAATTTTGAAATTATCTGGCTTTAGGTTCCAGCTGTTACATGAAATACAAAAGAAATATTATAAAACATAGTAATATCTTTAGTAACAAATGCTTTAAGACTATTTTACTCTAGGCAGTGTATGTGCCAGACCATAGTGAATAGCTGAGAAAATATTCATTTTTTAATGGAAAAAATATGAAAATCAGTGACATCACAGTGATATAGCCCTATAGTAGTAATGCAGGCCAAAAACTTCATATCAGTTTGCTTTGATGAGATAAATTGACTTATTTTTGAAACTGCTCATACTTATTGGATGGAATGTTTATCAGTCATTACAAGGGTTATAGAGGTAGCTATCTTTATGCTAAACACCTATTTGTGTCTACTTCCGTGTTTAAGTTCTGTTGTTTAGTGCTTACAACCTATGACTCTAGGTCCTTACCCTCTTTTAGCTTTTGCCTTTAACTCCTGATCAGTTTTTAATTCTCTGTTCCTGATATTGGCTCCTGACCTTGGACTTACCTTTTCATACATCTCCAGAGTCTGTGTTCTTCCCTGAGTTCTTTCGCCTGTTTCTCAACATTGTGCTGGTATTCTCACAGCTCCAAAGCTACTAAATATCTCTTCAATTTTGTGAGGGCTACTAAATCCCATTTTTGTACCAGTTGCCACATCTAAAAAGGTCTGCTTACACAGTCTTGATTATTGTAATTTTTTTTCCCTGTTGTGGTGTCACTGAACAACAATAACCACTCTTGTACTATTTTTGCATGCCACTCTTCACAATATAGCATTAAACTTCTTTAGATAGTGACTTTCATAAAATGTCTTCCATATATGTCTCTTATTTTAGTACTTTATTTTCTGATCAACACTACAGAAAATATTTATAATTTCATTAAATATTTATCTGTGAAAAGGAAAAATGTATAACAGGAATATTCTTCTCTGTGTATACAGTGTAAATAATTTGAATCTAATTTAATTCTAGTCAGTGACTAGCATTTCTGTGGTCTGGATTCATTTCTGTATGGCAGGCAACAGAATTTCAGTGCAGCTTACATGTAGCAGTGATCAGAACTTATAAAGTTCCTGTTATATTCATTGGATATTTAAAGTTTGAGTCATCTTATATAATAGGTATCTGGTGCCATATGAGATAGCCCAGTGTATCTATGACATCCATACGTGATTGAGAGAAGCTGCATAGGACCTATAGGATATTTGTGTCACACTGGATAGGAAGCTGAAAACACAATGGAGTGTGTCTAGACGACAATTAACTGGCTGCAGCAAACCCTTAGTTCGCATGAGAATGCCAGTCTTTAGACTCCTAGATGTAGAGGTCTACACCCTGATCCTACCAAGATCTGAGTAGAGGCATATGTGTTCCTTTCCCTAATCGTCAGCTAATATCACCTTACTCTCACAAAGCCTATATGACAGAAATACAGAACCTCAGGATCCAATATTTACTGATGCTGCTGCTTCTTGCTTCAATCTCTAGATTACAAGCACTTTGTTTAATACGAAGACTCACATAATGGCTGTCAGTTGCCAAAGTGTAAGTATCTAGTGTCAATCTGCATGCTCTGGGGTACCTTATTTAGCCTGTGGTGGTGTTCTATAAAGTTTTGGTTTTCCTATAAGGCCTACATCATATCTGCTGACCCAGCATTTCAGAAACTCTAGGTTATATCAAATAAAAGCAAGTGCCTATGTTTAGACAACTGGACTAAACCTTAGTGAGACTTATTCGTTTAGCAACCCTCAACTGTTTTCAGAAAGAGTGCTCAGAAGCCTTATTTGTATTTACAGGCAGCAGCTGCAAATGCAACTTGGGAAACATAAGTTAAAATGGCCTAGTGAGAAGGGAATTGAGTTAAACCTCTCAAAGTAGATGGACTAAAGAAATCTGACCTGCTACCCTAAATCAAATCAGTGAAGAAATAAGTTTAGTAGTTGCCAATATCTGAGACTTCAAAGACAGTTGACAATCTTCTTGTCACCAATACAGCTGGATAATCGTGCTGCACTATGTTGAAAAAAAGGTATAACATCTTCCCTGGTCATCACAATGAGTTGTTTAGCCCATTAGATTCCAAATTTATCTGCCAAAATTTCTCTGTTTCAAAAACAGAAACAAAGGAAGGAATGAAGAGTTTCTAATATTTCTTTTAAAATCTTAAATCTCACATCTAAAATTTTTAAACTCTTTCATTTTTCCTGTTAAATTACAGCATTGCATTTTAATTTAAACTTTTTGTCATTTAATTTGGTGGCAGTATCATAAGCTATCATGGAGGTTTTTTCAAAACCACTTTTCTCTTGGATGTATATGAAAGTGATGCAACCCTAATTACACACAAAGAACAGTGTCTAATTCAGTATTGAAACAGATGAACAGGCACATGGAAATGCATCTGTTGATCTGCCTAAAATCCTCATCCAAATTATGCAGTATAATCAAGGTTCTGTTTTTTAATGTTTGGTTTAACACTTACACATTCTGTCTGTATAGTAGCCTTACCCTGGCTTATAATAACTGTCTGGTGGTACTGCCCTGTTTTCTGTGTTAAAAAGTTGACTGTAGTTTGACCTCTAGTAATCAATAAGAGAGCAAATTGCCTGTTTCATCTACTGGGGAAGTTTGGGGTCACTTGGAGAAAGGTCTTTCAGGCTCAGTGCGTTATTAGAAAATATAAGCTTATTGTCTATAATTCTGTGAAATATTTCCTCAAAAACCAAAAGAATCTTAAGTTTGCTTTCCTTCTATCCACCCTCAAGATTCATAAATCAACTGTTACCACTGGGATTAGAGGTTAGTTTGATTGAGAGGAACAGAAGACAGTGAGGCAGTTTTAGACATCTGTCCAAGTTCAGAATGAACTGTAAAAAGAACTGTTGCTCACAGCTACTTTTTGATGCAGCTGATTTTGTACAAATAGAAGAATAAATATTTTTGTGAAGTATCATGACTTAATAAATTTTGAAAGACTTGGGGAAAAAAAGTCTCATTTGAAGAAAGGATAGAGCACAAAAGATATAGCATATATAATAGAGATTAAGAAGCACACTTCCTAAATCTTTCAAACACAGACTGAAAGAAAACTAAAGATTTACTTGCAAGCTTGGGATGAATATCTCTCCTTGTTTCTGTATACTACGTCATTAAGTGAAAAAAATAATTTTGGCCTGGAAATATATTCTGTTTTCCTACCACTTCTTTCATTATTTGGAAGGCTGGCATTTCATGACCAAATTTTATGCAACTCAGTATGTGTTCACAGCAATGCACATACAAGTTCCCTTATATTCTTAAACTAGTTCCATTCTTAATATTCCAGATACAATGGCTTTGGGAATTTCTAAAGGTTAATTTTTTCAGTATCTCAAAATTTCTTACAGTAACTAATGCTGTGTCTGGCAATGTATTTCATATTCATTTGTTGAATACAAAGTCAACTGTTCTTGTAACCTTCAGGGTTTAGTCAGTTTTCAGCTCATTGGTTGACAGTAAGGATTTCCATCTAAGTTAAAAAAAAAAAGTATTTAGATAATTCAGTGTTGGGTAAATGGCAGGTGATCCGTATAACAGAAGTATAGGTCTATCGGAAAATATTTCTGAAAGGACTTCAATTAAACATGGAGCTATTTAATTAAAATCTCTAAAGGTTTTAAACAACAAGCATTTATAAACTTATTAATAAACTTAAAACCAGTTTCCCATTTAAACTTAGGAGAAGAAGAAGTGGTTTGTTGGAAAATAAATGAAGAACGTGTATTATTAAATCTATTCTCTTCAAAGTTTGGACAGGGGAAAAAAAGAAAAGAAAAAGAAAAAAGAAAAGCAGTCAGAGCAATATTAATTTAGAAGACATTAAAAAGCTTCAAAATTATTTGTATGGTTCATGGACAACAGACCAAGACTTTACTGTTGTATAGGCTTACAGCTTTAGTGTTATTAGTGGAAGTCATTAGTATTTAATAGCATTGTACTACCAGATACAAAATGATTTCAAAGTACTTAAGTCAGCTTCTAATATATGTCTACGGTTCCAAAATTGTTGTAACAAATAAAACTGTTAAATTAAAGCTAACATTTCAACAAATGAGACAAAACCTTTAGGGCAGATTTAAAATCTTTGTTAAAATTGAAGATAGTTGCATAGTTACTGTTTGTGGTGCATATGCTCTGTGAATAAGCAATAGCATTCCAGATCTGTCTTTGCACATAACTATAAAGACAAGCTAATAGAAAATTTTGCCAAGTTCTTCAGTTAGAAAAAGGTGATACTTTTTGTCACTTGCAATGATATGAAAAACAGTCCTCTGTTGTAACTGTCTGAGGAACTGAAAGAGCATCTTAGTGCTCCAGAACTATTTGAAATTGAATTAAAAATGTGATGTTATAAATAAATTAGCTATATAATAATTAATAATTTATTGGTAGTAATTGTAATGCAATAGCTTCGTAATTTGGTGGGTCATGGGAGGTGGAATAGTCTATACATATATAATTTTGTGTTTAAGTGATCAAAGGCAACTTCCAGTCAGATCATTTTGAAACATGGTATCTTATTTTCTAGATCAAACTATGTCTGTACTGCAATGACAAGGTTTATTCTGGCTTCAAAAAAGAAATAAATCAAATGGAAGTTTGTTTAATTTACCTGTAAAATTGGAATTCTTGTGTTTTGATCATCTATTCAACACTAAACAAAGAGTATAAGTGCACACATAGAAAACCAGCAGGCATCCTTTGTGAACAGCTTTTGAGTTGATTAAAGCAATAGGATCCTTTTTCTAAAATTTTAGTGGACAAAGTGTTTTGGAATTCTGATAGAAGAGCAATCTATGCATAAAGGATGACATAGAGAATGTGCTACGGCATTTACCTGTGACTAAAATAATAAATAAAATGGTCTAGGGACAGTTCTCTGAACTTGAGACAAACCAGCACATCATGTCTCTGTTCAACTAAGGTCTCTTATTTACCCATCCTGCCCCACAACCGGGCACAGATATGGACTCCGACTGTTGGGAATAGCTCATGGCCTGTGTTAACCTCTGAATTGTCCTCAGCTGTTCCAAGTTATTTGGCCTGATCACAACTGTGACAGGGATCACTCTGGCAATATATTAGTGGAGATAAACATGTTCCCATGATTATAACAATTAATGTTCCCTGGCACAGTTTGATTTATAAGTATAAATGTAAGCATTGAGAATTGTTTGATAAATGCTTTACGTTCTGCTTTCCTTAAGAACTGGCTGCTTTTGCAAATTCTGGATTCCTAAGTGTTTCTTCCACTACAATTCCACTCTCTATGGTAAATGTAAAGATGTCTTCACAAAGGCAAATGTGAAGTTCAGTCCCTAAGTCACTGCTGAGCTCCAGAAGGTGCATATCTAGTAAAGTGCTCAGGACTGCAGCATGTAGAGTTATGTTTGTGTAGAAGCTGGTCAGTTCCTCTCCGTTTTCGAAGTGTAATGCTTCTTTTCTATTGCTCTGTATAAAAACTGTGGGAGCTCAGATGACCAGCAGCATATAACAAAACACATGCACCATTGCCGATCTAGACTGGTGAATTGACTGAATAATACTCTGCATGACTGTAAGGCTAACACAAATCAATGGATGAAAAAGAAACATTGCACTGGTATCTACTTCTGAGAGGATATATAGACACATATTTTAAAATCTAAGGTATTATAATACACCGTGAAGTGTAGGAAATGGACATCTGGGGGTTTTTTTAAATCTTTCCAAGATCAGCACCATTTTAATAAGTGCGGCCACTTTCATTGCTAATTTTTATATGCTATCTTAAACAAGCTGGATTTGAATATTATGTGGGGATGTGGTGTCAGAGAATCCCCATACATAACTTAATAAATTGTCTAAATTTCATCCTCAAAAATTGTTTACACTAAAACTGGGTGGTTAAAAGAAGTTAACAAAGGAGATTTTTTTCTATTGCTTTAAATTTATTCACACTGAGCAAGATGATGGGTAAGAGAGAACTGTCCAAGAATGTGATTGCCCTCTTAATTATCTGTTGCTTTCCTCTGGTAGTATTGTCAATGTGTTTTAGGTCATTATCAAATGAAATACTCCAAAGTGATAAAAGAAACTGGCTTGAGTGGCATTTACAATGACACGCTAAACTTTTAACTGCTTGAGACTGTATGTTCCTACCTTTCATTTGCCTTACGCTACGTTCTTGTCCCTTGATATATTTTTAATAAACTAATTTTTTTGCCCTAAGCAAACAAGTGAAAAGCTCAGTGGGGTGAGGACACAGTTTCTACAATAAATTAAAAAAAAAAAAGTATAATGTGTATATATATAAAAAACAGGGAGAGAAACTTTCTTGTAGGATAAAGCTGGATTATTTTAGATTATTTTGGTGGAGTATTTACAACTGCTCATAACAGTGGCATTAGTGCAGGCTGGAAGATGAAAGGATTGCAAGCAGCCCTGCAGAGAATTTAGGAATACTGGTAGATATACTGGACATGAGCCAACAATATGCGCTTGCAACCCAGAAGGCCGATTATATCTTGGCCTGCATCAAAAGTAGCATGGCCAGCAGGTCAAGGGATTCTTTCTCTCTGCTCTGGAGAGGCCCCACCTGGAATACTGCATCCAGCTCTGGAGACTTCAGTACAGGGAAGACATGGACCTGTTGGAGCAGGTCCAGAGGAAGGCCACTAAGATGATCAGAGGGATGGAACACCTCTCCTATGAGGAAAGGCTGAGAGAGTTCGGGTTGTTCAGCCTGGAGAAGAGAAGACTCTGGGGAGACCTTATTGTGGCCTTTCAGTACTTAAAAGGGACCTATAAGAAAAATGGGGCAGACTTTTTAGTAGGGCCTGTTGCGATAGAAGGAGTACTGGTTTTAAACTAAAAGCGGAGAAATTCAGACTACACTTGAGGAAGAAATTTTTTTACAGTGGGTGTGGCAAAATGCTGGAACAGGTTGCCCAGAGAGGTGGTAGATGCCCCATCCCTGGAAACATTCAAGGCCAGGCTGGACGGGGCTCTGAGCAACCTGACCTAGTCGAAGATGTCCCTGTTCATTGCAGGGGGTTTGAACTAAATGATGTTTGAAGTTCCTTTCTAACCCAAACTACTCTGGGATTCATGGTAAGAAGGTGTAAGGATGTTTAGCACGAAGTGCTGGAGCCAGTAACACATTCTCATTGTTCCAGCCTGCTGCTTTTAAGAAAAAAATATTGAGGATGTTTGTGGCATGATAACAAGTTCTTGTGTGATTCACAGAGCTGCCTTCTGGCTGCTGAATGTGGGATCCTTTTGCTGTCTGAAAAGCAGTGATAGTAATACTAGATCTGTTACCAGTACAAACATGGGATAACTTGCAGCTTCACCATCTGTTTTCAGGAAGCCCTACTGCATTGAGACAGTGATAACCAAGGGCAGAGGCTTCTCAGGTGGGCATACTGGGAAGATAGCTCTCTCTACCATGGACTTAGAGCCGAAAATGCGAAGAGAGAGAAGGAAACTTTAACAATCCTGAAAATGGCTCACTTTTTAAGGATGCTGGTGCCTGTCCTTAGCTATGAATTTCTTATTTCTAAAGCTGAAGAGTCATGCTTGTTCTCCTTCAAGGCTCATGATTCTTGCACTCCTGACTACCAAGTGACAGATCTTCAACATGAGTTGAAAAGCGTATCCCAATTTTCTTTTTTCCTTCTTATTTTCTTGTCTCCTCCTTCATGCTTCCATAGTGATCAGGGCATGCTCCTGGGGCGGGGGGGAAAGAAAAGAAAAGAAGGGAAAAGAAAAGAAAGGAAAAGAAAGGAAAAGGAAAAGGAAAGAGAAGGAAAAGGAGAAGGAAAAGGAAAAGGAGAAGGAAAAGGAGAAGGAAAAGGAGAAGGAAAGAAAAGGAAAGAAAAGGAAAGAAAAGGAAAGGAAAGGAAAGAAGAGAAAAGAAAAGAAAAGAAAAGAAAAGGAAAGAAAAGGAAAGAAAAGAGAAGAAAAGAGAAGAAAAGAAAAGAGAAGAGAAGAAAAGAAAAGAAAAAAGAAAAGAAAAGAAAAAAAAGAAAAGAAAATATTAGTTTGCAATCCTTTAGATTAAGGATACTTAGGTCAAATCTCCCAAGTGATTCCTTTAACCAGGAGTCTGTCATACAAAACATGAGCAATGCCCCCCTTCATCACCTTTCTCTGCCAGCTGTGTTTTAAAGGCAAAGCAGTTGAAACTGTGCTATAAATGCCTCAGTAAGAGTCAGGCATGCTCAAAGAACAAGTTTCAGACCTTCAGTCCAACTATGTTGCTCTTCTTTGGTAACTTATGAATTCCATCAGGAGTTAGCTGAGGGCTGTGCATCCTCAAGAAGAGACAAGAGCATTTCTGGACATATAAAAAAAAGGAATTTCAGGCAATTAGGAAAGTTTTACATCAAACATAGTTAAGCCAAGAGATTTAGTTGTTTGCTGAGCATGGATGTTTTAAATGGCAATTAAGCCATAAGGTATATAGACTCTACTTACATTTTTTAAAAGAAGCCTGCATTCTTTTCATTGTATACACTTTATCCTAATTTATACTAGAATACAAAATTACTTCCATTGTCTGCCATTCTTAATCTCTTTTTCTGAAATGGCCAATTTCTTTTTATTTGTTGGAAATAGTATGATACTTTTTGCTTTACTCCTAATATCAATTCTATCCCTTTTTCTGAATCACAGTAGATATAAATTTGGTGTAAGCAATGTACCAAACTTTGACTCTATCTTTTGAAACTTCATAGGCTGAATTTTTACTGGCTTGTACCTGAAGACACTAATATCTGGACAAGTGTTATCATTAGTAAAATATGTCTTAATAAGTGGAAACATTAGAGAATTATAGATGGCATGTCTTGTTAATTAGGCCTAACTTGCCTTTTTTCTTAATTGTCAAAAAATGAAATAACAAAGGAGACTTCTAATAAGGCTCCAGACCATAAAATTTGGGAACCTTACTCTAACACCTGTTTGGGGACAACTTTACTCATGATAAAATGTATGAGAAAGTAGGTTCAGTTTCTTTCCCTAATTGTTAGAGTAATTGGGGAAAACTTAATGCAAGAGGACTTATAAAATAGAGCTACTAAGAGCACAGTGTGGTTTATGCCTGATTTTTAGAACCCAGTGTTAAAGAAAGTAGAGTAGGATAAAGCCCATTTACCTTGAGCCAATCAAAAAAGCAGGAAGCTAGTCTAAATAAATCATTCAGATTCCTTCTCACCATGATAAAGAATTACATTTTCATGTTGGGATGAATTGCTGACTGCAAGTGGTAGGGTTTTTTGTTTGTTTGTTTGTTTGGGGTTTTTTGTGTGTTTTTTGTCTTGTCTTTGTTGGTTTTGGTTTTTGTCCCTTTTTTTTTTTTTTTTTCTATTGACTACCAAGGCATTTTAGACATCAGTGTTAGACTGAATGTATAACTTCAAATTAGTCAATATAGGTGAGATAAATCTCAAATTGGTTGACTGAGCGGCCAGGAAAAGCTTAAAAGTATGAGGCTAGAGATCATTTACAAGATGTCCTGTTACAATTTTGTGGTTGTGAGTCACAAAATATTATTACATTGATTGATCTACCTGACACAGCTGTTGTGAAAAAGAGCTGGTCCCTCTATAGAGAGGAATAAATCCAAAAGATACAGTTCCACCTCCTCTAGTCCAATATGCTTCTGATTGGCTATAGTGGGAGACACAATGGCATGAAAGGTGCAGAACTAAACTGTATGTAACATTTATCTTCAATTTACATGATAAATAAGAAAAGCCTTCAAAAGCTTTTGGTAGAGGAAATTTGTTCTCTTATCTGATTTCAATAGTAGCAAAACAAGGACAGAAGCAAACCTCCAACTTCACCCAGCTTTGCTTCTCCAAACAAGAGCCATGTTTATTGCCTACAAAAATAAACAGACTTCCAGTAATTGAAAGATAATTATTTCTTTTTCTGTGTTTGTATGTGTTTCATTTACTGAATATAGGATTTCACAAGATTTTGAGATTACGAAATACACTTACTAGTGCATTTTTGCCAATTTAAATTACCGAAACTGTAACTGTGAAGTCAACCTAACCACAAACTTAAGCTGTTTTGGCAATTCCAGGTTGTACCTCAGTAGAAAAAAATTCTCAATGCATATCAAATTATCTGATCTATTTTGTTACAAACTAACAGTGGAATTTATCCTAGCTAACAGGTTCTCTAAAAATTAAGATTGATTCAGCTCTAGATTAAGACACTAACATTTTGGTATCTACATGTGAGCTCTGTGTATAAACTCCCATTGGATTTGGTCAATATCTGCAACTCAAGTTTTATAACAATTATACCTGTGATCTATATCCATCTATAGAACTTTTACAGTTATTTGTTATTCGTGTTCAATTTCTCCTGCTGCTTAGTCTCTTCATTTACTGCTCCAAATACTTAAGTCCCCCCATGAGAGGGCAATATGTTTTTCTATCAAGATTTTATACTTTAGAAAATAAATAAATTAAAAAAAAAGATACAATTGCAAAATACGGATTGACATCCTCCTCCCTTGACACGAGAAATACGGATACTTGTGGTAGTTATTAATAAATCCATTGCAACCAATTTCTGATGTAAAACTGAAGCAAGCTTGGGTTCTGAAGTCTTTCAAGATGGTCTTGCATTGGTGTATTTTGGACACCTTATTTTCAGTGAGTAGACAAGAGTTTTCTCAAAGTCTATACCAGGAAACAAAGAGACAGTAGAATGATGATAAAATCAAATATATGAAATCATTTTCAGATGAAGAAGAAAGAAGTTATCTGGGCTTGAACTCTCTCCTCCGTTTGTGCCATGAAACTAAACCAACTGTATTTAATTTTAAGACACTTGAATATAGTAAGAAAAGGAATTAGAAGAAGTCTTTTTCACTGGAGGAATATGGAGAGAAGTAGCCACCAGGAATTCAACCCAAAGAGTGTGTCAAATTACCTAAAAAATATTCTTCCTTCTTTCAAGGCCTATCCTAAATAATTTGAGAACAGAGATGACATTTAAAAGCAGAAGGGAAGGTGGGCTGGAAGATCAGAGATGAAAAGATGAATTTCTTGGGCTGCAATATAACACCATCATTTTTCTTAATTATTCTTGACATTTCACCTATTATTCTGTGAGCTCTCTCAGAGCGTAGAGGGGAAAAAATGCCAGTTGCTTTTCAGAATAAAATGTGAAGAGGTACTTGCTGTCGGCTTTTGTGGCTGGAGTCTGCTTTTCGATACACAGAATCATAGCACCACCTATCTGGTAAAATTAGCTACTATGTTTGCAGATGTGCAACTCAAGGCAGATTATGCAAAACGGTGTGTGTGCTGTGTATTTGTGCAGAAGAAATCCACTACGGTAAAATTAATTTTATGTTAAAAGAGGAATGATGAAGATATAGTGAAGAAAATAATGCTTCAGTGCTGAATTAACCCTCTAAGAACTTTTATTGAAGTCTGTAGACCAAAATAAAGTGTGTATCTGTATAGGACATTTAAAGTCAATATATTCTCTAAAACCCAGGAATGTTATAGAGTAATATCTATCTATCATAATAAATGAAACATTAATTTCCTCAGCTCCTCTAGGGTGTTGCTGTAAAACAAGGATTAAGAACTGTTCATCAGAACCAATGTGAAAACTATGTAGAGGTTATGCTAAGAAGTCTATGATTTTAATAGAAACATATAAAACAAAGCAGAAAACTCAATCAAACCTCTAAAAGTTTAAAAGTTTATCTTCTTAATAAGGACATCTTCATTTCACTTTCTTTTTTTATTTAATTTCTATACTTCAGTGAATCATGAAGTATAGGTAAGAAATAAATTGCTAGCCCACAAAATTACTCCAATCAAGATAATCACTATTCTTAAAAATAATAATTAAAAAATCCTGCTTAATAAGGATTATGTAATTAAAAGTGTGTGTTTGGGAATTTATAAACAGAAGTCACAGCAAATAATTTCACAAGGCAAAGCACATATCTGCTAGAAGGCCATCATCCATGTCAGAATATATTTGTTTATTTATTTTATATTTATTTATTTAAGGGAGTACTGACCTCTTCATGAAAGTACAGCCTCAGAATGAAAATCTATTTTATTTGTATGAAACTTCTTGAAAGTTTGTTATATTTTGTGAATAAGCAGCTATTCCTTACATCTTTTCTGTCTCTGACAAAATTCATGGATGTAAGATAATGAAACTACCTCAACTGAAATCTATAGAGTCTCTGTCCCCTCCTCTCTAGTGAAATTTGTTCTGGGGAAGAAAATCTTCCATGTCAATCCACTATGAACAGTTGGTTCTCTAGTACTTTTTTTGTTCCTGTTCTCATAAATCCTGCCCTTGTCTCCAATGGCAGGAATTTTCCAGATCTTCAGTGCTACTTCCAACCAGCACTAAAAAAGAAAACTCATAATTGTCACTGCCTGCTGGATATTAATACATTTAAGAAGGCACACTTGCAAAGCACTAAGCAAAAGAC
Organism: Caloenas nicobarica; assembly: GCF_036013445.1. Taxonomy (NCBI): domain Eukaryota; kingdom Metazoa; phylum Chordata; class Aves; order Columbiformes; family Columbidae; genus Caloenas; species Caloenas nicobarica. The sequence continues at coordinate 174,953,267 of NC_088245.1, read as the reverse complement.
TTACAGTCCATAACCACCCCACAGCTGTGAAGGGAGACAGGGAATGATGGACGTGAGGTTGTTTCCCACAAAGGGGAACTAAGCCCCAGATGAACAATCAGGACCATAACCCTACCCACTGCTGCATGCCTTCCTCCCATTTCCAGGAGGGCGTTGTTATTTATTGTGACACTTAGGTAGACTCTTCTACTTTGAGTAGGATTATACTTAGGGGTTGTACAGAGTTAACAATGTGTTTAACCAGGGTATGGGTAAGGAGAGTCTTGTAAAGAGGTTCTGGCACAGCATCAGCCACCAGCATGCTGCACACACCTTGTAGTGTCAAAGGGCCTGGGATGCCCTTAATGAATGTTAGGTGCCTGATTTGAGCATACAACTGAGGATATAACATAATGAGCACTATCTGGCATTTCTTTATTAGATGCCTCCTAAGAAATGACATATAAAATTGTGGATACATAGCCATGGAGTTTGGTGTACCTTCTAGGAAATGGTCCTTCAGTTTTTCTTGTTGCCATTATTCAGAAAGTAGTATAAACAACTTAGAATTAATAAATTAATCATTGATTTGCAGGCAGTAATTTTATTATTAAAGGGTTTATGAGTTTTTCGTTATTACCATCATCATCGTTATTATTACTACAGCAATTTTAACTTAAGAAAAATGGAAAAAACTACTGTCAATATGTGTCAGAAAAATCCAGAGAAAAAAATATTTATTGGCTTCTTGTTGGACCAAATAAGCTCTTGGAATTAGATGAAATTATGGTGAAAAGTTATTGGTGAATATATTTTACGTATTAAGAACAGAATGTTGCCAATATCTGATCAGGCCTAAGATCCGTTTATTGTGCTTTCTGCAAATAAAGTGCAGGTAAGAATTTGTGGCAGGTCAGGCATGAATGTGCTCTTAAATCCTTACAATTCGTAGCCTGGGGACTTCCTGAGCCAGAAGCTATATCTTCAGAATTTGTACAATCATCTTTTGAAGTAATGTTAATTTTTAACACATGGTCTTGCAGAAAAGAATTCCACACCTGTTACACATTGTTTGATTTCTTTTTTTTTTAAGGTCTCTTGTAGTGAAAATAAATTCGAAGGTGATTGGAGTGAATTAAACATCTGAGTAATATATTTTATGTATCAACATTCAGATGAGATGAATAGCACTGTAGATTTACTGGTTCCTCCCCAATGATCTAGTGGTTAACTTAGATACATACATTGTAAACATGTAACATTTGGTCTTAAGACTCTACACTTTCTGTGTAAATAAGACATCATTAATAATAATACCCTGAATCATTACAGTTAATGCAAAGATATTCTGAAAGAATGATTAAACTTCAAATTTTGGTATTTAAAGGAGTCTGTGAGTCTTAGAAATTCAGAGGCGACATCCGTGGGAAACAGAGTATTCCACGTCTTCCTATTATATTTTACATCTCTCAGCTGAAGCATCTGGGCCTGGTTGCTTCTGCTTCCGAAGCAGATGATCCCAGGTTGATTTGTGATTCTTGTTAACTGGATGTCCTCTGGTCACAACTCTTTTTCTCACACACTGAAAAAATCTGGACCTATTAAATTTATTTATGGTGGTTGCTTGCCACTATTAAAAGAGTTTTATTCCATATCTTGATTAGATCTGAAATTTTATCAATGCATACAAATTGCTTCTGTTGTACTCACTAGAATGTGTTGCCTGAAGTTGTCCTCAAAACACAGCAAATGAAATCAGTTTGAGGGAATATATTTTTCGTGTGCATGACTTAATAAAAAAAAAAAAAATTAAATCTGTTCATGCCTAAATCACCAGTAATTAATGTGTGGCTATAAATTAATCCATTCCCTGATATATTTTTAGGGGATTAGTTTTTAATGAGCTGCATGCATTCTCAACATTTGGAAGGAGGTAAAAAAAAGAAGATACCAGCCATTTCATTACACTCTGATGGGCTGTTATTCTGAGAAAGTCGTAGGTGTGCATATTCAGAATGATCACTGGTCTGAGAGACACTAGGATAATGACTACTGCAGGTGAAAAATACCAGCTGATCAAGTCTGCAACAGCATCAGACAGGATTCCCTTTCCTCCCCTCTCCTCTCCTCTCCTCTCTTCACCTCTCCTCTTGGTAAATTCATCTAGAATAAAAAGGAAAATAAACCAAAGTGGATTTCTTTGTAATTTTCAAATAGACTGACTGTATCTCTTTCTCCATTGGAATGGAGTCATTCCACACTCCGAACTGATGCCTTTTAAATGTATTCTGGGTAAATTCTGAGTAAGTTTAACACAGACAACTTCGTTCTTACTTTAGATCCATGGGTGCACATTAACACTTGTAAAAATCATCTATTGTGGTTTACCGTACATATCTAGGGTCACAAAACAGAGGTCAGATTCAAAGCCTAAATTGGGAAAAGTAAGGTAATTACAACATCTTGTCCTTGATGTCCTTCAGCAGAAAATAATCTGGCATAAATACTTAAAAAAAACATGACACAGACAATTCACATTCTCCCTTTATTATTTTTTATATTTTATTAATTTTTAAATTATTGGATGTCCACATTATTTTCATAGCAAAGCCTTATAACTTGAGGAGCTTTGCCTCAGGCAAAGCTCCGCTGTTTGATTTATCTTCTGCACTTGTCTCGCTTTAACAATACGAACTTTTTGTCAGAGAAGAGCAAAGCTGTGTTTGACCCCACAGGGAAAAAGTTTTCTTTTTTAAGAAATGTGTACAAAGTACTTAATAAGTTATGTCACTCAGTTTTACTGTATATTATTTTTTCAGTGACTACAGTTAACTTTCTGAATCCCCAGATGCAAACATTTTAATAAAAACAAGAGATTTTCAACAAAATGTCAGTTGCAAAGTGATCAAAGTGCTATGGGAGCAGTTTGGCAACAGTTTGAGCATTGAATTTCCTATTCACTTTCCAAAACATTCACTTAAAAAGCATTTATTGAAGCTGAACTGCCTTTATCAGCCTGATCAGAGCTCCATAAAGAGTATGCATGATTCAACTGCCTTTCCAAGCTTTAAAAAAATATAACTTTGATATATGCCTCACAAGTACAGCACAATAGTTTTCATGCTCACGTTTGTTAAGATTTAGTGCAGCCATTAAAGAACAGAAGGGCTCTTTGGTGGCAATTCTCAGACATACCAAATATCCCAAAGCACAACCTTCTACAAATCAGAGATTAAGGTGCTGACAAAAATTTCTACTTGATTGCAGTTTTCCCCCTTAAACTTGCATCAGCAGTGACTATCTTTTCGACCAAATCTCTGAGGGAGGTGATTTTTTATTTTTTTTTACTCTCTGAGAAAAACATCAACTGAGACAAAAAGTGACATTTTATGTGCCTTGTCCAGAAGTCAGTCGATATATTTAAAAAACTTCGTGTGTGCCTGACCTATACATGAAGTTTGTGACATGTCTCTTGTCAAGTATTGATCGCTTAAGACTTTACTGTTTGCTTACTGTGATGTAGCTAATAATCTCTTTTTATTTAGTTTTGTGACTTTGAATTCTTATCACGACCCGGTTGATTTCTCTGGGACATTCTTGCTTCAGCTGTGTAAATGGGCTATGGAAATTAAGCCTGCTAAAGCACCTTTCCTGGGCAAACAGCCTGTTTTCCATCAGTTCACACAGCAAATTGTTTGCATGTAGATAGACACATTTGGAAGCAGCAGATACCATCAATCTTTATGACATTCTGATACACACCATTTTACCTCTACCTCTTGTAAAAGGTGGCTGAGCAATCATGATGTTCTCCTTGAATGACGTAAAACTTTATTGTTCAGCTCACCTCAGCATTTTGTGAACGTCGCTGGGTGTCTACGAAAATGGGGCTTTCATCAAGTCTCTGCTTGGTGTCTTTCAGATGGCTTTCCAATCTGCTAGGCTTTCTTCTCTCTAAACATTTATGTTATACTGTCATACTTTTCATTGCTTCTCACTTCAGAATGAAGAGACTGATTATGTCTTCTTTTCTTAATGTACCCAGACTATTTTTGTACAGAGTCAAAATGTTAACAGAGACCTTATTTCTAGGGTCACTGGCAATTCTTTTATGGAACTGTGAAAATCCAGTAAAATGAGAAGAAAAAGCTCATATTTTAGGATGTTTGTGTATATCTCACAAGAGAAATAGGATGATCTTCAAGAAAGGATTTAGATCCTGCCTTGTTCAGAACTGGGTATATTACCATCATAGGATGTTATATGGCAGAGTTTTTGAAGCTGCATTTGTGCCACCCAAGTAGTTTGCAATGCAATGGTTCATTTTACACAGATTTCAAATGTAATGAACTGAACAATGATATTTCAGGCTTCTATTCAGCATCAATTATACACAGGTGTCTGCAACAGACCTTTCAACTAAATCTTAGGATCTACAGATGCCTTTAAATATCTGCTTGAACCAGAGAGGGGAAAAATGTACCAGACATGGATTTGAAAGTCATCAATCATTATGGCAACTCCCAGCAGCATCAGCCAGAAATACAATTTCATTTGTCAGATTAAAAAAAACCTAAAAATCTGTAGTCTACCATGACAACAGAACAAAATCTACATGCTCAATATAAAATCTGTGATTCTAAAAATTCCTACTCAACTTCCCTCTAACTCCCTGCCTGTCTACATTAAAGACATTCCCTGTATCTTTACTTTAAATTTCTTAGACCTTTACGGTTATTTCTTTGTGCATGCCTAGAATCGTGCCAGTCTTATTACAGCTCAGCAGTTCAGAGATTACTTTGTACCTAAGCTCAATCAAAATATAAAGCAAGAAATTCCTCTTCCAAAATATCACTGTTTTATACAAAAATATTTTTCACCATTAAGTTAAGCTGGTGACAGAAGTGGACTGCTAGCAAATACTGTTCAGATGTTATTTTAATTAAACTAAACTGGAAGAAATAGTGTGGTGGATTTTGTTGTTTGTGGGGTTTTGTTTGGTTGGGTTTTTTTGGTTTGGTTTGGTTTTCATTTTGGTTTGGGTTTTTTCTGTAAGAATGAGGCAGTTGAAGTGCTGCCCAGATGGTAGAACAGGTAACTTAATTTCTCTCCCTCACTTAAGATTATTCAAAACCACATCCCATATGGGAATAGTCTATATCTGTTTTATCTGACTAGGGAGTAGTTGGGAAATCTTACTTGGAAAGAAAGTCTTGAACTGTGATTCCTGTTCTAAATAGTTATTCTGAAATTTACTTATAGAGTCACTAACAGAAAGTTTGATCATTTCTGAAACAGATACCATATTTTACATCTGCCCTGTTTCAGGTGATATCCTAGTCTCTCCTACACAAAATTATGGTCTTATTCTATTTCAGTGAACCTTGCATTACTTTTTGCAGAGTTGCATAACTTCAGCAGAAGAGTAGGAAGATGCTAACCACAAAGTGAGGCCTGTAATCTGCTGTTAAGGAAACTTTTCTGGAGAAAAGGAATAGAATTTAATTCTGTTCATATATGCCAATACTTTAACAGTACTGCCACTGGGTGAAAAGCAGCTCACCTCCCTCAGTTTTGGAAATAGTTTCAAAGAAAGCACAAGTGGAAAGAAATCAGGAGAGGAGTTCCCCTCCCTCAGCAAGTGTTTTGGAAGCTCTCAAAGTGCTTAGCAGCTGAGCATTGAGCTGTTAAGTCTGGCAAGAAACAAAAGTCTACACTCCTGGGGTTGTATCTACACTAGAAAGCTGAGCAATGCCAGCAACTTGTCTCAAATTCTGCCTGTGTGGTTGATCTGACATAACTTGACTCACTTGCTTGCAAAATTCTTCCACCCGCAGATGTCGCAGTACCTTTGGGAATGGTTGCTGGCCTATGCTATGCAAGTCACTATGCCTGGAGAAATACCTGAAGAAACATCTAAAGTCAAAAACTATGCAGGAGAGAATGGTAACAACTAGACATCATAGATAACCAGGCACAAGGACTAGAGCTCATCTTATGACCCTGATAAATTTATTAGCACAGTTCTGCAAACTGCAGATTCTAGTTAAGTACAAGATTAATTCAAAAATTCTTCTAGGAGTTGCTTTTTCTATAATGTGTCTCCAGCATTTTCCGTATCTCTTTCAAGCCCTGCTGAACTCACATTTCAGCTCTTTGAGAATGGGAACACTGACAGGCTTTTCTCATCAACTTGGCTACCTTGAGGAACTCAGCATATAAGAGATTACTGACCTTTCGTCAAATACAGTTGTAATTAACCTTTGTTTTCAGAAGCATTTGAGGATAGCAGACAAATAGATATAGCACACACACACACATAAACTTTATTTATGCAACCTTAGTTTGACTAAAGTCAGGCTAAAATTAAACAAAAGATATACCAAAATTAGGGTGGTTCTTTTTGAGGAATAACTCCATCTTCAGATCCTTATATCAAACTGCATGATGACTGACTCTGTCTGACACCTGGATATTGCTTTCTTGATGCCTGATGCTTAATTTCTAGCTCCTGATGCCTTTCACTTGAGTTGAAGTTTGATCTCCTGACACTTGAAAATCCTGCCTCCTAGAATGTTGATAAAGAGTATTCTTTTTAGAGGTAAGAAAGAGTGAAAGTGAAGGGCCTTAGAATTCTTGTGACTAGACATAAAAGTAGCAAATTGAAGAGTTAACTGTTTCCCCAGCAAAGGAATACAAATTTCTCCTTGTGATTTGAAAAATACTTTCTAAAGTATTATTTATACAGTATTTCAATGTCACAGACTTTGAGTCTAAGATACTCACACTACATTTCTAACAGAAAAAAAAAGTAATATAAAAATTAAACTTGGGGAGGATTTTAAATGAAAAACAGAACTTTAGGATTTATTTTCATGATCAACACTATTAGCAATAGTAATGTTGAAACAGAGAAAAATCTTAGTAATATTAGGTAGATTCTAGCTATTTTTTGCAGTGAATTGGCATAATAACAAACAATTCGCAATGGCAAACAATACATGGAGGAAAGAAAGCCCCCATTAACCTAGTGATTTTCCCTGGTGAAGTTTATTTTTTAACTCTAAAATTATGTAAACACAGAGTTATGCTCCTAACCTTGCCAAGGTGTTCCTGTGCCTTGGTCATGAGGAGTGCTGTGATATATAAACTTAAAACCAGTTGAGATTGAGAAATGGTTCTTCATTTGGTGCTGTTCCCTGAGGCAGCTGTTAGAGTTGGCATTCTCAAACATGCCTGACACACACACTCTGAAAAGGTGTAGCTACCTTCAAATTTATGCAGATGTCCAGATGTTAGAGTGTTGATTGAGACATGGATGATGAAGGTTCAGATCCATGAGTCTTCCTGAAAGTAGGAAGTTAAAATCCTAATTTCCCACTTGTGTTCAAAAGGCATTGTCCTTGAGGAAATTTGCTTCTCCTGCAGAAATTCACTGCCTACCTCTGTTACTCAAATCATATTTCAATTCAGAGAATTCATTTGGTGAGAAAAACATGCACAAACCAGTGTACTTATTAATCTGGTATATTAACAGGATGGGTGTATTATTAGTAATGTGTCTTTTGTATAGTGTAACAGTATTTAATGAGGATGATAGAGATGAGATCAGATCACCTACAGATGCTTTACCCACAATAATACTCTCTACTTTCATGGTTTGTTTATGAAAAACAGCACATCTTCATCAAGTAGTCTGGATATTATGGTGTAATTTGGAATACAAGTTCATGTCCCTCCCAGCAAAATATGTTTGACTTTATAAATAAATTTTGCATCACAAAACCTGCTATTTAACTTGAGACATTGGCCATTTGAGCCATTGAGCCATTTGGCCCTTCTGTGAAAAGCAATGGTTACTTTTTTTCAAAAAAGGAGTAGAAAAGAGAACCAAATCATGAAGCTAAAAGCATGAAGCATGTTTCAAGATAAATCCTGCACTTAATATTTCCTGTTGACCACAGCAGAGTGTGTCATGGATGGATCAATGGATCATAACCTGAGATGTCTTTTTCTGTGTTTATATTAGTAAATTAAACAGTTCCAGGGAATGCTCATGTGCTCTGGAAGTTCAGTGTCTATTTTTTAAATGTTATTTTATATTTCTATAGTGGCCCTTAGCAGTTGGACTTGAGTTAATTAGCAATCTCCCAAATAATTCCTGGGCATGGCTCAGAAGTTATCACATGCTGTGGACATGTGTAATTATCATTTTGCGTCTGGTTGTCTGTTTCAGAAGATGAAAGAATTTGGTGGTATGGACACACACAAAGACTCGTTTAATGCCTGTCAGCTTCAGTGTCAGCCATTGGTTCTGGATACATTTAGTTTACTAGTATAGATGTATCTTAAAGCTACTGATATACTGTTTAGGGTACAGGGATTTTCAGTTGCACTGCCTTACCTGTCAGGTCCTTATCAAATCTTTGCCTGTGAACTTTTTTGAATCTGATCTGAAGAAACTTGCCCAAATTTACCCAAGAAATACATTTGTAAATAAAAGATGTGAAGACAAGTTAGAGTGAGATTAAATTCTACTTTTTAATGAAGAAATAATCTGGGTTTTTTCTATTTTTTAGCAAAAGGTGTGCAAAAGAATAAAGACTTAGTGGATGGGAGGTGGAAAATCATTTCATACTAAAGAGAATAGTATAAAAAATGAAAAATATAAAATTGTCTGAAAGGAACAAAGGAAGCATTCAGAAGATGAAGAACAAGGCAAAGTATGGAACAGATTTAAGAAAAAATCAGGTATTTCACACAGAGTGATAATATGGAAAACATGAAGAAGACTATACATGAATGTGATAAGATGATAAAAAGTTTAGAGGACAGCAAGTTAATGTTGGTTTTCCAGGACAGAGTGATGTATTTAACTTTGGTATTTGAAAAGAACAGACAAAGGATGGTGGCTAGGCTGTACAGGAGGAAGCTAAAGCTGTCAAGACAACAGATTGCAAATATATAGACCAGAGTACTGGCTGAAAGAATGAGAGAGATATTTCACACTGAAGCATGAGTGACAAGACTTTGACAGAGCTAGCTGAATACTGGAAGTCTTCAATTGGAGCTCAAATAAACAAGAGTTAATATCAGTGTGCTTTCCTTGAGATAAAAGTCTTCCATGCATGGTGGTAGTGTCTGTCAGTTCTGTCAGTCCCTCTGTGTGTATATGTGTATGTCAATCACCTAGTCAACAAATGCAAATTTGTAATTCTGAAAGGCGAGTATTGGATTTTAAATCTCTCTTTCATATGCATGTCTACAAAAACAAGGATATATAGACATTCTCCAAAGCACTTCTATCACAGTAATAATTTTTCTTGACATGCAAATTTTTCAACATAAAAAAAGAAGAAATCTAAATGAAAATTCGGCAACCTAATCTATGAAAACAGTTTACTCTATTAGTTTACTTATTAATCTATTTTGCGCCAACTTCATTTTCATAGTGTCATGTTTATTGCAAAACTTGAATTCTAATGTTTCCTGCTGCTTCTTATTTTTCTTCTTGTCTTCTTTTTTTATTGTTGGGGGTTTTTTTTCTTTTTTTTTCTCTTTTTTTCTTTTTTTTTTTTTTTTAGGTGCATAAAGTTTTCTCCCCTGGAATTAAAGGGGAAAAAAAAGCTAAACCCAACACAACAGCAGTGTATGATGAAAATATTTGCATGGAATTCTATGTTGTTGAAATAGATTAATTCTGCATACCTGTTTATAACAGTGGTCTTCATTTCCATGCTTCTCTTGTCTGAGCCACTTATAGATGGAAGATTTTCTCACTATTTCTGTGATTCTGTTCTGCAGGTTTATGAAGAGACTCTATTTATGGTTCAGAGTCCCATTCTGCCATTAGCTAAGCTAATACGCAACAGTCAGTCCCCACTTTAAAAATGTGTGAGCCATGCATAAGGATCCAAACAAAGGGATTCCCAAAACAGAGGGCAGAGGTCAAGAAGACAGGAGACAATTTTGGTTAAAGATTAAAGCTGTAGTCAGGGCCTCTGGCTGTATAACTTCTGTACCATTTCACCTACGCCTCACAGTCAGGTTCAATGAAGGGTGTAAAGAATGGCAATGGGGTGGCTTTGTGGGTGTTCACAGGGGATCTCATACACAGGCAGAGGTCCACAGAGTCAGTCATGAGAGCACTTGTTTGAAAAATTAGGGCATGGATGGAAAGGTAGTCATTTTAATTTGAGTAGAGGAGGGAAGTAGCATATTAATACTTTCAGAGAGCTAATAAAATGTAGGGAAAAATATACAGAGACAGGGAAAAAAAGACTGTGTAATAGAGAACTGCAAAGAAAACAGTGACATAGTGTAATTTCTGTCCAGTAGTATGTTTATCACAAATCTATATTCCATATAACGTTTCAGTCAGGTCTTATTTGGAATCAAATGGGCTACTTTCAATATTTTTAAAGGCTTAAATCCTCATACATGAACCCCAGAAAATATACTTTCTGATACATAGCCAGCTCTTATTTTTCCTCATTCACAAATGTAAATTCTTGACCTAACAAATAATATTTTATTTGAGGGAGAAAAGAAAAATGTAAGAAAGTACATAAGCAAGATAACATACGTCTCCTAACTACTAGCTTTTATAATAAGGCAACTCCAAAGTCAGCTTTTTTTTCTCTGGTTCTTCAATAACATGTCTCAGAGTTAGGATTGCCCAGTCTTGCTGGGCAGTAAAGCCCTACTGCTGATCTCATGGTGATATGACCTACTCTGTTTCTAGTGTCAACCCCTCACTGCTCTTTGTTGTGCTACCTGCTCATCATTTTTCCATTTTTCTCCTGTTCTTGTCCTGCTAGCAGCTTTACTAGCCATTCCCAGTGTTTATAAATTCTTGCCAAGAATTCAGGAAGCACTGAAATCTAACAGTCCTGTAACATACAAGTGATTCTTAAAGACACTTTTTTTTTTTTTCTCAATTTACAGATAACTCTTAAACTTGTCATCTTTTGCAAAACATTTTTCTACAAAGTCGCTTATTTTTTTGTTTGTTTGGTTGGGGTTTTTTTGTTTCAATAAAGACCATAACTTTTGTACCCAGCTACAGAAAGCTACTGCCTTAGGTTAGCTGTCCACTCTGTTTGCTTACATTTAATTGGCCATTATTCCTGCGCACTTTTATGATCAGAACTGTCTCTTTACATTATGGTATTCACAGAAATAGCTTCCAAACTTAAAGAAATAATATATGCAAGCAAATAAGCTGCAGGCTGCTCTTTGGAGCATTTTGTTTGTCTCTTTTCTTTCCACTAGATGTCAATAGAGTGCTCTTCCTTTTTGGGCTCCCTTACCACTTAAAAATTTGGAAAAAAAGAATAGCAGGGGTTTGGTTTTTGCTTTACCCCTTAGCCACAAAGCTTACATCCCTATATATCCCTGAAAGGATATACCAAAGAGAATAAAGGATAAGAGGTCTATCACTACGGTAGAGAATGATTTTCATTTTCTAAATCAAGATTAGGCTCTGTTGGTGCTGAATTGAAATAAAATTTCTTTTAAATAGGGCCCTGAGAAATCAATTGTAGCTAGCAGTTAATGACTAGTTTGTGAACAGCTTGAGGGAAAGCCAAGGGCAGTTAAAACTCCAGCAAATTAGATGTTAACTGTGCTAATGAATGATATTGCAGGGATTATTGCTATTATAAACTGTAATCAATCAGGTTTACCATTGTGTCTAAGAAAAAGTTTGCAAGTAACAATATTTTATGGATGCAGCTCTGCACTTCCAATTTTAATTAATATGGTAATCTGAGTATTCCGTGATGCTAAATTCTGCTTTCAGTTCCCAGGCAAATATAAGCATGCATATTACACCAAAAAAAATGTTACTAAGTACTTCATGATAAAATGTGGTCATACGAAATAATAAGGACATCAACTGAGGCATCAGGAAGCTTGTCATGATTTATAGGAAGACCACACACATAAAGAGGACTATCTGTGGCTGTATTCACTGTTGTATTCTTCCTCGTGATGCAAAGTTGTAAATTTGAGTAATTCATGGCTGTTTTGTGGTTCAGTTCTGAAAATTTCACTGTTTAACTCCTGTTTACACAGTGCTTTGCTAAGCACTGCATCTCCTTCTCTCAAGTGCAGCATTTCTCTCCCAGTCTCAGGTGATGCATTGGCTAGTTCATCCTATCAGGGAGATTTGTGAACTGTTGCTGTAGCAACTGGGTCTACTGCATGGTTTCTGGAGGAAGGAAATGTAGCCTTCCATTGGTTTGGATTTTTTTTGTTTGTTTTAACTCTGAATGTAGACCTTAACAAAGGCCTGTTATTGATGACTTGCAGTGTCAATGGCTGTGTGCAAGAAATATGGACAGTAGCCTAGATGTGCCAATGGAGGTAGTATACGTTTACATTGTGAAGTATACCCGTATTTTCAAATAGGTTTGATATGTCATTTACTTTAGGTTCTAGAATTCCATTGGTTCCTGTTGCATATATGGTACTAGGATGAGTCTCCAGTGTTGCAATGCAGAAGAAAGATGGATGTAGATGAAAAACAAATTGACACAGCATACCAAGCCCTTCACATACCATAGAAGTGAGCTGGCTACATCATTTGGGTACCCTCTCTCACTGACAGCAAACACATTCTAGATGTAGCTATTGTCTGTGATTCTGAATACATACAAAAGTGATCTTTGGCCCCAAAGCCCAGGGGTACAAACTGGCTTACTGTCACAATATTGAGCCCTACCTGACTCTACAAACTCTTATCAGACATGCTATGGATCATGTGCCCCTGGACCTCCTCCGGACCCAGAGGTTGCACCTGTGATCCAGAGATATAATTATGACTTTTTTAATGTTTTGTTTTGTTTTTCCAGGTCATAGCTTCAGAAATTATGTGAATAGTCTTTTTCAGTGTGACTTTTAGGATAGTTGTTACCTGTACAAACGTTGCAGGAGGGAACAGGAGAGTGCAAAACCTTTAGGATGTTGTTGGAATACTGCACATCCATAGTGCCTTTTAAAATAAGTTTCTAGAGTGTTCAGTGCCTTGAGTTGTGCCTGAGTGTACTCCTTGAGAAACTTAGATGGACTATGCATGGATGAGAGACCTAACAACTGTGCAAACTGAGTAATATAGAGGTACAATCTTTTATGTTGCTGCCTGGGTCTTTCTTTATTAAACAATATAGATGTAGTTACGTTTAGTCTGGACTTGAACATATTCCTAGTACTATTGATTATGTAGTTTACTTCTGGTATAAATTAAAATTACTAATATGAATCAAAACTGAAATGTTAATGAAGAATTGACAACAATAGCATAATTATTGTAGAGATGCTACTGATGCATTTTCTTATTGAATTTTAAACTAAATCCATGTTAAAGCAAAGTAATCAGCCCAGGCACTTTAAATCTCCGACCACTAAAGTATTTTATGAATTACAACATAGGCAGGATAATACAGATCAGTATTAATCTTGGTAAATACATGTTTACAGATTGCCATGCAAACCCTAAGTGAACAATGATAACTAAGCCCCAACTGGGGGTCTGTGTAAGTGAGGTTATACAATTTGTTGGCAGACAGTGTTTTTATTTCCTTAGCAGGAAAAATATGGATTATGGCCATGGGTCATAAATTGTGAAGAGTTAGTATTACTGGATTATGAAATGAACATGTCAAATGGTTTAGAACAGAACAAAGAAAATGGAAGTAAGAAGGTTTGTGTCATTCAGTAGCCTCACCATTGGTGTGTCTTTTAAAATAGCTATTCCTTTCTATTTTTCCATGATTCTATATACTTCTCATACTGTCTGAATGTTTTTAACTATACTGATATCTGGTAGATATCTCTTCAATTTCTTCTGCCATAAAAAATGGCTGAAACTGATCTTTTATCACTTGCAGTGCTCAAAAGCACTTTCATTTCTCCTTACATTCCTAGTTTGTTCAGTGGTCTATTACCCTTCTCAGAGACTGCTTAGTTCTGATAGGGTTAAACGTGTTTTCTGGGTGTGTTTTTTGTTTGTTGGGGTTTTTTTAATTATTAATATTATTTTAATATTTATTTTGTTTTGGTTTGTTGTTGCTGTTATTGTTTTTCCCCCTTCAAACATTTCAAGTGCTTGAAGAGTAATCAGGGGATCATAACAAGGAACACCTGTTAAAAATTTATAATATAAACAGTAAGCCAAAATTAGTACTTACAATGTAGTATAGGGCTTGGCCCTGAGTACTTTTTCTTACGGCAGAATATAGCTTTTAGTCTTAAGGAAATAATCCTTAATGCAACCTCAGCATCAATTCACTTTTCCCAATAAATTGGGAGGTAAAAATAACAGAACCAGCTGTTGAAGTAAACCTATGAGTTAGCTCTTAGGTTTTGTTTGTTTGGTTTTTGTTTGGTTTGTTGTCATTGTTGTTTTTCTTAGTTTGGTTGGTTGTCTATTTTAATAATGAAAAATTATTTATCATAATTTATAATGCACTTACATTAACTTGTAGGTCATGTATTAAGTAATGATCTTGGTAAGAGCTTGATGACCGAATAGAGCTTAATATTAATATAACTAAGAAAATTTTCCATGCACTTAAACTGGAGTAAATCCAAACTAAGACCTTCTTCCAACGTTATGCTAGCAACTCTCTAGAGAGACTGAAAGCAGAGTTTTTCCTATGAATCTAATATCTCATTAAAATAAATGTGTATGGCAGAATGTTTAACAAGATAAAAACCAAAATTAAGTTTTTATTTATTTGTAAAGTGAAAAAATATTACAATGCAACTGCCCTGGATTGTTAACATGTATTTCTTCAGACTTAAATTATATTAGTATATATTGTGTAACTACAATAGAATGTTCAGAGTTGAAAGTCACACTTTACTAAAACCTTCTGTTCTAGAAAATAAAGTTTTCTTAAGGGTGAAAAAAAGCCAAATAATTTATTAAAATCGTAGAATATTTATTTGAAACAAAGCTTTTTTTTGTAATATTATTGGTACATTCTCAGCATTTACTGTTACATAAAAAACGTATTTTATTTTAGGGCTATCATTTGATTCAGTGTTCAAAAGGTTTAGCCAGCAGTACTATTAGTCACAAATCTGTATATTGTTATCTTTTTTTTTTTTTTTTTGGTAAATAAATTATTCTCCTTTAAAGGACTTAAATAACTCTCATTTATTTGTTTAAAGTTTTAATCTAAAATGTACCTACACAATAAATTTAAAATATCCTGTAAATTGTATTCTAAAATAATCCAAATAATTATGTTTGTGTGTATTTCAGTATAAACTGGTGGGGTTTTTTCCTTCCAATAAATATGTTTTGACAGTTTTTATCACCCTGAATTTTTGCTTTAGACTGAATGGTTTATTTTCACTGACAATGACACATCTTGTCCTGTATTTGTCCTCTCCAGGGTTTGATCTTCCTTTGTTAATTACAAGGCATAGAATTTCAGAGTTAAGTTTTTCAGAAAACTCCTTTGCTACCCAGTGGTTGGATGTCTTCCAAATTGTTTTATGTGATACTAATTCAAGCATTCAGTACGTTGAAATAATCTCAGCCTTAGAGTTTGTTCAAGTAATTACCTGCAGAGTTCTTATTTGAATCACAGAAACAGGCCTAAACTTTTTAAGGCTGGGGGTTAACTTTACTACATTAAGTATTTGTAGGTTTTTCCAAATTATAATTCTATACCTGCATTTTACTTATACTTTGAGGGGCCAGACAGAAGAGAAGCTGGGGAAGGTGAAAAGTAAGGGAGGAAGAAGGAGGAATAGGAGTGAAAGTAATAGAGTGAGAGGATGTTGGATGAGCTCCAATCCAGCTGAAGTCAAAAGAAAGACACTCATTGATTTCCAAGGCCATTGGATCAGACCCATTGTCTGATGCTGCTGCTTTTATATTTAGCAAGTGGGAGTTACAGCCAAATTTTCAAACTGCTAAATTTGATACTAAAAATTTCAGCTTCACATTTTCTGAAGTTCCTTTCTTTTGTCCCAGAGAATAATTTACCACCTCTGGCTGGCTGTGCTCCCAGCAAACAGCATTTTTTTTTTTTTGCATAGATAGCCACATCAAAGGCCATTGGGGAGGAAAGCAACTATGGATTTCCAACAAAGTAATCCTCTTCTGGGTGGAGAAGTCTTGCAGCTATAGGTCACTATTGGCTTGCAGATGTCTGCTTGCTGCTCCAGCTGATACTAGAGAAAGGACTACAGCTCTCACCTCCAGCTCTCCCAAGTCAGGCTTCCTGGCATTGAGGGTACAGGGAGGTCACTTAAAATATAGAAGTGCTGTGTCGGAGCACTTCAAGTCTGTAGTATATGCTGTGAGAAATGGGGTATCTGGTTCAGCAAAGATGTGACATAATAATATTAGTAATGTAAACTTTCTATTTCTGCAGAAAATTGTCAGTTAATTTTTTTTGCCATCACTTGTCATTGTTTACAATTATTACTTCGAAGTCTCCCTTTTTCACACGTTATCCTGCATGAAATGCCTCTGTTTAAGCCTCATTGTTTCACACTCTTCTCACATCTGTAGTCCTGCCCCTCTCCTTTGAACCAAGAGAAAGCTGCATTTGATACATTTCAGGTTGCAGAGAGGGCAGCCGTTATATTCTTCTGCTCTTTCACTTGTAATGATTTGTTGTGATTTTTTTAACTCAAATTTGTAATGATTTTTTTTCCTTAAAGAATTATAAAAAAAAGTTTTTCAACATTTATTGATTAAATGAAATGTTAATAAGCCTAGTTATGACATGGTCTGTATTATTAGTTCCCTTGACTTCAGCAGGACTTCTAATCTGAATAAGAGCTAATGAATTTTGAGCCTATATTAGGAAGGTTATCTTGCAAACTGAAGGGCAAGAAACACTATAGCTTTGTTTCTATAGAAAATGTAGTGGTTCCAAGAAGCTTTTTGTGGAGCCTTACTTGTTGAGAATGACAATGTAGAATATTAACTATGCAACAGAAAGAAGTTTCCATGCTGCAGGCTGAATGACACCTAGATTAAATCTGTTATGGATATAGTAATTATTATAATTATTTACTGAGCTTCATCTGTGCTGCAATTTACTCTATCATATGTGACAAGAGACACAAAACCATGACTGTCAGAGCTGTATAAAACTCTTTACTGCTTGGTACATTTCAAAATTAGAAAGACAATAATTCTGCACGTCTAGGTTCAGATGATAAATTTGATATGAAAGGAAAGATGTGAACTCAGTGAGTTATGAAGATATGTGTCTGCCTATAAATTTAATAGGTATATCCTTAAGCATATCGTTGTTTGATCAAATGAATAATGTACTTGTAAATCAGATAACTAGATCATCTGTGTTCTCAACGGAAATTTTAAATCTCATGTAAAGAAACATATTGTTTCACCCAACCTAGGTCCTATTTCATTCAAGCAGTTTTACCCTGAGAATAAAGACTCAGGAGTGCAACAATGGGAGTGTTTTTGTATGCTGTTTGTATTTGTATCTGTTTTTCACAGCAAGAAAAACACTTGTTTTATGTGACTAGTAATTTGCTTTCACTCACACAGGCATTTCTGTAAACAGAAGCTGAAATTCTGTCCCAGTCAGGAAGTCTCTGAGTACCTATTGTCAGCTGCTGAATATTTTGAACTCTGACTGATGTTGTGGCATCTCAGCTTCATGCAAGTGCAACTCATTGCCTCATAAAATAAGGCTTTAAACCAGAGAAAATATTGCAATGCATTAGCTTGATAGTTAAAGCTGTCTCTAGGACAGTGAAAGATACAGACTTCAGTTGTCTCAGGAAAGGGAGTAACTTCACTGTGGACACACTCTGGCTTTTTGACTCTTCTAGAAAAGGCCACTGCTCTGACACTAGCTGCTATCACCATACCTTGTGCAGAAATTGTTTGTGCTAGGTTGTGTGAGGACAGTATCTGTTCAATAAGCAGACAAACACGTAGGTTTGGTTCCCAAGGACATCTAGTTACACTGATTACCACAGCCTGAGACAAAGACAGAACACAAAACTGTAGGCATGCAGGAGATTTTCAGGTAAAAAATAAACATGCCATATGAATAAAAGCAGCTCAAGGGATAGATCTCTAGTAATTGTCTGCAGGAGAATTCTTAATTCTAATATTGGATTGTTTGTCGAGCTTTAATAAATCTGATTTTTATTTTAAAATCTTGGCATATGCACAAACACAAATTTACGGATCTTGAAAACTCTGAGGTAGAATAGCAAATTCTTTTGCAGAAATGGGTCCTGTGGGGTGCAGAAGAGAAGAGATTTTCAGCATTTCATTTGATATAGATACCTTCAGTTTACACCTAAATCTCAATTTATCAGCTTAGACTCCTTACAGGACCTTAGGTGGTTGAGTTCTTCATAGTCTTGATTGACTAATAGCCTAGTTAACTAAATAAAACACTTTTACCACAGTTATCTTTTGTTGCTTAGTCAGCTGTATGTCTGAATATCTGTAACAGGAATATACTCATTTATACAAGCTGAAGCTACAGCCCCTTCATTCTAGTAGTTATAGAACATGTACAAATGTAATTAAATTTTATTTCTTTGATTGAACTTCCTTAGGTGTCAAATTGGTAGAACTGTCACTTTAAATACAGTAAGATATGATTTCTCTTCTTTAGCTGGAAGTAATAGTGTGACGCACAGCCTGGTTTTAATATCTTCTTGTTTCGCAACAGACTGCATTTACTAGAATGCTTATACAGTCTATAAATTATTTGAATTAGAATTATTGTTCATCTTGTACAACTCATATGATTTATCGATAGTTTCCATTTTACTTAGAAGAGCATTCTGGTATGCCTTCAGCACATACCTTCAGCTGATTGCAAGAAATCCTTTCTCAGAAGTGGGATCCATACTACAATGTCCATGTGTGCCACATTTTCTACAATAACATGTTGTTTTAGACTTTCTCGCCAAAGCCTGGTATTAATCCTTATGACAGATGCAATCAAGCTCAGATGCATGCATACTTTGTCTTTCAGAGAATATGAAGAAATGTTCACCCAGGAGGCCAATATTTGAAGTCAATACCTACCCCATTGGATAATAAATTGTGTTATTCACCTCAGCAAAAATCAATATTTCCTCAGTGGATTGATAAGATAAACATGATCTGGTCTAACTTTAGCCCACACTGTGTCAAATGTGAATATTCCTACTTCTACTAATGTTTCACAGTTGTTAATTGGAATATTCTTGGATAAATTGACAGTTAGTTACAACACAAGGAAATAATGATAAAATGTAACCTTTCTATGAAACATTTTCTATATATCATGCTGCAGTGCCATAGTATATGTTAGAATAACTTCATTTTAGTGGAGGAGAATGAATGCATAACACTCAAGTTAAAATTTGTATCAACATTCTAAATTAGACTACACATCTCAGGTCAAACATGCACATATGCAAAAAAACATTCATACATGAAATACCTCTAGTTTTTATTAATCCTAAAGACTGACAGTACTGCAGTGCACTGAAGTTGGAGCATAAGAAACCTAAGGAAAAGGACAGAGACGCAGAATTTCGTTAGAACTGAACATGAGTTGTATATATTGTCACTCCATTACCTAAGCTAATGATGGATGCTATGATGTACTCAGAAAGAGAAGACTTTTATAAACACATTTAAATAAAAGAAGTCTAAACTTTTGCTAACTCTCAAAGAATTAAAAAAAAATATGGATGCAAAAGCTGTTGTTATGCAAAGAATCCTCATGAAGAAATGAGAAACTATGCAGCCTTTCTGTACTCTAGAAATCCAACTTCTGTACTGACCCTCTGTGCTCTGGAGAATCCTATTTCCATTATGTCTGTTCCAATCAGAAGGCACCAGAAATCATTCTTGTCATTCAGCTGGATGAAAGTAAGAAGAAACAATATTTGCATGTGACCACAGCTTCCCAAACTTCTTGCCTGTAAGCTGTTATACTTTATCTAAACCTTTTCCTTTTTAATTTTTTTTTTTAAATTTGTTTTGGTTTTTGTCTTATTAGTCAGGACAATAACAAAGCAGAATCACCCCACTGTAAAATATCAAATTGTTCTTTAGCAGAAACAAGAAAAATGCAGTGTTATTTGATCACACCAAGTGATTTAACTCCTCATCCTGTTATCTATCTCTTTTAATTAAACAGGTTCTCCAAATTACTTTCAGGTTAATAAATGAGTATATCACTAGTTGTTTCTACCTACAGCCTTCACAATTGAAGCTTGTTTCACGAAGACAAACACTCACTTCCTAAAAAGAACTACAGCTTAATAGTGGAATATGGCTGATGTTGTATCACATATTGTGCAGCAATTTCAGTAGGGAAAGAAAAGAATTGGTAACCCAGGTAGCAAATTAGATTGATGTGTTGTCCTCGTCATACTGGCATTTTCATTTCTGAGGCCTACCAAGTCCAAAACAAAACCATTTTTTATACTTGTTCAAAATCTCAAGAGAAATGAGTTCAGGTGGTCTCAGCACCGTTTTTCATGTACAAGAGGACACATCAAAAAGCTGTCTTGTGTTGATAGTAATTCATCACTCTCATCTGTGAAAAGCCGTGGGATTACAAGCATGGGGAAAAAAAATACTGCTAACCACATTTTTTCCACCAATTATACCTCTCTGGCCCATTTCATATGAATATATGAGCAGGTATGTCAAGGGACAGAATGAGGATCATGTCTTCATGATTATCAAGGACTGTTTTTAATTCACCTTTCCCACTCCTTGCCTCTGACTGAATCTCAGTACAATGAAGCAAAATCTCAAAGTATGGGAATAAAAACAATGGAACCTATAACTTAAAGAAGAACAGGTGGTGAAAAATGTAAGTCATTAAAGAACGCTGATGAGATGTTAAAAATGTAATCAAGCAGCATGCCGCTGTGTACAGTTTAATTCTTTCCGTCTTCTGCAATGACCTTGGGAAAATTAGGACACTTGAAAATGTTACATCTTCAATAAGTCTTTTCCTGTAGGTTTAACAAAGGAGACAAAAGAGAGATTACTGATATGATTATGCTCAAGTTAAAAGATTTCTCTGAGGAATACCTATATTAAGAACACTGTTCAGTTTTCAGTGGTGTCAGAGACATGCTTTTGGATATGCTGCAATGTCACACGGCAATGTGCAAAATTGTTTCCAGTGGCTATTTTTATCCTTTCTGTTCTCTCGGTCCTTCAGAAACTCATTTCATATAACTCTAGTGAGGGATAGGAGTTTCATCATTATGATGAGAGGAAAAGGAAGACCGTGCTGTACACATTTCACAAAAGGTCTGGTAGATGAGAACAGAACACAACTTAACTTGCTAAAAATTCTAATCTGGATGACCACAGCAGATTACTGAAAATAAATTTAACTAGTGGGTTAACGTTTGTCACAGGATCTCCTTAACACTACTAAAGTTGGAGGAGTGTGAATTTCTGCCATTTTGTGTTCTTTCCTTGGGACATACAAGAGACCAGCATAGACACAGGTGAGATAGACCTGAGGTATGAGAGGGAGGAGGTATAAGGCAGTGAAGAAAAGAAGCTGTTTCATTCAAGAACACATTGTGTTCCATTGGCAATGTCATAAACAGTGTACAATAATTAATGCCTATTAACTAACACTGAAATGAATGGTTTCAATAACAATTCACTATAGTATTTGTTGGAGAAAATTAGCTCAACTGATAATAATACGACAAATATTTAGAACAAAGAAAAGAACTCTGCAACAAGCCCTTCAGACTGTCTATTCTGACAGAGTCTATGATGTTTAGAAACAGTGCAATATCATCTGGTGAAGTATTTGAATGTGTGTAAACTGAAGTAAGTAATATCCTATTCACTAAATATTGTTTCCAATAACCATGATGCAGGCAGACATTCTTAATCATATGTTCAAATGGCAGAATTTGAGGTTGCTCAAAAGCTTATCAGCAAATATGTAATTTCCATATTAGAAAGAAATTCGTAGGTTTAGTCTGCAAGTAGCACTAGCAGACAAAGTATTGATAGCTGCTGTTCACACAGCTATAATTTGGAAAGTCTGTACCATGTGAATCTCATCTTATATTTATGTATAATTTGGATGTACATCAAAAAATAATACAAATACTCCAGTTTCACAGTGGGCTGGATATACTGTGACAATAAGAAACAAGCAAAGGATCTGTTTATTGCTATAATTTGGTAACATACTATTCTTTTTAAGCTTCCTTATACAATGTAATATAAATATATAAAAGTGTATTATACGTAAATTATCGTAGTAGACGCATTTTCAGTAGATCCAGTATTATACTCTTATCATGTAGACTGCCTAGATGAGGTCATGAACCTGACAGACTGTGGCAGTTGCACCTTCCCCCGCCCCACGCCCTGAGAACCGGTGCGGCGGTTGCACTGGTAGCTGCCCATCCCCCTCCCAGAACTGGGGCCTCCAATGGGGCAGCTGACGGCTCTTTGTGGAGACCCAGAATCGGTGGGCAGGGTCGTCAGCAGAGGAGGGGCCCAGAGCGCCCACAGCCCAGAGAAGCTGAGAAGCTTCTGGAATGCCCACAGCCAGATCTGAGCAGACTGTAAATGGGGTTCCCGCCGGCGACTCCCTTTGTGTGGTCTCCTCGGAGCTGCGGGTCTGCCATGCTGCCGGAGTCCCTCCCCTTAGACGGGGAAGCCGTCTGAGGTAACTTCCCGGGATGGGGAGCGCCTCACCTCTGCATGTGGGTGAGTGATAAATTACTGAACATATGCTCTAATAAGTCCTCGCCTGGTAGGCGAGTGTAATTCCTCGTCTGGGACAGACAAGTGTAAATTCCTTATCTGGGACAGACGAGTGTAGCTTCCTTGCCTGGTAGGCAAGTGTAAATTCCTCGTCTGGGACAGACGAGTGTAAAGTCCTGGCCGCAGTAGGCTAGTGTTTCTCTCTTACAGGCAAAACGGGGCAGAGAGAGCTCTGGTTTGTTTTCTTGTGAATGCGTATATGCACGCTGTGGATCTTCATTCATATTTCGCTGCACTCCAAATAATTTCCTAACCTAATATCCGAACCTGTATCTTATGTTATTGGAGTGCTAATCCGCCTAAACTTATGTTTGGGATGCCTCTGTGACACAGACTCAGCAGTAATATTTGCAGTTGATTTTTTTTGACAGAATTCTAAAGGCAGTCACAATTTCTGACCAATTTTACTGTATTTGACTTTCAGAAGTTACATGAAGAGCTTTTGCTTTGGGGTAAAACATTAATATTAGAGGTGCATGCAAACCACAAAATCCTGATATTACTGATGTGGCTTTTGAAAACCAATAATAGTCAGGCCTAAATCAGTCTATAACTTCATTTCATTATAGCACAGGGATATTGGGTAGTTAAATTTTATATCACTCTATTAATTACTATTAAAATTAAGATAATTAATTATTAGTAGTATTGACCAATATGAGCTGTACTACAAGTCACCTCCCATATTCTCACTTTTTACAGTACTTAGATTAATATTTTCTGTGCTCTGGTTTATTTTGCAGCCCACAGACAATGCACTATAGCATTGTAGCTGAATCAGTAAAGAACTGCACCACTTTGGGTAAGGCATAATAGCCAGGAGCAAGAGGGGAAAGCATGTGATCTAAATTAACTTGGCTTTGTTTCTGAAACCTGCATGTTTGTATAACTCACCCAAAAATCTCTATGAAAGCAGGTAGGGATTCTATTACTTGCATTCATTAAAGAAGACATCTGGACTCTAGCTGGGTTCATTTGTTGTTCTAGTTTCCAATTAACATGTATCATTTCTCAAAAAAAAAAAGTGATAATTTTATTCTCTTAAAGAATATAAAAGCAAAAACTTGTTGCAGGAAACATTTTCTGCATGAAGCTAATAACACAACAATGATGTGACTCAACCTGCTATATAAAAATGTACTGTTCTCAGATAGACAATGTCTATCAAAATACGTTTGATCTTACAAGAGTAACATGGTCATCCCCAACATGAAGCATCATACGCTGTTGTTGTATGAATACTGTGCAGGGAATAATTCAAGATATCAAAAAGGTATTTTAAACTGCAAAGTGCCATAGAAGAATAACAGATGAAGACTCAGAGGCTAGGAACACTAAGAGGGGGGAGATTATTTTTTTAAGGAAAGAAATATGTTCTATAATCTCAATTCTACTTAAAACATACAGTTTCCTTGAGATTCTGTACACGAAAAATTCTTCATAAACAAGACATCTATCCTGCAGCTGAAATGCTATTCTCATTTTTCAAATATTTTTAGCTTAGTTTTCCAATAGAAAAAAAAATGAAATGCTTGAATTTGGATCAAGACATTGTCCAACAGATTCAGTTCAGCCTAGTACAGTCTTTTCCAGACCTTTTCAGGATTCGTTCTCCAGGAACAGAAGTTAGAGAGGAAGATACTATTTCATTGAACAGGAGCAGTTAAAATTATGCATCATGACTATCGAAGAGAATGATGTGAGTTGTCCAGCTACAAAATCTGGCCCATAGAGGAGAAGAGGCTTATGAGTCATTTGAGTAATAGCTCTCTTGAGGCCAGTGGCTTCACTTGGGATGCAATTAATATCCAAGTGACCTGCATCAAAATATTTCATTGTGCTTTTTGATTTTGTTCTTATAGAAGATGAAATCCATGTTGATGTATTAACATTGCACATAGGATGGAAAACTCAACTTTATATCTTATAAAATATAATCCTAAAAAAAAAAGGGTATGATGAAATGATGGTTCTACATCAAGCCACAGTGTTTAAAGTTCTACAGTATCACAAAAATAACTAATCTCAAGAGCAGTACATCCCAACAAGCAGGAAATCTGGCAAAAAATACCAGAAGCCCTGCATAGATGAACAAGGAGCTTCTAACAAATGTGAAACGTAGAAAGGGAGTATATGGAAGGCAGAAACAGGGACAGGTAAACTGAGAGTAATCTATCATACAGGGATGAGGTTAGGAAAGCCAAAGTCCACCTGGAATTGAACCTAGCAGGAGATGTCAAAAGCAACAAGAAGGGCTTCTAAAAATACATAAGTAACAAAAAGAATATAAGGGAAAATGTGGGCCTGCTGCTGCATGAGGCAGTGGCACAGATGACACAAGACATGCAAAAGACTGATGTGCTGAATGCCTCTTTTGCCACAGATTTTACTAGGAAGACTGACCTTAAGAGATTCAAGGCCCCAGACACCAGAGACAAAGACTGGAGGAAGGAAGACTTATCCTTGATAGGGGAAGATCAGATCACAGAATACTTAAGCAAACTGGACACACATAAATCCATGGGCATTTATGGAATGTAACAAGAAGTACTGCAGGAGCTGGCTGATGTCACTGAGAGGCCACTCAGTAATCTTTGAAAGATCATGGAGACTGGGAGAAGTACTTGAGGACTGGAAGAACATAAATGTCACTCCTATTTTCATAAAGAGAAAAGGACCAGCAAACTACAGGCCAGGCAACCTCATCTCATTCCCTAGGAAGGTGAAGAGACAACTAATCCTGGGAACCATTTCCAGGCACATGAAAGACAAGAAAATCATCAGGAGTAGTCAGCATGGCTTTATCAAGGGGAAGTCATGCTTGACCAACTTGATAAACATCTACAATGAAATGACTGGCTTGGTAGACTAGGGGAAGACAATGGATACTATCTACCTTGACTTCAGTAAGTCGACATTGTATACCATAAGATTCTCCTAGAGATGCTAATGAAGTGTGAACTGGATGAGCAGACAGTGAGGTGGGTTGAAAACTACCTGAATGGCCAGGCACAGAGAGTGCTGATCACTGGAACAAAGTCTAGTTGGAAGGTGGTAACTAGTGGGGTACCTCAGGGGTCAATACTTGCTCCAATGCTGTCCAGCAGCTTCATTAATGATCTGGATGACGGGACAGAGTTTGATAATGACACCAAAGTGGGAGAAGTGGCTGATAAGCCAGAAGGTTGTGCTGCCATCCAGAGGCACCTCAACAGACTGAGCAAATGGAATGACAGGAATCTCATGAAGTTCAAAAAGTAGAAGTGCAAAGTCCTGCACGTGGGGAAGAACAATGCCTAGCACGATTATATCTTGGGTACCAACTGGCTAGAAAGCAGATTTGCAGAAAAGGCCTTTTGGGACCTGGTGGACACCAAGTTGGACAGGAGCCAGAAGTGTGCCTTTGCCATATAGAAGTCTAAAGGCATCCTGGGCTGCATTAGGCTAAGTTTGGCCAGCAGATCATGGGAGGTTATCCTTCCCCTCTGCTCAGAGCTGTTGAGGCGACACGTGGAGTACAGGAGTGCCATGGACATACTGGGGAGAGTCCAACAAAAGGCCACAAAGATTATGAAGGGGCTGGAGTGTCTCTCCTATGAGGAAGCACTGAGGGAGCTGGGACTGTTCAGCCTAGAAGAGAGAAGGTTCAGGAGGATCTGGTATATAAATGCCTGAAGGAAGGCTGCAAAGAAGATAGAGACAGGCTCTTCTCATTGGTGCCCAGTGACAGGACCTGAGGCAATGAACATGAACTAAAACACAGAGAGTTCCCTCTGAACATCAGGAAATACTTTTTCACTGTGAGGGTGACTGAACACTGACACAGGTTGGCCAGGGGTGTTGCAGATCTCCATCCCTGGAGATATTCAAAAGCCATCTGGACACAGTCCTGGGCAACTGACTGTAAGTGGCCCTATTTGAGCAGGAGAGTTGGACCAGATGACCTCCAGAGTTCCCGTCCTACCTCAATCTTTTCTGTGCTTCTGTGAAAATCCTTTGTGATTTATTTTTATGGTGTGTTAATAGTTCAGGCCAATGAATGTCCTGTCAGATTAGCTTCTGCAGTCTGTAAATTCCTTATAACAAAAATTCTTTCTGTATTTAACCTTGGGTTATGAAATGCCTTAAAGCATTTAGTTTACCAACATAAATTGCTGTTATGATTATTTCAGAGAAGTCTTGAGTCTTGCCATTTTACATTTTTAAAAGACTTTAGGAACCAACAGGACCTCTTCAAAGCTGATCCATCACTTTATAGTGAGCGAGATTAAAGAACACACAGTCTAGTCACATCTGCTTCATTTTGTGAGCAAGTATGTTGTTGCAATCTGCAGAAGCTGAGAACAGCAGAGGAGTCATACTGAGAGGCCTGGTAAGTGACAGTTGTGTTAATGTCCTTGGTGGCATATACTTTATGGCCCCTGAAAGATAAATAAATGATCAACATGATTTAACTGTACAAGTGGAAATATTGTAAAAATAGGTCTAAACATGGTTCACTCTGAAAAGAGTGGTGTTGCTGAAAATACCTCTCAGAAGTTACCCTGACCTACTGTTTGAAGCCTGTGCCTTTTGAAGAACAGAGCAGACAGAAAAGCAGGGAGCCTTTTTGTCTTCCTATAAAGTTATTGACACATTCTGCATTAGGTATGTATGAAGATGGCTTCTGAACTACGAGTGCATACCTTGCAGTCATATTAGCCTAGGAACCTTTTTGTGAAGAGATCAAGTCACTAGAAGCCACAGTGAAAAAAGAAAAATAAGCATCACCAGAATCACGCCCTCACCATAATTTTTCAGATCAGAAATATTTTCTTGGAAGTGATGCTGACGTGGTGGTCAGACAGACTAAGTGATCTAATAAGGCGTGTTTTTCCATTTCAGATTATGTGTTCTTATCAATAGGCCAGTTAAATCAGAAATTTCCTTTCAGCTTAAAAGAGCAGATCATTTTAAAAAATTACATTGCTGTGAAGATATCTGACTGGCTCTTTTATTTATAGGATAGCCAAAGGTAAAATAACTCACCGTGTTTGTCATTTGAAAATCTTTCTTTTCATGTTGGTGCTATTTTCACACTAGAACGGGAGAAAAAAGGAGGAAAAAAACCCCTGCGTTTCACTCTCTGAGCCTGTCCGCAGATTCGGTTGATGCTATTTCACAGAATCACAGAATGGTTAGGGTTGGAAGGGACCTCTGGAGATCATCTAGTCCAACCCACCTGCTAAAGCAGGTTCACCTAGAGCAGATCACACAGGAATGCATCTAGGTGGGTTTTGAATGTCTCCAGAGAAGGATACTCCACAACCTCTCTGGGCAGCCTGTTCTGGTGCTCTGTCACTCTCAAAGTAAAGAAGATTTTCCTCATATTCATATGGAATATCCTATGCTTCAGTCTGTGTCCATTGTACCTTACCCTATCATTGGGCATCACTGAAAGGAGTCTGGTCCCATCCTCTTGACATCCACCCTTGAGATATTTATGAACATCGATGAGATCTCCTTTCAGCCTTCACATCTCCAGGCTGAACGGACCCAGCTCTCTCAGTCTCTCTTCATAAGAAAGGTGCTCTAGGCCCCTAATCATATTCATAGCCCACTGTTGGATTCCCTCCGGTAATTCCTTGTCCTTCTTAAACTGGAAAGCGCAGAACTGGACACAGTACTCCAGATGTGGCCTCACCATGGCAGAATAGAGGGGGAGAATAACCTTCCTTGACCTGCTGGTCACACTTTTCTTAATGCACCCCAGGACACCATTGGCCTTCTTGGCCACAAGGGCACATTTTTGACTTGTGGTCAACCTGTTGTCAACCAGAACTCCCAAGTCCTTCTCTGCAGTGCTGCTTTCCAGCAGGTCTGCCTTAACCTGTACTGGTGCCTGGGGTTATTCCTCGCCAGGTGCAGAACCCTACACTTGCCTTTGTTAAACTTCATTAGGTGCTCCCTGCCCACTCCTCCTGCCTGTCCAGGTCTGACTGAATGGCAACACAGCCTTCTGGTGTGTCAGCCCTTCCTCCCAGTTTGGTATCGTCAGCAGTCTTGCTGAGAGTGCACTCAGTCTCTTCATTGATGAACAGGTTGAACAGGACTGGACCTAAAAGTGACCCCTGGGGAACCCCACTAACTACAGGCCTCCAACCAGACTTTGCACCATTGATCACAACCCTCTGAGCTTTGACATCCAGTCAGTTCATGATGCATCTCACCGTGCATTTATCCAGCCCACACTTCTAGAGCTTGCCTATGAGGAGGTTGTGAGAGATGGTGTCAAAAGCATCGCTGAAGTCAAGGTAGACAACATCCACTGCTCTTCCCTTGTCTACCCAGCCAGTCATATCATCACAGAAAGCTATCAGGCTGGTCAAACATAATTTCCCTTTGGTGAACCCATGTTGACTACTCTTGATAACCTTCTTTTCTTCTACATGCTTGGAGATGATGTCCAAAATGAGCTGTTCCATCACCTTTCCAGGGATGGAGGTGAGGCTGACTGGTCTGTAGTTTCCTGGGTCATCTTTCTTGCCCTTTTTGAAGACTGGAGTGATGTTGGCTTTCCTCCAGTCCTCAGGTATCTCTCCTGTTCTCCAAGACATTTCAAAGATGATGGAGAGTGGCTTTGCAAGAACATCTGCCAACTCTCTCAGCACTTGTGGGTGCATCTGTCGGGGCCCATGGATTTGTGGATGTCCAGTTTGTGTAGACGATCTTTAACCTGATCTTCCTCAACCAAGAGAAAGTCTTCCTTTTTCCCAACTGTCTCTTCTATGTCTAGGGTCTGGGATGCCCGAGAGCCAGTTTTAGTAGTAAAGACAGAAACGAAGACGGCATTCAGTAGCTCTGCCTTCTCTGTGTCATCCATCACCAGGGTATCCTCCTTGTTCAGCAGTGGACCTACATTTTCCCTAACCTTTCTTTTGCTGCTGATATACTCGAAGAAGCCTTTCTTGTTGTCCTTGACATCCCTGGCCAGATTTGCTTCCAAGTGGAGCTTGGCCTGCCTCACTGCATCCCTGCATAATCTAACAGCCTCTTTGTATTCCTCCCAGGTTGTTTGTCACTTTTTCCACATTACATAGACATCTTTCTTCCACCTGACTTTTGACTGGAGTTCCTTACTCATCCATGCTGGCCTCTTACTCCCTTTACTTGATTTCTTCCTCATAGGGATGTATCAGTCTTGGGTTTGGAGGAAGTGATGTTTGAATATTAGCCAGTTCTCTTGTACCCCCCTACCTTCTAGAGCCCTGTCCCATGGGATTCTTCCAAGCAGGACCTTGAAGAGATCAAAGTTCACCCTGCTGAAGTCCATGGTTTTAGTCCTACTTATTGTCCTGCTTCCTCCACGCGGGATCGTGAACTCTACCATCTCATGGTCGTTGCAGCCGAGGCTGCCCCCAACTATGACATCTCCAACTAGTTCTTGGTTTGTTAAGACATGGTCCAGCAGCACGCCTCTCCTTGTTGACTCCTCCACTACCTGTGTCAAGAAATTGTCATCAATGATCTCTAGGAACCTCCTGGACTGTGCATGCTTAGCTGTGTTGCCTACCCAGCAGACGTCAGGGTGACAGAAGTCTCCCATGAGAACCACGGCATGTGATCGTGAGGCTACTTCAAGCTGTCTGTAGAAAGCCTCATCAACTTACTCCTCCTTATCAGGTGGCCTGTAGTAAACACCCACAACAGTGTCTCCCTTGTTAGCTTGTCCCTTAATTTTTACCCATAAGGATTCAACTCGCTTGTCATCCCCTCCTAGGCAGAGTTCAAGACATTCGAGTTGCTCTCTCACATATAGTGCAACTCCTCCACCTTACCTTGCTGGTCTTCCTTTCCTAAAAAGTACATAGCCCTCCATGACAAAATTCCAATCATGTGAGCTGTCCCACCACATCTCTGTAATAGCAATGAAATCATGGCCCTGTGAACCCACATTCTTCCTGTTTATTCCCCATGCTATGCGCTTTGGTGTACAGACACTTCAGGGAAGTACTCAAGCATGCAGGTTTCTCATGAGGGGTACAGAAGGATCACAGCCGTGTGTACCTTTGAGGTGGCTGGCCCTCTGGTTCTCATCTTGGGAGGTAGCTAAGGAATATTTGTCACTGCTTTGATTGGTCTGGCATGTTCCCCAGTTGGACGTAATTGCGTGAGCATCACCACATTGGACTCCACCCCCAAGGTCTTCAGTTTAGAGCCTACTTCACCTTGCCCCTCTGTTTGCTGTCTCATCCCACAGCATATCACAGGTGAGCCTGATTACATCCCCCTCCCCTATCCTATCTAGTTTAAAGCCCTGTCAATGACCCCTGCTAGTTTGTGTGCAAAGACCCTCTTCCCCTTATGTGTAAGGTGAACTCCATCTGACGCCAGCAAACACGGTGCAACACAAAAACGAACAAAAGTATTGGGGTTAATATTGCAATGTTTGACCCCTTTCTAATTTTAGATCTATAATTCCACTTTGAAGTGTATTTCATCACTACCTGAATGAAGACCTTGATTTTCTTTATAAGACATTCATTTTCATTTCTCATCGAATGCATTTATTACCAAATGCTTCTTGCATCTTAGAAACAAATACTAGCTAGAACAGGTCTTCTCTATATAGACACTCTTTACTGCAAACCAGTTAGTTCTGACCATCTTCATCTCAAAAGGGCCATGGATCAGAAGTATATACGGTAATGTTTGTTAGTTTGCACATTTCCAAGAATTTCTGGTAAGTTTACTCCTATAGTGTTATCTGTTTTTCCTTGGTGTCCAGCGATTTAAATAATGACAATAGTTTCATCAATCTTCTACACTGATGAAAAATTCATACTATACATTTTTTTGCATCAATTGTGTTAATTCAACAAGAATATCTTTTTAATTTTTCTCTTCACAGTGAAACCTTAAAAAAATATATAGCAAGGCTACAAGCATTTGCAGACAAAAGGTTAGTCAGCTAGTGGCTACTTAGCATACAGCTTTTGGTGATCTGCTTCTCCTGAGATTTCCATTTCACAGTGTTTTACTCTCTAAGATAAGTAATTAATTGCTGAAAGTATGCATGATCTCTGTTTTTTTTTTCCTGTGGTAGCACATATCAAGTAGCTTATTTTTATTTATATTTATATAGTTTCCATGCTGGTGCAATTAATACATCTGATTTATATCTGAGATGTCATTTGTGATTACTCTTTCTGCACTAATTGGATTCCAGGGACCTCTATTGGTCAATCAGTTCTTCCTTATGTCATTTTCTAAAAGGTCTTAAGTATGTGATTCCCCCAGCTGGTCAGGAAAATCCACAAGTTTTCTCTAAACTGCCACAGTAGTGAAAAAGAAATCTAAGTTTGAAATGGGAGGTTACTTCCATATATTTTACAATATATTCTTGCAGAGCATGTTTTTATTATTATTTCTTCTTTATTCTTTCTGAGGATACAAAACAAAAGAAAAAAAAAAGAAATAGACTATTCATTTTGCGATTTTAGATTCGTCTTAGATATAACCAACGTCACCCACAGATTCTTTGTGCTGCTTTGGATATACAGTGAACCGAGCTGGTATTATATGTGGTATTGTAGAGCCAAAGATTTTTATTTTATTTTATTTTATTTTACTTTACTTTACCTTACCAAGATCCCATTTTGTGGGTAACTTAAGTTCCTCAGTGGTTGAGAAGCAATTTAAGATACATTGTATAATTCTACAGTTTAATAAATTAACAGAATCAAGCTTTTGTGTGACTTCATCCTTTGAAACTTACCAGAAAGTCAATGCCTACTAGAATTTGTAGAAATTAGGTGTCTGCTCATGTAAAGAATAAGCCATTATGAATCTGCTCATTGCTAATGCAATATGCTTGGCTTCTGAGGTACCACTATTTGTGCTTCTATGACTGTGAGTTGTCTGCTTTATGCTCACAGCAAGCCAAATTTTGAGGTCCTTACTCTGGAACAGAATGTATTGCAGCCACTGGGAGATTTTCCAGAATGCCAACTGCATGATTTATACAACAGTATTGCTTAGTTCAAAAGATTTAAATTTCTACTCAGACACAGGTATATAGATACTATTGATCTAGTATGTGGATATTGCTTATCTGACATGAGAATTTGATCCTAATAGTCTGTCTGCTTCTGAAACCCAAACAATTCTCTGCTATAAGTTTACAGGTTCTGATTTGATGGATCTTAGTGTAACTCCCTGAATTCTTTTAGGTATGCAGACCATTATCGCTACATTATCTCCAGGCTAACTTGGATCTTTTCAGATCAGCTGATTTAAATTTTCTCCCTTCAGGGAGTTATTAACAATCTTATTCTTTTTTTGTGTATGTTCTGATAAAACATGGGTATCTTCTGATATATGCCTTTCAAGGAAAACTAGGCTCTTTCTGAAATCTAATCATATATGGGTCAGAATCATGCCTAACAAATCTATTACAGTTTTTTAAGGAACGAATGTATGTGCAGATAAATTAATCTAATGTACTTGGAAACAAAGAATGACATTTTCTTTAGGAGACTTTTAGGCACAAAAGCTTTTAAGGACTCAAAGCTGTCACGGAATGCTACTTCTGTGGTGAAAAGATAGGAAACAAAGGATAAGGGTAAATCACCAGGTTTCACATTGGAAACGTCACCTGAGAAATTTCTGCTGGGATGTTTGCTCTTTCTGTATTCATAAATTAGCTAGAGCAAAACAAAACCACAAAACAAACAAACAAAACCACAAAACAAACAAACAAAACCAAACAAACAACCTCACCCAAACAATAACAAGAAATAATGAAATAATCAAGTCTGATGATGGTAAAGGCTTATTCATGTAATAACAGATGAAGCAGAACCATGGGGTGATACTGATTGACTTGATGGTATAAAGAAGACATTTTTATGATGACGGTTATGAAACACTGGAACAAGTTGCCCAGAGAAGTTGTGGATATTGCATCACTAGAAGTGTTCAAGGTCAGTTTGCATGGGTCTTCAAGTGATGTAATCTAGTGAAAGGTGTTCCTGCCCATGCCAGTGTGGTTGGTGTAGATGATCTTGAAAGGTCTCTGCCAACCCAAACAATTGTATGATTTTATCATTAAGGAAATTCAGTATCAATAAGGGCGAACTATTACAGGAAGAAATAACCTTACCATGAAGTTTAAAAGTTAACCCATATTAATCTAGACTTGTATAATGTCATTGGCTGCTTGAAGCCTTCTGGGTGTTTTTCATAAAGAATGGAGAAAAATAAGCACACAGAAGACATGAATTATTTCATTCTAAAATAGATATACGAAATGGTTGTAGAATAACAATAGCTGTTATAACATTTTTTCCCCCTTAAAGTAGCTTGATATCAATTTGGTTGTTGAATATTATAATGTATACTTGCATTATTAACACAAAATTATAAGCATATGCTAATATGTATTCAAAAGCTACCACCTCTTGGCTGAGGCATGGTACCTGATTATATGGTCTTTGTAAGCATTTTGCAAAGGCCAAGTTAAATTGATTGGTATAAATTACCTTCCCAGATTGTGTCTTAGCCAAAAACTTTTAACTTCCAACTTATGTGCAGTAAAGTCTTAAATTATGGTAACTTGTTTGCTTGCAAATATCTCATCATAATCTTGTATTTTAACCTGCTCTATATAACACATCTGCTTTGGCTTTTTTAATGTAAAGACTTTTTTTGTGTGTGATTGCATCACAAAACTCTACAGTAGCAGTTGGAAGGCTCTTAAAGACTTGATGGTTCAAAACTTGGCTGAGAGCGAGAACATCTGTGCAAAATACCTGCCTAAATGGAGTAACAAAGAAACCTTCAGGGAGAAGCTTCCTTTGCTATCATTTCCTCCTTCTTGCTTCACCAGCAAAGCATTCAAGATACTGATTTGTGAAGGGGTCTTGCTATAGGGCCAAAATCAGAGTGTGAGTTTGGAGCTAGCCCCATTCTGAAAGGACTTCTTCTAGAGGCCAACTCAACCTTCCTAATTATTTTATTTAAATGCTGTAATGATAATGAGTAACATCATTGGCATCTTAAAAAATTTAATGATTTACAAGAGCAGGTCACATACATACAACAGGCATTTCAGGCTCTATATTGCCTGTGGCTGCAGTCAGGTAGTAAACACTGGTAAAAGAACATGCCATTCAAACCAAACCAAACTTAAACAAAACAAACTACCTGATGAAAAGGAAAAATGATGACTGAGACTTAGTCTGAAAAAAAAAAGGTTCCTCAGATGCCCAGAGGAAAAAAAAGAAAAAAGAAAATAAAATCTCCTTCCATGTGTTTAACCTGTTAGATCTAAATGCACTCCTAAAGGAAAGAAGTAACCTAGGGGAAACAGCTGCTTGTATGTCTAAACATTGTATATCTATCCTCAAACACTTTTTAAAGTACTCTCTCAGAGAAAAACTGACAAAAAAAACAGGTGAAATTTAATGTAGATAAATATAATATGAGGTGCATGGAAAAGAAAAAATTCTGATTTCATATGAAAAATACTGGTCTCTGAGATGAACGTCACCACATAGAAGAAAGATTGTTGGGGTATAAATAGTCAGCTCAGTGCTAGTTAGTGACCAAAAAAATGAGCTGAATTTTAGGAATTATTAGAAAACAGAATAAGAACATTGGTGTTTTACTGTACGGGCTTACATGATTTATCTGAACTTTGACTACTGAAACCAGTAAGAACTACGTCTCAGAAAAGGTATAGTAGAACATGGAAAGAGTTCAAGAAAGTGTTATGAAGATGGACAGAGTATGTTGCCACTTCCTTATGAGTGATATCTGAGTCTTCTAGGCCTTCTCAAGATGGCAGACGATCTGGAGGTATGGCAGAGTTCTGCAAAACCCAGGCATGAAGAGGATGAGAAGTCTTACATGAGTTGTTGCTTTATGGGATCAAGACAGCTGCAGGGGACAGAGGCAAGGACAATAGACTTTTTTTCTCACATGCTATGTTTTACCATACAAGTATAGCAAAACATAACACTGTAAGCGGTTTGACACCTCGCATCAGTGATTAAGATACTTGCTCACTAATGGACCAAATGGGGCAAATCACAAGCTAGGTGCTGACTTTTACAGTGGGAGGGCTGAGGATTCGACGGAGCGCTCTTTTCTCTCTCTTTCTCTTTCTTTCTCTGGTTCTACACTCTTTCATAGTGTTAGTGCCTGTGTGTAAATCCTCACTGGCTTCTACATGTACATGGCCAGCACATGATGGGCCATATCAGGGTATGTATCTTTGACAAGACTGTATAAGCACCCTAGTTCCTAGTTTTCAAAGCTTCTGCACCAACAGTAGCTTCATTTCAATAAGCTATTACCATCCCATAAAAATCTTATATGTCAGCCAAAAAGATTTTCCATGGCTACTATTATGACTTAAACAAGTCTGGCAGTTTAAAAGTAACTTAATAAGTCAAGTGCTTTTAAATACCTTCCTTAGCATCTCTTATCAATACTATAGTAGACAGAATAATGGGCTAAGTGGGCTGTTAGTCTAATGGAATAGGGCAGTTCTTATTTCATATTAAGTCTACCTAAAATGAGCCTGATGACCAAAAAAAAAAAAATCCAGACTTCCTATCTGTGCCAGTACTTTGGAGACCACAGAGTAACTTGACCCCTTCAGCATATATTAAGTATAGTAATAGCATATTTTGGCTTGACTTACATTCCCATTTAACAGATATTCAGTTTGGATCATTAGTTGCATATGTCTTACAGTCTGCTTCCAGAATAGTGTAAATGTTTTGAGCAGGCCAGGCCTCACCATATTAAAGGAAAATTAGAGACGAATGAAAAGATGAAAATTTAAATTAGACAGGGCAGTCATGTCTTGCCACCTTTTTCCTAACTGCCGTAGTGATAATGAGTAACATCATTATTGAATTAACAAGTTCCATAGTTTCCTGTCTTCTTTGCCAGTAATATTAGCTCATGCTAATTAGCAGTTTCATGTCCAGCTTTTTGTTAAATTCCCTTCTTCTCCATTTATTTTTATTGGAATTTTGAGTAATGTTAAAAATGTAAATTGTTTTATATCTAAGTAGGTAGTATATTAACATAAATATAAATATAAAATAATACAAATAATACAAAAGTAATAAAAATAATACAACTTTAGTAATTTTGGAGAAAAACAAACAAACCAACAAAATTTTTAAGGAAGAACCTGCAACTACAAAATTTTGAAATTTGTTTTAGATTTTCTATGTATTTTCATTGTTCTATCAGAAATGAAAAGGGATGAAAAAGGAGTATTCCTTTTTGTGTGTTCACCTGCAAAAATATTTTCATGTGTGAACAGAACTCCAGAAATATTCCAGATGAGTGTTGTAGTTGACAACAGATTGATGTGTACACTTCATTAATTTAATTCCAGTTCAGATTTTGAAGTCTTAGAAAATGGGTGTTGTGGTGATTTTACTTTAAATAACATTTTTATTAAAGTCTTTTTCTGAAGTATTATTCTTTGGTATATTCCAGTACTACAATGAATGATAGCAGAAGACCACATATTGCTTCTGGGAGCTTTCCAGGGCTGCAAGTATCATGATTTCCAGAAAATTTCAGGAAATATTTTGTGGTAATATTTTAGTCCATTTAAATTTTTAACAATATTTTCTAGTTTTTTTGTTGGAGTGAAATTAAATAAAAACTTCTATAGAAAGCTGGGAGCTGACCAAGTTCCATGTTAAAACTGCATGAAGCCAATAATTGGTTTCAAGTTCATTTGAAGTTCTGCTAAATCGAAACAAAATTAATCTGAATTTCAGTCTAGTAAAAATAGCATAAAATAAGCAGGTATTTTGCATGGCTTTGGGAATGTTATTGCAGGCATTTGGTGTAACATTGGAGTAGTTGATAGTCAACTGGTTCTTTTGAAAGATAGCTCTACTTTTGTCCTCCCTACACTCATTGTCTGAAGAAAATACTTGGTATAAAAATACTTTATCTGAATGTAAGTGCTGAAATAGAATCTAATATTTAACTTTTTTTAACCCATTAGATACTTTTAGGAGTTAACTGCATCTATAGTTTTAGCTACCAGTATTTGGAAGTGACTGAATATTGGCAACAGGACCATCTGAATGTGTGCATCACCAAGCATTACTCCATTAGTGTGGCTACATTGTTTGTAGTCTATACCAACATCAAAGCCTGAGACATACCCTGAGTGGCATTTTATCTCTAACATAAATTCTCGCTATTCATCTTCACTATTCACTCTCACTACTTTTAACAACTGGAGTAAATGAAGAGGTGGATTTTAAAGATACTTGGGCAACTTATTTCATCTGGAGATATCAATGAATGTTAGAGTGAAAATATGCTTAAAAGCAGTGTTAGAAGTGACTTTCCAATCATGAAAGAAATCTGTGGCAGAGCAGAGGCTTAGATCCAGACCTCATAAACTTCTAGGCCCATTTTCTAACTAGCAGGTTGTTCTTGCTGTATTAAACTCATGCATTTATCTTTGTGGTCTTGGAAGACCAGACATTAAGCATAAGAAGTTACAGAGATTAGATGGAATATATTAGAATTTTAAGTAATATGAAAATTATTCATAAATAAGAATAGCAATAGCTCCTGACTCTGTGAGCGAAGACATGTAACATATTCCTTGGGAATAAAACTGTTCATATGCAAATGAACACTATTCTAGTCAAGTTGTATGTCAGAGGTTATCTGCTTTTAATTAACACTTATCCAGGTTCAGAGAGGGTTTTGTAGTGATGTTATACATTAAGTGAGAAGAAATAGAAAACAAACTCTCTGTCTAGGGAAACATATTTTCATTCAGTGTTGAATAAATGGGACATGAAATGCCAGAGGAGATATTGGTCTCAGTGCTCATTCTGTATCCTCAGTCTGATTAGAAATCACCAGGTAACAGAGAATGCTCACACTTAAAAAATCAAAGGTTTTTGACAGAATAATGGAAATAATTCCCTGAAAGAAGAGAGTTTTGAAAATCTGTGATGGGAACACAAGGAGAAATTCTTAAAGCAGGAAAGGTGGTTAATGTTGGTAGTAAACTAGCTCTGAATTAATAGATTTTTTTAAGCTTATTCATTGTAATATGCTAATAAGCCTTTTAAATATCATCTTTAATTAATATCTTAAGTTATTTTCAAAGACAAAATGGACATGGTTACTTAGTAGGAAGAAAAAGAGAGCAAAAATGTAGCTTACTTCAGGTGTTTGTCAAAGGCATAGATCAAAACATTACATAATATAAAATACACTTGCACAAAGTTGATGAAAAGCCTTTAGATAAAGTATGAAAGGAAAAGAACCCTATTTCTCACACATGTTCATGATACTTTGATGTAACTCCAAGGCATCTCACAATGACTTTATTTTCTCTGGACATAAAAAATCTCAGAGGATGTGGAACATGTAATGATTTCTTTCTGAAAAGTCCTCCAAAATGCAAAACAACCTCTGAGGAAGCATGTTTTTCTGACAAGCCAAAAGATATCTGTTAGGATTACTGTCAACAGGAATTCTTCAGAGGCTGTCCTGTAATTTTCCCTTTGTTGTGCACTACAGTGTGTTTATTAACCTGATAACAAACTAAGTATTAAGAAGGAAAGCAAGTCATCTGGTCTTAAAAATAATCAAGGGGAGCAGCGTCAATGGAGAAAATGAGTAACAGAGAAATGAAGAAGACAGTCAAAATAGAGAAGCAGCTAAAAGAAAGCAACAAGTAGGAAAAAACAAGAACAGTTCGGGGCCAATCAGTATTCAAGGACAAAGCTCCAAGTATACTCAAAAAAAACCTCTTCAGAAGCATATTTCATAGGCCACCTTTAGAGAAATATAATACTGAATTATAAAGATTTTCATTCAAATACATCCCTGCATCTACCTGAGCATAAAAGAAAGAAAGGAGTATTGTGATCATATAATGCATGCCTATATTTACCTGTTGCAGAGAATAACAGAACTAGATTTTTTTTAAAGGGATAGTCATTATTCCTTTACAAATAGATTTAAAAAAACATATTAGCTTGTGATAGCCATACAAATTGAAATTATTTGCTTATCACTACAAGCAGATACATCTGCAGTCAGTTTCCCTCTGATATTAACTCGTGTATCTCAAGTCTATCCCACAGGGACTCCATCTAATGATGAGAAGGCAATTGCATCTTCATGTCAGTCTTCATTCTGTTAGCAGCGATTGCCAATTAACAGCAGTTGTTTTGGCAGTTTTTGTATTATACATGCTTGTCCACTGGGATCTGAGTTCTGCGAGTGACTTACACTTCACCTCTAAAGCAGCTGCCAGATGGTGACCTTTCAGTCTCTATCACTCTCTGCTGCATTCAGGCTGATGACTTAGAGGTGAAAGATGCTCTGTATAGTCTTCTGAACCATGGGAGCCCTCACAGTTTACTAATTCTTTCTGAATATCTCATTGAATTTTATGCTCTGCTGTAGACTATGGGAAAGAAAAAGTAAGAGCACAGCATAAAATTCAATAGAAATGCAGACAATGGTGAAAAATGCCCTCTTTTTTTCTTCTTCAGTGATAAATACTCTCCTTGACAATTTTATTGCAAGAAAATATATCAGTAGATTTACCTATTCACTGAACACTGAGGGTAGTACATTATGTTTTTCAGTTGGATGAACTTACCTAATCAGCTTGGAAAAGACCCCAGATCATATGGAAATGAAAATGGCTAAGCATGAAACATAAAAGAACTAGAACAGAAAAGAAATTTACTATCTACAGATGATGTGAAATAGTGATAACAGGCCAAGATAAATAAATATATAAAGAAAACATAATATAAAAGGTAAAAAATGCAGAAAATACCTGAAGACCTCTTAAGGATGTATTTT
This sequence comes from Caloenas nicobarica, assembly GCF_036013445.1. NCBI lineage: Eukaryota > Metazoa > Chordata > Aves > Columbiformes > Columbidae > Caloenas > Caloenas nicobarica. The sequence goes on along the minus strand of NC_088245.1, from coordinate 174,912,619 downwards.
TTGTGCAACTGATTTCAGCAGCAGATTTATCCAACTTACTACTTTAATGATTCATGGAATGAAGTTTAAAAATAAAATGATCAAATGTATGAATTAGTAAGACTTTAAACACTGCAACACTTGTGAGAAAATATTTTCTGACTGTTTCAGTAGTTCTCTGAATAAAAGGGAAAATAATCCTAAATTTAGAAAGAAAAGTTTTATCATAAAACCGTATGAATGATTTGACCATTATGTGCTAGTTTGGCAGAGAGTAATCTTTCAAAATTATAGATGTTTGTATTTAAGCTGATTACTTTCTATTTCTTCTATAGTCAGTGGAGAGTAATAGCTATTTTTAGGGGATGATTCATCTCATCCTCATGCAGACATCTAAAATAATTTAAGCTTACTTCATTAAAGAAATACTTATTTCTCTGCTTCGGCTATGAAGGAAATCTAGGGTGGGTACCTCAAATATAGATGTCAGTTTTGTTGAGAAAAAAGTAAATGAAATGGACACCATTATTTGTGCATTTCTGAATCACCAAGAAATGCACAGCAGACTATGCATTTTGAAATGTGGTTACACCACTGAAACTAGATCAAGATAATATCTTACTAATCTCACTTGCCTTAGTATCATAAATTGTGTAGGACTCTGGGAGCAGCCAATATTGCAGCTTCAAAGGCTATTTTCAGTTATAATCAAAATCAAGATTGCCTTTTTTTTTTCTTACAGTTAATTATAAGAATATATGAAGATATTTTAAAATGGAGCTCATTGTGGTAAGTACCTTACCTGTTGGATGATGATGCATGACAGTAGGTAGAATTTCTTAAAATAACAAGGAATACATAAAAAATCCTGAAAGTAATATCAGTAATAGCAGAAAACCAGTAAAATTTTCCATAGATCTTCCTCTAGTTTAACAAGTGTAGAGATATTTAGTTTCACTGCTAAGGAGAAAATGACCCAGCTGTTAATATTGAATCTAATATTGAATTTGATATTTGTTAGATAAAATTTGCACATATTTTAAAATATTGAATATATTTCAGAAATAAAACAGCAATAAGTAGAGCCAGTAATAAATACTCAAGTATATGTATTTAGAACTACTTTAAAAACATTTGGCAGACAGTTTTCCTTAAAGACTTTTTAGCCAAAATTGAAATATTTCACAGGTATATGCTGCTTTTGTTGCAGTTCTGACTGAAAAAAAAAAAATTCTAGGATATTTCTTTATTTGTGTTCTCTTTTATCGCTGCACTCAAGCCTTTTGTGGATAATATGTCAAACTAGGGTTCTCCTTTCTTATTGCGAGCTTTCCATATCATTTATTCCCAACTGTGAGAGAAAGAAATAATGGATTTAATTATGAATTATTTGCTAAAGATGTCTACATCTCTATATCAAGTCTCAGGTGATTATGACTATATTATGGTTTAACCCAATACCCAACTAAACATCACACAGCTCACTCTCCACCCCATGGAAGGATGGAGTAGAGAATAATGATAAAAAAAAAAAAAAGTAGAAATCATGGATTGAGACAAAGATAGTTTAATAGGACAGAAAAAAGAGGAATCATAATAGTAATAATAATAATAGAATATATCAGACAAGTGAGGCATGATGCAATTGCTCACCACCTGCTGACTGATGCCCAGCCTGTTCCTGAGCAGCAGCACCATGGCCCTCTGAAGCACTGCTCAGCAGTAACTAAAACATCAGTCTGTTATCAACATTATTCTCATACTAAATGCAAAACATAATACTATACCAGCTATTAAGAAGAAAATTAACTCTATCCTAGCCAAAACCAGGACAGACTATTTCTATATTAGCAGCTAAAGTGACCCAAAAGAGTGAAACAATTGGTTTGAAAAACCCTATGATGACACTGTAAGGCAGATGGTAGAGGGAGCAGATTGCTTTGGACTAGTCTTAGTCCTGTGAACTGAATGCCTGTTAATATCAAGAGGTGTGCACTGTGAGTGTGCCTGATCTGAAACAAAACACTAATGTGTTTCAGTTTTAATAAAACACATTATACTTCTAACTTTATATAGTAACTCTTAGGAAGAATGGATGTTTAGTTAATTATTAATATTTACAACAAATTTAGTGATGCTTCAAATTGTATTATTATATGAACTGTGCATTTATGTGTGTGTAAGAGACAAAAACAGAAAGAAGCACCAGAAAAAAAAGATTGCTGTAGTCATTCCTCTGTCCCCAGAGAGCAAAACTGTGAAGCTGATATTAATAAAAAATAACAAGCACATTTAACCTACAATTTGTCTTCTGCAAATAGTATTTTGTGTATTTAACTTCTAAAAATGTGTATGGTTTTCATTCTGCTAAGGTAACATAGCTCTATGTCATTCACTGTCAATACTTTTTCCCAATTAGTACTGAAACAGAGCTTATCAGAAAAGAAAATCGTAAAATTAACACATAACGAAACCATCTCAGATTTTTTTTTTTAATCTGCAAGTTTGATTTTTTTTTTTCATTTATGTTGGGAAAAGTGAGATTTACTTTTTTACTCATGGTGATATACTGTAGTGTCATGACATTTCTGGATCCCAGATATGATGTGGTCTTTATACTGAAACTAGGTGAATGTTATGATAAGAATGTGACACAAAGCTGATTTAAGTGACAACTTCTTTGCTACTTCCAAGTTATGATTCTTTAAATGGAATTCTTACAGCTTTAGTTATCTGCAAGAGGGATAAGTTTATTTCTGAAGAGAAGATTATGTCAGGGGAAATAAAGTATTCCAAGGATCATCTCAAACCAAACCTTCTCATAGCCACAGTGCTGCAAACCTGTTACTATTAAGATTATTTTTCCATAATATTTGCCTTTTATTGTGGGTGTACTATATCTGATCAGCAAGCCTGTCAAGACTTTCAAACTTTGTCTTATTTACTGCAAAATCAGAAACACTTACGAACATTTTTACATGAGTGGTAAAGATATGGAATAAATGATGCTATTAAAATCAACACCTGAGATAGAAACCACAGAAACATTAAATACTGATGAGTAGATAGAAAGCTGGGTGATGGCAATTAGAATTTGTCACTGTCAAGGTTTGATTTCAGGGCAACAATAAACCATGGCAGATGCTTCGTTAACCCCCTCTCTCCCCCAGCTCCCCTAGCCCCCACCTCCCCATTAAGTACAGATGACAGGAAGGCAAAGAAGGACCAAAAGAGAGAGAGCTGGAAAGAAATTTTAAATGTTTTACTAATGCTACTAATAAAATAGAGAAAATAATACAAAATATACAAAACCAATCTTGAATTCCCCGGCAAAGATCAGCACTGCTCCAGCAGCAGCAGAGCAAGACCCTGGAAGCCCTGGGTGGACTCTGCAGCAAACCAGGACAGGATTCAGTCTGTCATAGGCCTCAGTTCATAGGGATGACAGGCAGGGTCCTTCCCAGATGTCAGCCATAGTCGAAGAAGAGAAAAAGGGATGAGATCCTCGTGATCTCCCACTTTTATATGAAGTATCACGTGAATGGGATGGAATACTTAGTTGGTCAGTTTTAGTCACCTGTTCAGTTCGCTCCTTCTTGCCCCTCTCACTTACGGGACATGCATCCTTATCAGAGACCTTGCATTCCATTGCTATGTCTACCAAAATATGTATCCTACTTTAGAAAAGTGCAGTTACTAAGAAGACTTTAGCTGAAAGGAAAATTCACTAAAAGAGAAACTTGTCTTGTTTTTAACAAAACCAGGACAGTTATTCAAATCTTTTTGCTTCACAAAGCTGAAAGAAATGAGAGATTCTACAAAAATATTTATCAGACAGTTTTAATATATGGAAAATAGTAAACTGACTAAAAAAACAAAAAAAGGAGAGGAGGAGCAAAAAAAAGCATCAGCTTGCCAAAAAGTCATGTTAACAGCGCAGCTGAACATAAATATGCATACTTTTACACACGTGTGTCTGTGTATACATAGATATTTATAGAACAGTTAAGGAACCACAGATCTTTGTAAAAGAAGTATTTAGAAAACTGATAAATCAAACCAGTTTTAAATTTTCAAACCAAACTTTATTAGACATGCATTAACACACATTGTGATATTCAAAGCAGCTTCTACTTAAAAGTGTATTCTAAATTAGCTGTGAGTGTACAATGCCACAGATCTGATGCTGAGTAGTTAACGCCTGCAGTGATGGTCACTGATGGTGTAAGTTGTTGAAGTGGAGGTGGCCAAGCTTGAGAGCTTTTTAGTGATGGAAACTGGAACCAAAGTGGGTTATGTCCTTTTCTCCTCTCATCCCAACTTCAACACCTTTCATGAGAGGTTTGAATGTCTAGACAATTCCTAATCCTTGGCCTCCAACCTGGGACTATGCATTTTCATCTGGAGTGTGGTATTTTCCCAGGGCAGCAGGCCTTATCCTATTGCTTAGGTAGCTTTTTATGTGTGTGTGCTTATTTGTACATTTCTTTGTTTGTTTTAACTTGCTTAGCTGCTGCTTCTTTCCTTAAAGCAAAATCTTTTCTTGAGTACTGGAAAAAAAGAGATATTGACCAGCAATTGACCTTCTGTAAGCTCTTTTTTTCTTTTTCTGGGGTCTCTGTTTTCAACCTCTACCAATATTTTCAAGGCCTTTGTGCTTATCCTGTGTTAACATTGTACATCACGGCAAGAGACATACAGAGTCAAGGTCTGGTTCATTCAGCAAGTGCTCATAAGAAGTTGATAACCAGTCAGGTGATCCAAAAGGGGCTTTGCAGCATTAGCACATCTATGACATGTCTGTAGCAAAGGCTACACTGTTTTCACTGGGCCACTGAATTAATACATGCTTATAAATTTATACTGCATTAACATGCCTAAATCCAAGATTAAGACTAGTTAATATTGATTAAATCCTATTTAGTGTGCTTCCTCTTTTATGAGTGCAATAGGTCCCTGCTCAGTTTACATAAATCAACCTCATTTTCTTCCTTGACCAGGGTAACTTGCCTAGGGGATAGTGAAAAACTAGGGTGTTATCTAGTTTAGTATTGCCAAGGGTTCTGCCAAAATGTGCATGATCTTATAATAAAAAAATAAGGAAATATTAATTAGATAATTATTGCAAATTAATGGCATGAGTAACTAATAAAACATAGATTAACTACCTACCATATATTCCAGTTAAAGTGGAAGAAAGAACCCACAGGAGTTTAATTTGTCTGGTATTAGGCAACATAATCAGCAAAACCTAAAAGATAATACAGAAAGACAATAATGGTGGCAATATTTAAGGACAGTATTATCACTTGAAAAATATGTCTTATAGAAATTATCTGAAATTGTTAAAATAGTGAAAACAAGTGGAAAGTGTTATTCTTGGGAAGGAAAAATCAAATGAACAGGTTGAAAGTGTTCATTAATATGCCAGTCAGTCAGAAATACAGGAGGAAGGTGTTACGTTCTTCAGCAGTATACGTAAAAAAAAAATTAAAAAATGCTCTCACCAGAGGGGGAAATACTCTTCTGAAATGTGTTGTCAGAAGTATTGCTTGTAGAATTATACAAAGTTCTCCCCTAAGGACTCATGAACTGTTGCTTACTTGCTGACTCTAAATTTGACAATTCTGTAGACAAATGAGAGAAATTCAAACAACAAGAATGATGTAAAAAGTATTTGATAATATTTTGATAACACTATTTTTCTTGATCTAGAAAAAGGAATACAGAAATAGTCTTCAAAGTATAGCAGTTACTGGGAAAAACAAACAAACAAATTCAAACCAAACCAAGCCAAAAAACAAATGAAACCAAAATTAAAAAAAAAAAAAAAAAACAACAGTAGTAGTTTTTATGTAGGCTGAGAAGAAGAAAAGATATAATTCACAAAAAGTTTCTTAGACAAGGCAAAGTACTATTTATAGGAGTTGTTAAACAATTAAAGGTGTAATACAGAGATAACAGGGATCTCTATTACTGTATATGTTTAAGAATATAATAAATATTCAGGAGCATAATATAGATAATAAATATAGCCAGGTACACTATGGCTGTATTTGTAATTTGCTTGAAAATTGCAATGCTCTTGTCTCTGCTAGTGTTCCATTTTCAACACTTCTAAAGTGATTTGCCTTTCAAAATAACTTCTCTTACTTCAGGGAATTTCTAGGCTAAGTTAGAGAAATGAGTAACCATAGACATCTTTTTGAGATAAAAACTCATAAGGCTATTAAACAGTGATAAATATGGTAACTGTGGGTGTGGTTTGGGGTTTTTTTGTTCTTCAGAACTTTTTGTAATATTCTAACTGGAACCCATTTTCTGTTCTTATATTTAAATATTATAAAAAAATTTTCTCTTTTTTTTTTTTTTTTGGATCTGACTCTATGCTGTGTCTCTGAATCCTGGCTTTCCACTTATTTTGTGAGTCTGAGGCTCTCAATCTACTAATCAACACTTTTTTACTGTTATAACTACTGGGATAAGAAAAGCAAAATTTAAAATATTCCCGTGAGAAGAGTAGAATGAAATAGAATTTATTCTGTACTTATTCTCTCTGTATTATATTGTAGCAGACAATTATTTGTATCTCTTACTTCTGTTGCTTCAGAGTTAATTTTATGTAGCTTCTACAGTACATAGACTCTCGTGGAGTAGTACTCTTGTATAAAATATGCAAAGTTCATAAAATGGCTCTGATTAAAAAAAAAAACAAACCACGTATATTCTACCAATCTAGCTGTGTATATCTTAGTTTTGTCTTCTTTCAGTTACTTCTTTGCGATGTCTAGACATACAGAGACAGAAGTCTCCCAAAGGTCCAAGTTTACCTGCAGGCCATGCTGCAGTTCAATTGAATTCATTCAGTGCCTGACTTATGAATTTTGAACCCTGTGTACATTACTTTATAACTGTCAACAGTAAATAACATTTTTAATGTCACTTCATTTACAGAGCAAACCAAAACCCCTTTGAGTTTCACTTATTTCTTGGTATGGGTTCACAGGGTTCCTTTCCCCTTTACATTAATCTGTATTACTGCATCACAAGTTTAAGTTCACAGTTCCTCCATGTTTCTCCAATTAGTTTTATTTGGTTTAGATATTAAATGAAAAATAAACAATATTGAATGATAACTACTGCATAGAAAATATTTCTTAAGGCACTTCATCAGTTAGACCAAACTCCCATGGCTATTGACCTCTGAACTTGAAAAAAAAATCCTTAATTTAATTGTGTGGAGCCATTAACCCTCTTGTCTTTTCACAATTTCACTGACAGTTTGTAAGTAGGTGACAGAAAATCTACCATTTTCAAAATTATGTGTCTTTAGTGTGAGGTTAATTGCATTGTTTAGGAACTAGTGTGATATATGTGCATATAATTCATTCCTTTTATCCTCACAAGCAAATGGAGTGATTAATTAAAATTCAAGTGAAAATCCAAATGGCCTAAAACCCCACATAAAATAAATAGAAAAAATACCTAGGATATATACTATATAACTTATACTGTATGTAATGTTTAGTATCCTTATTAATGGTTTGAAGAAGAAACTTGAAAATATAAAAGAATTTTGTTTTCTATGTTAATAATATTCAGTTATTTTCACCAAATTATTAAAATTTATACAAGTATTTTTCTTGCCATGACAAATTATCCATGCAGTCTTTATCTTTTAGGAACTAACGTATCACTAATTCCATAATCTTTCATATCAGAGGAAAAAAATTATTGTGTGTTGAAATATCTCATCTGTTTACTCAGTGAAAAAATGTAAATAATGGTGAAATATTATCCTAGTCTGTTGGAAGTACATTGCTACCTAAGGAAAATGTGTATATTAGATATTTAGTTTATTTAATCTGATTTTTGAATGTGGCTATAGTTTTGTGTAAAGAAAAGGAAGCATGCTTTTTAATCACTTGGGATATTTCTGATGGACTTTAACTTTTTTGCCATTGCCATCAGATCAATGACATACATTAGGAAACCTCCACATGGGTAATTAGAGATTGTGATGGATTGTAGCCAGTGGAAATCTACTGTAATTTTCCTAGTTTTGGCTAGGATAGAGTCAATTTTTTCATATTAGCTTGCATGGTGTGATGCTTTAGATGTGTGACCAAACCAATGTTGATCACATACCAGTGTTTTTGTTATTGCTGAGCGGTGCTTATACAGAGTCAAGGACTTTTCTCCTCACACCATTCTACTAGTGAGTAGACTGGGGCTGCTTAAGAAGTTGGGAGGGGACACAGCCAGGACAGCTGACCCCAATTGACCAAAGGGATATTCCATACATTATGATGTCATGGTCAGCAATAAAAAGCTGGGGGAAGAAGAAGGAAGGGGAGAACTTTCAGAGTTATGGCATTTTGTTGTCCAAAGCAACCATTACATATGATGGAGCCCAGCTTTCCTGGAGATGGCTGAACACCTGCCTGCCGATGGGAAGCAGTAAATGAATTAATGGTTTTGCTTTGCTTGCAGGCACAACCTTTACTTTACCTTTCAAACTATCTATCTCGACCCACGACTTTTCTCACTGTTACCTCTCTGAGTCTCTTCCCACCTCACTCGGGAGTGAGCAAGTGGCTGTGTGGCCCTGAGCTGCTGGGTGGAGTTAAATCACAACACTACTTAATGCTTGTAAAGGTCAAAGACAAAGCTTGCTAATATTTAATAATGCAAATACTTGAAAAAGACTTAGTATACAACAGTATTATCTGCATCATCACATGCAAGAAATCTATATGTGTATGACCACACATAACCATATTTTATCATCTAATTCTGGTATCTTTTTTGGTGTTTAAATAAGCATCATAGTCTGAAGTGTCAAAATATGATTTGGAGTATCCTATATTACACCAATAAGGAAGGAAGTTTTCGAACTGTTTTGAGAAATTGGTTTGGGAAGTGACAATACTGTAAGCTCAGAAAATCTTGTGAACTTGGCATATGTACATATCTATGTAATTTCCAGTAGAACTATAATGCTGCAGGCAAGCTCTTGCCTAAATTAATCTGAAAGACTGATGCCACTTTGCATTTGAAAAAGCCCAAAGGAGTCTTTTTAACCTCAGTTGTTCTTGGCCCATAGATATTTTGATATTTCATTAAATTGTTTGTTTTTCAGCATTATCTATCATATAAAGACCTTGAAACACCCCTGTTGGGGCGAAATTAATATTTTGTTTTTCTTGTAGATGGCAAAATAGACTTCTGGATAAATTAGACTTCTGGTCATAACATGTGGGATTTTGTCATGAGGACATGTTTAACTCATAGACGTTTAAGTTATTATGAGAGGAAACAAATGTAACTTAGTTACTGCAGCATCAAAATAGTAAACATCTATTTAAAATAATGTGCCAACGTGTCCTACAGTTTCTTTATAGTAAATCTCTGAACATCAAAGGTTTCTCTAAAGAGTAATTTGGGAAATCTACATTGAGAAGACTCTTTCTAAAGTTAGCAAGTATAAAATGTTAATATATTTAAGCATATATTTTGGTTCTTTCCTCTGAAGTATAGTAATATTGAATTCTCTTCAGAGAGCTCGTACTTGCTGAAAAAAAGATAATTTTAGCATTACACCCTCGTGGATGGGCATTTGGTTTTAAAGTGTAAACCATTTTTCTTACATGATTTAACAAGGACTAAAACTGTTTTGAAATAAACCAGCTAGTTCCCACTGAAACAATGCCCATGTGTAGAACATTCCAAGGACTCTCTCAGTAAGCTTTAAGCATGGCACTATATGAGGGCTGGCCCCCTTTCTCCCTCCTCAGGCTTCTAGTTTAATCTTAGCATGCAAATTAGTGTTTGCAAGAATTAAAAAATGATTTTTTGCCACATGCCATGGCATGTGCTTTAAATTCTCAGTTTTAGACAGTAGAAATTCTAGTGAGCTGCAACACAGTCCCCATGTAATTTTAGACATTTTGATTTCAGTTCTCCATTTCTGCAACCCAAATATGTACACATTATGTAGGGCCATACGTCCAAAAGAAACCTGCAACCATCCATCATATGTGGCAGACTTTCAGCGAGCTGCAGAGGCAGCTAGTTACATGGGTGTATGTCATTCAGTAACAGTTGGCCTTGAGGGACAGGATTTACTCGTTGAAGCAGAACATTTAATACTATACATGTGACCTAGTGTGACAGGTGCCCCCCTCAACGCTGCCAACAACAACAGAAACTTCTAGACTGGTGAAACCACACATGATGTCTATGGTGACATACATGTCCCTTGGTTGACAGACAGGACTCTTAGCCAATGAAACTCCTTGGTTGAAAGAAGTTTATAGACCACTGACCATCTATGACCACAGATCAGATTTGACTTAGGGTATAAAGAGAGCTTCACCAAAGCAGTTGGGAACTCTTCCCTTAGGTTGGGACACCACCTACGGAAACTCCTCGAGGCTGAGAGTCCTCGTAGGTGAGTCATTACGCATTTTCAATCATTCTTCCGGAGTTTGGGGACTCCTGAGTCAGCTGTGTAGTATCATAGTTAGATTCCTCTCGGTATCTTGAACCTGTGGTTTACAAAATGGTTTTTGGAGAGTAAAGTGATTTAAAAAAAAAATTGTGTTCTGGATTTATCACTGGTTAAACAATATTGGTTGGAAGAGGAAAACTAAATTTCCATTTGAGTTGCCATCTTCCTGGGTTGATTTTAGTGTGCCTCCCTGACACCTGGGACATTTAAGCATTGCTGTAGTAAGATGATCCAGACTATCATTCCTAGAGAAATGTAAACAGATTTTAGAGTGTCTGAAGTTTTGCCATTTAAAAGCTTACTGGAAACCTCACTGCAATTGACTTGCATATATATATATAATTTTTTTTTTTTTTTTACAAGTAAAGCTGAAAACCATCTGTTACTTTATGGGTCAGTGTGAATGGTATTTCTTTTTAAGCAATATTTCTAAAAAGGACGGAACTACTTCTAAGGCAAATTCAGTGTGGGCAAGGATATGAAAAATGGCACAGGTGGGAATGTAATTATTGCTCACCAGCAGTAAAACAACATAAAAAATATCAATACAAGCAACCTTTTCCTTGCATTTATCCTAAATTCAAAAGTAGAAATGAGCTTTTAATACACATAAAACTCACCTCAAAACAAAATAAAATAAAATCTTAGCCAAAATACCCCCAACGGTTCTTTAAACTAGTTTCTGTTTCTTTGTATGACATTTGAATTAAAAAATAATAATAATAATACAATCAGAGATACTTTGTGTTTCCTTCTTCTGTATTTGTTCTTTTTATGTCTCTCCCCAGAAGATACCAAGAAAATAAATTGGAATTAAGTTTTAGCAATGAGTTGAGCTTTACATCTGAAATCTTACAGTTGCAATAGTTTGTATGTGTATAATATGTAGTTATTTGACAGACGTAATCAAACATATAGGTGTCAACACATACTCATATTAAATGTGTCCTTAACTTTATATTACAACTTGATGGATTTCACTTAGCTTTTTGTCTTCAGAAAAAAAGAATCAGATTGATAATGCCAAGTCTTATATTCAAAGTCTTCTCTTTCCAACTTTCTCTATCCAATTCATTTACTCATGAACAACAGGATGATCACAAAGAAGTCTGAAGTTCATAAAAATCTTTCTTGTAGCTTGCAAAGTTTTATGGAAATAAATTCTGCAACTCAGTGGAATGACTGTGATTTGTTCTACATTCAACATAGTGCACAAATCACATATAGTGGTCTTAGATGTCCTGCAATAATAAAATAAAGTAATATGTATGGGATACAGCTCTTAAGAGCAGCAGGTGATTGTGACAACAAAATCTGAAGGTAGGGAAACTGCAGGGAGAAAGCATGTGAAACTGTGAAGGGCTATATAGCTTCATGAACTAGGAATGATAAAATATGGAATGGGTATGGATTCTTACTTAATAAAAAAGCCTGAAAACTTGCATAGGTTCTGGTCTCTAGCAGTTCGACTTTAATCGAATTTCACATTCTTGCTAAATTTTTAACCAGTAGAGTATTTGAGATATATATATATATACAGACATATATATCCATACACAAAGACAGATACGTCTGTCTATGATCTGTCTACACACCTACATAGTCTTCTGTAATAGCTTTAGTTTATTATATAAGGTATGTTGACCAATCACAATCAAATGCTAACAAGAGAGACCTACAGAGCCTAACAAACCTATAGCACTACATCCACTATGTATTTCAATCAGATATCCAAAATGATTAATTTGATTGCTAAATATGTTTTATACATGATGACTTATGAAAGTTACAGAAAGAGAATAAGCACTTATTTGAGTTGCAAAACACTTCTTTCTGCTGTTATATCAGTGTCCTGGTTACATCTGGGATAGAGTTAATTTTCATATTAGTAGCTGGTACAGTGGTTTGGATTTAGAATAAGAATGTTGATAGTACACTGATGTTTTAGTTGTTCCTAAGTAGGCGAAGACTTTTCAGCTTTTCATGCAGGCGGCTCAAGCTGGACAAAGGGATACATGATACCATATGACATCATGCTCATTATATCTTTTGGGGGAACCTGGCCAGGGAAACCACTGCTTGGGGATGGGCTGAGCATCAATCACCAGGTGATGAGTAATTACATTGTGCATCACTCATTTTGTATATTATTTTATTATCATTTTTTTTCTCTTCCTTTTGCTCTCCTATTAAACTGTCTTTAACTAAATCCAAGATTTTTATGGTTTTGTTTTGTTTTGGTTTTTTTTTCTCCATTCTCATTCCCATCCGCCTGTGGGGGAATGGAGTGAGCAGCTGTGTGGTGCTTAGTTGCCAACTGGAGTTAAACCATGACAGTCCTTTTGGTGTCTAACCTGGTACTCAAAGGGTTGAGATAACAACAGATCTGACCAGAGCATGGTAAAACAAATTTTGTTACAAGCATTCATTATATTAGTTTAATAGTCCCTGGTCACAATGCCGTGTTCTTTGTTCACAAGGTTGTATCATGTAAATCCTTACTTGAAGTATATATTCCCTGTGGTGCTGTTTATCACTTCTTGGAGATGGATCAACATCATTATTTTGGTGTACTGGGTTACATCGGCTTATGATATGATAACATTCTTGGTCACAAGACTAATCTCGTATTTGTACTCAGCATTGCTGTCATCTCTGTACCTCGGGTGCCATCTCCCAGGGTTTATTAATAATTACACTCTTTAACTTTTCTTCTAGAAGAACAATCTGTGGGGAAGATGGGGGGGGACTTTACCCTGCTCTTTCACCTTCCCTTTGTCCTTCAATCTAGTTACAACGCCTCTTGAGAATTTTGAATATCCTTGGGATGTTCAAGCCAGAATGCTCCTAATGCTATGTCTGCTGACTGTGTTTCAGATCTTGCTTAGGGTTAAACAACTATTTAAAGATATCAATCAGAGATGTGCCTCAAAGCTGGATAGTTATGAGTGGCAGAGTCTGTGGGATAGTACGGGCAAGTGCCTAGGACAGTGGGCTCCTCCAACACTTTGGAACTTCACTCCTGAACAAGTGCAAAATCCTCAAAAAGTAGTAAAATATTTGGAAAAAGTATGCTGTCACCCTGGCACTCCCAGAGAGACACAAATCACTGCAATGTGCTGGGGCCTGGCCCATGTCTACTGGCCCCTGTTCAACATTATTCAGTACCCTCAAGGAGAAGGGAAGGTCTCTGGATCTGATGACAAAATGACAGTCACTGTGGTTACCATAACCTCTGCAACAGGCACTGTGGCTACTCCAACCACCATGGCAGGCACTGCAGCTGAACTAGAGAACCAAACTGTGCCAGTATCAGTTGCCCCTATACAAAGGAAGAAATCTTGACAGTGAAAATCAGATCATTTAGTAAGGGACGGCAGAAAAGCAGGGCCACCACAAGGACAGAAGGAAAGGGAGGATGAGATGTAATGCAACCCTAATGCAATCCCTATCCCTGACTGAGCTGTAAAATATGCAAAAAGATGTCAGACATCTTCCAGGTGAGCATATTGTCACCTGGCTTCTCTAATGCTGGAATAATGGGGCCAGTAGCCTGGAACGAGAGGGTAAGGAAGCCATGCAGCTGACATCCTTTCTAGAAAAGGGGACATTGACAAAGTGATTGGAAAAGGGGCATAAGTCACCTCCTGTCAGGCATGGAGGAGAGGTATCCTTTCAAGGAAGATATTATGTGTAACCCAGGCAAGTGGACTATTGTGGAGAGAAGTATCCAGTACCTGAGAGAATTAGCTGTGCTGGAGGTGATTTATAATGACCTGTACAAAGTGCAGCTACCCAAAGATCCAGATGAAGTCCAGTGCATATGACCCATGTGGCAGAAGGTTGTATGGAGTGCAACATCATTGTATGCCAATTCATTGGCAGTACTGAGCTGGAAAGACTGAGAGGGCACAACAATGAATGAATTGGCTGGCCAGATTTGGCAATATGAATAAAATCTTTCTTTCTCCCTTGTTTTGACTGTGGAGAAATTACCTGGGAGTTCCAGCAATTTAAAGAGCATATGTCCTACTCCTCAGCTGTAGGGACCAGTTTCTCAGCTATCAGGAGTAAGCCTTCCTCTGCTCAAGAGAGAGGATATAAAAGGTATACACCACAGAGTACCCCGTGGTTTTAACTGCTTGATCACGGAGAAGATATGAGGAAGTAGGATGGAAAATCTACCTTAAACCTAGAGGCACAGGTGTGTGAGTTGCAAGGAAAAACTATCATAAATAAAGTTTCTTTCAGAAAAATTGCTGCTTCAGTCTCCAGTGGGCAGGTACCTAGACAGAGTAGAAGGGCTGATCTCTTACTTTTGATCCCATGGTAGTAACTTCTGAATTGTATTTACAAGAACTGACTAACAAATACTATAAGGACTAGAAGGGCCCTGCCTCCAGCCAGGTAGAAGAAAGGGACAGCTGCCTTTACTGGTCTCTGGATTCGATGGCCTGGCATGTCAGACTTCCAGGAGTATAAGACTCTAGTGGACACTGGTGCACAATGTACCCTAATGCCATCAAGATATAGAGGGGCAGAACGAATCTGTATTTCTGTAGTGACAGGGGGATTCCAACAGTTAACTGTGTTGAAAGCTGAAATGAGCCTAACGGGGAATGAGTGGCAGAAGCACTCCAGTGTGACTGGCCCAGAGCCTCCATGCATGCTTGGCATAGACTACCTCAGGTGAGGGTATTTCAAGGACCTAAAAGGGTACTGGTGGGCTTTTGGTATAGACACCATAGAGACGGAGGACATTAAACAGATATCTACCTTGCCTGGCCTCTCAGAAGACTCTTCTACAGGGTGTTTTTAAAAGGTGGACCCAATTTCAAAGCGGTATTTTGCGTAAATAGGGTCCATCTTTTTGAAACACCCTGTATTGTGAGGCTGCTGAGGGTCAAAGAGCAACATGTGACAATTGCTACCACACAGTGCACCAGCAGCAATAATGCACCAACCGAGACTCCCCGATCCCCATCCATAAGTGAATTTGTCGACTAGAGGGCCAAAGAGTGATCAGCAAGACTCATTCACCCTTTAACAATCCCATATGGCCAGTGTGAGAGTCTAGTGGAGAATGGAGACTATTGTGGCCAGAGTGGAGTTACAGGACCTTTGAGTGCTGCCATACCAGACATGCTAGAACTTCAATATGAACTGGAGTCAAG
Organism: Caloenas nicobarica; assembly: GCF_036013445.1. Classification (NCBI taxonomy): domain Eukaryota; kingdom Metazoa; phylum Chordata; class Aves; order Columbiformes; family Columbidae; genus Caloenas; species Caloenas nicobarica. The sequence goes on along the minus strand of NC_088245.1, from coordinate 174,896,953 downwards.
GGCAGCCAAGTGGTACACCAAAACTGATATCACTAATATGCTTTTCTCAGTCCTTTTGGCAGCAAAGTCTAGACCACAGTTTGCTTTCACTTGGAGAGGCTTCCAGTACAACTAGAATCAACTACGTGGGGAGTGGAAACACAGCCCTACTATTTGCCATGGACTGCACTGGAATAGGGTAAAGCTCTGGAACACCTGCAATACATCGATGACATCATCTTATGGGGCAACACAGCAGAAGCTGTTTTCAAGAAATGGAAGAAAATAGTCCAAATCCTTCCCACAGCTGATTTTGCCATAAACCAAAGTAAAGTTAAAGGACCTGCAAAGGACATCCAGTTTTTAGGAATAAAATGGCAAGATGGACATCGTCAGATCCCAATGGATGTGATCAACAAAATAACAACTGTGTCTCCACCAACTTAGCAGAAAGGAAACACAAGCTTCCTTGGGTGTTGTAGTTTTCTGGAGAACGCATGTTCCAAATTACAATCTGATTGTAAGCCTTCCCTATCAAGTGGTCTGAGAGAAGAATGATTTCAAATGTGGCCCTGAGCAAAGACAAGTCTTTGAAACCTTTAATAATCAGTTACACTTATTTACATTTGCAGTTCATTTTGAATGTGATTTATTATTCATTTCTAGATTTACAAATGTGAGATGGTGGTGCTGCTGTAAAGACTGACAAACAAAGAAACTTGGTGAAAACCTGAGACATCACTGGAATCATTAGGTTTCCTAGATGTTAGCAATGCAAATAAATTAGATGTGCCTTACAGCCTACCTTTGCTTTAGTATTGCACTGTAATTTATGTATTAATATTTTACTACTGCATGAACAAAAATATAATTACTGTATCTCTAAATTAAATCTGAATATAAACAGGTATTATTTCAAAACATATTTAGTGCTTAATTAAACTTTTTTCTTGTTTGCCTAGAATACAATCTGTATACATTAATGCATTAATATTTTACAAAATGCATTTATGCTGAGAACTGAACATTGTGAATCATTACTAGCTAAAATCTAGGTACAGTGCAAAATTCATTTTTAAATAAAACTGCATGTAAATAAATTTACAAAAATATGCTAATTTTAATATCATCTTTCTGACTTGTACTTTTCATTTAAAGCAGTAGAGAAAAAAGGGAATATCTGTATGACTTTCCTAAGTCAGTTAATAAAAATAATCATGTACAAAGTATTTGTTAGCTTACATGTAAGTCTAAGTTTAATTCAGTCATTATAATAAGAAATGTAAACAATATTTTGAAAATGCGAAATGTAGTGTACGCCTTCAAGCCTACAATTATTTTACATAGTAATGACTTCTGGAAATTTTTAATGTTTCAGTATATTCAGTATAAAGAAATAGGACTCATATCCTTAAATGATTGTAAATCACTTCGCAACATGCATTCATGAATTCGCATAATGTTATTATTGAGCACATGCACCAATATTTCTTTTACAGATATTTTTACATGAAACAAAATATGGTTTTTATCACCTTGCACAAATCATATGGAGTGGGATAAATTTTATTTAATTTTAGATATCTACAGTCAGTGTAGATATTTCAACTAGTCACTTGTAGCTCTTTCTCCCTTGTGCAGAGAAACAGGTGCTTGTTAAGGTGTTATTCATCTGACTAAATATGGTTGTTGGATGAAAGGGTTCCCATTCATGAGTTCTACATTATTCCATTAGCTGTTAAGGAAATTTAAGTTCAGAAGCAGATATCTTTAATGTCTAAAGTAAAATAATGTGAATCCTATGCTACCTGTCGGAATTGAGAATGGAATCTAGTACAATTGACTCCTCTATTAATATTGTTTCACTCGTTTCTTTCATTTTTTGGGATACCAATTTAAGAGTAAAAACATTGCCTTAATTTCTCTCTAAATAGAAATCTTCTGAAATATTTTTTTTTCTTGGTGGGGGGGAGGCAAGGAGTGTAGGCTTTTTTTAAAAAAAAATTGTTTTGTTTTTCTTTTTTCTTTGTTTGTTTGACCTAAAGACTGTGTTCTTAGAACTCCATGTTTTCAGGTCAAAAGCCCAATTACACTAAGGTAGTCTGTCCAGTTGTATAGCAAGTTTCATTGGACTTTCTTCTGTCAGCAAACTGGTGACTATGGAGTACCTTTTAGAAAGACGTCATATTCAGAGACTGCAAATAATGCAGAATTTATCATATACCTTGGCCATTTATATAATGGCTAACTGCAGTATTAAAAAAACCTACAATCTGTGTTACTTACATATTTTTAGCACTGCTGCCATTGTAGCGATCAGCACGGTTATTCATGGTTAGGATTACTCTAAAAAAACATAATTTCCTTCTTTAGAATTTCTGAAGTCTGAATCTAAACAGTACCTATCTATATCAGTCATCATCACACAGCTCTGCTGAATGCTTAGTCCTCTGATATAAAGCGGACTAGAGTTTTGAACTAAAATGGATTTCTCCTCCAAAACAGACAGAGTCAGTCTTGCGTCTTCTGATCTGACATGTAGTGCAGGACATATAACTGGAGTATCATATCAGACTTCGTAGGCTTGGCAGAAAAGATGTCTAACTAATAGTCTGCTAATTCCCAACAAGTATTTGTAAGCAGACTGAAGTCAATCTATGTATAGTGTTTCCGAAGTGAGACAATATTAACAATATGTCGTGAAACCTGGGGCATGCTCACAGCTAGAAAGTTCCCAGTACTATTCCAGGTGGTCCAATGGAGAGGTAGCTTTTCTTTATTAAACTGACTTCCTGTTTCAAGTATTTCTTAAATTAAAAAGTATCATGAACAAATTATTTTTGATATATAAGGTTAAAAAAATATATTTTTTTTCAAGGTATAAAACATGACAAGATAAACAAATGACCTCTCCACTTTTTCTAGAGATATAACATATTTTTACTGTTTACTGTTCCTCCTATTTATTTTTAATATAATTATATAAAAACTGGTGCAGTAGCTTGCCCAAAAATAGCTTGAAAATACTACTTCACGACAATGTGAGATTCAATTCACCTAGTTTTACCACCTAAACTTCAGGTCTTTTGCCTAAACTAGTTAAATACACTTATACACCTAACTTAAATGGATTCAGCTCTCTTTGTGAGGTGCTTCTCTCAGTTGACTGTATAGGCAGAAAAGATGATTAACTTATCCAGGTAGCTAGTGAGATGTTCATCAATTTCATATATGTTAAATTATGCTGTGTGAATTATACCCTATAGATAATAAAAAACTCACAATAAAACATGAATAAATCACTACATGTAGAAAAAAACAAAGCAAAACAAGCCAAAACAAACTACTGTGATTTTTCACATTTATATCTGTTTTTCCAGTTTTCTGCAGTTTTTGCACTATTCTTTTTAACACAAATAAAGACAAATACTTGGAGATTATATAATCCCAAACCTGCTAGGGATGAATGTCAGAAGCGAAACAAAACCAGCATCAATAACATCAATAAAATATTTAGGTGACTAGCAATTGTGACCATTGTGAAAACCTAAGGTGTGGTTATGACAATGAGAAGTGTTGTATTTCTGCTCCTGTTAAAGGTCAAAAAACCCCAACCAACTAACCAAACAAAAACAACCAAACCAAAACAAAAACCACCTTTCCACTAACTTTAAGGAGCAAGGAATAGATATTAAGTGGACAATGCCATACCCATGCATTAACATTTGAATCATGTCAGGTATAGGCATATCTCAATAAGCCAAGCCTGAAATTGTTTCTGAAAACTTAGACTGAGCTCCAAAACCAACCAGACTTCTTGACAAAGAGACGCATGAATCTATGCTTTTTGGAAAAGCCAGAATTTCTCATAATTTTTTACTTTTAAAACTAGACATCAAAAATAGAGAAAAATCAGTACTAGACATCAATATTGCCCTGGAAGTGAGACTGATGAATTGATCTAGTAGATCTTTTCCATTTGTTACTACTAGAAAAATATTTATTTCATGGGGGAAAAAAAAAAAAAGAAAAAACAACCAATCAGTATTTTAGAAAGAGCATGTAGTTTTTGCAAATAAGCTTTCCTGCCTGAAGCCCAAGAAAACAAACAAACAAAAATCACTTTTTAACTGTTAATCTTGGTCAATACACTGTACCATGTGTACCAGCAGAAAATATCAAGAACCTTATGAAGTGTGATGGTACATAATGACTTAATTAAAACTGATTAATTAAAATGAAAATAAGGGGGTGGGAAAAATCAAATGAACACAAAAAACTACTTTGAACGTAAATGAAGAAAAAATTTATTGAACGGTAATAGTCCTTGTTTCATGCAAAGCATATAAAAAAGGAATCATTGCTACAGTGAAAGAGATTTGGTGAAAGATTTGTCTTTCTCTCCTTATGCTCACACACAATAAATTACCTCCTCGGACATCTGCTTTGCCTTTCAAAGTTTGACAGTAATACTCTAATAAGCTGTGATTTTATCTCATAAAATACATATATTATTTTTGTACGTTTTCGTTTGGTTGGCTGTTTGGCTTTAGTTACTATGGGATGCAATTAAGTGTGGACTAATCCAGCTGATGTCATACATTTAACACTGATGGATATTTGTCAAATTTATAGTTTGAAACATTGAATCTCAGGCAGAAATTGGTATTCCATAATTTTAGAGACATTCCTTTTAATATATAACTGAAAATCAGGATTGTCTGTTCATCCTCCCACATTACCACGTCTGTTAGAGAACTGCTATAAGATGTTGAAAATATATTTGTGGTTAGTAATGTATATCTTCTGTTACATAATGGCTTTCTTCAATACAGGTTGCAATATGTCATCGTTTTTGAAATATGTCTCAATTTTATTTGGTAAACAATAGAGGTGATTTTAATTAATGATCAGTTCATTACTCTAAGGGCTTTAAAGTTTGTTGATGTGATGTGGACCTACTGGTTAGAGAGGTACTTGTAACAACAGAATATAATGATAAATAGCTGTATTTAGAGAAGAGTGCCATTATAAGTTTCCCACAAAAAAGTTTAAGCCAGGCCTTTACAAACAATAGAGAGATGCTCTTTGTCTCTGTTTCTTCCATGTTCCTTACCTCTAAGATGTCATAAAGAAACTTTGACATAGTGGAGGGTGTGCCATCAACAGCTAATGGGGAAAACATCAGGCTGAGTCCTACTTCAGAGGATACACTAACAATGCCGTAAGTAACACTAATCTCCTGACCTTCCCTCTCATACTTCTCTTTCTGAAAACTTTCTGTAAATCAGAGCAGTTATTAAGTCTGTTTAATATTCAATACAGATACTGATCAATCCAGAACCTCCACTTGTGGTTGAACCTACTGGTGTAAGTACAGAATCACAGAATCACAGAATGGTTGGTGCTGGAAGGGACCTCTGGAGATCATCTAGTCCAACCCACCTGCTAAAGCAGGTTCACCTAGAGTAGAATGCACAGGAATGTATCCAGGCAGGTTTTGAATATCTCCAGAGAAGGAAACTCCACAACCTCTCTGGGCAGCCTGTTCCAGTGCTCTGTCACCCTCAAAGTTTCTCCTCGTATTCAGATGGAACCTCCTGTGCTTCAGCCTGTGCCTGTTGCCCCTCATCCTATCACTGGGCACCACTGAAAGGAGTCTGGTCCTGTCCTCTTGATATCCAACTACTTTTCAGTAGTGTTTAACAGTCAAAAACTTTTCTTGAAATATAATGTAAAATTTCCTTCAAAAGTCCAGTAACCTGTCTCAGAAGACACCAAATATACCCCAAAAGGTGAATTTTATGTTTACCATTTAATCATAGAATCATTTAGTTTGGAAAAGACCTTAAGATCATTGAGTCCAACCATTAACATAACACTGCCAAGTCCATCACTAAACTATGTCCCCAAGCACCACATTGACATGTCTTTTAAACACCTCCAGGGATAGTGACTCCACCAGTTTTCTAGGCATCCTGTTCCAAAGCTTCACGAGCAATTTTTTTCCTGATATCCAGCCTAAATCTCCCCTGGCACAACCTGAGGCCATTTCATCTCAACCCATCACTTGTTACTTGGGAAAAGAAGATGACACCTCGCTACAACCTTCTTTCAGGTAGTTGTAAAGAGCAATAAAGTCACCTCTCAGCCTCATTTTCTCCAGGCTAAACAACTCCATTTCCCTAGCTGCTTCTCATAAGACTCGTTTTCTAGACCCTTCACCAGCTCCATTGCTCTTTTTTAGACACAGCAGCAATTGGAGACACTCCAATATGGTCTGGAGCTTTCAATAGGGCAGTTAATAGCTCTTTAGCACCTTTTGTGCCCCAGTAGGGCTGTCCTCATGTACACACCTTGCTCGCTGCCAACCATCAGGTCCACCCATCCGGGGCAGGGTGACTCCAATCATGTTCACCTCCCCCCTGGTTGGGGGAGCAGGAGGGGTAGACCCCTAGTCAATAGATAGAGTCCTCAGCCAATGAGGCACCTCAGGCCCAGAGAAGCTCCTGGACCATGCCCATAATCACCACAGCTGCATCCAACCAGGCTATAAAATGGGGCTCCTGCCAAAGTCTCACTTTGAGTGGTCCTGTGATCAGACCCCTTGCTTTAGAGTGGGATGCCATCTAAGGAAACTTTCCAGGACTGAGAGCCTCATCTTCTCCTTGATGAGTGATTATTTCTTCTGGATATATCCTTGAGCGAGTCCTTGTGCTCCCCTGGGCAAGCCATTATTTCTTCTCAGTACCCTTGATTGAGAGAGTCGCCTCTTCTGAGTGAGTGTATGCACAGTGTGGATCATCATTCTTGTGTGGTCATATAGTAGTAATGTGCCTAAGTGATATTTCAAATCTGAAGTTTATTAAACGTTATCAGAGTTCTTACTGGTTTTGGACTACTGCCCCCTACCTCTTCACCCAAACTTCTCATTAGTTTTGGTCTATTGTTTGGTTTCAGGCTAGCATTTTCTTTAAGTTTCAGTTGCAAATTAAAGTTGGTTCAAGCTATAATTTGCTTGGAGTCATTTTGGAGTGCCTCCATGATGGACACACTCCAGCACCTCAATGTCTTTCTTGTGGTGACAGGCCCAGAACTGAACACAGTGTTCGAGGTGTGGACTCACCAGTGCTGAGTAAGATGTTAAATTGCATCATTGTGGCTCACTTCTCTTAAATTCAGGAGGGCTGACATCTCTACGAGTGCAGACTAGGAAGCATAAATTTGCTTTCTGAAAGGTAGGAATGTTAGGTTTACACTACACAAGAAACAGATATGCTTAAATTCTGAGTCTTTGACAATGTGTTTCCAAACAAGCAAAACTCCTTTCTGTTGGCTACACTCAGCTAATCAAGAGTCTCAATGTAAACAGCATCTGTCTTTAAAATACTAACAGCTCAAAGACATAAAATGCTGCAAAATTCTTTGAGACACTTAAAAAAAATTCTTAAAATTGGGCCGAAATAATCTCTACTGTATTTCCCTTAATTTCTTCTCGTAGACAAGTGATCTGCATTGTGAAGGAATATATCACAAAGACAGCTAATGATATTGGTAAAAGGTCAGTGTACCATAGTACAGAGACTGTGTGTCCAGTACCTGGTACAATGAATACAAATGTTTAATAGTGTATGTTTTTCTGCTTTCCAGATGTTGAGATCTAGCCACTGTTACGTCACAACAGTTTAAACTCTCCTACAAAAGACTATAAGTATGCTGGTATTTTATTTTTGCCTTAGCACACCCTGTTTTTCTAAAAATTCCTAATGAATAAAAGATAAACATGTGAAGATATTGACTTCAGTCAATCTTCATGTATTATTCAATAGTCTTCTGTGCGTATGCAGTATCTACTCTTTAATTAGGTACCTTGGGCAGAAAAGGCCTGGTTTAGAATGCTGAAAATAATAGGTTTCAGAGAGCAATTAAAAATAAATATGGGATTAGGTTTCCTAGTGCAAGGTGACAAGCACCTAGCATAATTTCAGTTATAGTCCTATACATTACGAAATTGTGAGATGCAAAATAGTAAATAATCCAGACCTGTACTGATTTCTTTAAACTCACTTTTAATTCACCATCTCTTTGGGAAGAAAATACTCCAGAACAATGAAATTCTTTTCCACAAAGACCTCACTGCTCCCACATCAAGAAAGCTTTCTTTTTCTGAGTTATCAATCAAAAAAAAAAATCCTCAATTGGCATTCAGTCATGTGTGTTGAGGATTTATGCTTTGTGACTGACCGATGAGTATTTCATTGTACACGAGACCATACAATGAAGATGTCCAAGTTCCAGACTGGCGATGAAAACTCCAGTCTCAAAGATCTATTCTGTTTTTTTTTTTTTTTTGGTACACCTTGTGTTAGCCATTTAATGTTATAAAGTGTTTTAAAAGTTTTTTAAAAATTATTATTTTATATGTTGTCTGGATGAGAGAAATTTCATTAATCAAAAATGACTACTTTCTTGACAGTCCTCCAGGGTGTGGGGCAGGGAGGTAGGGGGTGATGGGATGGGGTATGTGGGAAGGGAAGGAGAGGAAGAGATGTGACACACATTGAGTAGAATTGACCAGAACTCAAACTGGCGATAATGGTTCATTGTCTTCAAATGCTTGCTGCTGCTTCACACCAGCTGAGAATAGTTGCAGTTTTATTTCATAATATGATGTGTGTTATAAGTCTGTATCTACATCTTTTCACAAAATCATACACCTGTATGTACATACTGATGATTCAGAGGTGCTTCAACTTGAACCTTATCATTCTTACCAGTGAAATGAAGTTGATACAACACCTATATCATTCATTGCATTTCAAAGAGACACATCTGAAAAAAACCACAAGACTTAATATTATCAACTTTCATTCATGCACTTCAAACATGCACGAAGTACATATTTAAATAATTCTACAAATTTGGTATACCTGTTTTTGCTTCCATTTCTGTTTTCAAAGTTCTTGCACTTTTTGTTCTCTTCATTTCCTGCCAAACTGCAATATTTAAAAACAAACATAAAAAATTGTTTTTCTGATGGTACAAGAACCCTTATTGTTCCTCATAGAGAAAACTTCTAATATTCCATTCTTCTTTTTACTAATAGTTTTGATATTGATCTGGCAGATACTTCGTTACATGTGTGAGATTCCTGACTCTAATTTAACTATTTAATGAGTATTCTCATGTCATTCTGAACAATAATAATTACAGAATGGAATTAAAACTATAAGAATGAGGGTAACAAAATTGTCATGAACTTTTCATATTCATTTCTATAGTCTTTTACTGAATGATTTGTCAGATGATAAAAATTAATGTTATAATTACCATAAAATGAGAGAGTAGAAAAAAATGGAATAACATCAAGCATTTATGTGCCACATGGTAAAATTTGGGTATTATGTTATGTACAAATAAAAATGAGTCTTTCATCAGCATAGGGTATATATAATTTCAGTGCATTTTGGCAAGCTTTCTGAAAATTTCCAATTAAATGATAAAATGTGTGGGTAATAAATTGTTCTCTGACTACTTTAATCACTCATAGTATTGCAAGAGGAAGGCAGCTCCTTAGTATTCACCTAACAGAAGAATTTGTGTTCATCAACTTAATCAGGTTTCCTAAAAAAATCCTTTGAAGTCATGTGAAGCATGAAGGCTAATTAAGATTAAAGTAAAAAAACCCAACAAAACAAAACAGTATTCTTTTGAGGATGTAGATCTAAGAGGAAAAAAAAACAAGACAATAAAACTGTGCAAACATCATGTATTAATACATTATCTGTGACTGAGAATGAGATAATGGTACAGGCAAACATATGGTGCCAATATTTTCTAAGCCTTGAAAAAACTGAGCCCAAGTATAGGTACAGTTATAGTTTCTGGTTTGTTTATATGTATGTTGAGATATTCATTTGTAGTTCTCAAGTCAGTCTGAATATGTATTGCCTTTGCAAGCATGAATTCCACAATTTCAGATAGCTGGAGTAACAGCTGAGAGGGAAGTACTAATGTCTGTGATATGACGACCTGTGTGTGTGTTTCTCTGAAAACAGTTGAGAAGATAAATAAAAAAGAGCATTCTAGAACTTCTGATTCTAAAATTGCTGATTACTTTTTTATTGTTTTACATGGATTAGAGCAAATGTAAATGAGAATCTCTACAACTAGGGTGTTTCTGTTTGATTTAGTGACTCCACACTTCCTCTCAGTCAATGTAGGGAATTGGGCATTTCTAAACGAGATAAGATGAATTGTCCTGAAACCCATCTTTTTTTTTTTTTTTTTTTTTTTTTCTCCATTGGCCATACAAGGACCAAGGATGCCTAGCTCAGACTTAGGTAACTATCTTCTGTCCACTTTTAGGTGAAGTGAAAATCACTTCTATTGTCACTTTTTTTTTTCAGAACATAAAGACACTGGAAGGCTAAAAGGACTACTGTGATCCTCTAGTCTGACTTCCTCCATAAGGCCTGACGTTTTACTTGTTCCTGAATTCAACTTTATAAAAGAACCTGAATTTGAGAATATATTTCAGGAAGAACCAAAAGTAACTCAGAATATATGGAAAATTATTGCTTTGACAATGCATCAAGAAGACAGATCCAGAGTCTCATTTACTGTTTCCTACTGCACTACTCTAACACCTTAGTTTATTGAAGGACAAAGAAAATAAATTAACTGAAAACAAATCTCAGTTTATAAAACCAAGTTTCAAGATAACATTTTAATTTAAATTTTGCAGATAGTCATCTAATTAAGCAACTAAATAGCTATAGCCCTTTTTGAGGGGAATTGTTGCATTGTAGTTATCAAAAGCTGCAAACATATGAAAACAAAATATCTGTTCAGCATAGAAATGTGGATTTACGCTATTTGATAACCTGTATTTCCACCACAGAAAACATATAAAACATGTTCCTTTTTGTAGATTTAGTGACATATTGCTGGCATCGTTTCAATCAGAAATATTCTGCACGCTTGTTCATATTTTGGATGTCATCCTTAAATAGTCTTCTCACTAATATTGATTAAAAACTATAATATAATTTTATAAATATATCCACACCATTACAGAATACTAGAACAAAATGCTGTATTTGTAAATTCTCTGCATAGAGTGTGTAGCACACAGACATGCATACACAGAATATTTTTTAAAGTACACTATCCATTTACCACTTTTTCTAGTAAGCATAACATTTCCATACCATGTTTTGTTCTCAATTTATGTCTTCGATTAAATATTTTCCTTTGCCTAGTTAAGCAACACTTACTAGCCTTTGTTAGAATTTCTGCTTTTTACTTTCAGTAGCAATAAAATACATTTTTGTTTATATTATTGAGAAAAAAAGCACAGAAAGAAGTGCATCATCTCCTTCTTTGCCCTCCTCCTCAGAAAAACAAAACAAAACAAAAACCAACCAATCAAACAAAAACAAAACAAACAAAAAGTAAGGAATTTCATCTTTCCTGCCAGCAGGGAATAACATAAGAGATTCTCTGCTTCCAGTATGCAAGAAATAGTAAAAAGCCTCCTCATTTCTCTGATTTGAATTAATTATAATAATCCTACAGAAGAACATGCTGTAATGTATTGTGGAATATTAAATGGAATGAGAATTTTGTGGGATGTAAATAAAATTCTGATATTGGTAATGTGCCTAGAGAAATAAATGCTACCAGCAATGTGTGTCATTTCTTATGTATATTTTCTTATGTCTTGCCTTGTTGACAAGAATCAACAATCTACTTTGTCTTTTGAATATGTATTTAGCATCTGAGATTCTGTAAACCAGCAGTGCAAAATATTGGAATAGCAGGCAATGAACTGTGTAACAGTGTCATTTTAATTTATTGCTGAGGTTTTGTCTTTAAAAATCTGTTTTGAAACAAGTATAATCTTCTCTTGAAAAATACTTCCTTGCTAATCACAACACAAACAACATGAAATGCTCACAGGGAGCCCCTTTTATGTTTTTTTCCCAGACTAATTGGAGGAAAGCACACCATCACGAAGTAAAGAACAGTATTAGGCAAGCATAGAAATGTAACACTATATCAACATCAGACATACAGACTAGACAACTACTCCTGTTTCTAGTGCCAAAAATGAGAAAAAAAAAAAGAGAGAGAGAGAGAAAACACCGCCACACACACAAAACCCCTGTTCTGGGTAATAGGGGCATCCTAAAAGCTAAAACATTTTAATAACTGGGACCATGAGTGTAGGTCTGCAATGGGGTCTAATGTGGTGCATGACATGTTAAATGTACTCTTTCTTAGAAGAAATTCAGTACAAAACGTGCACAAACCCACAGCTACTTCACAGTTTTCTAGCTGAGATGTCATGCCTTGTGTTTTTAACCACCCTTACCCAACTCCACACCCACTGCAAGGCATGCCATAACTTCAGTCCCATTCTGACCACTCTTCTGGGGATCATACAGTCCTTACTACAACTGACATTGCAGGCCCTGAAAAGATTAAAAAAGTAACAATAACAAAGCTGTAGGCTCTGCATGCTGGACCCACAGGAAACCGGTGATGTACAAGGCTATGAATTACACTTGCCTGCCCTAGGAGGCTCCTTGCAAGAGCTGTGCAAACACGAACCATTCCGAATCACTTGGCATAGAGTTAGAGATCATTTCCATGGATCGAAAGTTTCAGGATTGTAGATGAGCTTTTCACAGAATCACAGAATCACAGAATGTTAGGGATTGGAAGGGACCTCAAAAGATCATCTAGTCCAATCCCCCTGCCAGAGCAGGAACACCCAGATGAGGTTACACAGGAAGGCGTCCAGGCGGGTTTTGAATGTCTCCAGAGAAGGAGACTCCACAGCCTCCCTGGGCAGCCTGTTCCAGTGTCTGTCACCCTCACTGAGAAGAAGTTTCTTCTCAAATTTAAGTGGAACCTCTTGTGTTCCAGTTTGAACCCATTACTCCTTGTCCTATCATTGGTCATCACCAAGAAGAGCCTGGCTCCATCCTCGTGACACTCACCCTTTTCAGTTCCAGGCTTTCAAGAAATCACACCAGACACTTCTGCTAGGAAGGTCAGTCCTTTTGAAAAATTTGCTCTGAAATGACCTGCAGCCTTCAAAGTGCAGAATCTTATAAACTGCTGCTCCAGGTGGCAATGCCTTGTGTTTGTGCAGCATCTGCCAAAACTATGGGCTTCCAGAGGACACTAGTTTCTCCCTTACAATTACTGCTAATTCACTCCTGCTCATAAAAAAAGAAAACAAAATAGAATTAAAACCAATTCTTCACTATGTGGTACTGTTGTGAGAAGGATGGTTTAAGAAATTAGTAGTTTATTAATTTTTCTAGATTGGTTAATAATTTAATCACATTTCACCCATTAAAAAATATCATTTCTGTTTATTGGAAGTAATTTGTTTCTTAACTACCAAGTGTCTCTATCTTAATTTCTTGTAAGTTTTAATGCAATTTCAGTAATTATTTTTTCCCAATGTCCCTTATATCTGAAATGAGTTTTTGTTCCATTTGAAAAAAATGAAAAGCATGTCAAGATTTGTCAAGCAGAGTAAGCTACAAGAAAAAAAGTCAACATTTTTTCCCCTTTTGAATTTGTTTTTATCTGTGAAAAATTGTTCTGGGATGAACTCAATCAGAAATCACACAGTTGCAGTTTCAGTCCAAAGAGCACATTAGAACATAAACTTCAGAGAAAATGGGAAAGCCCTCTGACTTTGTTATTAGTTCGATCAAACACAAAAGGCAATTAAAATCGAAATCAAGGACCAGATTCTCAGCTGTTGAAAACCTGAGACATTCCATTGATTCATATGAGTAGTTCTATATAAAAATCTATACTGACACTCAGGATCATTTACTTTAAGTGGGAAAAACAGTGCAGGTGTTTCTCTGTAGAACCTCGCTACAATGTATAAGATGACCTTGGGACAACCCGAATGTTTTCCTTATTGGATTTTGTATCATAGACACAGGCTTAAAATAAAATATTGATAAAGTGCATTAGACCAAAGTCATGTTTCTGCTGCAAAATGGGAAGGATTATTTGATAATCAATACATTGTTTAACCAGCAATCTGGGCAAAGATTTCAAAAATGGTGAAATATGCTTGGATTGTCCTTTTTAGAAGAGAAACACAACAACTGTTTTCTGAATGAATTTGAGCTTGTGCAGCATTCTCTTGGGCAAGCAGCCAGTAGGGAATTGCACTAATCTAGTCTTGAAATAACAAAAGTGTGAATGACCATTTCAAGGTCTGACTGTGAAAGATGTTACTGCAACATAGCAGAAGTTCTTTAAGTAGCTGGATGATAACATGCCCTGGAGTTCGTATGTTTTTTAAAAGATAAGAGAATGAGGGTATCTGGAAGTTTCCAACCTCTTTAAAAGTGTAGTAAAAAATGTAGTTTTATTAAAGTAAATAGGAGATTAAAAGTAGTCTAAAAATATTTATGCCTAATATCTACTTATTAGATTGAGAAAGTTATAGTGAAGATAAAAGCAAAATTGCTTAGGTACCCACTGTTTTCTTAATGTCAATATTTATAATAGCAAGGCAGATTCCAAATAGTGTGAATTGTCATAACTGTATTGATTTTAGTAGTGTCAGGCCAGCCAAATAACTAGATGAAATTTATAATGTGTAATTCCATTATAAGTAAATTTGAATTTGCAAAATTCAGGTTAAAAACCCCACCACCAACAAATGTACTTATCTCTTTGCTAGTTTAAAAATCGTTTACATAAAAGTATAATAGCAAGTATTATTACCATTATGAATTTATGTTGGACAGTATTAATATATATTTCAGTGTTAGGATGTACCAATCAGGTGTTATGTGTTCATTTTGTTATTTGATTCTTACTCATGATTTTCCTAAAAGCAGATTTGAGCATTTTGTTAGTAGTTTGCAAATTTTAGGAGCTTTTAGTACAGTTGTTTCACTTTAATGGTCTTGTTTTTCTCTTTACATTTTATATTATTAGAATAGTTTGCTTTATAAAATCTCTCAGTGTATATAGGAATTAACCAGAAAAATAATAATGAGAAAAGCAATGTAAAAGGCATAGTAGGATGCTCCAAATATTGTGTATATATGTCAGGAGAGGAGAGGAGAGGAGGAAATAGGAACCATTTTTAGTAACAAGTGATAAGACAAGAGGAAATGGCTTCAAGTTGTACCAGGAAAGGTTCAGATTAGATATTACAAACCATTTCTTCATGGAAAGGGTTGTCTGTCATTGGAACAGACTGCCCAGGGAAGGGATCAGTCACCATCCCTGAAGATGTTTAAAAGATGTATAGATGAGGCTCTTAGGGACATGGTTTAAGTGCTAGATTTAGGTTATGTTTTGACTTCCAACCAAAATGATTCCATGATTCAATGGTTCCATGAATCCTTGAACTCCAGTTCTATTTATCCCACATAGATAAGACTCATATGTACCTAGTGACTTTTAGTTTTAGTTATGTACTACTGCTACAGATTTTAACTTGATTCTCTGAATTCAACAGCACAAAATAAGGGAAAGAATACATACAAATAGAGATGAACAGATGCTAGGAAGAGTCTTGCAAGCATATTTTAGAAGGACTATGTGAGAACTGGGAATGATTAGCACTGGCTTTAGCTTTGAAAAACAAAACAGCAACAGGATGATATAAAGTTAACTAATTTTTTTGGGCAAATTTGACAGGTACTCTTCTAAGCTTGTTAAAAATGGCTTAGTAATTTCCCTTTCATATGAAGTCCCTAGGTAAAGTGAGTAGATTCTTGCCTGAATGTAGTAAACTACAGAGAGAGAGTTAATTACGCATTTGTTCAAGGAAGAGTCTTTTTGGCTGAGCTTGGAACTGAAAGCAACAATAAGGAAGAAGTAGGTGTAAAATTAAAATTGCTATCCTCCCCAAAAATTATAATAGAAGATCAAAAAAGCACCTGTGATGAGCAAAGCCTTCCAAATTGACTCTCACATGGCTCACTGATACTTGAGAATAAATGCAGGGAGATAGTCTTTTCCTTAAGACTGTAAAACCATCCAGGGATTCAAGAATCTCAAGAAAGAAAAGAATATACCATAGGAAGCTGTAAATATGATGTGGTAAATCTTTTCCCAAAAAACTGAAAAATACACTTCCTATTATCTTTTACCATAAAATTGTAGCTTAGGGTTTTGCTTCTCAAAAAGAGACTACCAGGGTACCTTATTTACTGTAGGAATGAAGTCTTTGATAAAGCACAATGATGTCCAGGTAGGTCAAGTCATATTAATTCAAAATCCCAGAGCTGAAGGATTTTTATTTAGAGTATTTGAGGAGAATAATACCTCTTGGTTAAGACAAAGAGGCTAAAGATAAAGACACTTTGACGTGGATGTTGTAAAGCTGTTCTAAAATTATGGTGTTTGCTAATGCAGATTTGTTCACAGAGCCTATTCCATGCTTCATGCATACAGTAAAAACTATATAAAACATTTTAAAAGAAAAAAGGAAAGAGTGGGGTTTAAAGAAGTCTATGAAACATCCTCTCTTTTCCTTTTGTATCTACTGCAATATCTTTCCCACTGAAACAAAGGTCCTAACTTTGCCCATAGGTAACTTTAATCAGTCCTGCCAATCAAATTATTCTTTTTAAAGGGAAAGCTTCAACAAACAGATGGGCTTTGCAGCAAGTCTTTAAGGTCACCAAATACTGGCTGTAGTGAAATGAGAAGTAAGATCCTTCATGAAGGACATCTTGTTTCAAGTGGGAAACAGCTTTCATTCAAGTGATCCTGAATGTCATGGTAACGCAAAAAGAAGGCTAGTTCTGGGAAAGAGAAGTATTCTTGTAAATTGGGAGTTGATTCTATAGCTGTCACTCATACCTGCACAGATTGTGCCCTGTGGACTCTGGGACTTCAGTGGTCTCTGAAAGAATGATATCAAAAAAATTAAATGGAAGAAATTAAGCGAGATGTTCCTTTACTAGCAAAAGTCACAGCCTCTACGATATGGCAGTGGGTAGTCAGGTAAAATCTGAAACATCCATGCAGTCACAAGTGACATATACCCAACTAGTACTTCAATTACTAAGAAGATTGCCTGTTCCAGCTTGTTTTCTAGGGCCAAGTCCAGAGACAGGGCAGTCTGAAATGAATTCTTTGTACTATTGCTACATGATGACTGCTAACACTGAGCTAGATGTAAACGTTTTTTTTTTTGTTCCTCCATATAGTGTTTTTTTGCGTGGTTATTCAAATAGCTTCAGAAAAGCACAATTTCAAAAACTGTAACAACTTCTGTCTCTGTATGGATGGTATATATTTGCTTCTGTGGAGCGATGATGAGTACCCTGTGGCAATAAACAGAACATTTCAGATATATGGGCTGAAATTTGTCCTCTGCAGCTGCAGAGGTGGGTCAACCCTGAGGAGAGACCATATCAACATACTAATAAATAACTCCATGTAATACATGTATATGAGTGTTTCTTTTCAAATAGTTTATTGATCTTTCCCTCCTTTTCTACCCATCTAGAAATCAAGTTAAATTTCAGGAGTAACAAGGATTGGAGAAAATAAATATATGTCTGCATATGTCTACATCTACATCTATTTCTGCATCTATATCTATATCTATATCTATATCTATATCTATATCTATCTATATCTATCTATATCTATATCTATATCTACATCTACATCTGCATCTATATACAGAATAATCCTAGCATCCTTTAATTGTTGCTGCAATGCTAAGAAACACTTGAGACTGAAAAATTTTGGTAAGAGGTATCCATGAATGCTAACCTACTTTTACTAGTAAAGTCAGAAATCTTTTACAGAGAAACAAGAAGAAGGAATCAATTAAGCTGCTTTCTAAAAGGTTACATAAAATGAAGTCTTACAGCTTCCTGGTAGAAGTCTAACCAGGTGTTTGTGCAGATCCTTACCATTGTAACCTTCCCATAAACACAGATGATGGGTAAAAAGAAGGTTCAAATTTCTGATTATGATACATGCATAAACTGTTCATCTTATCTCAAAACCAAACACTGCTCAGATTATTCTGAATTAGACATTCTATCTCCTAACAGAAAAAGATAGAAGACCTTTTTGAAGCTCTTTCTGACTAAGACCATTTTAGCTCTTTCCAAAGAAGGAAGACTTGCTGTAGTTCTGATTTACACCATCATTCCCTCCCCTTCACTTGCTTTCATGCATCTAAATATAGGAGAGATAGGATTTTTAACTTTTCTGTTAGAGTCTATAGAATGATTATAACCTTGATCCCTTAAATGGTAGAGCATCTGCCTTGATCCAGTAGATTACCTTAGTGTAAGTATACTTAATCATGAGCATACTCAAGAAGGTGTTTCACATAAAGCACCTTTACCCATTTACTTTGATGCAACTGCTTTAGGGTATATGCATATGAAGCTGATTGCTGGACAAAAATCTTACGTAATAGCATTTCCTTTCCAGTTCTACCCCACTACAGATGATTTACAGGCCTCTAAAATGCAGAGTCAATAATGCAAGAGCTCAGCAGCATAAGTAGTGATGCTTTGGCCCTTTAAATGTTAAAAGGTTCTTTATCAATGCTGTGGGAGCAATTATCACTGTACAGTAATGAGGAAAAAATACACTTGGAAATAAAAAATGCCAACTGTTGGAATTTGTTTGTTGAAATATTATTAAAAATGCAGTATAAGAAAGTTGGCATTTTGGGACTGAGAATTGGTTGGGAATAATTAATCTTATTTTTGAATATACAATAGAGTAAACAAACGTGGTTTGGATTCTGATTTTTTTTTCCAAAAAGAACACTGAAAAAGATGGCTACTCTGGCATATATGTTTGTGCAATAACAGTCCATAAAAGAGACTTGATCGTCCCAATATAATAGAGGCAGCAAATTTTATTCAATATTCTTCTATACAACTAATATTAAATTAATTTGAAAAAACAGTGAAATGGATGAGAAAGGTGACACATCTAACTTTATATGCATATGTACAGCATGTAAGTTTAGGAGTATTTTTATGTCAGGTTTCTTAACAGTCAATTGAGAGGGCTTAATGTCTTCAGAAGATCAGATTTTATACCAGCAAAGCTTCCAAAGATTTCTCTCACCAGTTTCTTATCACTGATTGCAAAAAAAGACTAAAATTACTGGTTTTGTTGTTTTTTTTTTTTTCTTTTTCCTTTGATTATGTGTGTGTGTGTGTGCGTGTGTGCATGTGTGTTTTTGTTTGTAAGGAAGGTGATGTAATTAGACACTTTAGACCTAGGCAGGAAATGGTGGTGTTGAAGAGTTATTATCAGATTTCTGAACCCTAGAAAAATCTTACCCAAAGGTGGGAAATAGTCATTAAACCTCAAACATATGTGGAATGATCACAGCCAAAGTTACCCTGCTTTCTTTACTTGTGTGGGGTTTTCATTTTGCTTTTATTGTTGTTGTTGTTTTTTACAAGGAAATGCATTATATAGAAAGCATTTAATTATTTATCAGTAGAAAAATGCACCAGAAAACTTATAAATATTCATTGTTCTTAACTTTTTTTGGCACTGAATAACACCACAATGTTTTAGAACTTCCTTGCTCTGTTTGCTTTTTTTATACTGATCTTGTTATTTAAAAGTGAATTTAATGCAAATCAGTTTTGTATTGAAAGTAATTTAAAATAATGTAATATCATTGCAGACATTAATAGTGTCTTTTGTTTTCCAAATAGCAATATTGAAGTACCATCCTACTGAAGTAGACGATATCTTTTCTTTATATTTGTTAGGTATTTTAATAAATGTTACTATAGTTTCCTTACAGTTGTACAAACTAAATGCAAGTGCTGTACTATAATCTAAATGCAAAAAAAAGATTTTTATCTTGAAAACAATAAAAGCAATGCTGATATTGTAACATCAAGAGCAAGATCTGTTCTTTTTGCAAAGTGTTTTCAAGATGTTCAATTACAGCTGCATATGTTTATCATATATTACAATCATTTGGGGTTCCATTTTGTGGAAAATTAATGTTTTCAGACAGCTATTTGGTATCATGGTTGCTCCAAAATAATAAAAAGATAAATCAATACTATTCATTATTAAAATTGCAGCTTGTGAGAAAATATGGGAAATCCCTATAAATGAGCTTTCTCCCACTTTGAGAAGATCTCAGCAGAAAAGGAACAATAGCACATGCACTGTTCCCAAACCATATCTAAATCTTTTCCCTTTCTATGTGCTGGATACTTATGTCAGACTTCTGAATCCTCACCTTAAAATGTTTTCAAATACTTGTACAACATAATACGATAAAGTCTCTTCACATTCTGTAAGAGGATAATCCAGAACACAAAATTAGAAAAAAACACCACAAATTTGGAGTAAATCAGCGAGGATCTAAAACTTCCATGAACACAGAAATTTTCATATAGATTCTCAAAGCATTATGTAGGTTTATGAAGTACTGCTTCTGTTTTATACATATCGACACTCAGCTGTCTCATGAGCTGCTCAAACTCACACAAAAATTTAGGTAGAATTAGGATCAGTGAACTTAAAAAGTTTGGCTTTCAAATACCAGCCCTAATGCTAGTATAATGCAAAGATACTAATAGAATGAGTATTATCCTTATTTGTTTCCCTTTGATATAATTTCATTGCTGGATTTACTAATTATTTGACTCTTTTCTGACAGATGTATTCTCTTCTATCTCAATATTTTCTAGAGACTTTGAATTTAACAATACAAATGAAACACATGCTAATTGGCATGAATACGAGGATATTTAGGATGGGGTATTAGACAAGACAGATACTGGAAAGAAAAGTGAAGATACAGAAATGCTGTGGTAACTGAGGAGAAAGAAAACTCAAAAAGCTTAATAATCATAAGTAAAGTGAATAAAATAATCTTTACAATGGGATATTAAAAAAATAGACAGACAGAACTGTCAGTCAACCAACAAATACCTTCCACAAATTTTATCAACTAAGAATAGTACCAGAGTAGGCCTAAATGGGACTTTGCATCGACTCACTTGAGCCTCTAAAATATGGATGTCTCCAGCATAGATGTCATTGCATATGGTACTGTTTTGGCATTTAAGATATGAATTCACATGGTAACAAGCACAGAAATAAATAGGATGATTAGTGAAATAAATAAGTCCATCTTAGAAAAGAAAATCAGTGAACTTGACTTGTAAAGCTTGGTAAAGTCTAGGGAGGAGGAGGGAGAAAAAACCCCTACATTTGTTAACAAATGTTTGTCTTCATTCCTTGCTATTTTTTGATTGACTGTCAGATCTCTTTTTATTGATCAATATGGATTTTATTTTACTTTAATTGAAGGTATTTTTTCACATAATATAATCTATATAATCACATTATATAGAATCTAATCTGAATACGAAAAGGAAGGAAGGCAGTATAGCTAAAGAAAATTGCCTGTGTGAGTTTGTGTGCTGATATTGTACACAAATAGTATAATACTTACCAAGTTGACCTAGATGAAAAAGTTTTCCAGCATAACCTACACTAGCAGCATAATTTATCTTTTAAATTTAATGCTATTTTGTTCTTGTCAAAGACTAAGAAATAAAAAAAATACATTCCTTCTCCTATAAAGTGTGACACAGATCACATAACAAGTGCATGTTTAGTGCCGTGCAGCCAAGTCTTGACTCACTTGGAGTATAGATACACACAGAGGCATCTCTGTTGAGATTAACAGGATAGATTATTTGTGTGACACTCACACTGATAAAGGGATTTCCAACCTGTTTTTCAAACTGTACATTTTTTTAAGTGAACACCCTGTCTTCATATTTATCTTCAAAGTATAAAGATTTTTGTATTAAAATTTGTGCATGGATGGACATGTATTGAATATATACATATGCAAATATACACACACATGAACATATATATACTGTTTACATACACATGCATTATATTACAGATCTTATAATAAAAAACAATTTGTAATTTTATAAATGCACGTGGTTCTGCACATACCTTTTTTGTCCATCTTGAAGAAGATGTCACACAAAATATTTGTGACACTCAACAGCTGTTGCCATGGAGGATAAAATAACTTCATAGAATAAAGCCCAAGAACTGATAAACAGATTCCATTAAAATATGTTTTCATGCTAGTGTTCAACCAAAATGAGAGTTATCTTTTGCTTTGATGTTACCATTTGTACTGTAACCCTTATTTAGTTGTTTTGATGTATGCAATAATTGATACTTCAGTAATAAACTTGTTTATTTTCACAATGTCTTTAATCCTTGTATGGTTCTTTTGGTGTCTTTGAAACTAAAGTTCCTTCTTGGCACATCACTACTCTGATGTATTCTTTGTAAGCCTTTCATTGCTAATGTATAGACATAAATGGAGGTGTTTTCATATTTGCCACCTATCCGGCACTGAGAAACAAGTACAGAATTGCTGTCTTCCTCTACTCATTATCGTTCGGGCTTTAGTCATACATACATAATTTGTATTCATATATGATAATAATCCTCATTAAGTTGAAAGGATGATGTGAAAAAACCCAGAAAAGTAATATTGCAATAGGAAAAAATGAAGGCAACAGAAAGAATTACTGCAGTATTTTATAAATGGGTAGGTGATAAAATACCTGCAAACAGGCAAAATAAATGGCATTTGTGTCAGTCCATTATCACTTGCGGAGGAAAAGACACCTTCTATTTTGGTTTATTCTTTAAAAATATATGTAAATAAAGAAAATTGATAGTGATTTGTTCCTGCATTTATTATAATTACCAGATATTATGTCTCAATCCACTTTACTACAAACAATAAACTTGTTTTGCACGTTATACCTCCATTCTAGAGAGAACATGTGGTGAGTTGACCTTGACCAGCTGCCAGACTCCCACTCAACTGCTCTCTCACTCCCTATCCTCAGCAGGACAGGAGGAGAAAACAAGATGAAAAAGTTTGTGTATTGAGACAGGGACAGGGACATCACCTACCAGTCACCATCATGGGTAAAGCAGTCTAAACTTGGGGAAGATGAATTTAATGTATTGCCAGTTAAGAGAGTAGGAGAGTGAGAGGCAAAACTAAACCCCTTTCTTCTGAGGCTCAACTTCACTCCTGACTGTTTTTATCTCCTCCTCCTCCAAGCATTTACTACCTTGTCCTAAGCTTATTTTCCCTGAGGTGCCACCACCTTGGCTGAGGGGCTCAGCCATGCCCTTCGGTGGGTTGGTTGGAGCCAACTGGAACTGGCTGTGTCTGGCATGGGCCAGCCCTCTCCTCTCCTCTCCTCTCCTCTCCTCTCCTCTCCTCTCCTCTCCTCTCCTCTCCTGTCCTCTCCTCTCCTCTCCTCTCCTGTCCTCTCCTCTCCTCTCCTCTCCTCTCCTCTCCTCTCCTCTCCTCTCCTCTCCTCTCCTCTCCTCTTCTTCCCCCTGCCAGCATCTGGCTATGAATGGCTGACCTTGGTTGTCATATGTATCTGGAATATGTTAGCTGGACTAAAAACATTTCCAAGTTCTTTGAGAATATACTAAGCTGTGTTCACTGCAGTGTTAACAGAGGAATCATGCAATCTTTTTTAGTTCATTAGTCACATAATGTTAGTAATACTCACCTATAGCTAGAATGTCTTATGCAAACTCTTTATGAACTTCTTTTTCCTGAATGACAAAGATCATTAGTCACGTGCTGGTGGCTATAGATTCACGAAAATCTCCTACCCTTCCTCAGTTAATTTACCTACTGAAAGCATCTGAAAGACTTTTAGCACAGTGGCCCTCATACTTTCATATACCTAGAGTTTCTTCTTATTGCTTCTGAAGTAAGTGTGCAATTGACTTTTAGAAAATATTTGTGATTTGTGTTTTCCCCATGTCATATTGCCACTGTGAACAGAAGAAGTGTTAGGAGTGCAGACTGTTACTATGGACAGTGTACTTGACGCATGTTTCTTTTAACTCTGTTCAATAACATTTGTTCAGAGGAGAGGAGAGAATGCTTTGTGGGTTAATGGAGAACACAACTCTAACACGAATTCAAGGTGACTAATGGATGTGCATTCAGATGCTTAAGTGCGTAGCCAATCTGAAGTGGTAACAAGAAAACTCCATTAGTGATATATTATTTTTTCCAAGGCTTCAGTGGGATCAAAAGTAGAAAACTGGTTTGTTATTTATGGATAAGGGGATGTGAATGATATTTTGCCAAATATGAAGGACATTGGAAAGAAAACAGAGGTTTCTGGAAATAGTGAGAGACATGTATGCCTACTTGGTCCCTGGAATTACTGTGCACACATGCTGCTCTAGGCTTAGAATCAGGGAACAATACCTTAATCAAGTCTCTCTTTAAGGACAGAAGAGCATATGACTGTGTAGATCACGTGTTTCTGAGTTCAACAGTAGAACGAGACAAACTGCAGGTACATTCTGATGTTATACTCAGAAATACATCAGATGAAATCTCACCATGAGAATGCTTATTATTTCGCAGTGTACACTTAGTCTAGGGAGTTTAGGGTGGTTACATCAGGCATTAGATAGTACAGCAAAGGGAGTTGAAGTTTTAAGCCCTTCTACATGTCAGAACTACTAAAATAAATAAAAATAAAAAGACAGCAAATTAGAAAAAAAAATCAGCAGTTACCTTCAAAAGTCTATTTATTGCTACAGTACTTCTCCACAAAACTTGGATGCTTCTCTTCTACAACTTTTCAGCAGAAATAACCAAGATCATTACCATGTGTATTCACATATATAGAGTTAACCCAGCAACACCAAGCAAACAGATTTTCTACATGGGCTACTTCACTACTGCTATGTCTCTTCCTTTTCCCTGAAGGAAATGCTTGCAGTAATTAACATACATCACCTAATACACATACCTCAAAAACTGATATTCCTCCCATTCTAATGCATGTTCATTTAATTCCTGAGGTGCTTTTCAATTCCCTCTTGCAAAAAGAAGAGTGGTTCCAGCTATTAAGCTTAAGTAAGGAAAATATAAAATAAAAGGATTTTTACCTTTGCAATCTGAGAAATGTTATAGATAATGTAATAAATGGGAGAAATTGCAGTCTAATGCACACTTCACCAGGGCGAGCATAAGCAAGAACACATGGTGAGAAAGCTGTTTTTTCAGCACACCGAGCAGCAGTGATTTGTCTGTAGCTCTTCTGGAAAGGAAAGGGGACAAGCAAAACAGGTCAGAATGGCAAGTCTAACTGTGGCAGGTCAGAACATGTGTCTATGCCTCTGAAAGCAGAGTTAACTTACAGAAATCAAATGTTATCTATGCAAAGGATTTTAATGAGATTATTTTCATGTTAACTGGATGTTTGAATAGCATATTTATTCAGGAAAAGGGTTTCAAAAGGGAACTTTCAAAATAACAAAAAGGAACCAAAATATTAATGTCAACATGAATTCTGAAAAGATAGGGATGTTGAAATGTTTTTTATATAAATTATTTAAATCTTTCTGTTCTATGCCTATGCTCTTTTCCAAATCATAGTAAATAATGTCTTTCAACTGCTCATTATTTACATGGCACTGCCTACAATATGTCCTTAGTAACTGTCAGCTGCCTTTCTTAATAATACACCTCATACTACTTCCATATCTCACACAAAGACAAAAATCTTTTTATTATTTAACTTTAAAGATTTTAGAAATACATTTATCTTGTTTTGTTTGTTGCATATCCAGAGTTAGCCCCAAGCCTTCTTTTGTCTCTAAGGATATTTAATAGAAGGTTGAATAAAAAAGGACTTTAGGTTCTTTACCTCTGTTTTACTCAGAAGTAATTCCACCAAAATCAATGAAAGACTTCCCATGTTTTGAACTGACTTTGTGTTGGAATCTACGTGAAGATGTTTCAGTGTGCCAAACATTTAATAGTCTTTCTATATATTTTCTTCTTTTTATACAGAAAAATTATTTCTTTCTATGTTTAATGTATAAAAAGCAGGGAAAGAGAATATTCGTTAATCTTCAGTGTTGGTTTTTTTCCTTTTATGCTAATATAATCATGCAACCAGAAAAAGGCAATTCAATATACTTGACATATATGCTGTAAAACTATATATTAATATCTTACATTGAAAAAACTTGGCCTTCAAATGTCTTCTTTTCAGTATCTTCATGACAAAAAGGGGCATTAACTTACTGTAAGACTGAAGCGTATTTTGATTCCTGCAGTCTCAGGTATTAAACATCTTATGAAAAAGGAAAAACAACAGCCTCATATCCAGCTTACCTCTAAGCAGTTTTTAGATTTAAGTGATTAGCCATTATGAGGTAATAATAGCAATATTTTAGTGATTTTTGTTCTGGAAAATACACTGCTGTAGAGTGAGATGCCTCAAAGTTATTTAAAGAATACACAAAATCTTCCTTCTCTGAATGTGAGGTCACAAAAGGCTAGAATCTACGAGAAAAGAAAATGCCACTGCTCTGTTTCCCTTTCTCTCTATTTCTAGCCCTTTTCCACATAGCTCTGACACTTAGCTCCAAAAACTCTATGTTGAAATGGCTCTGAAAATAATATTTTTTATCTGTCGGGGTTTTTTTTATTGCAACTTGTTATTTCTTTCTCACACACAGGGCTTTAGTCCAGCCACTCCTGCATGTCTAAGTTTACCATAGTGAGCCTCCCTTTTTAGCAAGGTATGCAGATAACTCTTGCTCCAGGTCTGCATGAATCTTTTCACAGGCAGAGACATTACTGTTTCAGCTGTTCTATAAAGGATTCGGAGAGGGTGATGGTTTCTTTTAAACTTTATCTGAATGAGAGACATTGCATCTATCAGCTTTGCTAAGGTTAACCTAACTCAGAACAAAGTTCTGAAATGGAAGATGTAACTGGGATTATAAACTACGAAAGAGAAACCTAGGGCAACTGCACTCTTAACTTAGGTCAGTTACATTTCTAAACCTGGGTGGCATGAATTTAGAGGTTAGTGTCCTGAACAATGTCAGATGCCCTTTAAAAATGAACCTAACCAGCCAAAAACCCCTTATCTATTTCCCCTGAGATGAGAAACTTAGCACTTTGTAGGCCTTTTTCACCACTTAGTTACAGTGTTGTTCTATATTTAGTAGATTGCTAACCAATCCCTAACAAGCTCTAGCCTTATTTCCACTACTATTCCACAAGCTATTGATTGCTTGATTTTATGTTCAAGTCCACAAAAATTTGTGATGCTGAGAACAAGAAGATGTTAGAGGTTATGGCATAAATTGTGTTATGATGACTCCTCTGTTCCTGCCCTCCTTCCAAATCTTACTTGGCAAACATGACTAAATGGACCAAAATAGTTTCTAGGTCATTAGTCTATTCTATTCTATTCTATTCTATTCTATTCTATTCTATTCTATTCTATTCTATTCTATTCTATTTGTCAGCTTCCTCTGGTTTCTTTACTTACAAATGGAAAATTTGGACTTTGGGATAAGATCCGAAAGTGTGTTGAATGCATGTGCGTAGTTATCAGGTTTGTAGCTTTGAGACATGATAGTTTTTTTCCTTGGGGTGTGTTAATTGTCCCATATGATTACTGGTTACTGAGTGCAAAGTCTGTGCAATTCATCTCTTGTTGGGTTGAAAACTTTACTTCCTTTATTTTTTGTCCCCTTGCTCAGACAGTCATGAAGGGAAGTTAATGATAACAAAGACAGAAAAGGGCGTAAACAGCACTCAGGTTTATAAAATGTTTTGATAAAGATTCAGGACTTAAATGCAATAATAAGCATTTCATTGGCAAATGCAAGAACCCTGCCTTTAGGCATCACTATAAAAAACCACCTAGCATAGCACATTATTTTATAGTCTGAATTTTTAAAAAAATCTGTCAAAAAATTGAAGATGCTACCTAAGTATTGTCATACAATAGTGTGAACGGATCAAAATTCTTAATGTGTTCTCTCATATTATCTACAGCAAAAGTATTCAGATGTAATAGCAACAAAAAGTTACTTTCCAGCACTGTGGACTATTAACATGAAAGTATGTGTATCACTATTGTGACATGAATTCCAGACCATAAAATAATTATACAAGGCTTTTTTCAGAGTCTGAGATAACACTGAGATGTTTCTAATAGTGAAATTCTGGTCCACATGTAAGAATTCATATCTGATATGTTTTGTTTTCTTTTTACGACAGGTGATTTGCTAGAAATTTCATAGTCTGTTGTTTTTGTCCTCTTTTTGCTTTGGAAAATTGCCTATGAGCATACTGTTATGAACTAAAATCATAAGACAGAGATATAGATATGAAATCTCTGTTATGGGAAGAGGTTCCAAATTTCTGACTTTTCCTGAGGATAACATCTTCTAGAAAGTGTTTCTCCTAAAACTACATCAGAGAAAGAAGATGAAGTACACACAATTATAAGAACCAGATGGTCAGTGCTTGTACTTTGATGTTCAGTGAAAACCGTTGAGAAGTGGTGATTTGGTCTCAATCCAGACCAGGAATCCGGGGCAGATTGGATTATTTCCTCTCCAACTTCATATTCACCAGACCCATATACTATGGGATGCAGTAGTTTGAAGCAAAATAATTTTGTCTCTATTTTATGGCCTCTTTCATTTTCTGTTACTGAAGTTTTTCACTTAATGTACTGAATCAAAAAATCAAGATGATCTGTGTGCAAATCAGAAAGAAAAGGACTACTTATGGAAGAGTGATAAAGGTGACTGGACATGATTCACTAGGCTGAATCTGCTCAGGAGAATCACAGTCATTTAGCACACATACACACACAGAGAATATATTGTTTTGATGAATTTTTAAATCTTGGTTATTTTCAGCACTGACCAGACATATTTCTGTGTTTGGAAGAAGAGAAGCAAGCTCCAAATAAATGAGGCTATAGCCCCTCTGAGGTGTTTGGGTCATTGGCTGATTACAGCAGGGTACAGTACAGATTTGGTCTCTGCTGCTGAGGGACAAAATGGTAGCGTATTGTCACCAGGGCTGCTGACTGCACAGGAGTAGTTATTCCTGCTTATTGGCACCACGCTGCTCTCCTAGATCCCCAGATAACCAATTGCTAAATTGTGCATGAACTTCCTAAGTTATTTTAAATCTCAATGTGAAAACACCTACGCAGACAACTAGTATGCACTACCGATTAGACCTTGACAGAAACACATTATAGACACAGAGCTTCTGTCACAACCCCTAAAATTGCATCCTTTCCCTACCAACTCCACCTTCCTTTTGCCTAACTCCATTTGCAGCTCATACCCATATAAAAATGCTGCCTATATTTAGAGCTTGTTTTGTATTCCTCCCTCATGAGCTTTTAAAAACATTTTACTCTCCTCATACAATTCCTGGCAAGAAAGTACTACCTAACAGTTTTCTGCGTTGGTTTGAAACAGAAGTAGTAGCCTTCTATATTCACAGTATTTCAATGTTGCTATGCTGTAGGAGGTTACTTCTACTACATGCCACAGCAAGAACTACTCAGACAGGTGCAACAGGAAGAATATCAGTTTATTGTTGCCATTTTTCAAGGGCAGGAAGGAAACATTATCAGTGATTTATATCTTGTCATAAAAAACTAAACTTGTTACTTCAAATATAATAAAAACTATGAAAAAAGTAAACTCAATCCTTTCCAACAAAATCAGATTTCTCAAGACACAAATAAATAATTTTACTAAAATTTCTCTAGGCCTTAATAGCCCAGCATCAACTCTTCACTTTGTAGCTGGTTAATCACCCTCAAGTCCTCCAGGAAGACAGAAGCAGCCAGAGGATTTTGTCTTCTCTTTCTGTTTAAGTACTTGACGAGAAAAAAAAAAAAAAAAAGTCTGCTTCCCTACTGTGTTTGGCATTGTATGGTACTAACGTGGTAATGCCCAGAGCAATTTTCCCTTACTGGTTGTTCTAAGATATTTTGTTTGTTGCACATTAACAAGCGAGTTTACCTGGTTACCTGAGCATTTGATAACTAAGTTCTCAATGTACACAATTGTTTAACAAGCTTGCCTTCCTGCTTATCACATAAATTAATCCCAGGTGACACAGCACAAGCACAGTGGTTATTCCTAATGTCATCTTTGCTCACATTATTTTAAAAGCACATATCTCCTAGTTAAAAGGCTTTGAAATTAATTGAAATATTTTTTAACCTTTTTTTTTCCCCTGGTATTGCAGAGAAATTAATGACAAATATATTAACTGATTATTCTAAAACTCGTTGGGGAAACTATAGTAATTATTCTGCCATTCATTCTCATAAATTTGACCAAGCACTTTCCAATCAAATTTGTCATTATCTTGAACCCCTCGAGCCCAACACTGGGTGCCAAAAAGGACTGTCTTGGTTTAGCCCCAGACAGCAATTAAGCTGTACACAGCTGTTCACTACCTCCCCTTCCAATAGGATGAAGGAGAGAATAAGGATAAGAGTGAGAAAACTCATGGGTTGAGATAAAGACAGTCTAACAGCTAAAACAAGAGCCACGCACACAAGCAAATAATAAGCAAAAAATAAGGAATTCATTCACTGCTTCTGATCAGCAGGCAGATGTTCAGCCATCTCCAGGAAAGCAGGGCACCATCATGTGTAACGATTACTTGGGAAGGCAAACAGCATCACTTCAAACATCCTCTCCCTCTTTCTTCTTCCACCAGTTTTCTATTCCTGACAATGACAACATAATGTATGGAATATCTCTTTGGTCACTTGGGGTCAACTGTCACGGCTGTGTTGCCTCCCAACTTCTTTTGCACCCCCAGCCTACTCACCAGTGGGGTGACATGAAAAGAAGAAAAGGCCTTGATTGTGTGTAAGCACTGCTCAGCAATAACAAAAACACCTCTGTATTATCAATGCTATTTTCAGCACATATCCAAAACGTAGCCCCATACCATCTACAATGAAGAAAATTAACTCTATCCCAGCCAAAACCAGCATATAAAGTTGTCACATCACGCCCAGAGACATGGGTTGGGGACAGGTGACTCAGGTTCATGGGTCGCCTAGGTTGGAAAACAGTATACACAATACTTAAGGTCCGTAAACAAAAGGCTTTTATTTTGTAGCTTGGCCTAAATGGTAAATGATTTGGTGGCAGAAGGATTTACGTTATTTTAGGTTCAACTGGTAAACATAAAAAAGTCTGCGGCACATGTGGGGCTGTAGATCTGTATATGTTACTATATTAGTTATAAAAAGGAAAGTGAAAGAATAAAGTATAGGAAAGAAAGAAAGAAAAGAGAGAGAGAGATTTCACCGTCCTTATGGCTCCACTTTGTGTATGATGGGGCTCATAGTCTCGGATCCAGCGATGTGTGGCATCTTCCAGTGTCTTATTCAGTTCCTGTGGTGAGACTGGTGGGCAGAGTGGTCCTCAGGACGGTGGATATGTGCCACTACTGCTTCCACAAGGTGGGCCTTTATAGTCCCCTGGATTGCCTGCTTGCATAATCTTTGGTCTTTTGTGTAGGCGTTACTGAGGGGTGATTGCGGAAGCCAGAAAAGTCTCAAGGGTCTCAGGACATCTTGAAGGGTCTTGGCTTTTCCTTTAGTGCCATGATGAGCTGTGTTGGTAGTTGCACTTTTCCTCCCCGCGCCCTGAGAACCGGTGCGGCAGTTGCACTGGTAGCTGCCCATCCCCCTCCCAGAACTGGGGCCTCCAATGGGGCAGCTGACGGCTCTTTGTGGAGACCCAGAGTCGGTGGGCAGGGTCGTCAGCAGAGGAGGGGCCCAGAGCGCCCACAGCCCAGAGAAGCTGAGAAGCTTCTCGAAGGCCCACACTCGAGGGGGCGGGGTGTAGAGAAGCCGAGAAGCTTCTGGAATGCCCACAGCCAGATCTGAGCAGACTGTAAATGGGGTTCCCGCTGGCGACTCCCTTTGTGTGGTCTCCTCGGAGCTGCGGGTCTGCCGTGCTGCCGGAGTCCCTCCCCTTAGACGGAGAAGCCGTCTAAGGTAACCTCCCAGGATGGGGAGCGCCTCACCTCCGCCTGTGGGTGAGTGATAAATTACTGAATATATGCTTTAATAAGTCCTTGCCTGGTAGGCAAGTGTAAATTCCTCATCTGGGACAGACGAGTGTAAGTCCTGGCCGCAGTAGGCTAGTGTTTATCTTTTATGGGCAAAATGGGGCAGAGAGGGCTCTGGTTTGTTTTTCTTGTGAGTGCGTATATGCACGCTGTGGATCCTCATTCTTATTTCGCTGCACCCCAAATAATTTCCTAACCTAATATCCGAACCTTTATCTTATGTTATCGGAGTGCTAGTCTGCCTAAACTTATATTTGGGATGCCTCCATGACATGGGCCTATCAGAAGACAGAGCTCTGTGCTCTCCAACACAACCCTCACCTCCTGTATCAGCCAGCTGGCCTCTGTCTGTGGCTCATTTGCTTGTCAGTGATATGTAAATCACAATTCACCTTATACTGAATGTCCCGTCTCCTGCTCCTTGGAATATCCCATCTCCTGCAGCTGGATGAACTGGTTTTGCCACGTGTTTGAGCCATTATTCTTTTCAGTCTCTGACAAAAGTCAAAATCAAAAGACTAGTTGCAACAAGGGAAATTCAAACTGCACATTAGGAAGCTGAATACGTAACTGCAATGACAGCTGTTAAGCACCAGAAAAGAGAAAGTGTGAAATCTCCATCCCTGGAGATCCTAAGAACTTGACTGAAGAAGTTGAGAAGAGCCTTAAAGTTTGATGCTATCCTTCCTTTATGTGGGAGCTTGGTTGTAAATAATCACCAGACATTCCTTCCACCCTATGTGGTTTTGTGATCTTGTGCTTTCACTTCACTTAGAATACTTAAAATCACAAGCATTTAAAATGTAGGGGCTTTATCTGCAGTCCGCAATCTTTTCCTATCTGGAAACTTGTTTCATGCTAGACTGGGTTCAAAGCAAGTAGTTATCTTCTTGTAAAGATGTGAACAAATTGGTGGCAATCTAGGAATTTGGTGAGGTTAACCAATGTACTTCTGTGTCAGTGGTAGACTGTGTTATGGATAATCTCTCTTCTACTGCTCAACATAATCAATCTGTAGACATGCATACACACAGTTGTCTCCTGGCAAAAAGTCTGAATTAGGGGATCCTAACTCCTGGCAAAAGGTCTGAATTAGGGGATCCTAATTCCTGTCTCTATAGTAGGCTAAAATGTACTTAAATCACAAGATTTTTTTGAATTTGGATCAAACTACGGAAGAGTTATCACAAATTGCTTCTAATACATAACCTCTAAGCCTCTTTTCTTTTTCAATCACAATAATATTATATACTCTAAGATTTTCTCAACATAAATGCTTGTGACCCAATATTTCATCGATGTACTTCATTGTCTCCAGTGTAGTTATATTCTTCCTAGTCTCTGCTCCAAACAACCAAGATAAGAAGTCAAGTTAATTTAAACCCATCTTTGGTGTAAATTATACTTTAACCTTGGTCTTGGCATTTATTCTGCCTTCTCTTTCTTTTTCCCTGAACTGTATTCAAGCTGTGTCCATAAAACAAAAACTGATTAAGAGGCTCTTTGGCCATTAGCTAAATCTCAGTTTTCTAGTCCTTAATGAAGTGCTAGGCAGTTGTGACTGTTATATGCACATGCTTCTTTTGAGGATTGCACATTTTAATGACTGCAAAACGACTGCTTAGCAATGTATTAATAACAAATCATTAACATAAATAATTATACCAAATTGATTTTAAAAAATTGTTTTGAATGTAGATAAATAGACTAGATTGTCCAGAGATTAGAAGTGAATGGATAAATCTAGAATTTTAAATAATTAAAAAAAAAATGAAACAAAAGACTAGGATTCTTCCATACTTAAAAGTCTCTTTCAATTTAATGCAAGATCTCCATAGATGATGAAGAATGTTCTGAGTACATATATAGTTATGTATGCATTTAAAAATGAATGAAACAAAGATGTTCCCAGAAAAAAAAAAGACATTATCACTTAGTTTGTCCAAAAGCTGTTTTGATAGTTATTAACACTTTTAATCCCATTACATATTGAAAAAAACCAGTTTACAAACAGGACCTTGTCTCCTGGCAATGTTATGACAAAAAAGTCATTTTCTCATGACAATGCTTCCATATTTAGAAAAAAATAAAACAGGTTATCTGATAACATGAGACATTTCACTACAGAATCAGGAGTGTCCATCTGAGCCTTATTATTTGGT
This sequence comes from Caloenas nicobarica, assembly GCF_036013445.1. Lineage (NCBI taxonomy): Eukaryota > Metazoa > Chordata > Aves > Columbiformes > Columbidae > Caloenas > Caloenas nicobarica. The sequence continues at coordinate 174,862,780 of NC_088245.1, read as the reverse complement.
TGAATACATATTATGCAAAGGAATTGCATACCTGTTGCTTTTGAATGGGGAATGTACTGGCTTTGCCTGGGATGGAATTGACTTTCTTCATACCAGCCTATGTGATGCTGTCTTTCAGATTCATGAACAAAACAGTATTGATAGCAATGTATTGACTTTCACTGAGCACTGCTTACAAAACATCAAGGTCTTCTCTGCTTCCTACTCTGCCCTGTCAATGAGTAGGCTAGGTGCCCAAGAGCTGGGAAGTGACACAGCTGGGATAGCTGGCCCAAAGTGACCAAAGGGATATTCCATGGCATATGATCTCATGCTGAGCAGTAAAACTGTGTGGGATTTTTTCCAAGATAGCCATTGCTAGGAGACTTTCTGGGCATCAGTCTGTTGGTGTGAGTGATTACTTCTGCATGGGTTGTTTGTTTGGTTTGTTATCTTTTTGCCCTTCACTTGATCAACTGTCTTTATCTTGACCCATGAGTTTTATCACTTTTCCATTCTGGTTCTCTTTCCCATCCCACTGGGGGGATAGTGAGCAAGCAGTTGGGTAGGGGCTCATCTGCCAACCTCAGAAAGTGAAGGGTGGATGGTAACATAGCTTTGTTATTTTTAATGTAAAATAATCTGTAGAAATGGACTCAATTTAATGAAATTACGTAGCTAAGTAACCTAATAGTGTAATTTATGAACAAAATAATAAGATTTGACTATACTAAAAAGTTAATATTGATGGTAATATTTGGATAAACCACTGCTCTTCAGAGACAGAAAGCTTTCCACAAGAAATCACTTTGTTAGTGTCTGGATGTCATTTTTAGAGGTACCACATGAAATCACAAGGTTTTTTTGGTAGATGAAGTTTTGGTACCTTTACAGATGTTGCATAAAATAAATTTGCTTTGTTTGGCCCAACCATACTGCTAAGAAACTGAGAATTGTGGTATTTGTTAACCCTGATTGGTTTCTTTTATAAACTGTTGAAATGGATTAAGTATTTGGATTGTCATACTCATGAGACCTAGCAAGAGTATAAACACAACCTCCTACTAAATGTATCAATTTTCAGTTGCTGACAGGTTGTTTCTCATGACTGATCATAGTTTTAAGATCTTTAAGCTAAACTTAATAAAAAAACCAAAGTAATAAAAAACCCAAAACACTTAGATTATATTTCCCTTATAATTATTTAAGATACATTGTTTTTGCTATCATTGGATTTTTTTCTTTTTAAGCAAGAATGTGGTGTCTGATATTAAACCAAATTCCACTGAGAGATTAAAAATCACTGTTAACATTAACAGACATAACTAACTGTTACGATGTGATGAAAGAATTACCACTATTATTTGTTTTTATTGTTATTGGTTGATAGACCTTGAAGTCTGACAGTATTATGCTTGTTTTATAACTTCTAACCTTGCCGTAGACAGACTTTCTTCATAATGTTTGAAGATAGTCAACTTTGGATGATACAAGGATCTCAGATGGAACTGTATGGAAATTTAAGTAAATATATAATTAAATCGTATTTTCATTTGAAGAAAAGCATGTAATGCATAAAGGACTCCTAGGAGCCACATTTTTTATGTGAGTGGAATATCTTCCAGGAGATGTGATTTTTTTAGTCTTTGATCTGCATATGTATCTGGTACTATATACAAAAGTGTATAGTTTGGGATGCAGTCATATTACTGATATATTTCTAAAAACAACAGCTCTGAGGCAGGGAGTATCAAACATATGTTATTGTGGGAAAACATAGCTAAATTATTCAAGCTATTTATTTTGCATGAAACTAAATGACATCTACCACGTATGTTTATACCATGTTAACCTTGCATGAACAAATCAGTTGCCTGTGGTGAGATTTATAATAGAAATATTTGTCTGTGGAAAAACCTGCCTTACATTCCAGCTCAGTGCTGTAGAATAGAATGTGTTAAAATAATAATAGCCAGCAGAACAAGGATAGGTGAGGTGGTTTATTTCAGATAAATACAATAGTAATGAAAATAAAGGCCACCTGATATAAGAGTGGAGAAAAGTTTGGGGGTTTATGTTTGTTTGTTTGTTTTTGTGGTTTTTCTTGTTTGTTTTTTGTTTTTGTTTTTTACCACACAACACCTGGAAAATACAACTATGTGGAAATATTTCAAACGTTTGTAAACAAAGTGAACAATTTGGAAAAAAAAAAAAGAAAGATCTCCTAAACATGGAAGTCAGAAATCAGGTTTTTATTTTTATTTTTATCAAATGACAGCTAAAAAAATATAATAAAATAAATGAAAACACTGACTTCAGTGTTAAAACAGTTTTAGATAACTATTTATCTGAAGATCAGTAGACGATGGTATAGAAGCTTAGAAAGCCTTGGCAAGTCCGTAATATTTTTAAAATTTACTCCCATTTTAGGGCCTCTGGCAATTTAAAGGTTTGTATGAATAATATTTAACCTCCTTGTTTTCCAGAAGGCAAATGTGTGAGAATTTGGAATATTTTGTTCTCATTTTCCCAAGAACCCACAACTAAAACTCAAGAAGGTACCTAAAATAACTTAAAAAAAAAAAAAAAAATTAGATGGTTACACCTGTCTCAAAGAGGGTAAAGGATCTTTGCACAGGAGTTAGCAAGGCTCCCTGAAAGAACTTTAAACTAGTTTTTAGAGGGGAAAGGGATAAAGCCAGGTCTGCTAGAGATAAGCCTAGGGATAGGACACCAATATTTGAGGTTTGCAGTGTTAGTGAGGTCCTCCAGCCTGCCCTTTCAGTAAAGGTAGAGGATGGAGATCTATGCAACTATAAAGACACAAGGATTATTGATGTGTTAGAAACTGTGGAAGTGCCTGAGAATGGTCTCACAGGAATTAGAACTTCTCCCCCAAAAAAGGTGGTGGGGTCAATAGCCCAGCTGAAGTGCATCTACAACAATGCACATAGCATGGGCAACAAACAGGCGGAGCTGGAAGCCATTGTGCAGCAGGAAAACTGTGATATAGTTGCAATCATGGAAATATGGTGAGATGACTCACACAACTGGAGTGCTGCGTTGCATGGCTATCAACTCTTCAGAAGGCATAGACATGGAAGAAGAGATAGTGACATAGCCCTGTATTGTGGTTTAACACAGCAGACAGCTAAACACTGCACAACCACTCACTTACTCCCCGCAGTGCCCCAGGGGAATGGGGGAGAGAATCAGAAGAAAAAAAAAAAAACAAACCAGAAAACCAAAACCAACCAACCAACCAAAACCTCATGGGTTAAGATAAAAACAGTTTCACATGAGAGAAAGGCAAAAAAAAAACCCCACAAAAACACCCAACAAAAACAAGTAAACAAGTGATGCAAGGGAGAATCAGGGGGAAGGCCAACAAGGCAGATATCATGGTGGGAGTCCGCTATAGATCACCCAACCAGGATGAAGAATCAGACAAAATATTCTACAGGCAGCTGGGAGAAGTCTCACAATCATTGGCCTTTTTTGTTGTGGGGGACCTCAACTTTCCAGATGTCTGCATAAAATACAATACAGCAGAGAGGAAACAGTCAGGAAGGCTCCTGGAGTGTATGGAAGAAGTCTTCCTGACACAGCTGGAGAGGGAGACAACTAGACAAGGTGCCCTGCTGGATCTGTTGTTCATGAACAGAAAAGGGCTTGGTGATGTGACGACTGGAGGCTGTTTTGGGCACAGGGATCATGAAATTATAGATTTTTTGATTCCTGGAGAAGTAAGGAGGGGGTCAGCAGAACTGCCACCTTGGACTTCCAGAGGGCAGACTGGCCTATTGAGGAGGCTGGTTGACAGAGTCCCTTGGGAGGCAGTCCTGTAAGGCAAAGGCATCCAGGAAGGATGAACACCCTTCAAGAAAGAAATCTTAAAAGTTCAGGAGTAGACCATCCCCATGTGCCTAAACACCATCTCTCAGGGAAGAAGACTAGCCTGGCTGAGAAGAGAGTTTCACTCAGAACGAGAGAAAAAAAGGAGACTTTATGACCTTTGGAAGAAGTGGCAGGCAACTCAGAAAGACTACAAGGATGTCGAGAGGTTATGCATGGGAAAAAATAAAAGGGCCAAAGCCCAACTACAGCTGACTCTCACTACTGCTGTAAAAGGAAACAAAAAATGTTTCTATAAAGATATGAGAAACAAAAGGAAGGCTAAGGTGAATTTCCATCCTCCAGTGGATGTTGGGGGAAAGGACGAGGAAAAGTCTGATGCACTTAATACCTTTGTCTCAGTCTTTAGCAGTAAGACTGGTTGTACTCTGGGTGCTCAGCATCCTGAGCTAGAAGACAAGAGACAGGGCGCAGAAAGAAGCCCCCATAATCCAATGGGAAATGGTTAGTGACCTGCTACACCACTTAGACATGCACAAGTCTATGGGACCAGGTAGGTACCACCCAAAGGTACTAAGGGAGCTGGTGGATGTGCTCACCAAGCCACTTCCCATCGCTTATCAGCAGTTCTGGCAAAGCAGGGAGATCTGACTGAAGCTAATAAAATGACACTCATCTAGAGGAAGAGCCAGAAGGAGGATGCAGGGAGCTGTAGGCCTGTCAGTCTGACCTCAGTGCTGGGGAAGGTAATGGAACAGATCATCTTGATTGCCAGCAGGCAGCACATACAGGTCAACCAGATGATCAGGCCCAGCATGTGTTTATGAAAGGCAGATCCTGCTTGATTAACCTGATCTCCTCTTGTGGCAAGAGGTGGGTGAGGGAAAGGCTGTGGATGTTGTGTACTTAGACTTCAGTAAAGCCTTTGACACCATATCCCACAGCATTCTCCTAGCAAAGCTGACAGCTCATGGCCTGGATGGGTGTGCCTGCGATGGATAAAGAGCTGGCTGGATGGCCAGGCCCAAAGAGTTGTGGTGAACGGAGACAAATCCAGTTGGTGGCCAGTCAGGCATGATGTTCCCCAGGGCTCAGTATTGGCGCCAGTTCTGTTTAATCTCTTAATCAATTATCTGGATAAAGGGATTGAGTGCACCCTTAGTAAGTTTCCAGATGACAACAAATTGAGTGGGAGTGTTGATCTGCTGGAGGGTAGGAAGGCCATACAGAGGGAACCGGACTGGCTGGATTGTTGGGTTGAGATCAGTTGCGTGAGGTGTAACAAGGCCAAGTGCCAGGTCCTGTACTTGGGTCATAACAATCCCAGACAGAGCTACAGATTCGGGGAAGAGTGGCTGGAAAGCTGCCTGGCAGAAAGGGATCTGGGGATGTTGATTGACAGCTGGCTGAATATGAGCCAGCAGTGTGCCCAGGTGGCCAAAAAGGCCAACAGCATCTTGGCTTGTATCAGGAACAGTGTGGCCAGCAGGGCTAGAGAAGAGACTGTGTCACTGTATTCAGCACTGATGAGGCCCCACCTTGAATCCTGTGTTCAGTTTTGGGCCCCTCATCATAAGAAGGACATTGAGGTACTGGAGAGAGTGCAGAGGAGGGTGACGAAGCTGGTGAGGGGCCTGGACCACAAGTCTGATGAGGAGCGGTTGAGGGAACTGGGGCTGTTTAGCCTGGAGAAAAGTAGGCTGAGGGGAGACCTTATTGCTGTCTACAACTACCTGAAAGCAGATTGTAGCATGGAGGGTGTTGGTGTGGCCTCAAGTGGCACCAGGGGAGGTTTAGATTGGATATTAAGAAAAAATTATTCCCAGAAAGGGTTGTCAGGCATTGGAACAGGCTTCCCAGGGAAGTGGTGGAGTCACCATCCCTGGAGGTATTTCAAATATGTCCAGACATGGTGCTTAGGGACATGGTTTAGTGGTGGACTTGGCAGTGTTAGGGTAATGGTTGGACTTGATGATCTTAAAGATCTTTTCCAACCTAAACAATTCTATGATTCTATGACATACAGGAAAAATGCACTGAAGTAGCCAGTACTAGGAGACATTATATTGCTGGCAGCACAGAGCAGAAACAACAAAGAAGATAGGGAAATATAAAGTATCAAGCCGAACGGACTCATTATCTGAATGGGGAAACAAGTTACAAAAAAACTCACAAAAACAAAACAAAAAAACAACTTGAAAGTTTTTAACCATCTTTAATAATCATTGTCCTTGTGATTAAATGTGAAAGTGTGGCTCAGTCATGGCTACCCCCAGGACTAACAGAGTTATGTGTCTACAAGAATTCTCCACGTTGATTAAATATCACACATATTTCCAACAGGAAGAACAAGTGTAAAAGGGAAAATGGAAATGACCTGAGAAGAAGTTTGCAAGAAGGAAAATTTGGAATCTGGACAAATGCATTGTATGTGTCTTCCTTGCTGCTATCTGCTCTGAGGATGATTGATTATTGAGAACAGAATGTTACTGAAGAGTTTGCCACTCCTATTCCAGGTATTAGAATATATTTTCTTGTTTCTTTGGCATTCTGGTGTTGATACATGTGTGAGGCTGATACTTCAGAAATTTCTCTGATTGCTAAAAATAACTCAAGAAAGGCATTATGTTCAAGAGCCTGGCTGGCTGTCACATATCTGACCTGGTTGATTGCCAGGTATAATGCTACCCCACACTTCCTCTCTGCTTTCCCCAAATGTTTAATAATTTAAACTATTGATGATTTAATTGAGGCTTGTAATAAATGAGATGCAGGATTTTAAAGTAGCCAGAAGAAAAATTCAATTACTTCAAACCAACACTCTATGTAGGAGAAATTAGTGCCATCTTTAAACAATTTCAAGAATGATTTAGCAAAGGATTTCCTTAGGAAAAAATATTTTCTTTATGAGGTTTTTTGTTTTTCTTTAAAATTAGCTTATAATTATATTATAAGTAGGTCATGTCCACAAGGCATCCTTTCTAAAAACAGCAGAAGATACAACACAGTGTATATCGTCAGGGGCAATAAGTTCTTGATTGTAAAGGATCCTTCTTCATATCCTTCAGGGTCTTCAGAACACAAGACTACAAAGACAGGGTATCTTGACTTCTTTACTTGTAATCGTGTGAGAAAAATAGAGTATTAAGGGTTCTAATTTTTCTACTGAATGCGTCCTATTCTGTGTCACTGATGACAGACAAAAGCCTGGTTTAAACCCACAGTTTGTATCTGTTGCACATTTCTTTTGGACAAAATCCACCTTAAATTATGAGTATGTAGATTTTAAAGATGTAAAAATGTTCATAAGAGCTCTGCATGAAGATTTTTTTTCTAGAATATGTTTAAGCTGGTAGATATGTTACCTGTAGTGTACAGATGGACTGAAATATAAAACAAAACTTGAAACATATTTGCTGTCCCATATTTGCTGTTTAATGTTCTTTGTGGTGGCTGACCACTTAAGATGGTGTGCTTCACCAAAAACAAAACCAAAAACAAACCCAAAAACTTTAAAGTTTCTTCTACAGGTAGTTAAACATTTCAAATAAGTTGAGATATCTGCTGATTATTATTGCTTCAACTACATTACGATAAAAGATTTCACAAATTAACTGAATAGAGAAAATTGCAGTCTTCTAGAATTCCCTTTCTCAGAGGAATAACCGAACTTAAAAAATTTATTTTCTGCAGTGGTGTGATGGTGGAATTTAAGGTTTTCACAGAGAGCTAAAAATGGAACAGACCTAACTCATGCATAAATATATGACCCATCAAAACAGTAGAATATCTGCAGAACTGTTCAGTTGGTAGCTAAGTACCAGTCAAAAGTACCTGGGTAGCTAAGTACCTGGGTCAAAAGACAAACTTGTATGTCACTTAGTTGAAAACTCCAGTCTATAAGCTTTATTTGCAAATGTATCTAAAAAAAACCCAAAAAAACCCCAAAAACAAAAAAACCCAAACATTTAAAAAGGAACAGTGTTTAAGATAATTTGGAATGTACAAGTCTGACCCAAAACACTTTTAAATCAGTTTTACCATTTCAGATGTTTTTTGGATCAATCTTCTGGAATGATAGAGATAGCAATAAAAAGATTCTTGAGATATGCTACACAACAATTTCTAAAATATGAGAAACTGAAATCTAAGAAAGTTCTGTTGTTCATAGATAACATGTACACTACTTTTTGCAGTTCATAATATTTATTTGATTTCTGTTTAGGTAACCTTCTTGCAAAAAGTATTACGAAGGCTTATGTACTTGGCCAGGGACTGCAGAATGATCTCAGAGTGGAATCTTATTTTCAAACAGGGAGAAGAGCAGAAGTGAAGTCATTGAAAAGGAAGTAGTACAAAGGCAAAATTCTGCTTCTGTGTTTGTATATACAAATGAATCCAATGAAGTCTGTATCCAAGGAGCAAACTTGGCCCCAAGCATTGTAAATTTGATTATCTCAGAGCCTGTTTCCTTACAGAAGAACTAATAACTGCTGTTTTTCCACAGACAAGAATTTGTAGGTGTATGATTCTTCTTAGAAGTTCCCATATCCATGCTGACATACCTATTTCCATGAAGTAGGTCACCGTTTATGGAGAAAGTCACTAAGCAGACTTCATTCTTAGAAAAAGTTGACTATTTGAGTGCAGTAAAGTCTTTCAAAATGAATCAACCACAGAAACATTAAATCTTTTGCCACCAGAGCTGCTTTATGTCTCTAGAAGCCCTCTACAACAATTTCTATCGAATATAGTGACATTTCAGATTAATTGCCAGATTCTCCCCCGCTGAACTCAGCCAACAAACGACTCATGACTCAAGCAGATGCTTCTGCACGTTAGGCAAACTGCAGCATGTTTGTATTCCACTTGCTCCCCCACCTCCATCACCTGTAACAAAGGCTTTTACCAGAGACATCACAGGAATTTTACTCAAGAGAAAGAAGATGCTGGCCCACCAACAGTGCTGCAGAGGAGCCTACATTTCCATCATCTATCACACAGGAGAATCTAGGGAATGGGATATAAAAAATTTGGGTTAGCTTTGTCAGTATAACGATACTGATAGTTATTGTATTTAGAGGGCAAAGCAGGGATAGCATGTTCTTTGAAAGTTCCCTAGAAAAATGTATAATTGTATTTGTCTGAACTGATTTCACCAAAGTTTGCCATAAAGCTAGGGGTGGTAAAAGTTAACTATCTGAGGCAAACTGATTTTCTGTGTCCTGAATGGAGCTAGGCAGAGGCAGAGTGAACAGTGTCAGATATTAACACAACAGTAAGACAAAACATTATAAGGACTAAAACAGCACAGCCAGGTCTCCCTTTGGATTCTCTTATCACCCTCAGGTACTCCAAGGAAGCCTCCCATGGGGTGAAGATCAGACAGCTTTCCTGCAGATGCTGCAGCATGAAGTACCATACCCCCAGCTGGAGACTCAGAGCTGCTAGGAACTGTGGCTGGTGCCTGCAGCTGGATCTGTATGCACAACCTCAGCTGTCCTTTTGATCTCCCCTTTTGAGTATTAGTCGCTCTCCTAACTCCCACACACATACTTTTGTGGTGTCCTTTTATCCTTCAGTTCCAGCTTTTCTGAGAGAGACAGAGAAAATATGACTGATACTTGGCTTTTGCTGTATCTCCATCGCCATTTCAAAATACTTAATCATCCAAATAAAATTGGATTAACAAGAACTCTGGAGTTCTGTGCAATTATATACAGGGTGATCAGAACTGCATGGAAATCATATATTTCTTCCAGAATGTGTCACTTTTTCAGTGACATTCTGCTTCCATTTCCACTTTTTTTTTTTTTTTTTTTACTTTCCCCACCTCCCCCAGGCACAGACCCCCTGCTTCCCACTCTCCCCACCCCCACACTCCATTTTTGCAGGAAGACTTGGAATAGTCTTTTCTTTGGGAAATAGTCCATTTGCAGGATTGAGAGGGGGAAGGGAGTTTGATGTGTAGTTTTAATTCATTTCCTTTCTTGTGAAATATGTGATGCTGATCCCTTTTTTCTGAATTCCTTTTCATTTTTTGCTAATATAAGGACTATTTTTTAGTCCCACTCCATCTTTCATGTGATTTCTTCTCCATTTTCAGACCCCGTTTTAGAAACCATAAATCATTCTAAATTCCTTGTCTCTTTCTAAATTTCTTGTCTGTTTCCTTCTTTCTGTATGACACAAGACTCAAGGCTTTGTTTTTTTGGTTGGGTGTCTTTGGCATCCATTCTGCCTATAGATCAATACCTTATGGCCATTGTGATCATTGGAGTAACCTGGACCTACTTCCTGTTCACCTTGTCTGGAACAACATAGATATGATAAGAGGATGCAGAAACTGGCACCACCTCTACTTTCCTGCCTGGAGGAGAAATGATTGAGTGATTTGGTGAAAGGCATAAATGAACTGCATCTCGGAAGCTTGCAACATATTCAGAAGACCTGGGAGGGCATCTATTTATTTTTGCTATAACCATGATCAGGAAAGGCTTAGATGTCTCAGAAAATACTGGTTTATTTTGAAATGTCAGCTTTCAAATTTTAACAAGTCTTTTTTAATTAAAAAAAGTGATATGATTCAAAGTTGCAGTTTAAAAAATAATATTTTTTTTTAAAGGAGCAGAAACGTTTCTTGTCAAACTCTCAATTCCAGAGTGTAGATAAACTGATTTATCAAAGAACCTGTCATGATGACCTTAAATTTATTTATATTATATCAACCTGTTTTCTTGAACCTCAGAGAAAAAATTGGACCATTCAGGATTAAATCTTCCCAGAAACTGAAAACAGGTAAAATCAGACTAAGAACAGTGTCTGACACAGACAATACCAATATGAATGTTAAACTATGTCAGTTATAGCCTACCGAAAATAGGCTTTTATAATAAGTGCATCATACAATGTTAATCAAGGACAATTGAACCATTCCTTTTAAAGTAGGAGTACTAGTTATTTCTGTAAGAATTAAAATTAGCGGGTTTGGACACAATAAAATATTTTCAGGAGAAAAAAATCTACTCTTTCTTCAATACAGATTATTCCATGGAAACATCCTTTCATACATTCTTTGAGAGCTCTGTTGTGGCCACTGACAACGATACAACTTTTTTTCTTGCATACACCTTTTTCAAGTCAGACCTAGGAGATATGTGTATCACAGAAAAAAAAATTACGTATTCATATTAATGATTTCTCCTACCCAAATATTTATAGGTAGAACATACTTTAATATAAATATCTTCTTTTTATTGTAATTTAAAAAAAAAAATCTGAAACTTCATATTTCAAAGTAATTTCCTTCTAGAAAAAAGTAGCTGGTGTTCAACGCCTGGGGAATGGATGCACTCCGTCTCTTATTTCACCTTTTCAACTTCTGAATATGTATCTATAAGACTAAAAATATTTTATATCTCCTGAACTTTATACACAAGGATCATTTATAATTAATTCCTCAAATTTACCAGGAAAACATCATTATTACAGTGCCTTTTTAGTCACTTAAGTTTCTTTATAGAGCATTATCTAAGTGATTTTAAGAAATATATTTTTGTTCTTGTTAAGGTTATTTTTTTCCAACATTTTAGCAGCAGGAAGCCTGTTTAGACACCATAACTCTGACTAAGGGCTTTCAGTCACAGACAATGCCTTCTTGCTTGCTTTCTTTTTACACTCCATGGTACTGCCCTGGCTAAATCACTGTCACCCACTAGATATAGCCAAAATGTCAGAAATTGTGATGAAGAGAAGGAAAAAGAAATAACTTGCCATACAAAAACCTTATGCTGTGATGTTTTATAAGGCCAGTGCTGTCAGTCAATGCCCATCAGTATTGCTTGTGCAAGGCACAGGGCTTACTATTGATTTAATTAACTGGAGTTGAGATAAAGTTCAGTTACCCCGTGAAATAATTTGCAGGATGTTGACAGGATCTCACAGAAAGTGTTGCAAGAAAGGGAAAATGCGGAACTGAATGAATGGGACACAGCCCTGGAATCAGTGACTGACAGACATACAGACAGGACTGCATTTGTATCAAACATCTGGGCAAAATGTTCTACACTATTGATATCTGTGATGCAACAGTTGTAAAACATATACAGGAGAGTCAGCTCTACTTTCTCTTTCCATTATTAGGTGTCAACACAGATCAAGAAACTAATCAGATCAGCATTTATTATCTGGTTCTCAGAGAAACAACACTTTTTAATATAATTGCATTTACAAGAATATGGTGCTCATTCTAAAAAGACCAAAATATAATATCCCCAATGACACAAAGACCCATCTATTAGGCTATTTAGGTGACTTTCTTCATGAATCTGATTTTATCATTTGTTCCCTTGCAAGTTTTTTTTACATTTGATCCACTCTAGGAAAATGAATGCCTGTGATAAGAATAAAAAAACAAGTTTGTTTTTAACTAGAATCAATTAGCAAGTTCTGTGTTCCATCTTCAGCATGTAACAGTATTTTTATTTTTAAATATACGTATCTATATATGTGGTTATGTGCCTGCACTGTACACATATTACTAAAATAGTAACAGTGTTGCACCAAATTCACTTTTTTTAACTAATATTTTGTCTCAAAAATCTCTTACTGTTTTGCAGGTCTTTTGCAATAAGTGGCTCTTAAATCTTGGAATATGTGGCTCTTGTGAACTAATATAGTAATCAGAAATATTTATGTGAGCTTAATTTATACTGGAGTTGCTTTAAAAAATCTTGGTTTAATAGTCTTAGATACCAGTGTTTCAAAGTTCTGCTTGAGAAGGAATATGCTGCTGACTTTTCCTGCTAGGAGGCTGGTTGCAAAGCATTCCTTGTTTCAGACCTTTCTTTGCCCACCGTATTGTTGGCAGCACCTCAATTCTGCCACTGTCCAACAATAAATCCAACCTCATCTCCATATCTTCATAAAATCATAGAATCCTAGAATACTTTGTGTTAGAAGGCACCTTCAAAGGTCATCTAGTCCAACACCCCTGCAATGAGCAGGGACATCTTCAACTAGATCTGGGTGCTCAGAGCCCTGTCCAGCCTGGCCTTGAATATTTCCAGGGATGGGGCATCCACCACCTCTCTGGGCAACCTGTTCCGGTATTTTACCACTCTCATTGTAAAAAATGTCTTCTTCATGTCTCACCTCTTCTACTTTAAAACCATTAGCCCTTGTCCTGTCATTATATGCCCTTCTAAAAAGTCTGTCCCCATCCTTCTTATAGGATCCTTTTAAGTACTGATACAACCATTTCCATCTTCAGTGAAGGGTATTAGCCAGTCTTTGTCTTCCATATATAATTGCAGGAGGTTCAGTGGATCATACAAAAGACAAAAGGAAGTTTTATATAGACATAGACATCCATACAGCTATAGATATAGGTGGCGTACATACACACATACACATACATGGATTTGTATGTCTATATATATTCATATGTATATTTACATGGATGTATAGAATGAAAGTCTACATCTATTGTATAAAAACAATATAATATGCTAAACAATGTAAGAATTAGTTAAAAATTGAAAATAGGTCAACTGGAGTGAAAGATTTTGGAAGTGTAAAAATACTGTTGTCTTTCAAGATTAGAATATTTCTTTTTCCTCAAAAATTTTAGGAGTCATTTGTCTTAACGTAGTAAGCTGAAGAAACTCTTCATGTTTTATTCTGTAATCTTGATAAGGAATGGTGCGTTTTGTTTGTCAGGAGGCAGCTGAGTATGTAATTATTCAGATGCTAACAGAGTTTTATTCATGTATAATAAAATCCATACAGCTGTTGTGCATAGTTTTATCCTGCATTGACTCAATGTGTTTCTACAAAGCACAAATGACGTGATGAACTCTTTAGAAAATGTTTTTAAGTGTCAGAGCCTTCACTAAAATGTCCCAGATCCAGATGGCTCTGGTATCTGGAAAACAAACATAGAACAACATAGGAAACAAAATGTTTTGGTAGGGACAAGAGAAAGATACTACGATGAGAAAGAATATAAATATGGGGACAGGTAGTTTTCTGTGGGAGATATAACAGAGAATACTTTCTGACAACAAAAGGTTTTTTTCAGAAATGTAGAGTTTTTTCCTATGCAGTTTGCCAATTTCTTTTGCATTCCCTGTAGTGAAAAGCTCTTAAATTTTACAGAAGGACAAAAACAAGAAAATTTCCCAGATAAAGCAATCAAGTAAAACTCCTTGGCATAGAGTGGAAGCTGAAGACAGATAACAACTTTCAGAAGAACATCTTAAAAAGTCACAGAGGTGGAAATGAGATCTTTATACATGAGTGAAGTAACGAAATTAAGTTGACTTTTGAAAACACTAAGAGTTAAACACTACATGGCTTAACTATGATCATCCAAATAAAGTTGATTATGACTCTGGGCCATACAGAGGTGGTTCAGATGCATCCTGTAGCTCAGGATGCCCCTAAGCTGGTGGTTCCTGAAAGTTGCAAGAGTAGAACGAACACAGGCTCTTTTTCTTACAGTCTTTCCTCAAGCATCTGCAACCAGTCACTGCTGGAGACAGCATTAAGAAAACATTTATTCTTCCCCATAAGGATATGTTTATTTTATGACACAACCCATTCTTCATTTGTGGTGGTTTTTTTTTTTTTTTTAGACCTACAATTTAAATTACAATTTCTGAATGAATTTTCCTGAATAAGTATGGACTAGATAAAGACTGTTCCCTGGGAGTGTTTGGGAATCCTTGCTAATTAACATAAATATTTCAGAAAACAATGCTAAGAAAGATTTTACTTTCATCACTTGCCTGTGGAGTATGGCAACAGCAGCTTATTTTTTTTTTCTTTCATCCATCTCTAGTCATTTTGTCAGTGCTTAATTTTATAGTTTACCTCTAAACTACCCTGTGCTCTTACCTTCTGTAGTTCATAGTTAAGGATAGGTTTGGCTTCACAACAAAATAGCTCTGTAATTTTTTCATGATTCCCTGTGTGCTTGAGGCCACTTATGCAGAGTGACCAGTGTAAAAGCGATTTGAATTGCTTTAGTTAGCAATATTCCTTAGTTTTTCACTAGCACTGGCTCCATTGCCTGCTGCCATTAATTTCACTGGCAGCAAAGAGATACTAGTAAATGCCCAATTTATTTGCCTAACTTGCATTTATTATAAGCTTTCTGTACTTTTAGAAAAGCAACACTTAGTCCATAGCAGGTGCTCATAATTTATTTACTTTAATTTGCTTAACAAATTTATTTTTCTTTTTGCTCAGGTTTTCATCTTCGTTGTTCTGCATCCATTATCAAACAAGACCAGTCACATGAACCACTCATCTTTGTGGAATGTCAGGATTCTTCACATATTCAGTAAAAATACAGTAAAATAAAATAAATAAACCCCCCTCTTCTTTCATTTTTACAGATTTCTGACAATGCATTTTGATGGTGCCTTTTATAGTACATTTAGATGTGACACTGACATATAACTTTTTTCATCCTTCTGGTTTTTTTGGTTTTTGGGGGTTTTTTAGTGTTTCTGTTTGGTTTGCGGGTTTTTTTGTTGGTTGGTTTTTGTTTTGGTTGTTTTTTTCCTTCCCTTTGCTGTGCATTTATAAATAAAAGAATCTTGTGCTTCATTGCTATATGTTGAAAATAAGGGAGAAATAAAAATTAGTAAAACAAGTATTGGAATTATAAAATGGTAGAAAACAAACCAATATGGTTTCTGAAGTAATTGCCACATTGCAGAACAACTGTAGAGAGCTTAGTTGGATCAATCCAGCTTCCCCAGGCTAACCTCTACTGCATCCCATATTTTCTTTGTCTCTTCCACTGTTTTGACTCCTAGCTGTATATGCAGTAACGACATCAATATTATATATGCCTGTGTAGTACAATATCTCAGCTTGCCAAGGGACTCATTAAAGCACTTCAAATATCTGCCACTAAACAATTAAATTAATAACATCTGTTTTAATTGTTAGATAAATACTTTTCCCTTTGAATCTGGCTATTAAAGGATGAACTCTCTAATATATCTTAAGAATACTAATTTTGATCTTTTAACTGAAACTTATGTCTTTCCATATAGGAGTTCAGTGTGGACAAACAGCATTTTCTGAAAGAAGAAGCCTTTTTGAAAATGCGTTAATCTGCTCAGTTCTCATGGTAGTTGTAGTGCAGTGTTGGCTGCACTCTGGCAACAGAGGAGCTGTACATAGTACACAACCGGATGGAAGACCCTTGGACTGTTAGCCTGCTCTTCAGCTCAGGGCAAACCACGCTTCAGAACAGGAGAAGCAGAAAAATAAATATAACTTAAAAAAATTTCTGCATACTTGGCTTAGTGTTATTGACTGGGTTTTCCACAAGCCAAAAAAATATATGTATGCATATGCCCGTCTCACATGCAATTAGGTCATTCTTGGTTGTTTAGTCACAATCCTCAGGGCTAGTTTTACTCTAAGGTGTTTGTATCTTCTGTAGTGTGTATCCAGTTTTATTAGTAACAGTCTAAAGCATATACTTATGTATACATAACTTTTCAAATTTCTAGATTCAATCATTTGTGTGTTGATAAGAAACACACCCCATACACACCTACCTATACACAAATGTATAACACATTTTACAATGATACCACATTAATTTTCCTAGTGACATGGCTCTTAAAAGATTAAAGCTATTTCACTAAAATTTTAAATCAGAAAAATGCAACTTTATTTTGGAAAAGAACCAGACTGGAAAAAATATGAAGATGTATTTAGGAAGCTGTGAGTGCGTATGGATTGGAAAGATGATACACAATATTTATTCACTTTTAAATATAGTCGTCAATGCTGGTAGGTGAAAATTCTATGCATACAAATGTGTGTATTATACATACGCTACAGTTCTCCCCAGTACTCTTCCTGAAGTCCACAAAGTCTTTCTGCTTATTTTTCTGGAAGATACATCAAACTAAATATAAATATTTTATGAGATAAAGATTAAATAAGGAACACACTGATGATGTTTGGGTTTTTTTTAGAGTAGTTGGAAAATACATATTCAGTATATAGATTACTAAAAGAAAAAGAAAGCCCTGTTTTCAGACTTTCTCATAACTTCCACGTAGCCATATAGGGTGAGATTCTTTTTGCGGAACTTTGCTTGTCTACAGTGTACATTTGCATCTGAACTAGTCACACTAGACACCCTGTTCAACTGAGAGAAATATGTATTTCTGGGTTAAAATGCTTTGCAGCCTGAAATAGTCTAAAACAATCCAGTTAAACTACGCACTTAGGGGTATCCTTCTGTCTCCACTGTGCATGTCTGTTTTGACTAGCTCAAACATAGGTATCCATGCTATGGACATTTAAGTTAGGTGATACTGATCCAACTCCTATGAAATGGGACCAGAGGTATAAGATCAGCTCAAAGTGAGAATAGAGGGATTGGTCAGTTCTGATTTGTTGTAGATATCTGACTGTCGCACACTGGAAGAGGAGTTGTAGGATTCTGAGCAGATTTGGAAATTCAGTCTTTCCAGCAAATAAATAACCTTTTTCAGCAGTCCTGTTTTCATGATTTCTCTTATCTGATGTAAATAATTTACAGTAATATATGTGAGAACAGCAGGTCTGAGTGGGCTGGTGTGAGATTTGGGTCTAAAATGAGGGCTTACTTTTCTAATGAGGGGCAGTTGAGAGCTACCGTATGCTCGTAACTTTCAAATTAGTAGAGCCATCTGTTAAACAATTTGTTATTTTCAAGGGTTTTTTAAAAAAAAATATTTTACTTATTTTCTTTTATAATTAAATTTAATTATTAAGCAATGATCCTACTTCTAAGTTCTTTACCTGGAGTTTTCAAAGCTTTTAAAATGAGATTCATCAGGTTTTGACAAAGATACAGATCTCCTTGAAAAATACAAAGATCATAAACTGCTCTCCCTAAGGTTTTGGTTCATTAGCTATTATCTATAGTCTTTCACATCACAGAAACTGTGAAAACCTGCAGGTCCAAGTTTAGTTAGAAGCTGTGCTATTCCTACATTTATGTTTGAAGCCTGTTAAAAACCCCAAACACATTTGTTTTCATGGCAAAAAGTGTCATGTCTCAGGGAGGGGTAAAGAGCGTACATGGAGGAAATACGTATTTCCAAAACTCCCAGGTCTATCTGTCTTGAAATATAATTCTTTCTACACAAAGTAAGTCTATGTTAATATTAAAAACAAAAAAAACCCCAACCAACCAAAACAACAAAAACAAAACAACAAACAACACCACACAGCAAAAAATATTAATTTTAGAAATTGAACTGAGTTATTCCAGAATTTGATGCACTTTACTTTTGGTAAAAATTTAATATTTTTGGGTCATTTTAGAGTGTGTAACTGTTTGGAAACTTCAACTGTTGTGTACCAGTGGAGTTACAGCTTGCTTTAGACATATTAACAACTTCACATTTTCGCTATGTGCACATATATGTCATACGGAAGCTGGTTATAAAAGACTTGTTTGTAACTATTTCGTGCAGCTTTGCTTACACTCCTTTATTTTTTTCTAGTGCAAAAGACCTGTGAACCTTTTTTCCTTTTTAAATCTTTTTTCTTCCTTATTTTTTTAATCTTTATTCGCTCTTTCAATGGATCTTAGGCTACAGTTGCATGCTTAACCTGTTTAACAATGATCTGGATGAGGAGACAGAGTGCACAATCAGCAAGTTTGTTGATGATACCAAACTGGGAGGAAGGGCTGACTCTGACTCACCAGAAGGCTGTGCTGCCATTCAGCGAGATCTGGACAGGCTGAAGGGCTGGGCAGGGAAGAACCTAATGAGGTTTAACAAGGACAAGTGTAGGGTCCTGCACCTGGGGAGGAATAACCCCAGGCACCAGTACAGGCTAGAGGTGGACCTGCTGGAAAGCACCGTTGCAGAGAAGGACTTGGGAGCTCTGGTTGACAACAGGTTGACCATGAGTCCACAATGTGCCCTTGTGGCCAAGAGGGCCAATGGTATCCTGGGGTGCATTAAGAGGAAAGTGACCAGCAGGGCGAGGGAGATTATTCTCCCCCTCTACTCTGCCCTGGTGAGGCTGCATCTGGAGTACTGCACCCAGTTCAGGGCTCCCCGGGTTAAGAAGGACAAGGAATTACTGGAGGGAATTCAACGTGGGGGCTACGAAGAAGATTAGGGGCCTAAAGCATCTTTCTTATGAGGAAAGACTGAGAGAGCTGGG
Organism: Caloenas nicobarica; assembly: GCF_036013445.1. Lineage (NCBI taxonomy): Eukaryota > Metazoa > Chordata > Aves > Columbiformes > Columbidae > Caloenas > Caloenas nicobarica. The sequence continues at coordinate 174,843,739 of NC_088245.1, read as the reverse complement.
TCGGTTCAGCCTGGAGAAGAGAAGGCTGAGACAGGATCTCATCAATGTTTATAAATACCTGAAGGGTGGATGTCAAGAGGATGGAACCAGACTCCTTTCAGCGGTGCCAAACGATAGGATGAGGGGCAACGGACACAGACTGAAGCACAGGAGGTTCCATGTGAATATGAAGAAAAGCTTCTCTGCTTTGACAGTGACAGAGCACTGGAACAGGCTGCCTAGAGAGGTTATGGAGTCTCCTTCTCTGGAGACATTCATGACCCACCTGGACGCTTTCCTGTGCAATCTACTCTAGGTGAACCTGCTTTAGCAGATGGGTAGGACTAGATGATCTCCAAGTGCCTTCCAACCCTAACCATTCTGTGATTCTGTAATGCCTGAACTGTTACAATTCTCCTCGCCTTGCTCATGCTTTGCCTTTCTCTGGTTCTGCCCCAGATGGGCTGTCTTTCTCTCAAATAAGCTAGATGAGTTCCTCACACCCTCCGCTGAATATATTCATAGAATCATAGAATGGTTTGGATGGGAAAGTACCTTAAAAATCATCTAGTTCCAACCCCACTGCCATGGGGTGAAAATGAGACCTGACTTGGGGGAGATACAGGCACGGGAGAAGGAAAGAGAAAGTGGAGCAGAGGTAGGCTCAAAAGGTAGCTTGCTATTTCATCTTTCAGTCTTCCTCACTATAGCAACCTTTCACCACCTTATATTCAGTTTAAATAGAAACTCTTCATCTGTATTTGCTGAAGAGAAATCAGTAATCAATTGGTCACACTTACAGGCTAAGAATGTAAAAGTTTGTCTATATGTTACATTGCTAATTGACAGGTAAATATGGTGAGCTGCAGATTTACAGATCCTATATAAATTTTCAGTTGTTGAAGTTTTCTCTGTTTCATCTCTAGTCAGTGTACGTGGTTACAGTAAACTGGATTCCTAGTTCAGCTTCACCTCTGTGCCTGGTAAGATTGTGGAACAGGTTCTCCTGGAAGATATGTCAAGGCATATGTATGACAGGGAGGTGATTAGAGACCACCGACACAGCTTCACCACAGGCAAATCATGATTGACAACTCTGGTGGCCTTCTATGATGGAGTGACTGCATCAATCAAGGGAAGAGCTACTTATGTCACCTAACTTGACTTCTGTGCAGCCTTTAACAAGGTCCAACACAATGTTCTTGTCTAATTGGACTAAATTGGAGAGACATGGGTTTGATGAATGGACTATTAGATGCATAAGGAATTGGCCGGATGGCTGCATCCAAAGAGTTGTAGTAAACGGCTCTCTGTTCAAATGGAGATCACTAATGAGTGCTGTCCTGCCAGTCTTCCATATTGGGACAGGTACTCTTCAATATATTATTAATGACATAGTGTGGATGACAACAAGGTGAATGGTGCGTTGATAAGCTTGAGACAGGGGATGACATCCAGAGGGACCTTCACAGGCATGAGGAGTGGGCATACATAAACCTCGTGAAGTTCAGCAAGGTCCTGCATCCAGGTCGGGGCAATCCCCAATTACCCAATAGCAACTGGGGGATAAATGCGTTGAGAGCAACCCTATGGAGAAGAACCTGGGGATACTGATGGATGAAATATTAGATACGGGCAGGCAAAGTATGCTTGTGGCCCATTGTATCCTGGGTTGCACAAAAAAAATGTGGTCAGGAGGTCAAGGTGGGTGATTCTCCCTCTCTTTTTTGCTCTTGTGAGACCCTACCTGGAGTATTGCGTCCATCTCTGGGGTCTCCAGCATAAGATATGGACCTGCTAGAGCAGGTCCAGAGGAGGGCCACAAGAACGACCAGAGGAATGGAACACCTCTCCAATGAAGAAAGGCTGAGATAGCTGTGATTGTTGAACCTGGAGAAGAGAAGGCCTTGTGGACACCTTATCACGGCCTTTCAATACTTAAAGGGGGCTTATAAGAAAGATGGAGAGGGAATGTTTACCAGGGCTTTTAGTGATAGGACAAGGAGTACTACTTTTAAAACTGAAAGAGGGTAGATTTAGATTGGCCATAAGGAAGAAATATTTATTGTGAAGGTGGTGAGACACTGGACCAGATTGCCCATAGAAGTTTTGAATGGCCCACCGTCAGAAGTGTCCAAGGTCAGGCTGGATGGGGCTTCGAACAACCTTATCTAATGAAAGATGCCCCACCCATGGTAGAGGGGCTGGAACTAGATGGTCTTTAAAGGTTCCTTCCAACTCAAACCATTCTATGATTTTGTGAGTAAAGAATCTTTGGATGGCAAGTCATGCTGATACTTAGATAAGTGGTTTGGAAGATCAATGCCTTTAGACTCATTCTTTGCCAATATTGAATATATAAAAGTTCATATTTGCTCCAAATCCGTTTTGTTCTCCATCTGTATATCAGCAATTTTTCTTTCAGTTTCTTCAGTTTCCTTTTCCTTCTTTATAATGTTCAAAGAAAGAAGGAAGGGTTTTTTGTTTGCTTTTTGTTCTTATTTTTATTATGGGGTTTTTTGTTTGTTTATTTGTGTTTCTCCCTCCCCTCCATGCCATAAAAGAAATGTTTATCTTACATTTTGAGAAATTTCTCAAAAATTTTTAGCCTACATTCTTTAATTTGCAGTTAGAGGTTCGAGAGTATTTACTTGAAAAGTAATAAATATGGTGAAAAACTAAGAATTTTGCTGTACTACTTTGCTGTCACTTAAATTCAATATTATAATTGGGTTTTAATTTCCTCAAAGAAGAATAAAGTAAGTTAGTTTCTAGGTTGAAGATTCCAATTCCAAGATATTTATGGAGTTTTATCTGGCTAGTTACCATGGAGGTTAATTATTGTTGAGATAAGCCCTAAGGATTATGAAATTTCAAAGCACAGAAAAAATTCCATTTGTGTTATAAAAGGGATAAGTTCTCAAACCACTTGAATGTCTTTATTAGGAACAGCAATAAGCTGGGACAGATGCAGTGTTGGTTTGGGGGTTTTGTTTTTGTTTTTTGGGCTTTTTTGTGGTTTTTTTTCTTTCTTTTTGTTTATTTGGGGTTTTTTTCAGATGAAGTGCCTCTATTACATTTGTAATCTTTATTCCCTTTCCTTGTGGAATGGGAGGAGTTAATGTCGTGCCTCTTCTCTTCATTATGAAGCCTTTCTTTTGTTGCTTTAACTAAATTCTCTCTTTGATTTTATAGCTATATTTAACTCTGCCATTTTCTGAGCCATCAGCAAAATTTCAAACTCAGCAAAAATATTCAAAATATCAACAAGAAGAAATCGTAATATGAAAAGTGAAGATGCTTTGATTGTTTTCTGCATTAGGTCACATAATTTAAAAAGAGGTGTTAAAAATGAGGTTATAATTCTTGTTAAAATACACCCATTGGAAACATAAAAAGGTATCCTTCTGTTTGATCTATATTAGGAAAAAGAGGGAAAAGGTTTATCAGCTTCAGTGTATTTTATTTTCACTTTGGAGAATTTAGCATAGCTGTAGATTTGGTTCAGTTGAATAGCATGTCTTCAAACACCCAGCATCAACCACAGACGATGTTATTCATTTAAATTTAATAAGCAAAAAGACAGAAAAGATTTAAAGTTCCTCAGTCTCTCCCCAAGGAAGATGTTGTGTTATTTTTATAATTCCTGGGGAAGAAACTATTTTGTTAGATACATTTTTCAGACCTTAACGGTATCCTTAAGCCCTGAGTTTTTTTAGTTACTATAAAACCAGAATAAAGTAATACAAAACCAAATGCATTGGAAACTTGGTTAAAATAAAGCACACACCAAAGAGATATTATGAAACACATTCAGCAGACAGAACTGCAAAAAATCTGGTACTATATTTACAGCAATTAGTTCCCTTCTAGTAAAACTAACTAACTAAGTAACTAACTAACTAAATCTTTAACAAAAACAAAGATTAGGAGGATTTGTACCACCTCTTGTCTGGTGATTTTTTAAACAATTTATATGAGAAGCACCTTTCTATAAAATTTTATTATACAGAAACAAAAATAAAAACAAAAACAAAACCAACTTTAACCCACTCTTGTTTTCTTGACATCATCACCCATTCTATAGAGCTGCTAATAATGACTACAGGAACCATATTCCTGTGTCATTTCAACCATTTTACCAGCCAGCCACTTAAACATTCAGGTAATCACTTTTAAGAAGACTAACAACACCTAATTTAAGAGTGAGATTCAGCTTCTCTCTTCAGCTTCTTACACTGATATTTAGATTCTGAGATGGTATTGACGGGGGGTTGATAAATTTTGACCATGCACACAGCAGTTTAGTGCTATTTGAATTACAAAATATTGGCTAAACTCCAGCTTCCACTGCAAAACTGCATGGGTTGTCCATAACTTTTGTGTGAGTTCAACTTATCCCACGAGTATTTCTTTGATTGCCTTAGGCCTCTCAAATGGCAGTAGATACCATGAGGACAAGTGAATTAAGATCTTTGTGGACAGTAATGGAAAGTTAGACACCTACCTCAATGCAGATACCTGCATCGAGACACATTGTTTAAGTGGTTTGCCTCACTCCTAAATTTGGATACCTTAATTTCACACTGAATCCCACTCAGGTCTTGATTCAGTTGCTGAAACATGGGCATCTGGTAGTGTCTGATGAATTCAGGGGTATTTGAGGCATAACCCCAAAAGCTGGTAGAAATGACACAGAGGACTTATAGAAGCCTTTTTCATCAAGAGCTTTGACCGGAAGACATACACTGAAGCAGTTTAAATATAATTAATAGTAGATTACTTTCTGGCATAAACAGAAATGTTTAGTTTGGTTTGTGTAATGAAGCCAGAAACTTAGGCCGGCAGATACGGCACATTTCATTGTAGAAGACTTGCACCGTCCAGAAGCAGCAGCTAGAACTTTTGGGTCCCGGGCAGAAGAGAGAGAGCCATATGCGGGCAATTGGAATGAGCCCAGGGTTTTCACAATGGCTATGTTTAACTCTAGGCTTCTCATTCTAAATTCCCTCTATAGCTAATGGAAAAAGAGTGGCACTCTTAAGGCTTAACTGATCTGACCCAATTTAGATGTGCTCATTAGAGGTTGTGCTCATTAGAGGTCATACTCAAAGGACTTCTTTGAGTCAATGAAAGGCTGAAAATTGTGTTAGAACAAGGGTGAAAGCATTTTAAAGGAATTTTTGCATCTGCCTTTGCACTGACTACACACATGGAAAGTGATGAGCATATTATTTAGCTTATGTTAGGCAAAGTTAATAGATAGACATGAGTTATGATTTGTTCTAGAAGAAGCAGCTGCTGAGTTTGTGTGCACAGCGAGGGCTGACTGCAACTGCTTAGGAAAAAAATGGAATAGGTGGCCCTGTAGAACTCCTGTTGTCTGAGGTTAGGTGGAGTGGACTCACTAAAAAGAGAGCTGGCAGCAATCCCTTTTTTCTCTCTGTGACATGAAATCTTTGCCACAAAAGGTACGACAGGAAGAATATTGAAGTTGAAAGATTCAGGGCAGCAGAGATTAGAATAAGAAAGATTTCCATTAAGAAGGAAGTAGCTACAACTGTGAGGTTAAATACGACTGACGTAACAGAAGCTAGAGACTTGGGAAAAGAATAACAGTTGAAAGAGGTGAGGATTAGAGACCAAGAAAGTCAGATATGTTTGGCAACTGATACTGAAAATCTATGCAAGCAACACCTCATTCGGTAGATTTGAATATGCAGCATGTCTAACTCTTCTGATTGTCCACAGTGGCAATTTGTTAACCTGAACTAGAAAAAGCTAACAGCTATATATGGTATAACAAATGAAGTCAGGCACAGGTTGTAAACCAACTCAAGATCAAGCTCTGAATCTGCAAGCAGTAAAGACACAGTAAGGGCTACTAGTTTAAACAAATCATACCTAACCTCTGTACAACTACTGAAGGCAAAGCAGATGTGTCTTGACAGAAGCCTTTTAAACCACTCTTTCTCTTTACTGAGATAGATTTTGAGAAATACAGTGAATTAAACCACTTGGCATATAGGGACTTGAATCTAGCTGTTGTTACAGGGCAGAAGCTCTAGAAATATTTATATATATATACAAAGAACATAGCATGAAGAATGAAAACAAGCTCTGTTAAAAAAGAGCTTAAGGCACAGAAAAAGAAACCAAGGTTCAAAGAAAAGGATGTATGAATTATGCTGCGGTTGAAGTCTGAATAGAATATTACATTAGGAAACTATCATGTTGGATATTTAATATGTTTTCAGAAGTTTCTGAGTTACTTAGTCCAGAGCAACTTTATAAACTCTGTGACTATGACCTAAATTATTAATTTTAGAACGAGACCCAAGTGATACAAAATTAGCTGTTGCTTTTTAAAGAGCTGGTCCAGGGGCAAAACAAAGATGAAGGCAGAGTGACCTTCTATGAGACCTAGCCAGGGAGACCTTGTGATGTTTTCCATAAAGACAGTACAGGTAAAGTGTTGAAACGGTAGCTTCCAGTTAAGTCTTAGTCAAATTTGGAAGAACTGCTACATCTATGAGGTTACTCTCTGGTGACATATATAGCTTATAGCCTGGAGGTAGTAAACTGAAAGAGCAGGCCAAATCTATATGGAAAACAGAATATAAATGTTGTCTCCTACAAAACTCCATGGTCCTGTCTCTTTGAACTGTAAAAATGTGTAAATGGGAAGCAAGATAATAGACTTTTATGCATCATGCTGTATGATGCATCTCTAGAGACCAGCACCTAGAAGCAGCAGGCTTTATTACATTAGTGCTACAAACAAACAAGCAAACCACTCCCCCGCCCCCGGCCCCGAAACTCCTGGCTTTATGAACAGACTAAAAACATGCAGAGAGAACTGCAGAAAGGCTTTACTACTGTTAATAGATTTTGACAGATGTCTTATGCAATGCTTTGGAAGTTAAAGCTCTTAACTAAGTTTAGCCACAAATAGATGTCAAGGGAAGAAGAATTTAAGGAAATGGGCAAGATATAGTAAAGGAATAAACTTTTCATTTTGCATGAATGTAACTGGCCACTGAACAAGTCTAAACTGGTTTAATTAACCTTGGACTACAAATGGGATAAAAAAATTGATCCAATCTTCTGAAAAAGAGGTGTTTGCATCTATTTGTCGTGGGTTTATTTTGGTTTGTGTGTTTGTTTCTTAATAATGCAGCTTTATACAAATGGTTAGGTGATAAAAGCTGGGCTTTGATGACAAGCAGGATTTATCTGGCAAGTGAAATAGGACAGAGCCTCACCTTCTTGCAGTTACTGTCTGAAATCAGCAAAATTTAACCCTAAAAAGTTGCTACATAGGAGTGTATCTGATTGTCTTCAAAATTTGTAATAATTTTATTATCAAGACTCTTTATTTTATAAAAGAAGTTTTTTGCAATTTTATTAGTGTTGTCAGCAGGTCAAAGCAGGTGTTTCTTCCTCTCTACTCAGCACTGGTGAGACACATCTGGAGTGCTGGGTTCCTCAGCATAAGAGAGCAGATACTGGAACAAGTCCAGTGAAGAACCACAAAGATGATTAAGAGCCTGGAGCATCTTTCATATGAGAGGCTGAGAGAGCTGGAACTGTTCAGCCTGGAGAAGAGAAGGCTCAAGGGGTTCTTATCAATATGTATAAAAACCTGATGGTGGAATGAAGACAAGGGAGTCAGACTTCTGTCAGCGGTAGCCAGTGACAGGAAAGAGGACATAGGCACAAATTAAAAAACATGGAATTACATCTGAACACAAGAAAATACATTTTTACTGTAAGGGTGGTCCAGCAATGGAGCAGGTTGCCCAGAGAGGCTGCAGTCTCCAACCTTGGAGGTATTGAAAACCCAACTAGACACAGTCCCGAACAAGCCTGTTTGAGCAGGTTGGTTAGACTAGATGATTCTTTCCAATGTCAACCATTCTGTGATTCTGTGACTTCTGTCAAGTTTAAAAAATTATACCACTAATGAATTTTTATTTCAATATTTATAATAACTTATTTTGAATCTTTTAGTAAAATCTTTAAACAACATTTGCATTAACGGTCTTTGAGAAGCAGCTATTTGGAATGAAGTGAGGCAGCCAGCTAGCTTCCCTGCCTGCCTGACTTCCTCCCATGCTTATAAAGGAAGAGAGGGGACATATCATGATGTGGAAACCATCTCTCTAAATAAATGCTTTAAATGTCAGATGTTTTCACAAAGTCGTTATGTTGCAGTTTACTGCATTACATGTCTTCATCCATATTCATTGTAGAGTAACTGATTCAATCACATCCTTAGCAGGTCAAAGACAATGGGAATTCATTAAAACTTAATGGACAATTGTGAAAGTGAAAGAAATGGAGACCAGAGACTAGATGAGTCAGAGTCTTACCAATTGTCTCAGTATCTTTTGTAGTGGAAATACACATTTATGAATAAAATTACAGCAAATGGTCTTTGCAGAATTTATTCTGCTAGCCAAACATAGAGACAAGAAATTACACAAATACTAGGCTACTCAGTATCTCCATAACAGACTAGAGAACTATGACCATGGCATGCGAATAATATTTTGCAGTATTGGACATTTATAACTACATTTTTGTTAAGGTTTTGTTTGTTTGTTTGATTTTTTTTTTTTTTAAGTTGTGGAGGAGAGTAGGGTGGAGAAAGGGAGGTACAGGGTCCTGAAAAGAAATGACACAAGAGATGTTAAGATGTGCAAATCATGTAATCAATGCTGTTTGAGGGTATCTACTGGGCTGCTTTTTGCTTGATGACTGCAGACTTTATCCAGGACTGTAAACCAGACCTGTTGTTCTGAACATACCACAAACATCAAACATATTTCCACAATCAGGAAAAAGGAATACTTTCTCTGCCTAATGGGAGAACACCCAGACAAAGAAAATTAGCATCTTGATATCACCATGTCAGTGCCTGCTCTAAGTTTGAGAGCATCGAAATCTATCCACTATGGCCTAAGTGGGTTTAGTGCTTTATTAAAATGTTATATTAGTTGTAAGGACTCAGAATTAGAAAATGTGAGAATTAGTGGAATTATTCTTTGTGATTTTTACAGCAGGGAATGTTTGGATTCACAGTTATCAGGAGAAAGTAATCCATGATCAGATGCTGCAGAAATATTAAATGATTACTCTTTCATCCTTTTAAAATTTCACTTGGAAATGTAGATTCTCTTAAAGTTTTGGGGACCAAACCCAACCTTTTCTTGCAGATGTTTTGAACAATTAGGTACTATTGCATACTGAAAAGTATATGAATTAGAAAATTTCTCCCATAACCCCTCTCAGGAAACATCATCTCTGGTCAATCTTGGTGAACCAGAAGAAATAATACTGATAACTGCAACACCATTAGTGTATTAATTTCTGAGAAAACGGAATTCCCTTTCTTCTAAAATTAGTCAGATCGTGACAGCCAGTTGTATGCACTTTCAAATTTTAAGCAGTCCATTTTCAAGTTTTTAGCATTCAGATAAAAAGGGGCATTGCATCTCCTCTACCCTCTTCTTCCCTCTCCACCCACTTTGATGAGCAGTGGAAGCGAAACATTCTCAGCATCATCAGGATGTATAAAGAGATCTCTGAACAGAACTGTGTAACTCAAAATTCTAGTTTCAGTCAATAGTGAATAAGAAAATTATCCAAACCTCTTTCAATATGAATGACTTGAATCCTCAAAATGTCCCTGAGATGGCTAGTTCAGTGAACACGATGACTTTACTAGTGCTAGTGGGCCCAGATCTATTGTAGAATAATTCTTCACTCTGTAGGTATTTTTTCAGTAAGCGTCTGTTCATTATGAATCTTAATAAACAAAGGAAAACTAAAAATAAAAACAAAATCCTATAACAGACCAAATATAATTTGTATATAAAGAAGTAAAGGCAGTAATTTGTCTCCTCTTTCCTCTTTCTTGTGCTCTTAATATGTGCCAAAGATTTGGGATCCCACATTGCTAGCAGTCACATTGAGCCAGAGGACCTAGAGCTGTTAGTTTTCAAAAGAGTATTACAAGAATATTGTACCTTTAAATAGAGATAAGTATGAAAAACATAAAGAAGTTATGAATAAAGACCTTTTATTGCCCTTACTCTTACAGTGTAAGAGTACAGTTAGTTTCACCTATAAAATAGGTTATTGTATCTGAGCCAATCACCCCAACCTACTCTCATAGGCAAGGGAGAGAATTAGTCATTTACAGGGAAAGGTAGCCATTATATGTTTTGGATGTATTCTTTACACTGAATCACATCTTAGAAGCATTTATTTTACTACACTAGCTATGCAGAAAGACTGACTGACAGATCCAATAAAGACTTTTACATTTAATTAGATAAACCTCACTCTGCATTACTTCTGCTGATGCTTGTCCAGACAAAGCATTCCTTCATTCCCCATTGCTCCTACAGTAGCCTGGAGTCTTGAACAGTTGCAGTTTTGGTCAGCAATTGGAAGTCTAAATTTTCTCATGCATACTTTCACATACGTGGCATGTGTGTGTACGTGTGTGTGCGTATATATGTGTAAGATTGGTTGCCAATTATAATATATCTCTACCTTGTTCTGTAGAAAAAAGAGTGAATAAGTTAAAATGGGTCATTCTAACTGGTCTAAATTTGTCCAACAGCTAGACAAATGTTAACGTCTTAATTTAAGATATGGGAGAGAAGGCTTAAGTACCTGCTCTTCATGATTTAGGGAACTTCCTATCCCAGAAGCATGTAATATGAAAGTTCCATCCTGCTAAGTGAAAGAGGGCCCAAGAGCAGGGACACTGTTGGACTGATAGCTCACTGTCTCACTCCTTTTGCAACTACTCCAGCTAGTTCACTTTGAGACAAGTCTACTATAGAGAAAGTTACTCACTAGCTAATTACAGCCTAGTCTGTGTTATTTCACCGTGGGCCAGCAATTAGTCTCTGGTCTCTTGTTAAAATAACCATAGACATAGGTACTATTGCATGCTTGAGAGTGTGTGTTCGTTGTTTGTTGTTGGTGGTTTTATGTTTGTTTGTTTGCTTGCTTGTTTTTTGTTTTGTTTTTGTTTTTTACCTTGTTAAATTAATATACCTTCAGAAAAAAAAAAAAAGGTTTTGCTCAAAAAATATCAACATGTTACAGTCAGGAATCCCATTTTAGCAGTGATCCTGTGCAGTACGTGCTAGAATTAAGGCCACTCTGGAGGCAGGTGTCACATTTGAGGAGATAAGTAAGCAGTGCCCAAGGAAGTAAGCCTTTCTCTTGGATTATTTTTAGTATGCATACTCGCTTCTCCAAGCTAGTGCTATTAGGGAAAACAGACTTCTTATCAGCAGCAGTAAAAGTCTAGAGAGCTGCAGAAGTGACTGAATGCTAGACAGGGATGATAAACCACTAGAAAAAAATGAGGAGAAAAAGCTTTAAAAGTCACCAATATAAAGACCATTTCAAAAATAAATCAGCAGAACAAAGAAGTAAATAAAATAAAAAGCTCATTTCTGAGTAAATTCAGAGAGAATGAACACGCTTCATCCAGAAAGTTTACAAACAAGGCTCATATAATGCAGCAAGTCCTCTAATATTTTAGTGAAACTGTGTCCTGTTTACTTACTTGAGAAAATTAAGAATGGCTAACAAGTTTCAAAATGTGTACATGGATCACCATAAACACTCTATAGGATCATAAAACCTTTGCAACAAAAAAGGTGAAGAAAGGAGTAAAACTGGCATATGAGCTATCAAATTGTTACAATAACTAACTATATTTTGTTGTGTGATTTTTTCAGTATGTTCGGTACTTATAACCCAATAGCTTTCATTGTGTGTCTTTGTTTTTTAAGATGGACTACCAGTAATGCATAAACAAAAGTATAATTCAGGAGTCAGGTATATTATCTCATATAACTGCATTGTCAGTTGCATTCTATATTGTATTAACACAATTATGTTAGTGTTAAGCATTTGATTTCTGAGGTAATTAAGAGAACTTTTTAAACATTTTCTACTCCTAGCCATTTCACAAGAGCAATAAAACTATCTCATCAATTCAGTCTTCAGGAAAGATTAGTCCTCTGTGGGAGAACATCTCTCATGACAGCAATCAAAGCATCTACTATAGCAAGATGTATTTGCTTACTTGTGCTTCACAGTGCAACTTTGTGGTTGAGATTTATGGGAAGAATAAAAATGAAATACAGCATGTTTGTGGGCAGTATGCAGATCTGCACACATTATCTAAATTAGTAGATCTGAAAAATTCCTGTTCGTTTTGTATGCCCTTCCTGTTACAGGATGTATCTTGGGAATACAAGCTAGTCTGGCAACTTCATCTTAGAGAATTTTGGAGTATTTAAAGAACTTAAAGGAACTGTATGCATTCAGTCCCTGAGAATTTGTTTCCTCATTCTCAGAATTTTATAAAGACTGAAAATGAGTGTAGCATATATGGCATAAAATAGAAGTAAATTAAAACAGAATGTCTCTCTCACTACGGAAAATATTCTGTAGCCCACCAAGACACTAGGCTGCAAGCAAGAACTTCTGTCAAGATTTCTTCATTTCAGGCACATTTAGTATTTTACAGTTTAGAGGTTCAACATTGTGAACAAAAGATAGAGAGGCTTTTGAAGCTAATTAGGCTTTCAGCTTTACCGATAATACTGTCTTGATGCTAGTCCAAAACAGTGTATTTATGTTTTTTGCACAATTGAAGAACTCAAGGGCAAAGTAGCCCAAGTCACAAACCCATTTTCTTGAGTGACTTTTGTTTGAAGGCACTGTGAGTGAAAAAATCTACAATCAGTCATTTTGGTATCGTCAATCTAAGAACATCATAATGTTCACCCTACTGTAGCACATTTTAAAAGTGTTACCCTAAAATAGGACATCAGCTTCCTAGGTGTTTTTAGAAAACATTACTTTGTAAAAATGGTACTGAATTACTACTCATATCCTCCTCCTCATTTGTATTCAGGAATATTAATTGTTTCTAATAAGAAACAAATAAGAGATTACACAGCTAGTGACTTCTTAACTTTTGAGTTGCCTTCATCACACATCTTCATACATCACCAAAAGAACTTTTTAGTATGCTACAGTCACTTATACAAGTAATTCAGAAATTACAGAAAACTATGAATTTCACATGTTAATAGAATTTACTGTATATATAACTTGAAGGAAAACCAAGTGGTTTCAGGTATATTTTTTTTCTCTTTTAACCTTTTTAATATGTACTTGACTATTTTCCATCTAAGATGTACTCAGTTTAGATTGAGTTTGTTTGTGGTTAGAAAAAAAAATTGCCTTCCCAGCATAAGACAAGTATTATTTAAAAAGTTAACATGATATAGAAATTACTAAATGATGACAGAATTTGAGCTTCGTGAACATTGTGCAGTTTCAGTAATTTTGATAGCTATTTTGATGGTAGTAATTCATATTTTTACACACTAAAATTAATGCTTTCCTGAATATCTGAACAATGTAAAAAATATTTGTGTTTTTTCTGACTCCATTCAGTGGTAAAGGCTTTTGTCAGTTTCTTTCAGTCTTAAACTTGTTAACAGTAAAAAAGTCGATTTTTGCAGATTAATAAACAATCAATTGTTTAAAATAAGAGTCTCACACATGTAAAGAGTGTGTGTGCCCATATATTGTGTTTTGTGACTCAAACTTGAATTTAAAAAATGCTATTAGCTGATGGGCAAAATTTAACAACTCAAAACTACTACTGAAATTTTTCTGCAATTCCAGCCATAATTCATATAATAAAGAAAAATTAAAAGTAGATATTATGATGTTAGAGTTAACTTATTTTTTTTATATGCCAAGGTGTTCTGTGAAATGCATTGAACCAGGAGCAGGATAAAAGGTTTTAGAACAGAAACATTTTTTCTAAGCAATATATTTTGAGTATTTTCTTTTTATTCTAGTACATACTAAAAAGTACATATTTCTGTTTCTACAACTGATATGCTAAAATTGATTTTATGAAGAGTAGGCTTTTTGACTCTAGAAAGTTCAAAAGCTCTAAATGATGTGGTCAATTGTTACTTGAACAAAGACAGAAAAGAGGTTTTGGAGATAATTTAAGATTCTAAAGCAGCAAAGAGGTCTGGATGAGTCAGATAGCAAAGTAGAGGCAATTAAGAGGAACAATAAAAGAGTTTTACCTGACCAAAAAAAAGAGCTGATGCTTGTCATGGTCTTGGCACAGGACAGAAATTTTCTATGACTATGGAATTTATTGATGGTGGGAGTATAACATTTTTGACAGAACTTTCAGTCAGAAAGGTGTCTCAGACTGTAATTTCTGGTCAATCAGAGAGCATGTACAGGATCCCAGATCCCAGGACTACAAATAACCATGTGATCAACAGTGTTATTTAGAGAAAGAATACCATGCCTGCCTCATGTCCTTGGGCTGTCTGAGACAGATGAGAGATTTTAGGCTGTCTCTTGTATTACAGATGAATAACCTCATCAAAGGCTGTTTAATGAACCCTCAGTAGGTAGTTAGAAATTTGCCATGTGGCAAAGTATGATACATCAGGAATATTTATTCTGGGTTTTCCAGATTCCAGCTTTTTTTTCTTTTTTTTTTTCTTTTTTTCTTTTTTTCTTTTTTTCTTTCTTTTTTTTTTTTTTTTTATTTTTATTGTTTTTACCTGAGGTACGCTTGCACTTCTGATTCTGCAAGTTTTATGTGTTTTATTTCTTTGATTGGAGGTTTCCTTTGGTTAGTTGGTTAGTTTTTCCTCTCCTGCGATGGTTTTACAAATGTATTTTTTCTGTTGTATTTCAGCAGGGAAGAGGAAGAAGTATGGGAGTTCTGGAGACAGGCTTTGTTTTCAACTGTGCATCCTTGTCCTCTTTTTCATAAATATGGAATCACAGAATGGTTTGGGTTGGAAGCGACCTTAAAGATTATCTCATTCCAATGCCCCTGACATGGGCAGGGACACCTTCCACTAGACCAGGTTGCTCAAAGCCCCATCCAGCATGAACCTTGAACACTTCCAGGGATGGGACATCCACAACTTCCCTGGGCAACCTATTCCAGGACCTTATCACCCTGATGGTAAAGAATTTCTTTCTTTAATCTAAGTCTAAATCAGCCTGCTTTCAGTTTAAAGCCATTACTGCTTGTCCTGTCACTACATGCTCTTGTAAAAAGTCCCTCCCCAGCTTTCTTGTAGGCACCGTTTAGGTACTGCCCAACAATTGTGAAAATCACCTAAATTTATGTTTGAAAATTTAATCAGAAAACAGCCACATTTGAATTAGAGCAGTGAAGGGACTGACCGGGAATAATTTGAAATTGATTCCTCCATTCTCCCTCAAGAAAGTTCTGACCTTTGCAGGAAAAAAAAGTACACAATTAGCATAATCTCTTTGTGGTTTTGAGTAAGTTTCTAGTATTATTTTTCAAAGTTTACCAGAAGCAGGCTAATTCCACATAACTGATCTTACAACTGTTCTCATTCTCTTTCTCTTCCCCCATTTTTAGTATCCTTTCTGCCCTACTAGATTTTGCTCTGTTTCTCTTTCAAGTGTCCCTAGTGGACTACATTTTTTCCTTCACATGGTGTGTTTTAATCTTCTTCTTCTTATCTTTACTATTTCTTTCTGCATTCATGTGACTGACATGGCTTTCTGTCCTCACTTCCATTCCCCAGTGTCCTATCAACATTTCTTCTGTACCAGCCTTTCCAATTTAGTTTTCATTTCCTCCTTGAGATAAATCCAGTAGTACTGAAGATTTCTCCTCTAACACCATGTAAGTACTGCATTAAAACTCTATTACTGGTAATTGAGTTAATGTAAAAGTGGAGATTACCTATAATTTATGACAAAGTAACTCTGTGTCTTAGACATTGTAATGAATCACCATTTTAATTTAAATGTATTGGATGCTTACCAAGCCTCCAAAAGTGATGTTGGGAATGCTTGAAAGAATATTCTAAAGCCTCTGACAACTGAAATCTAAGCAGTCCAAATCCAGACGCTTTTAGGACAGTGGAGTTATCCTGGGAGCTGATATTCAAACTGTCTTCTTGACCATGAGGAGGATCAAGCCTATCATCCATATGTTACCTTTCTTTCATCTCTTGAATTAGCTTCCATATCTTCTGTTTTTGCAGCAGCCAAATGAAATTTCAGCCCAGAATCGTGTATTTCGAATGGGATCAGACAGTAGTTGTTTCACATACAATTATATTTAGCTATTTTATTCACTCTTGTGAGTCTGTTCATTTCAGTTAGATATATCAGAAATATATTTGGCCCAATATTTGAAATGTAAGACATTTTCACACTTTAGTCATGTCATTTATGCTCTGCAATCCTGAGTGTCTAAATTCTGCTGAGTTTAGCAGCATCATGAAACTAACAAAAAACAGACTCTTAATCATCTGAAATTGGAAAAAGGGAAATTTGGAAACTGACCAGCAAAAGAACCTTACCAGCTTTTCCATTGAGAGTGTTTTGTTTGCAAGAAGTACCTTGCCAGAGTGGTCAGCTACAAATCAGTGTTTAACTTCACTGACTATTGTGCTGAGGCTAGCTTACTGCTTTTTATTCCAAGAAAGACAGTGGATATTTTATGTCAGTGCTGGCTCAATAAATCTGGTCATCTACATTTGAAAATATTCAGATGCATTCTAAGATGTGCAGCTAATAAATCTAATTATATGGACTGTGTAACCACATGGAAGTAAAATCAGTCCACCAATGCAGTTCTCTTCTTTTATGCCCTTTTTCTTCTGGATTCAATTCTAAGATCTTGTTAAATGAAGCCAAGCACTAAATTATTAATATTGGAATTAATAGAGATCTGTTGATAAGGGAATAAAACAATATATATATATATTTATTGTGTTCATCTGCACTTAGAAATTTTTCTCCTTCCTATTTTTAGTGTTTCTATTTGTCTTTGTACATGTCACCTACTCAAGGTTTTTGGGAGAGGTATTGTGGGAGAGGTGTCTGAACAATTTTTTTTCTGAGGGAGATGGCAACTTGAAAATCTATTTTTCTAAAAGTTTTATGTTTTTGTAACTATTACACTCAATAAGTATGCATTACATGATATTAGCCTTAGCAAGGTATTTTAATCTAACAGTTCTGCACCATGTTCACATTAATATGCAAATAGAAGGAGAATATAAAATTAAATGGAAATGAAAGTTGGAATTTAATTGACATTTTTGTCACAAAAGCTCAGAGAAACAGTACTTATGGTTTAATGGCAAAAAGCTAATGTGTCATCCTAGAGAGGGCTACATCAATCTAGAACTAAGACGATTTTGCTGAGGAAAAGTGCAAAGTGCTGTTTGTGTATGCAGGTTGCCAGCTCCCCTTATGCAGGTGGTCCCATCACCATAAACCTGGACTAAATTGCTGCCATCCATTAAACACAGTGGCTGCCTGGATGGCTGCCTAGCACAGACTTACACAGGCTATCTATTCCTGTCAGAAATATGATATGTCACTGACAAAAGCTTAATTACTCCATTAATTAATAGGACAATTTTCAAAATGCCTTGCAATGCAGCTTGACACTCATTAGTGCCATTTATGAATAATTTCTCCCAGGGTATAATACTCTATAAAGTGTAATTTGAAAGGGAATAATATGTGTTTAAAACCTACGTATCTGTGAAACCAAAATACATTATTTGCTCAATTAGTCAGCTTTATGAAAAAGCTCAGACCTATCCCCTGAATGCCTGGAAAGATATTTGTCTATATCAAAACTCTTCTGTCACAGAACAGGAAGCTTATTCTGGATTAGACTTATTTGGAAGCCCGGGCAGCTCTTCTTTCTCTATATAAAATCTTGATTCCCCTCTAGTTCCACTATTACAATTGCCAGTCCTGCATGAAGGCCTGGGGCACTGAAGTGCTTGGGTTACCACTGTACCACTACATCCATTTTTCTCTGAGTATCTATATCCCTCTAAATGACTAAACAAAGTTGAGGATAACAGAGCTGGCAAAGATTTTTCTGTCACCTGCCTTCTACAATATAGGACCAGAGCTGAATTTGCAGGACAGTAAAAGAGAAAAATGAGCCAAAATAAGAGAAATACATAGATAAAGCATGGACACAGCTCCGTTGTTTAGATGCTAGTTAGTTAGGTCAGGAGAGGACAAAAACTTCTACAGAGAATTGCCGCCTTCTTTTTACAGCCAGGAAGATTTGGTATTTTGTTTTGATGAGGTAGAGTATCTTCTAGTGCCTGCTCTGAGACAGTGCAACTCTCTCCTATTGGGCTTACCATTTTTTAAAAAAATATTTTTTTACATTCTTAGAGCTCATTCAACATACAAGTAGGATCATATGGTCATAAGGACATATGGCCCGGCATGTGAAAGTCTACAGAATTCTGAAGTTTGAACAAGGTGGGCCACTGAGAAACAGACACTTCAGTTCTCTGTGCTCTTTGCACAGGCTCAAGAACTGAAATTTCAATTCATTCTGCCTATGCTGCTCACCAAGTAACTTTTTCTGACAGAAAATTTTATATCACTTTACTAGACAGACTGAAGAAAAAAATAGAAATAACAGTATAAAACAACATGATGAAGGTTGCCACAAAAATGCATGCAGTATATTAACAAAGACCTGCTTCCAAGGCTCAGCAGTATTTAAGGTGTTTAAGAAAAGTGAGCTACTAAGGAAGATCTTGAAAAACACTTTGTGTAGATGGTGGTACAGTAAGGTAAACTGCCTTACATGGGCATTAAGGCAAACTTTACAGTCTAAAATAGAGTTTCAGTAAAGGATCTTCTAGGTTCCTGATCTGGGATTGTGTGACCTATGATTTTTGTTTAGCATCCGTAGATTTCACTGTCCAAATAGGATTCCTTAAAGAAGCTCAGAATTTGCTGAGTGTTCACCCTCAGAAAATTCACCTCCTTAGGGCATTCTTCAGTGCATGATGGAAGGTGGTGTGGGCTGGGAGGGTGAAAAATGTTACCACTCCCTCTGCTTGCCCTGTTCTCCTGCACAAGTTGCTTGTTAGTCAGCTGAAGAGGCTGAGCTGACAGTGTGCTGCTACCATATTTCAGGATCTGATTCTAGAACAGCAGGGATGGGGGACACAGTAACCTTTTCAGCCATCCCAGTCTTAGTCTTCTTGTCAATCAAAGTCCTAAGAATACACTGAAAAAACAGATTTTCTGAGGGTGGGCACTCAGAATTTTCTAAAAATCCAACTCTTTTAAAAAGTCTCATTTAAACATGAGATAGAGCCCTTAAATTTGATGCACAGCCCTTAATCGGCAAAATGTTTATACAGTTCTACAGCTTGGGCAGCTAAAGCTGTTTGACATTTTAAAGTGCTGATTACCTAGCAAGTCCCATTAATCTTAGTGGGAATATGGTTAGACTCTGTGACTCAAACTTAGGAATGTATACTCATACATATGTATTCATGTATACACACATATATATCTGTGAGTAGTAACTTGATGACAGTATTAGCAACACCCAGCCTCTCCAAAAAAGAATGAAAAACCCTAAGGCAACTCTTAAATTTTTCTTCAACTTTCAAGTGAGAATTCCATGCTACCATTTGCTCTGGAATTGATTCAGGTAAGACTGTATTAACCATTCATCAGTATAGCCAGATACTTTTAGTGCCAAAGATATAGAAAAGAGGTATGTTAAGTGGTGCTCTGATGTGTCTTCTGCACACTCCTATTCAAAGCATAGAAAATACTAATACACTCTCAAAAAAAAAAAAAAAAGGACAATTAAGGAAAAAAAGGCTGCTGAATGGATCACTGATGTCAATGAGTGACCTCTGTATTCCTTCTCTCAGCGTTCAGCTCTCTTTCTTACATTTTCCCTTCAAGACTCTATAGCCACAGAAAGAGTAGGAGTTACCGTTCTGTTTGTCTTGCATTATTGCAGGTGATAGGAAGATGCTACAAAGCAAGGGCCTCAGGTGTTTTGTTTTTTTTTTTTTTTCTGCACTGAACCTAATCCTAATCTTACAAGACTTTTTTACGACACTTCAGTTAGTTGTCTTCCTCGGTGCTGTGTCCTGGTTTTGTTAAAAGCAAGACAAGTTCTCTTTTAGTGAATTTTTCCTTTCAGCTAAGTTCTTCTAAGTATCTTCTAAGTAACTGCATTTTTCTGAATTTAGCTACATGAGTTTTGAGACTCTGTTCACTCTGGACTGATAAAATGACCAATGGAATGCAGGAGAGGCTCATGTTTAGATTTATTGCCATAACAACTAAGAATTCTGATAACATCCCATAATTGAGAGGGGCGTATTTGCAAGGAGGGGTGGACAGAACAGGTGACTAAAACTGACCAACTGAGTATTCCATCTCATCCACATCATACACCCTATAAAAGAAGGAGATCATGAAGGTCTCACTCTCTTTGACCATGGCCGGCATCTGAAGAGCACCCTGCCTGACGTCCCTGCCATCCTAGGCCTGGATCCAGACCCTGCATCCCTGAATCCAGCCCCGGTTTGCTGTGAGGTCCCACCCAGGACTTCTGGGTGCCTGCCCTGCAGCTGCTGGAGCCATGCCAGCTCCTTCACTGTGGGAGGGGGGAAACGAGCAACACTGCACTACCCCGGAATATTCAAGACTGGTTTTGTATATTTTGTATATTTTCTCTATTTATTAGTAGCATTAGTAAAGCCTTTAAAACTTTTTTTTTTCCTACTTGCAAGACTCTCCTCCTTATCCTTCTTATCACCTTCTCTGGGTTGGGGCAAGATTAACAGAGAGTGTCTGCCATGGTTTATTGTCGCCTTGCAAATAAACTGTGGCATGTCGATAAGTACTACTACCCTGAAATACTGTAGAAGTAGTTGGCTTGCCTTTCCCATCTGCTCTGCAATACAAATACTCTCTGCCCTCTCTGTAAGCAGTGATTTGTGGACTGGTTTTATTTAAAATGTCCTCATATTTTATTTTAGAGGTATAATCCTCCCAGTGTACACACCTCAGCACATGGTGCATACTTCAGAAAAGTGTAAGCACCTCTGAAGA
Organism: Caloenas nicobarica; assembly: GCF_036013445.1. Classification (NCBI taxonomy): domain Eukaryota; kingdom Metazoa; phylum Chordata; class Aves; order Columbiformes; family Columbidae; genus Caloenas; species Caloenas nicobarica. The sequence goes on along the minus strand of NC_088245.1, from coordinate 174,822,745 downwards.
CTTCCCATTCACCTAAGAGCCGGTATAAACTAGGTGGTTACCTCTCTGCAGTGGTGTTATGCTTCTCAATGCATTGAAAGAAATAAGCAATCCTCAGTGATCACATTTACTTAATCTGGTATCGCTGTCCATCTCCAAAAAAAACTTGTGTAATGGAGCAATGTGAGGTTCCTTTCCAGAAAGAAAACAATGATCTCTGCTTACTGCCCCTTATCTTAGCGATCAGAACAATTAGTCACAATGATACGATATATATGGTCTTATCTTGACCCAGTCTGAACTCCCTTCAGCCTTCATGTCACACATTGCAGGAGAGTTTCATAACACTAGGCTATAATAACAGCAAGAAAGAAGGTGAGAAACAACTTTAAAGGTGAGCTGCTACATTGCCAAAAACACAAGACACCTGGGGACAGAAAGAGAGATGGCAAAAGGAAAATTGAATCTAACCTCGGAGAATGCAGACCATTGCTCATTGGATTAGGGATGCAAATAGCATACAACTAACATAGGCTACAAAAAAATTAAAACAGCCTGAGGGAAAAAGAAAAGAAAAGAGGAGAAAAGAGGAGAAAAGAGGAGAACAGGAAAAGAAAAGAAAAGAAAAGAAAAGCTAAAGAAAAGGAAAAGGAAAAGAAAAGAAAGAAAAGAAAAGAAAAAGAAAAAGAAAAAGAAAAGAAGAAAAGAAAAGAAAAGAAAAGAAAGAAAAAGAAAAGAAAAGAAAAGAAAAGAAAAGAAAAGAAAAGAAAGGAAAAGAAAAGAAAAGAAAAGAAAGGAAAAGAAAAGAAAAGAAAAGAAAAGGAAAGAAAAGAAAAGAAAAGAAAAAGGAAAAAGAAAAGAAAAGAAAAGAAAACATCACAAACAGCCAAAACCCATAGGTGCTTACCTTTCCAGCTGAGTGTCACAATCCCACACAATGTAATACTGTCTTAATGGTCTGATGATTCATGCATGCCTGGGCTACATGCTGACCCAGCTGCATATGAAAGAGTGAAAAGGGTTCTCAGTTAGAATATGCTGTAATGAGGTGCCATGATTGAAAGTACCTGCAACTGGAGTTTACCTTCTATTAATTTGTGTTACAAGAAATTAACTCATCTCTTACTGTTCAGATCATTCTTACCTCCTTTCATTTTTATTGCTGCTTTTACCACTGATTCAGGGTTGTCTCCTCAAATAAGGAAGCTGTGGGAACTGTCATGTGGGAAGGTCTTAAATCTTGGTCTGATTTCCTATGCTTGCTGTTGCTGTCATCATCTCCTCCTGACAGTCATGGGAGATAAAGTGGCTGCCTATGTTGACATGAATTGCCATCGTATTTCCCAGAACATATATTTGCATGTGTGGGTAAATAACTGTAGATACTTAAAGACAACTGTATGTTTATGGAGCTAGGTGATTCCAAAAAGATTACAAGTTGTGAGTTAGGGTTTATTTCATTTATTAAATCCTTATTTTGTCAATCTTTAGGAGAACTTTATCCATGAAGATGTTTTCTCCCCTAAAGCTTGGACAAAAACACTAACGCTTAATAGTACTAAGAAGGTGAAGCCAAGCCTATTGATGAAGTGTGTCCTTCATAAAACACATTCTCATTCTTAAATGCTTCAGTCTCAAGTAAAATTCTTGAAACATTTTTTCCAGATCTTTTGTCTGTAAGACCACCTGTTATCTAGAACAAAAAAAATGATTTATGCGAGTGAGTTAGAAGAAGTGGATGTTTTCTAAACAGCAAGGTGGAATGATATTTTTTTAAGCCTTTGCAATGAATTATGATACCCATTCTCAGCTGAAGTTTTCAAATTCAGCCCTGCTACTGCATTTCTCACATTCATTATAATGATTGTTACTCACATACTTACTAATAGTAAGTCTAAAATATTTTACTGTTTGATTTATTTTTTTGGACTCTCTTTTGTTATGGATCACTGTTCTAAGTCAACTTTGCAACAGTTTACACTTGTTGTCATAACAATCATTCCAACTTTGTTTCCATATTTGCCAGTGAAGGCTGCATGACATTTGACTTCATAGTCATCAATTGCTGCTGTTTTATAAACATTAAGCCGTTGATACCTTACTAAGTGAAAATTGCAAATGTCTGCCCTTTCCATTCACACAGTGCTAAATTATGTTCAGGTATCAATATATAAGTTCAGTAAAGATGTAGCTGCTTTTACTTTGTTCTGCTACTTAATTCCATTATCATGGAAGGCTTGACAGACTTTCATCTTTTGAAATAATCTGTAAAATTGTTCTAAAGCAGCTCTTCAATCCTGCATATATTAAACATCCCCAGTCTCTTGTTTAACAGCTACAGTGCATGTTTTCTTTTCAAGATAGGCTGCAGGAATTTTCAAAGGATGGTAATAAGGTTCTTGTAATGCTTTTTGAGATGTATTCTTCCATATACACTGTTCACTGAACTGGTATTCAATATGGCTTTACAATATTCTAAAAGTATCTTTAGCACTTTAAAGTTGATGTCTAATGGCAGATGCCTATGTCACTGAAATCCCTATGAAAACTCTGGAAATGTGCCTGCGTAGACCCACACACACTTCATTTCACATTTATTTCTCACAGAATAACAAAACCTTATTTTGTTTGTATGTCTTGAGGTAGGTTTGATCTGTTGGCAAACTGAGTCAATGCTAGTGCCTCACAAAAGAGGTTGTGGAACCATAGCTTCTCATTATAGGCATACTGATTCTTCTTTTCTTGTTTGTGCTATACTTTCCACAATTAATATTTTTAAATGACTGTATTGTTACAGTTTTTCCAGGGTAGTTTTGACAATAAATATTATTCTTCTGAGTTACACCTTTCTTTTCTTGTCATCCTTTTTACGTGCTTCACATTCTGTAATTGAACTGCTTAACAAGTTCATTTTTCACAGTTTAATGTTATGCTATAGGTAGAACGTGATTTTAAAACCTCACAAATTGTCGCTTAAAGAGCTGTAAGGAGAGAAAAGCAAGAACTGCACCTAACTGGAAAGAAGAATCTGGGCAAGGAAAGAGAGTTACAGAAATGGGACATGGGCACAGGAGGAGACAGACAGACAGAAAAGACAGCAGGAACAAGAAATGCAGAGCAGGAGTGAGGTAACCAGGACTATCCAGTCATAGTGAAGAATGATGGAACATGGATCTAGTCAGGAGAAGAGATTGAGAGCTGGTCAAGCAGGGAAATGTTTGGAAGTACAGTGTAAAGGAAAATTAATGATCTCAAATCACTTTCACTACAAAGCTAATTGAACCAGTACATATTTTTCTCTTCTTTAATCACTGTTGATATGCAAGGCATGGGGACATGAAGGAATGTAAAGAAATGTAAAGAAAATGTATGTAAAGAAATGTAAAGAAATTGCACTTTTTGATTACTTCTAAACTCCTTAGCATTTCACATCTCGCGAGACCTACTACTATAAAGAACAAAAGCAGCTGACAGGACAGCTTCAAACAGCTTCTCCTGCAGTCATGAGTTCTTAGTTATTCTTTAAATATGATTTTATTTTTCTTATGGTAGATATCTAGAAAATAAAAGTCACTATGTTCATCATCTGCATGTGTAGGAGTTGGTTTAAGTGATATGATGAAAGAGGGGAGGCTAGAATTCTATGTATACCATCCACAGCATTAACCATAAAAATATCTTTTCTCCTCAAAATGCCTTCTCTTTATATTACTTTGCATGTTGAAGCTTCTTCAACAAGTGAAGCATGAGAGATTTCAGATAAATTATTTTCAAATGAGAAAGTCTGATTTCTTCCCTCAAAATTTTCTCTTGCCTCTCCAGGGCAGCTTCCAGTGTGGAAAAACATTGGGTGATGAATTTTAAATAGATTAAATTCAATTAAATATTTTTTAAACCTATGAGTGTTCAAGCTTTCAAGTTTAGCTTTCCTTACTATCTTTCTTATTTATAATGAAGTAGGAAAAGGTATACTCTTACATTGTTAATCGTACTCAAATGGGGTCTCTCTATAGCCTATTTGTTAGGACACTTTCCTTAACATGCCTTTGGAGTGTTGGTCCCTGATCCAGTTATTGTGTAGGATATATGCAGTGGGATCCAACATACTATTTAACAGTAGAGATGGAGTCCCAGATCTGCCAGCTTCAAGCTGACTGCTGTGGTAAGAAGTAAAAGACTCATGCCTGCATTTTCTGTCTTTCCATCATTGTTTGGGCTGGAAAATATTGTCTTTCTGCTGATTACTCAACGGATGGGTGGGACCCAATTTCATCTCTGAATACCCAGCTGCCTAGTGATTAGAGTTGGAGATATGTGTTTGTATCTACCCAGGCAGAAAAAGAATTTTGCAATTACCTGTCCTATATCACAACTGAAGTGCTCTATTACTGAATTATCAGAGAATAAGAGTGGTATCAGTATCTCATCCCTTTCTTCCAGCCTTATTTTGAAATATATTATGTCTCTGATTATATTCTGGGCACTAATCTCTGCAGAGACACACAGATATAAATCTCATATGGATTTAAATGTTCTCTGGAGCTGGGAGTTAGGTGACTATGTCATGAGTTTCCATTTTTCCCTACAGTTATTCTTACTGTTTAACTTAATGTCATTTTTGTGTGTGTGTTGACCCTTGGATATTCTTTTCTTTAACACCAAGTTCTACTCAAATAAAGCACAAAACACCTAACTGTCTGTACTGCATAGTATGAATTTCACTGAGTAGCTGTGACATAAATTTCCTTTGTGAATGTATAGCCTAACAGTCTGTCTCCAGGCAGCAATCAGGACCCCACTGAGGCTGGCAAGGTGCAGTCACTGATCCAGAGAATTCACAACATAAGCTCATGACAAGACAGAACAGATGGAGACAAAGGTAAATAGCAGTGTGATGGGAAACAGAGTTGCAATGTAGATAGGTCCATCTGTTGTTCCAGTAGGCACAGAAAACTTCTTTGTCCTCTGTTGCATCCCACTGCACCGCTTCATCTCTTTGGGTACAGCAGGCTGCTTGGTAGATAAATGGACAGGGCTAGACTTTGACTGAGGGGGGTATATTTATATGTCATCCCTACCTCCCACACAGACTTTGTTTCCTTCATCTCTTTCTTCCTCTCAGCCCTGAACATCGTCCCAGTTCTGTTGGCAAGGCGGATGGGCATGGTGCCCTCAGTGTCTTTGTGGAGCAGCAGTTAGGTGCTGAGAGAGGAAATCCATGCATAAAGGGCTCAAAGATTTTCTTTGAGGCAAAAGCTTTCCTAAAAAATAAAGTGGTCCAGGAACTGTTATCTGGTTCTGAGACCAAGTGGAATGGCATACCTCATGTCCAAACGCCTACCTTCTCTTATGCTCTGAAATAAGCTGGCCACATCAAAACTGCTTACTGAGGGTGGTCTTTGGTGCAAACTGTCCTTCAGCTGTTTCAAAACATTCTGTGGGAACATGCTTGCTGTCACAGGCTAAAACTGAGCAATTGGTACAATTGGTACAATTAAGCTGTATCAGTGGTCTTAGATCAGTGCCAGTCTCCTGCACTTAGTTAGTTTGCTAATATAGCAATAGTCTAAGCAAATAGACCTACTTCATATTTCATGAAAGATGCAAAACTAAGAGATAAAATGCAGGTATGTGGGGAAAAAACTTAAATACTTGGAGGGGTTTTGAAGGTTTAAGACAAACTATCCCTTTAAATTGGTTTGGTTTGGTTTTTCGTTTTGGGATGGAATGTCAGTTTTATCCAGAAAGAGGTGACCTTCCTGTTCAGAAATCCTGAATGTTCAATCTTGGTAAATAAACCAGCAACTTTCTTAGTAAGGCAATAAGTGGAAAGCTGTAAAAATCATTCATGTTAGAGGCAGTTGTCGTTAAATTCCTGTGCTTTTATTACACTGCAGAATGGCAAAGTGACCACAATTATTTTAGTATTCTACTGCATGTCACATAGTCATCAGCCTGTGTGTCATTTAGTCACACTGTCATAAACTAGAAGCTTGATTCTCTGAAGTGCTCAGTCTAAGATGTCAATCACCTTCAGCCCCCAATCCACTAGACTGCTTGCAAAGTCTCCCAAAAATATCAGCTCCTTCTCATTGTCTGTACCTATAAAGTAGTGAAAAAGAAAGAAAAAAAAGTCAAACAACCAGACATTTCAGTATTTTGTCCGCAGAAAGGAAATAAATTTGTGTATAGAGTGCATATGCATTTGTTTGATTTGGGATGACTTTCCAGCACTGTGAAGATGGGCAGCATCACATAAGATAATACACTATAGTGCTTTCACTGGCTTGGAACTTTACTGCAATTCAAATACTTATTTTTCTGGTTTTGTTAAATTAATTTAACATAAGGCTGCTAGCTATAATCACAGGTGAAAATGATTTCTACAGCTAAAAGTCTTGTAGCAAAAGGATTCTCTCATTACTATAGAGATTTATGTTACCTTTTATTTTTAAATGTTAAGTTTAACAGTTAAAGTGGAAGACTGACTTGGGTATACTTACATTTTTTATCCTATATAAAAATAATTGGAATGACATTTCATTATCATGGTTATTAGAATAACTGAGAAAATAAAGATTGCAATAAATACCTTGCTATGCTTTAAGAAATAGAGTATATTAATAGAAGAGATAAGGAGCAAATATTAATAAAGTTATTAGAAAAAAATGTCAATAAGTCGTCTGGTTTTATCTGAGAGCACACCTTTTATCAGAATACTACATGAATTTACCCAAAATCCCATCTTCTTTTAATGCTAAGGCAACATTTTGATCTCCATGTTGTTAAGAAGAATGTAAGGGTTCATAACTAAATACCAAATTCACATGACTACTCAGAATTTTAAATAACAAAGTACTTGTTGAGTTTACAAATTACAAATTTCATACTAAATTGAATTTTGTTATTGCCATTCACTGCCTGTATATTCAAGTAGTCTTCAGATTTTTTTAAACAGTGTTCTACTTTATAAACATAAAAGCTACATTTAAGGTATTAATGGACATATCACATTTTCCATTAAATCAGTCTTTTAAAAACTAACAATTATTTCAGCTCTACTGTGAAACTGTGTGAGCTGCTAATCACATAATTCGTAAGCAGAGGAAACTCCAGTTATTTGATTTTTTGATTTTTTGGTATAAATCTGCATAACACAGATGTAAAACCACATTATGTGGTCTATTTCTGGATCATATATTTAGTGATAAAAATTCTTCCAATATTTTAAGTGTAATTCTGTGTTGAAAAGAGCTTTAACTGAAGTAATTTGTGGACTCTTCCTCCTCCTCAAAAACTTCCAAAGCCTACTGTCTAAAACAGGGAGCATTCAAATTAAATCAATACCTCTATCAACAATTCTTAAGGAACACTCATGCTCGTTTTCAGACTCACTTACCTTGGCAGATGTTATTAGGATTTGGAGATGAGGTCTAACCTGACACTCATTACAATACTTTAAGACAACTTCTTACTAAGCTACTGTATATTTAATAATAATAATAATAATAGTAATAATAATAACAATAATGCAAAAAATAATTCCTGAGAGCCATGGGAAACATGAAATTCTGTCTCTATTGACTACTGTCTTTTTTGTGAATTATAACTACGCAGTAAGCCCTTCATCCATTTTCTGAAGGAACTGACATTTGCTCATGTACATAAGTAGGCCAGCTGTTCCTTTTTTGGGGGTAAGATATAATATACAGTTAAATCTACTCAAATTGCTACAAAAATCCCCAAAGCAGAGTTGAAAGTCCTTCATCAGGGAACCTAAACTATAAATTCCTAAGTAATTAGTATGAAAGTAATTTTCAGTATAAAGTAATGCATTCAAGTATTTAAGAATGCTGTTTTGTGTTCCCAAATGTCAATAATTTAGGAAGTGAGAAATAAAGACATAAAGACAATCATTTTGCTATTTAATAGGGAATATGATGGGTAATGAAGCAAGATTACAATTAAATTCTAGCATGCTGTGTCCTACAGGAAAAATCAGCTCTAATGTTTCTAACCTTTATCAACTGGCAACACTATAGTTTTGATCTCATAAATAGTTATCTATTATTTCTGTACAGCATCGACTAGGATCAATGCTGCAGGATTCTAAAAAAATCAGTTATCTAGATAATCTTAAATGTGTATAGTAATCATAGAATTGCAGAAATATTCTATGGATTGCAATTTCATATGATCAGAAATGTTTACAGGCAGCATTTGCCAAATTGTAATGTCTAAAATTAGGAACTTGAATCCATATTCTGTCATCTCAATGTGCAATGTGACTTTTTCACGGGTACTGAGCACTTCCGACCTTATTAATGTTAATGAGACCTAAAAGCCCAGAAAAACTCCGAAAGCCCAGAAAACCTCTGAAAATATGGTAACTTTCTTTTATACATCTAATTTCAATTACCAAAAATAAAAATTGTAACTGAGAGTTTTTGCAGGCTTTCATCACATGGGGTGTGGGGGGTAGGCATGATGAAAAGCACCAGCCACTGCTGATTACTTGGTGCTGGGTCTTTAGTAAGGCAGTTGGCAGCTAACACAATAAATCGTTGAACAATAACATTTTAGGGAGACACCAGAGGTGGACATCCAACAATTAGAAGCTAGAACCCAAAGACGAATTGCTTTTCTGAGCCATCAACTGACAAGAGCAAGTCTCCTGCTCTCCTGGGTTCAACGTATATTGGTCTAAAGTGGACTGGTCATGCTGAAGCTTTGATTTGTGTGAACATTTATGTTTTGGAGGAAAGGAATTGCTATCCACCCACTTAACTCATTCTGTTATGTGAATAAATTTAGATTATATGACAGAGAGCTGTTCCAGTGACCACCCCTCCCAATCTTGTCTTGACAGTTCACAGACACCTTTCCTCCTACTTGTTTTGTCTGCACCTTGAAGAAGGGACCAATTTGAAAAGAAAGGTATGTAGTCATCTTTAAAAAGTGGAAGTACTGCCTAAACCTCATGAAGGCTGAGTTATCCCAAATCATGGAGTGACTGTGTCTCAGTAACATGGATGGGAAGTGTGGAAATAGGGCAGATAACCACCCCATTAATTCCCAACACTTTTGTGACTGGCACTCTACTTATACGTTATGTTAATGTAAACATATGGTTTTTTGTCATTGGAGAGATGACTACATAAAACAGTCAGAAGAGCATACTGTCTACTGGGAACTATAAAAAGAAGTTTTCTGTGAGTGGTGCCTGAAAAGAGGGGACTGAGAGGAAACTGAAGAGGAGACTGACAGGAGACTGAGGGGAGACCTCATCACAGTCTACGGCTTCCTCAAAAGGGGAGGAGGAGGGGCAGGTGCCGATCTCTTCTCTCTGGACACTAGTGACAGAACCCGAGGGAATGTCAGGAAGATGTGCCAGGGGAAGTTTAGGTTGGACATTAGGAAAAGGTTCTTCACGCAGAGGATTGTGTAGCACTGGAACAGGCTCCCCAGAAAGGCAGTAACAGCCCAAAGCCTGGCAGTGTTCAAGAAGAAACTGGGCAATGCCCTCAGATACATGGTGTGAACTGTGGGGTTTTCCTGTGGAGGGGCAGGAGTTGGACTCGATGATCCTTGCAGGTCCCTTCCAACTCATGACATTCTATGATTCTATGAGTCATGCAACTGAAGACTTCTTAAAAATTAAAAAATAATAATGATAACCGTGCTTCTTATCCAAAAATTGTGACTCTCTTCAAATGTTTTAATGTATTCTTGCATGTTACAAAGCTGTAAGAACTTTTTTTATTCCTTAATAATCACCACTAATACAAATTTCAATTCAACAAATATATTTTATTAAATATGAAATAGAATTTTAATCCAAATATGTGTAGTCAATTGTTTCTTGATTTCATTATGAATTATACTGTATCTTTATGCCTTTGTAAAATTATTGATGGTCACTTTGCTGTACAGTTTCTCTTCAATGAACTTTAACCAGGTGTCAGCATTTTTCAGTGGTTTGATCTCAAGCCAGTGGTTAACCAAAGTTTTGTAGCTTTTCACCCCTGTATAATAATACCAAAGTCACTTAGGAAGAAAAAAAATGAGGAGGTCATCCAGTCCATATTGTTACTAATGACGAATTATCCTTCAACACGCACTTTATGCTGTTTTCCTCATAATTTATTCCCTGACATCACAGGTGAGGACATTTCAGTCACTTTCAGTCCAAATTACTCCAGAGTAAAATGTATCTGATTGCCACTTTTTCTCTCTATAATCAGGCCTAATTATTTCCGCTTTAGTCCTATTTTCTTTTTTTCAGCTGGACCAAATCATAGAGTGAAATTAAATAATATTCCCAGTGTATGTTATCTGCCCCTCAAATACTTCTACTGGTATAAATGTTTATTTTTCCATCCTGTGTCACTATTCATGTGAGACCTATTTATATGTTTCGTTTTTGAAGGATTTTGAAAATACTCCACTTGAATTTTAGCTCTGAGACACTACACATATCTGCCTACTAGGGCACAGTGCAGAACTCCACAATTTTTACCAGGTATTTGAAGTACTGAATTTAGCACATGACTGGCTGAAATCTTTGCTTATCAATCTTCTTTTTCTGAAACTGGATGAAATCTCTCACTGCTGAATCAGACATCACTTTTAGATAGCATGAATTCCATTTATATCCCATCTATAAATATACATGTTTCCTGTTCGGTAGTTACCTGAAAAGTCAAATCTGGCTGAGTGTCTCTTCTGTCAGATTTCCAGGTTGGTCAGTGCTTTGAGGAGGGTCTGTTTGTAACTTTGAAATGGTGAACTTAAAAGATATGAAAAAGTTTTTGTAAGTTTAGAACCATACTTTACAAAAACATGGATTTCACAGACTAAGAACTAGTAAGTGGTAGAAAACCAATTTTTTTAAAAGCAGAATGAGACAGAACAGAAATATGGGAGGTTTTTAAACAAATCTGTTCTCTGCATAGGGTGACCTTGCAGGTCAAGTCTTTTCCTTCAGCTTTGCTCTCAGTACAGGAATACAATGTTTTTTCGGGGCCTCAGAAAATCCACCCAGTGCTCTCTGACTCTGCCATTACACCTGAGACTCCTTGTTTCTTCTTACCCTCTCCCTGCCCATAGCCCTTTGGTTTCAAGGAAAATGAATAATGAAAAGGAGGAACCTGTACAAGCAGTCTTGCCAAGATCAGAGAGACCAAGCCCTTGCAACAAAGCACTGAAAAGAAGCAACAACAAGTTACAATCGTTGTTGATTCCCTCCTGTGCAGAATGGGAGCACCCATTTGCAAACTGAATGATCGTTTCAGGGAAATTTGGTGCCTCTCTGGTGCCCGAATTAGGGACATCACTACAAGACTGAAAAGCCTAGTTCAAGCTTCAGACTACTATCCATTCCTGCTCTTTCATGTGTATACAAATGATGCCTCAACAAAAAGTCTGAGATCAATCAAAAGAGACTTCAGAGGACTGGCAAAAATGCTAAAAAAATCAGGAGCACAGGTAGTTCTTTTCTTAATCCTATCAGTAAGGGCGAAGACTTTGGAAGTAACAGGCAAGCCCAGGAGATCAATACCTGGCTCCAGGACTGGTGCCTTTACCAAAACTTTGGGGTTTTAAACCATGGAAGAGCCTTCAAGAGACAAGGTACAGTGAGGCCTCATGGAATTCACCTGTCCTGATGGGGAAAACACATCTTTGGGAGTAAGATGGTGTGGCTGATCAAGGGAGCTTCAAACTGGAATTGATGGGGGAAAGGAATGCAACCAGGATTGCAGCTGGTAAGCCAAGGGTGGGTGTGGCATCACTGGAGAGTGGCAGTGCTAGTGGAAACATTTACACTTCTCCAAGGAGTGTGGAGGGCTAAGCAGCATATCTGAAATGTTTGTACACCAGTGCACACAGAATGAGAAACAAACAGGATGAACTGGAAGTGTCAGTTAGCTCCCAAAGCTACACTAGCATTGGTATTAGTTGGACTTGGTGGAAAGAGTCCCATGTTTGGCATGTTGGGATGGATGGCTACAAGCCGTTCAGGAGGGATGGGCAGGTGAGGTGGAGGTGTCGTACTACACATAAGGGAGAGGTCTGATTGAACAGCCCTTACCATTAGTGACGATGTGTTTGAGAGCCTCTGTGTGAGGGTTAGGGACTGGAAAACAAAGGACTTGTAGGAGTGTTTTTTCCTGGTTGCCCAGCCAGGATGTAAATACTGATGGGTTATTCTGTTGTTATTCTACAGAAAATGTTAAGGAATAGACTGAGTCTCTGCTACTGGAAACCCTGGGAAAAGAAACTTCCTTAACAGTTATTAGGATAAATTTCTGGATCAGTAGCCCTTGTCCTTTTTGGAAATTTCAACTTCCTAGATATCGACTGGGAATATCATACTGCTGTGACCAGCAGATCTCAGAAATTCTTGAAGTTTATAGAAGATAATTTCTTATCAAAGGTGCCCAGTGAGCCCCCTAGGGAAGATGTCCTCCTAGGCTTACTATTTGTGAATAGAGAAGGATTCATGGGGGATGTGGTGGTAGGCAGCTAGCTTGACCAAGGTGATCCTGAAAGGGTTGAGTTTAACATTTTCAGTCTAACAAGAAAAATGGACAGCAGAGTTGTTACCCTGGACTTCAGGAGATCAAACTTTAAGCTATTCAGTGAGGTATTTAGAAGACCACCCTGGGAATATTCTTTTGAAGGCTTAGTAGTCCACAAGTACTGGTCAGTCTTTAAGAATCATATTTTAGAAGCACAGGACCAGGAAATTCCACTTTGTCATAAGTCAAGCAAGAGGGGCAGAAGACCAGCTTGGCTGAACAGGGAACTCCTTGTGGAGCCCAAGAAGAAAAATAAATTGTATGATCACTGGAAATGAGGTCAGGCCTCACAGGAAGATTACAGACCTGTGGTTCATATATGCAGGGAAATGACACGTAAGTCAAAGCTCAGTTAGAGTTGCTTTTTTAAGCATGTGAATAGGAAGAGGAGGTCTAAAGAAAATATTGCACCAATGCTTGTTGAAGATGGTCATCTCGCTAACAGGGATGAAGAAAAAGTGGAGGCATTCAAAGTGTCTTTTGCCTCAGTCTTTAATAACACTGATAAATTTCAGGCTGCCTGGCTCTCTGAGTCGGAGGACCATGAGTGTGGGAACAGCAAAATTGCAAGGGACCAGCTCTTTCAGCTGAATGTTCACAGGTCCATAGGGCCTGACGGGATTCATCACAGAGTACTGAAGGAGCTAGCGGATGTTTTGGGAGGACCCATCCTGATCATTTGCTAAAGGTCTTGGGAGTCTGGAGAGGTACTTGCTGACTGGAAGCCAGCCATTGTTCTTCCAATTTGCAAAAAGGATGAGAGAGAAGACCTGGAAAACTACAGACCTGTTAGTCTGACCTCACAGCATCTGTCAGGAGAAGCTGTCCAACTGTGGGATGAGTGAGTTCAAAGTGCACCAAATGAAGAACTGTCTGAAGGGCAGAGTTCAAAGAGTTGTGGTGAATGGGGCTACATAGTGCTGACTACTAGTTACCAGTGGTGTTCCTCAGTATGACCAGCCAGTCAAAAGAGGTAATTATCCCAGTATATTCAGCATTGGTGTGGCCTCATCTTGAGTACTGTGTGCAGTTCTGGGACCCAGAATTTAAGAAAGTTGTTCAGATCCTTGAATGCATCCAGAGGAGGGCAACAAAGCTGGTGAAAGGGGTGAAAGGAATGTCCTATGAGGAGTGGGTGAGGACTTCAGGCTGCGTCAGGAAAGGTTTAGACTGGACATTAGGAGGCATTTCTTTACCAAGAGGGTCATTAAACACTAGACCAGGCTTCCTAGAGAAGTTGTCAATGCCTCAAGCCTGTTGTTGTTCAAGAGGCATTTGGACAATGCCCTTAATTACATGTTTGAAATTGGTCAGCCCTGAAGGGGTCAGGTAGTTGGACTGGGTAATCATTGTAGATCCCTTCCAACCGAAATAGTCTGTTCAAAAAATTCTAAGTATTCTAAATATTTTTCTCCTTTCAGAAATTCTAATACAATATCCCTGATAACACTAAGAGGTGGTCATTTAAAAAACAAAAATAAATAAATAAATAAAAAGAACAAAACAAAACCCCACAATAAAGTTGTGAACTAGGCACAAAGACAGATATCACCTATGACAGTATCACATCTGTCCATAACTTTTCTTCTCACCATTCTTATGAGTTCAGGAATTACTGGTGAGAGATATAAACCAAAAAGAAACATTTGCCTTATCCTGACAAAGCATATAACCTCAAAAACTTTAAGGAAGACACAAAATACCCAGCAGCATAAGTAATGGATGCACAAACAATGTTTAAGGACACGTCTATGTGGCAATACACACTCAACTGCAGAGAAAGCACATAGTTGGCTCCAAACAAACTGAACTTAGAACTGTAAGAAATGTTATTCTTTCAACATAGCAGCCTGGCCAAGGAGTAGGATATGTATTAGCTTGAGCAGATCAATGTGTTAACAACAGATTTGTGCTAGCCTAGCATGGCCATACATTTTCATCTCCACTTCTACATCTGCGTGACATCACTGAGACAAATCTGTTCAATAGAGAGTAGCTGAATATGTTAAAAAGGCATTGCACTGTTCCACAAAGGCATATTAAAAATACACATACTTCAGTTCTTCATGCATTGATAATTCCAAAACCTTTCTTGAAACAACAGTTTGTCTTCACTGAACTTTGATTAGATAGAAAAACAGATGATTCAGGTTTATTTAATGGTAGCAGTAGCCTTAACCTCAAATAATTCAACCATATAAATGATTTTCATTTTATTCTTGCATTATATACACATTTTGTATTATGAAATACAACACAGTGGTGTTGTTTTACTCATTATCTAAGGAAGTACTTGGACCATTTAATGCAATATCATGTTTTATGTGCATTTGAAATGTTATAAACTGGTAAAAGCTGAAGAAACTGACTGTCTTATTATAGCACAAAATTTTGGCGTGGTCTAGCAGTCACAGGAAAGCACTTATCTTATTAATGCTTCACTATTAATCCATCAACTTTAACTAAGTCTTGGATGGCCTAAAAATCTCAAGATTTCAGCCAGTATCCTGCCTTAGCTTGCATGCTTCAACAGTTTTATTATCTTTGCTTTCTTTCTACATACATAATGCACAGATAAACTGATCCACTGGGGCGCTGCTTTGTCTCCACTATTCAGTAGCTTAAATGAAGTCCCAGTATGGGTAAAATGAAAAAAAAGAAGTAGCAATGTTAAACACATGCACGACATGAAGAAAATAGTATTGTACATCACAAGGGACAATCAAATGCAGTTTCAATATTTGATAATTTCCTCAAAGTTAAATTATTTCTTATATGAAAAGCATATGTTTTTACCAATAAGAAAGTAAATTAAATTTAACTTCTAAGTAAATTGCTGCAGGGAGAAAAGAGGATAGAAATATTATTTTTTAGAAATTCAACTGAAAGTCAATGACATCAATGGAAAGAAGTGAACAGTATTCACTGTGTAGTTAGTTACAGGGAAATTTCATCTCAGATCTCACCATGTGTGACTGATCAACAAATCCCTACAATAGAAGAAGACTCAGAGGAGATAGACATAGGTAATGTGCTCATAAAGCTCAGAAGTAAACATAAGGAGTAACCACAGATGTTATAAAGAAAGCTAAACTTATTTCAACTAAAAGGAACCATGGGATGGCTTTTTTTTTTTAATAAAGGGCTATATCAGTTGAGCAAATCTATTTTTTTTTTAAATGGCCTTCCCTTAGTTAATGAACAAGTGTAAAATCTTCCCAACCTAGCCAGACCAGCATGGGGGAAATGTATAAATGTTTCAGCCCAACTTCGAGTATAAAAACTGAGCAAACATGACAATAAACATTGAAGAGAGTTAATGGGCTTGAGCTAACTTCAGCTGTATATTCCTCAGCAGTGACTGGGGCCATCTAGTGTCATGATGATGATCATATAGACACCTCATCCTGAATGTATGTCTACCTCTTTCAATTGCTTATAGAGGAATTTCAAATAAGTATCTTAAAGGTCCAACTTTAGACATCTGGAGTATTCAGTTGCTTAAACATAGGCATCTAGTGCGATATGAGATGTCCTTCAGCTAACAATCTAAGGTGTAAATGCCCCTCCAATACTGCAAGAACAGAACAGAACAGAACAGAACAGAACAGAACAGAACAGAACAGAATAGAATAGAATAGAATAGAATAGAATAGAATAGAATAGAATAGAACAGAACAGCATAGAATAGAATCAAATAGAATCGAATTTGGAAGGGACCTACAATCATCATCTAGTCCAACTACCTGACTACTTCAGGGCTGACCACAAGTTAAAGCAAATAATTAAGGGCATTGTCAAAATACCTCTTAAACACTGACAAGCTTGGGGCATCAACAGCTTCTCTAGGAAGCCTGTTCCAGCTTTTGAACACCTTCTTGGTAAATAAATGCTTCCTAATGTCCAGTCTAAACCTTTCCTGGTACAGCTTTGAAACAGTCCCACACATCCTATCACTGGATACCAAGGAGAAGAGATCAGCACCTCCCTCTCCACTTCTCCCCCTCAGGAAGCTGTAGAGAGTAATGAAGTTACCTCTCAGCCCCCTTTTCTTCAGACTAGACAAGGTCAAAGACCTCAGCTGCTCCTCATAGGACATTCCTTCCACCCCTTTCACCAGCTTTGCTGCCCTCCTCTGGATGCATTCAAGGACCTGAACATCCTTCTTAAACTCTGGGTCCCAGAACTGCACACAGTACTCAAGATAAGGCCACACTAATGCTGAATACACTGGGATAATTACCACTTTTGACCAGCTGGTCATACTGTGTTTGATGGACCCCAGGATGTGGTTTGCCCTCTTGGCTGACAGCGCACACACTGCTGACTCATGCTGATGCTGCTGTCAAACAGCATCTCATTTCTGCTAGCTCCGTGTAGATGACACAGATGTTCTACGGTTTTCAAAAGAGACAAGGCACCTAAGCAAATGAATTACCCTCAGGTGAGATTCAGATCCAGAGTACTGACCCCTTACTTCAAGTATCTAAATAAAGGTATCTATATGAACCATGTGGCTAAGCTCTCATCATATTCAGTGGGCACCTTGTCGTTAGTCAATGAAGTCTAGAGAGCATTTCTGTTCACCCAGAAGTAGCTATCTATGTTTGGTCTTCTGAATGATGAAAATGAGGTGCAGAAATGACCTTACAATCCTTGAGATTGTAAAGAAGGCATGTATTTACAGTGCTGGACACAAGGGGGAATAATTTCCACCTAAGACGTGCAAATTTCCAGTAGCTGTGAGCTTAGTTAAATACTGTAAAGTGTTATATATTCATGAAAGTTCTAGGAACACCTATACATATTCATAACCTGTCCCCGAGAAGGCGGTTCTTATTACAATGAGTTCTGGGAAATCATTTCCATAGTCTCCACCTTTGGCCCCTCCTGGTTGTGCCTGCGCAGTGATCGTGAACTGGGGTCGTCTTCTCTGTACACGTTCACCTCTGGCCTGGTGTGATGAGTTGGCTGGGACTCAAACTGCCGAGTTGGTTAGAACTGGCGTATCTCCTGTCCTGTGCCCAAGTTTCGGTTATCTAATTCACCCAAGGATGCACCAAGGATGCACCCAAGATTTTGTCTCCCTGCAAGGCCTGTAAAGTCATCAATAAACTTTTGTTTCTCTTACACAAGGCTAAGCAAAGCTAGGCAATTGTGATGTGAGTTAAGGGTTCTAAGTGTTGTGGGTTAAGAGTTCTAAGTGTTGTGGGTTAAGGGTTTGCTCTCTAAGCGTTAGCTCCTTAAGTGTTAGTTCTCTAAGTATTAATTAGTTAAGTGTTAATTAGTTAATTCCCTGTATCAAAACAAGCAACTGATTTAAATAAATCAGAACATATCTAGAGCATATTTTCCTGTAGATAAGGCTTTATCCCCCCACAATTTTACTCTTTCCTTAAGAGACATTCTCACTGTAATTCTGTAACAATTCTCTAAGAGTTTATTCATATTCTGAACCTATATATCTCTTAAGAATGATTTTCATGCACATTCACAGTATTTGGAAGATTTAAGTATAGATTGGTTTATATGTGATATTACAAGAAAATGTTGAGTCACTGTAAGAGTCGGTCCGAAGAACGGTTTCTGCCTGAACATCACCATCAGGGACTTGGAGAACAGATGGACTGATAGAAAGAATTGGACAATGACTTGGAGAGAGGCCTGAAGCAAGGAATAGTGTTGTGCAGGTCTCTCCGACCTGGGGGCTACAGGTAACAATGGCTGCTATATGGAGTCCACCTGCTGCCTGAGCCAAACTTGTCCCCACCTCCTGCGAGGAATTGTGTTACGAAGGCTTCTCCGACCTGGGGACAATAACTGCTGTCCAGAAGATGGATTTTCACCTGTTGCTTGAGCCAGACTTGCCCCCCACTTCCTCCCTGTAACAAAGGCCAACGAAGAAGAGCATGTGCAGATGCTCGCCAAAGGTCTTGAGGTCACCCAACGGACCAGCAAGAGACCCTTGAACCGAGGCAACGTGGGCACAGACAGGTTCTGGCAAGCGAAGCGGGGACTTTTTCAGCCTGCGCAGTTAAGCCTGGATTGCACAACAAAGGTGGAGATTGGCCTCGATCTATGGGAGTGAAGCGGGGCTGAAGAAGCATAAAAGACAATTCCTGACAGGACATCATGGAGATGTCCCCACCAAAGGATCCTGGACCACGACGGAGGACCGGCAGGACTCTTCCCACGGGACCTGAGACCAGAGGGACGCCTTTGGGACTCATTCGGTGGTAGCTATAGTCCTCATTCCCCCTTTTCTTTTTACCTTTCCTTTTTTCTCTCTCTATCGCGTGCCGCTTTACAGGCAAATTAATAAAGCAACACTGCTTGATCGAATTATAACCTTTTGGCATTTTCGTTGCCTTAATTTTGTGCTTCGAGATCGAGGTAAACCAACCATCATGAGTCCATCACTGAATGGACTGTGACAGTCACCTATTTTGAAAAATTACATGGTTGCATGGAAGAGTAACTTAATACATAATCAAGATATTTTGTTATACTTTGTAGCTTCAGTTTGCAACCGAACACTGAATCAAGTTGTTTAAATTCACATTTATTTTGCATTGTCTGTAGTGACAAAAGCTAATTTTGTACCTCCAAGAGAACACCTTTTAATATTTACAATACTAAATGCATAAACGGGAGCTGAAAATCTTGAATAATATATGAAAATTAATGTATTAATTTTATTATTACAACCAGAAGTGTCAAGATCTTGCAGTCAAAACAATATGTAAGATGGATGAAATATTTTTTAAAATACCCTACTTTCTCTTCTTTCTTGTAAAAAAATCAAATAAATATTTCAACATCTAGTCACCCACTATGAATATTTATAATTACAAACTATATAATGGGAAATGATAAAAGAAAAGGTAACATTTCAGTTTATCTATGGCTGCTCCCTATCTTTATATTTTAAGACAGAAAATGAAAGATGCAACTGCAGGAAGCTGTTGTACCTCCAATAGCAGAACTGTGAAATCAATTTCTCTCTTTTTCATGTGTAAGTATTTATACAAAAACTTCTTTACACCTTCTCTGTGTTATACTTCTATGGTTTGTGTATGTGTGGAGGAGTCTGTGAGAACGTTTTCATATACAAGATATAGAACCACAGACTAAGAAAGAGGTACATGTGTAAAGTATTACAGTAGCTAATATAGCTCAAAATTGAGGGTAACTCGCAGTCATTAACCTCTTTTCTTCTTTGGGATAGAATTAATTTGGGCTCATATGTTTTTAAAATGGTAGGTTTCCTATGGGAAATTGTTTCCTATGGGAAATTTTTTCCTATTTTTCTTAGTATGTATAGCTTAAAGTATCCTGCTGTTCCATATGAATAAAGAAAACTGTAGTTCACAGCAAGATTACAAGTTGACACTCTATCTCAATACATTGATTTCCTTGACATTTTGAGTCCTCTTATATGGTATATTTTATACAAAAGAGCTACTCTTTCAAGCACAACAGTACCTCAGAGATTATTCTCCTTTCTTTTGGGGAAATCAGTGCCTGGTTCTTCGTTTGAAGAAAAAGTACATTTCCTCTTTTAGAGAAAAGCAACCTAGAAAGGTCAATATTTTAATCTATTGATTAGGTATTCTGAATGCTGTGAGCAGAAAGAGTTTAGCTATAGTCTTTAAAAAGCAAACAAAAACCTCAATCCTTTCTCTAGATCACCAGCTTTAATTTAAATGCTCTGAAAATTCATATCCCCTTCTCATGGCCCAAAGTTCCATCAACTAGTTAGTTATATATCCTATGAAGCTGCATTGCTTTTTACTAGTTTTAAATTTAATTTGTATCAATATAGCTTGTATAAAGACAGATACATGGAATAGTAGCAAGTAGAAAGATGGAAAATGTGATATTTATCTACCTCTACTCTGGTCATCCCTGGTTAAGGTAAACACTTTATTATAACACTATTCTTTTTCCTGAAAAGTGCTCAATAGACAAACTTGGTCACCTGGAATCCCCCTAGATTACACACTGCTCTGGGCTGAAGGAAACTAATTTTTGACCAAGACAGAAGCAGTGGCATCCCTCCTTATACATGATTTGGAGTTATTGAGACATTTATGCATACATGCACAAATTTACTAAGGGAGAAACAAACTGCAAGCACTTGAGACCATGTTGCTGCTACTACTGGGTCTGTGCCAGGATTGGCACCGTGCTCTCCCAGCTGGGGAATCCTGCCATGGCTGAAACTGCAAGTGACATTTGAACTTCAGATGGTGTTCCTCCTGTTTGTTCTAGCCACCAGGAATATGTCCTGCTGTATGACATGACATTTGTCAGGTTTGTCATAGCTATGGCAACAATTTTCTAGTAATAATTCCTGCTCTTTTCAAGTCTAGATTTGAGGTGTTGCATTTCAGATTTGAAGAGGAATAAACTGCACTGTGTATTTCACAAGTTAAGAGTTAACTTATAAGTTAAAAGTTTCACATGTTTTTCACACATATTATGCATAAAAGTTCAAATTAATTTAGTCTAACTTTCAAGATGTAAACACTGGAATTATAGTCTAAATTAGGTGCTGCACTTCCCTCTATTGCCAATGAAAATAGTGAGCGCTGTGAGAGGGTGATTCTTTCCATCCATCCATTATCTTAGGTGAAATTGTTCTCTGGAGGTGGTGTCTGTTGACCTTCAGTAATGATAATGAGAGCTCAAATTTTGAATGTACGTTATAGGTTTTAATAATATGTGCTGAAAATATTATGAGCTAGATCCTAGACTGAACATTAAATATGATCCCAGAAAAAAAAATATTATTATTGTTATACCAGGAAGAATAACAGATCATCTTATTTCTTTATGGGTGGAGATTTTTGCTGTGTCTCAGTTCTTAAAATTCCACTAAATCTGGTAGTCTATCTTTAATGGTAGCCAGCAGCAAACACTTAAGGAAAAAAGTATAATAAATGAAAGAATTTGAGAATCACCTTTTCTCTGATACACATTGATATATTCTTCTAATTTCTGGCAATCAACAGTTTAGAAACTTCCTGAAATGGGCTTGCTCTGGATCTTGATTTACTCACAAGGAAACTAATTTTAAGTATTTTTCTTCTATTATTATTATTATTATTATCATCATCATTATTACTGGTTTTGTTTTAATTATTTTTATTAATATATAATAGTGGTTGTACTTACTATGCTGTTATTATCCTGTGACATCCTTTGTGTCTTGGCACAATGGTTATGCAATGTAGTGATGTATCATATGAAAAAAAAAACTTTTTTCAGTTGGATTGAAACTGACTGTCTGACAGCTTTAGCAGGTGGCTCCTACCTTTCTGTTTTGGTGACTTGCATTTAGAGCTATTGACCTGAAGAGAGAGAGTTAGCAGATGTGTGTTTACATGTGTTAAGGGCAGAGAGACATTTATTTGGGAAATAAATAAACAAGTGGACTAGATTTTATCTTGCAGTTCTATTTGAGGTCTTGTCTGAGTTCTACTGATTAGAGTCTAGTAGTTGTGGTGTCTCTGCTGTTGAACTACACTATGAAGTCTGAAGGGAAATCCAGCTGTAGTGGTAGTGTTTGGGAGAATTACCCAGAATGTAAAAGGAAGACTGTTGCTTAAAGAATGATAGAATGTCTTCAGAAAGTAGGAAAAGTGGGAGACCACATAAGATGTCCAGCTGTACCTTGAGATTTCTGTTTTATTCACTCTCCAGTGAATGGAAGTCAGCAGATCAAAAATAAGACTGTGTGGCCTGTGCACGTAAGCTGGCCAGAAGGTCAAGTCTTGATCAAGACCTCTATAACCTTATGCAATAGAGTGAAACCTGGGAGATAAAATATAGACTTTCTTCAGGAGCAGGTTTTGGAGAACACCAAGCAACTATAATTGTGATCATTTAGCAAAAGGTATAAAACCGGTGGCAGAATGGATATAGACTGGAGACAAACATCAGGATATAAAATAGTTATCCTCATTCTTTTAATCTCTGATAGTACAAGCACAAAATTAGAACCTGTTTTCTGACCTCTCAATATATTATCCTTTACTTTGCCTATTTTAACAAACAAACCAAAAAAAAAGGAATGTATTGATGACTCTCTTGCAAGTTCTTCTCCTTCCGGTGATCTCTTAAAACTAGCAGAATGTTCCTGACAGGCACAGCCACCAAATGTTACTTGGAATTTGCTAAGCAGAGGTAAAGCCAGTATTGTTTCCTTTTGACAGTCAACATTACAGATTTGTAGTTTCTGATTTTTTTTTTTTTTAATTTTTCTATGTAACCCATGTGAGCATGAGCATCTCAATGTTGTACACAGGTACTGTTCTTTGGGTAACTCTGACATGGAGGAATGTCTGAGTAGAAGGTGGAGTTCTGTAGATTTGCTCTTTCTTCTTGCCCATTACTGCAAAGACAGATGATTTTCAGCTCTTTGTATTATTTCTGAAATACTTTAATTGTAAGAAATCAATCAGTTATTTCTCCTACTATTTTGGTATGGTAGGTTTTATAAGTTGCCTAATGGCAAAGCAAGTTTAGTTTCCTACTAACCTTTCCTTAACAAAAGATTTGCCTCCTTGGGCATTACTAGCATTTACAGTACTCACATATACATCTTCATCAATTTAGCAAAGCTATTCAGAATATTTCAGATACTGCTGGCAACCAGGGTCATTACAACAAAAACCATCTTGCTTCTAGGGAGTTATCTATATCAAGTAGAATTTTCTGCCACCAGCTGACATTTTGATAGGTGAAACTGATTAAGAGTCATACATTGCTAAATCATATGAAACTGTGATTACATGACAGCATGTGGAATATGCCAGTCAGCACGTACCCAAAACTCTGTGTTGTTTTCAGAATCCTGTGAATAAACCAAAGGTAGAGGAATATGGTATGGTGGTGTGATGAGTCAAATTAAAATAATACAGCTGTTAAAAGATATGAACCACATTTGACTTTTGACAGTGTGTTTGTTTATTGATTTAACTCAAGTAATAAGCAAAACACTTGAATTTCCAGGAAAAAAAAGCTTAAAAACTGGGAAGCAGTTGATTTCAATACAAACCACCTTTAGACATTCTATTTCTGCTGTGGAACTGAGAATTGTAATTAAAATAAATATTTATGGTTTACTTCAGCCACCTGTTATCTCTGTGTTGCAAAACATCTGAAAATGTCTAATTTTGTTTTAAATTTTTCATGCAATGTAGCTCATTCCTGTATATTCTCCAGAACATGTATTTTTTTATTGGATTTGTCTTTTCCTCTATTCCTATTACCAAAAAAGCTTTTACAAAGTGCCACCTTTCTGCCCCATTCACTTTACATATCCTTACCAATGTGTTTATGCCTAATGCCATTAAAGAAGGTATGTTTATTCATGTAGTCATATAAATTTAAAAATAATAAAATGTATTATTATTGGTAGTCCATTATAGTCTCTCCATTGGAAGACCAAGAACCAACCCCAAATTTTGCTTCTGCTGTTGTCAATGGATAAAAAACAATTTTTTTCTCCATATTCTTATAGCTGTAAACAATGGTTTTCTTATTCCTTTCATGACTATCACATGGGCCATGTGCCATGGAAGGATCCAATTCCTTAAATTTATATACTCAAGTAGGAAAGCCGGGTGCTTCATGTCCACACTTAGCAAAATTACAGAGGCGAACAGAGCCACCTTTTTTGTTTGTTTGTTTGTGGCTTGTTTTTTGGTTTCGTTTTTTCCTGAGAGAATATGTAAGATACAGAGTTTCTTTCATTTATGAATCTGGTATATCTATATCTGTATTCTTTTTTCAAACAAAACTGGAAAAGGAGGTAAAACTTTAAAATTTCTTATGAGATGCAAAATTTAGAAATAAACTATTCAGGAATTTATATAGACATTCATTTTTATAATAATGACTATGTTTACTGATCACACTGAGGTTTTTTGTTTGCTACACTTCCTGTGATCCATCGTACTTTTCCTCTGTAGCTGAAGAACAATGGTCTTGAGCCCTATCAGATACCAGAACAATTAGATAAGGAGTATTCACAACAGCGGTATTAGCAACTTTCTAGCAAAGTTCTATGAAAATTATACTTGATTAAAAGCCTATTGCTGAAGAAATACTCTACATGAGTTTCTGACCAGCCCCACCCTGACTTTACTTGTCATATGTTAGTCCAAGATTTGCTGTCACTAATTCTACTGCATTGCAAATAATTAGAAGTTTCTCAAATATTTTAGCTTCTTCAGACCCACCTGTAAACATGATGACGTATGAAATGATACATTCTGTGTTTCAAGCTTTGCAACTTAGTCCTTGATTCTGTAAGGGCATGTGAGGGAATGCCACCACAAGCTGTTTAAAGTCTTAGTTCCAAAGTCCACACACATTTCCATTTGCCTGCTGTTTCAACTTGTTCTAATCAGACATGAAATTTTAAATACGAAGACCAACACAGCTGATAAAGTCACAAAATAATTTTTTTTTCACTGTATAACTTTAAGAGTTCCATTCTGCTTATAGTAGTAGAGTTACAAATTTATAAAGCAAAGATTTTAAATTTGCAGTTCACATGAGTTTTTATCAAAATTTGTCTGAAAAACACCCCAGCAGAATAAAATAAAACTGTAGTGAAAGTAAAGAATTTTTCCAAGAACAATAAATCTTTTCTGAATCTGCATGGAAATCTTATCCTCTGAGATCTATGCGACCTGGAATGTCTTGTGGAACAAAATGGAAGAAGGAAATTAGTTTATTTTCTTTTTTTGTTTTTTCATCTTAATCATAATAATAAAGCAATGATAGAACTATATGGGTCTATAATCCTATCAGAAGAGAAAAATATGTTCTCGGAGATGGAAGCCAGGCAAATGTCCAAGGACTACAAACTTTTCTGAAACTTTAACATAATATTCCTTTTAGCATGTTAACATTCAATCAGAAAGAATTAGAATCAAATTAAAATGTTGTTTACTCATCTTCTTTTCATGCTTGGTGCATGCACATTTGAGAGTTTATAAGTTTATATGTATATACAATCAGCAATATTCTGGGTATATGGAATACGTGTCTGCATCCTGTGGAGTGTATTCATCCCATGTTTTAAATCTGCAAGGATGTTTCTGTTCTAAATCTATTTAAGAATCTCTTCAGAATGGATTTTCTTAGCTCATTTGTCAATAATGGTAACTTGCTTCCTGATCCACAGATGCTATTGAAAACATAACCTCTTAATTCCTTAACAATCTTTTTGAAATTGAGGTATTATGAACATTATCATGTTTGCTAGATATCATTAAAGTACCTTGTGGTTATTTCTGCCTAATACAGTCTAATGAGGATGATGAAACAAAGCACTTTCTCAGAAATAATACAGTATCCTGTGTAGTGATGTTTCCTCTGGCAGGAGCAAGAACTTCTAAGAAGGCCTGAACTTCTAAGAGGAAGGGAGGTATTTCCAGTTGCCACTGAGATCTGTGGAAACTCTGCATGAAGTAGCAGCCTGGAATTCTCTGTAACTTCCAGGAGAGCACCATAGCACCCAAATACTTTTTGTTCTTATTCTCTTTGAAGGTTTGTTTGATTGCTATAGACTTGAATGTGCTTCTGGTCCTGTTTTGACAGCTTGCATGAAGGTCATATGGCTTTCTCCTGTAGAAATGCACTTTCAGTTTGACTTCATTGACAGTGAAGTTTCTTTTCCCCTTCCTCCATAACGTAAATTTAAAAAAAAACCCAACAAACACAAAAAACCAAACCAAACCAACCAAACAAAAAACGCCCAAACAAACAAAACCCCCAAAAAACAATAAACCAACCAAACAGTTGCTAAGCAAATTTTACCAGATTCACACACAATCTCCTTAACAATAGAAAGCAATATGACTTCAGACTCAGTGAATTTTAGTTACAGCTAAATAAATGTCCTTCAGAAGATTATTTGAGAGCAATGAAATCACTGGTTTGCTCCAGAAGTTCACAATTCATTTGTCTATTTTCCCATCTTTTACTGGGGGAAAAAAAGAAAAAAAAATAGCTACGTTTTTTCTTCCCCTAATAAATTAAACAACAACAAAAGAACTCTAAACTCTGTTTTAAATTAAAAATGAATTAAAGGGAGAGGAATTTCTAGAAGTCCATGAGTTGCTGAGGATTTATTTTGAAACCACCTATTACTTAGCACATTATCTTTCATTAGATCAAAATTAGTCATAGACTTCATGAAAGGAATGACAGTGAAAGCATCACACAGCAATATATCTGGAGGATTTTCATATGAAGGTGTCCATTTTAAAGTGTAATTCTAGACCCTGAATGGAAATCCAGACTCTCTGTTTTAATTTGTAGTTTTAAAAGCTGTCTGCCTGTGGTTCTAAGACTGGAAGTTACTTGGCACAACTGTGAACAAAATTAGCTAAAAAACCCAAAGAAATATTGTAAATGTGACATGAGTTTTGTGAATTAAAACTTAAGTATCTTTGCATTTATTATTTCTGCTGTAGAGGAAGACACTTATTCCCTCACAGATTACACTACAAGAACAGAGAAACATCTAGACTCTTTTGAGAAATACTGAATATTATACAACTGAAAATTTTAATGATGCAAAGAAATTTCATGGTGCAAGAAGACAAGTAGCATAAGAGCCCTTTTCTTTGAAAAATATTTTTTTTATCTACAGTAAGGAATTTGCTATCCCACATTAATTCTTAGGTCTCCACTTAACAATGTCATAGTACACCTTGCCAGGCTGTGTGACATGGACCTTCTTGGAAAAAGCCTCAGGTATTGAAGTAGCAAGAGTATTAAGAAGATCTCAAAGAGAAATAGTGTAGGCTTAGATTTGCAAATGATTTCATGAGCTACTCATCCTGAGAAAGACTTTTAGTCCCTCTATTTTATGAGAAGAAAATTTAATACATACTAGTAAGTGTAAATTTGCTTCATGTATTTTAGAAAAAAAAAAGCTTTATTTTTTTTCTACTTAATATGCTCTAGTGAGAATGTTGCACTGTAAAATGGTATCTGAGAGAAGACATGACTGAGCGTTTCTGACATGAGAAAGCATTATTCTCACACCCATTCAAATAGATGATTGAAAAAAAATCTTGTAGTTTCTCTACAGCATGTTGGTCCTACAACAGTTGTGTATGAACACTAGAAACTATTTTATATATCACAGGAGTAATTGACTTTTATGATGTTTTCCATGGATAATTTGAAAATGTGTGTTTTTAAAATGAATTTTGAGACACTTGTATTTGTTTATTGCATATTCCATATGTTGTGTGATTTTTGTAAATAATTGTACTGCTGATTCATTAAAAAATAGAGCTGGCAGTGTTGATACAACATACTCTGGCTGCAGATTAAGAAAAAATAAGCAAAAATCTTACATTTATTTATTGCTAGGTTAGAAATAAAACAGTATCTTACAACAGACATTTACAATTAGAGCATAATTTAAAATTAATCAAAGCCACACACAAAGTGCATTCTCTCGATTTCATAGACAGTCTTGACAGTGTGTGTTAAAAATGATGAAAAACTAATTTACTGGGATCTTGGTAGAGGCATGCTTGCACATGGAATTGAGTTTCTAGAACAGAATGGTTATTCACACTTTGGTGGTGATGGGAGTTTTGTTTTTGAACAGAACTGTTACAAGGGTCTTCACATTAGAACCTTCAGCTGGATCAGGAGAGACTGCTCAAATCACCATTTTGCATAGTTCTTGTAATTCAGATGGCCTCAGTATATGCATAATTCCTTGTTCTTTATATGTCTTAAGAATATACAAAACATCTCTTAGATAAATTAACTACATACAAAAGACTGATCCACCAGACTATGTCTGCAGGAATAGTTTTTATTGAATATTTATAATCTACATACAATATCCATATTTCTATAGCAGGAATCCACTATAAGTTGTGGAATGACCTATTAGAGAGCAGTGTAGGGGAAAGGGACCTGGGGGTCCTGGTGGACAGCAGGATGACCATGAGCCAGCACTGTGCCCTTGTGGCCAAGAAGGCCAATGGTATCCTGGAGTGTATTAGAAGGGAGGTAGTTAGCAGGTCGAGAGAGGTTCTCCTCCCGCTCTACTCTGCCCTGGTGAGACCACATCTGGGATATTGTGTCCAGTTCTGCGCCCCTCAGTTCAAGACGGACAGGGAACTGCTTGAGAGAGTCCAGTGTAGGGCCACGAAGATGATTAAGGCAGTGGAGCATCTCCCTTATGAGGAAAGTCTGAGGGAGCTGGGGCTCTTTAGTTTGAAGAAGAGGAGACGGAGGAGTGACCTCATTCATGTTTATAAATATGTAAAGACTGAGTGTCACAAGGATGGAGCCAGGCTCTTCTCAGTGACAATCAATGATAGAACAAGGGGTAATGGATACAAGCTGGAACACAAGAGGTTCCACTTAAATTTGAGAAGAAACTTCTTCTCAGTGAGGGTAACAGAACACTGGAACAGGCTGCCCAGGGAGGTTGTGGAGTCTCCTTCTCTGGAGACATTCAAAACCTGCCTGGACACCTTCCTGTGTAACCTCATCTAGGTGTTCCTGCTCCGGCAGGGGGATTGGATTAGATGATCTTTTGAGGTCCCTTCCAATCCCTAACATTCTGCGATTCTGTGTGATTCTGTGATTCTGTGAATAACCTCTAGCAGTCTTTGGGATGCACCACCCAGGGTGTTAATGAAAATTTCTAAGCATACATTTGGACTAGACACAGAAGGAGCTGCCTTGGGTTACTTCTACACCTATGCAAAATTCTTACCAGGAGTGCTCCTCTAGTAACCAGTTAATAACTTAACTTCAAAGGCTCAGTTAATGATCTAGGTTCAAGTCAGTCCATTGCCTCAAGCCATTCTATCATTTCATCTACACAGATGGCTACCAAGTGAGGTATTAGACTACTCAAAAATCAATGTCTCTGGTACAATCACTGTGCAGACAGGCACAGCCTCAGTATACTACAGAACAGCCTCAACTATGTGACAGAATGTACTTTATTTCATACTTATAATTCAAGTCCTATAGATCTTGCCACACTGTAGACCATTCTTTAACAACTGACACTGTTTACTGTACTATGAGGTCTATACTGAATAATATGCTGACTTTTACTAACAGTGGTTCTGAGATTTGATCCTGGTTTCTGTCAGTATTGCTGTTTCTTCCCTTCGCGTACCTTCCTGTCCTCATTTTGCTTCACGCTCAACACCTTGTGATGCCCTTGTCTGGACTGGTGCTGGTTTGGTGCAGGTTCTGGAGGAGGCAAAGGCCTTCGCCATGGCCAGACCATGGACTCCTCCAGCTCAAAAGGAGCAGAGTGGTACAGTAAGCACTAATGCATACGAGCTTGGAACACCAGTCATGCAAGAGATGTATGAATAGAGGGTGGCTTTTCCAAGACTCATTTATCAAGGAACAAAGAAACTGTGGGTACAATAAATCTTATGCATACATTTCCCACCACATATTATTTGATTGCAAGCCAACCATGTTTTTCCATAACTATGACAGCCTAGGTGAGCCACCTTTGACCTCTCCTTGCTAGGCAGCATGGTTGTATGGTGGTGATCTCCCCTTGAGCTGGGACACCTCTCAAGGTTACTCCTCAAGGCAGAGAGAACTTTTACCAATAGCAAATCTTTGGTAAGCGACTGATAACATGTATAGCTCTGTAGTAGAGTACCTTTGATTTTGCCTTGGTTACTTTGATTGCATGCTAAATTGATATGAATATTTCACTAGTCAATGGGAGAGTTTTCCTCACCCTTTGCATCTCCACTCTGTGTAAATCATTCTAACTCAAGGCTAACTCAATTTTCCTCCATATATTTCCTCTATTCAATAATTAATAAGCAGAATCTTGTCATTGTACTTGTTGAATCTTGTCAAACTACTGTTAATTTTGTTAAATTCTATCAAATTCATTAAAATCTGATAAATTATTATTTTACCTCAATAAAACGTATTGCTCCTTCTCCCTTTTGAGTGAGGTGCATTCCACTCTTCTGCAACACACCTGGGGAGGTACAGTTACAAATCTGGGAGTACTGGGGGGATGTAGAATTACTTGCAGGTCTCAGCCTGTGGATGAGGACTCTGCACACATCATTTCTTGCTAAGAGAGAAGTTCCCATTGCTAGTACTGATGAGGGAGGAGAGCAGAGAGGAGAAATTTACACCTGAGATTAGTGCTAGAAACAACACTC
Organism: Caloenas nicobarica; assembly: GCF_036013445.1. Lineage (NCBI taxonomy): Eukaryota > Metazoa > Chordata > Aves > Columbiformes > Columbidae > Caloenas > Caloenas nicobarica. Next base: position 174,791,961 of record NC_088245.1, on the reverse strand, counting down.
AGTTAGGAAGCAGTCTGTGATGAAACAAAACCTGTAGTGGTTTTCAGTGAAGAAGAAAGTGGTGAGGACAGGAACAAATAGCAGAGAAAAGTCAAAAGTAACAAAGAGAACAAGGAGATATTTCCACAAAACCTAGGAGATTTCAGAAGTTTTTTTGGTTCATTTGTTTTTTATTCCTGAAAGAAATGTTTGATTCAGAATTAATTCATGAAGTGTTATTTAGATGAAAATTACTTTTAATAAACCTCTTGGAAAAGTCAATACATTTCTGAAAGACCACATAAGAGATAAGGGTCTTTGAATGCATTATTTTTTAATTGTTTTATACTTCAGAATATAAGGCAAGGTTGAAAAATTGATTAATTATGAATGTGGGCAAAATTTCATTATCCATAGCTGGGACTCTTTTGTGCTCTAATAACAATATTTTTTTCAAAACTGACCTTATCTAATAAACCTCTATAAGCTGACCTTGTGAAATACTATGTATTATGTGTTGCTTAATGGACTGGGCCTATAACATGTTCTGTAAGGTGATTACACATGAGTTTTATCTTAAAGCAAATTTGATAGCTTTCTCTGCATGTTTATGCATATGTACATTAATTTCCTGATGCAATGTTAATGAAGACAGTTAGGAAATGAAAGATAAGAAAGGTATAAATTTCAGTTTATAGAGTCCTTTGAAAATTACCTTACTGTATTAGAAAAAAATGAACTGCAAAATATTCTGAACTAGAATAATATTTTTAATTAAAAATTTTACTTTATTTACAAATTATTTACAACACTTTAAGAACAAATTGTGGCTTTAATGAATGATCCAAGTACTGGGCTGGGAAGAAGACTCTCTGTCTGAGTCTGGAGAATACAAGCTCTTCTTTTTCATCTTTAACACTTTTGTTCATCAAAAAAAAAAAAAAAAATCACTATATAGATTTTTCGGTTAGGAAAGAACATAGATCCACTTATGAAAAGAAGACACAAAGGAGAGTTTCCCAGTCATGATTTAACTGTAGTGCAAATTTAGCCCTCTATCCTGGTGAAGTCAGACTACATGAGTGTGACTTCAGAGAAACTACCGAAGAATTACTACTGATGCATAGGGCACATGTATAGTTCTAAATAGATTCAGGGCCATAATACTGCCTTGTGACCAACTGTTGGATCTACACACAACCCAAGCAACCAGGGATTGGGGAGTCATTCACATGATGAAATAGCATACTTGGCCTTACTCTTTATAGCGTAGGTCAGTAAACATCCTTTCAAGTATTTTCCAATTTATTTTCTGGTTTCAGGTGCCTGCACTTCTGACACTGTCAGAATTGCTAAAAGGCATTAAAAGATTTTGCTACTGGTAAAAGTGCCTCCTTTCCTCATGTTGTCAGATTTCAGTCCAAATTTTGCTCTCTCAGAATTTTTTATCTCGTTATTCTACTCCCTTATGTTACTACTTAGTAACTTATGGAACTTATGTTACTACTCCTTTCCAAAAGACTGAATAAATCCTCTCCTTTCTTCTCATTGTGTCATAGGAAGTTACTGTTGACTTTTTCAGAATAGCACAAAGTCTCTACATGTCCAGATAGAACTTCTCCAATTCATGAGTTCTTGTGTAAAATGTTCCCTTCCCTCTGCTAGTTGGTTCAGTACTTAAATACTGCCAACACTATGCAAAATAAAGAGAAGGAAATTGGTCTTGATTCATTCCTCATTTGCATAGAAAGTGGAATGGAGATGAGGAAACATTCTCCATCCCATTAAAACAAACGATCTCATGGTTCTTGTCTGCACTTAGAAGTTTTCAGATGCATACATACAAGGTTTTAGGAAAGTACATTGGGACATCAACTGTATGTGTTTATAATGGCTTGTGTTTTAATAAGGGAAGTGTCTGGCTCAAAATGATTAGATGGTGAAATTAAGTGCACATGTTCTTAGCTTCACAATTTTTATACGTTTGGCTTTTGTTCTAATTTTCTAACATTCATCTTCTTCGTGTTTCATTATGAGAATGATGGAGTTTGTAGAACCACTTTTCTGTTTCCTAATTTGTTGCATAAAAAAGATTAATCATATCTGCCTGAACTGAGTGTTTCTTTGAGATAAAGGTCACAATTTGCTCTATAGAAAGGGAACTCTCTTTTTCCCTGAAATTCAGTTTCTTAAACTTGGTGACCATGAAAAACTGATTTATATTGCTATGGTAGAGCAGTTTAATGCTGTACTTGGATTTGAACAAAAAAGGAAGCATGTTTGCAGTATGCAGCAGAACTAATTTAAAAAAAAAAAAAGTGCTATCAACCTTGAAGTTGGGACAGAAACCATGGTTTTAGCAAGAGAAATTCATCTGCAGCTCAGTGGAACACAATGCAGTATTGCCCACTTTAAGTGACATCAGGCTAAGCAGTCTGTCAGGCTAAATGAAGAGAAAACATTTTGTTAAATAAGACAAGTTTCTAAATTACTAATCTTCACGCTGCAGCCATTTGCTTGTAATTTCAGGGGCACTGGAAATGGGCTTTTCTTTTACAAAACAGAAAATAGGAACAAGAATTTTCTAAGCAAAATATAGGTGTTATACATTTAAAGAACAATTTGGACGATTTTGCAGTGCCTTATTCCTAAGGACAATTTCTGTTTCTATCTTTAGTGGAGGTGTCTCAGAACCCAGGCATGGGATTGTGTAACTGTAATAACCACTGAGAATTAGACCTTGTAAAACAAAACAAAACAAAACAACAGACAAAAAAAAAAAAAAAAACAACCAAAAAACCCCACAAAAACCCACAAACAAACAAACAAACTAAACAACAAAAAAAGTACTTTGTAATGAAGTACAAAACTTTGTAATAAAATTTACCTCATGTTGGACTTGTCAGGAAAAAAAAAACGAAGTCCATGTGAAAATTGTGCTCAATTGAGGAAGATGCAGATCACTTCCTGGGAGTGGTTGAAAGCTCTGACCAGGATTTCAGCCCAATGAAAATTTCTTGCATTATGTACTGAGCATGACCATAAAGAGAACTTAATAAAAAAATCAATAAGACAAGTATAAGATTAAAGATGGTCTGATTTGTTGGCTAAGTGTTGACATGATAGAACTTTCTATAAATGCTTGAAGTATTTAGGTATTTAATTTGAGACCTATTTGAATACGATCCATGTAAAATTCTGACTCAAGCATCAGATTACTGATATTCACAGAAAAATGATCATAGAATTAGGAAGAGTAGAAAATAAATAAATATCATTTTTAAAAAGGTTAAGATAGACTGGAGGAGGCAGAGTGAAAAACAGCTGAAGGGAGACTAAAAAAAAATATATATATATATGTTATATGTTCTAATATAAAATAAATATTACATAAAAATCCTGAGTATACAAATTTATTATCCTTTATATACTAAAAATACATAATTTTATCTATTATGTAATTACATTGATTTTAATACAGAAGAAACAGATGATACATAGCCATGTAAATGAGTAACATAGAGATCTCCTGTAAACTCTAACAATTGATTCTTTGTATATAAACCCTTTATAAATTATTCATAGGTGGAATTCACTTTGTAGGAAAAGCTGCTGCATGAAAATCCTGTGAGACTTGATTGAGGTGGTGTAACCTAACTTGGAGTAACCAGTACCTTGTTTTCATAGTTACTGACTTTTTCTACAGAATTACTCAATAAAAGCAAGATTAACCACACCTGACATTTACAGTTTATAGATTCAGTTCCCTCTCCTTTCTTTGCCATCCTCTCCCACCCCAGTATGTAGCAAAAGCAATCAAAGCTCATTGATCTGGAAATAAAATTGGGAAATATGGGATATTAAGGTGATTTATGAGATTTCTATTATTTTCTGGTTTTATCTAGGAAAGAAATATGAACATGGTCTTTTTGCTGTTCCATTTCTACTCATGCCTTGAACTAGGGTGTGCAGAGTCATAGACATTCATTAACTGAACATGTTTAACCTCAAAAAGCTGTTCAGTTTGCTGAAACTTATGGATGAAAGTTTAGGTCACTTCTTATTTTTTCAGAACTGGCTCATCCATCCGTAGGTATGTTCAGCTACATTCAGCTCTTCGTAATGTAGCTCAGAAAGCCAAGAAAAGATTTAACAGCTTCAGTCCCACCTGGAAGGAAGGAAGGAAGGAAGGAAGGAAGGAAGGAAGGAAGGAAGGAAGGAAGGAAGGAAGGAAGGAAGGCAGGCAAGGAAGGCAGGCAAGGCAGGCAAGGCAGGTAGGAAGGCAGGAAGGCAAGGAAGGCAAGGAAGGCAAGGAAGGCAGGAAGGCAGGAAGGCAGGAAGGCAGGAAGGCAGGCAGGCAGGCAGAAAGAAAGAAAGAAAAGAAAGAAAGAAAGAAAGAAAGAAAGAAAGAAAGAAAGAAAGAAAGAAAGAAAGAAAGAGAAAGAAAGAAAGAAAGAAAGAGAAAGAAAGAAAGAAAGAAAGAAAGAAAGAAAGAAAGAAAGAAAGAAAGAAAGAAAGAAAGAAAGAAAGAAAGATCTAGAGCAAAATTATGGTTTTTTTTTTCCTTTTTCCCCAAACAAATGGATGCTTCATAGAACAAGAGAAAATCATATTGTGGATTATACTGGGCTAAGCTAGAGTTCTATTTAACCCAGTATTTCTGCCCTTGGTTAGATGCTAATGGAAATTCTGAATAATACTTCCACCAGGTTTTGGCAAGCTCTTACTGAAGACCTTCTGGAGTGAAGACTTCACTTTCACATCACAGTGTTTAATAGGTCTTGCTGGACATTTCTCCTACAAATTTGTCTAATCTACTTTTGATCCCATTTGTACTTTTGGCATCCAAAATATCCTGTGGCATTGAGTGCCAGAATTTAATTTTACATGCTGTGAAAAACTACTTCCCTCAATTTGTTTTAAACCAGAAGCCTTATAATCTCATTTGCTGTCCCTACTTTCTGTGTTATGAGAAATAGTGAGTATTAGTTTCTTATTCATCTGTTCCATTCCATTCATTGTATTATATACTTTTATCATACCCCACCACCTGTTCTCTGAAGCTGATGAGTCTTGTTCTATTTAATTTCTCTTTCTACAGGAGCCGTTTTATACCTCTGAGCATCCATCTTCTTATCAGTTATACCCTTTTTGACAGCAAGTGACCAGAATTGTATGCCATATTTGAGACATAGGAATACCACAGAGGTATTAATAACACAGCAATACTGTTCTTTTATCTATCCTTAATAAATCCTAATGTCCAGTTTGCCTTTTTGACCTCAGGTGAATACTGAGCCGACTTTTGCAAAATTCAGGTCCAGATCTTTCACCCGACTGACTAAAAGCAAAATTTGAGCCCATCAGAATGCATGTACAGTTAGAATTGTAGTTCTCCACATGTATTAATTTACAATTTTCAACACTTTGTTTTAGCATTTTTAACTGAGATTCTTTTTCAATTCTTTCAGTCAGTTTTATTTTTCACTATTCTTAATAATTTAGTATCATCAACCATCTGTGTCCTGCCACTACTCATCCTTCTGTTCTAGGTTTTTCATAGATAGCCGGAACGGCATGAATACTGGTACAGCTTTCACGGTACTATCCCATGTTACTCTTAAAACCAACCATTTATCTCTACTCTTTTCAAATTAGGTAGCTAGTTATTAATATAAAAGAATATCTTATTTCCAATGACAGTGTAAAAGCCCCTGAAAGTTAAACCTAAAGACATATTAATATAGAAATACTTACCTTGTTTTTTATCATTTAAGGAACAGCAACTGTTATCTATAGTAATTCTATCTGTGGGAAAACCAAAGGGTTTGAAAAGAAAACAACAACAAAAAAAGCTCCATTATCTGGCAAAAGCAAGACAATGTTCATTGTAGACTATCATTTCATAGCTGCCATTCTGGTGAAGTTTAAACTCCCTGCTGCACACTGAACTTAGAAAACTTAGTCATGATCTGAACATGGTCTTTCTTAACCCAAACAGTATTATTTATTGAGCTTAATTATTTTGTCCAGATGAGAAAAAAGATATTTTCTGGGATCTTTCTGGCATTAACGATTTCTGGAATGATCACAGTCAAAGTCTGTTGGTGATTCAACCTTCTAAAGACTTAGATAAAGACAAAGGGCAGCTGTGGCTAAAATTGAAGGAATGATGTCTTTCTTATATAGTAGCTGGATTTTTCTTATTTTCTTGCAAATAGAAGAAGGTAGGTTGGAGTTGTTGTCCCATAAGGGAAAAAACTAGAGAATTTGTAGAGGCTTCTTAGTTTTTCAGTTTTACCTTAGAGACATTAGAGAATTTGTCCTTCAATATCTTTCTGATGGCCTAAGTTCAAAATAACCAGAAGCATAGGACCATTTATTGTGGCAGCATCCTGAAACATTAGTAGCTAAAGTCAAAGGTAAAAAAAAAAAAAAAAAAAGAAAACTTAAAAAAGACTAAGTGATCCAAACCATCACTTACTTAGCTAAACCTCTTTAGATTACCAAGTGAACAAACATGTAAGACAGACAAAAAGCAAGATAAGGGGGAAAAAGTGACTGTCCAACACAGAAGATTGAGAATTCACATGGTGATCCATTAGATTTTATCCTATAGTCAAAAACTACTGTGAATACCGAGAAGATAATGAATGCCATATATATGAAGTGACTTTCATCTTGGAAACACAGTCAGCAATGTTTTCCCTCTTGTAATATTAATCGGTGTTCACATCACATCCCTTTTTTTTTTTATTCCTTGCAAATTATATTTCTGTAAGCTTGATGCCTGATATGTGTTTCAGGTTTTTTGGTGTTTTGTTTGTTTGGTTAGTTGGGGTTTTTTTAATCAGAAATTAAATATAAAGCTTTGTACTTTTCAGAAGTGAATGCTTGCTACTTGTCAGTTGGAACAATAGTTTCTTGCCACTAAAAAAATGCCATTTATTTAAAACAACATCAGTTTATGTTGGTTTGGTTTGGTTTGGTTTTTTTCACCTAAAATTCAGAAATACTAATTTTAACATTCTTTGTAACATCTTCAAGAGCTTTGAGATTTGTATATCAGATTCCTGGTCAATGGTCTAGTGCATTGATGCTGTGCTTTTCTCGTTTTGGTTAAAAAATAGTTCAGAAAAATTTCGTTTTACATTAGCCTGAGCTAAGTTTGCTCAAGCTCAATTATAACCTCTTATTGGTGAGATTTGTGGTAGAGACACTCACAACCCTGTAACTATGGTAGACATGTAATGCAGTACGTTAATAATTGAACAATATCAATAATTTCAACATAAAACCACCAAAGAAAGGAAGTTGAGAATTTAGTAATTATATCTCCCCAGGTTGTATTTGAGATCTATTTTTTTTTTTTCTCTGACAGGTAAATAACAAGTTTTTCTTAATTAGGCTAGATTATAGTAGAATATTGTCTTTTATCAAGAGCAGCATCTTGTAAATGTCTTAAGCTGTATAGCTACCATGATAAATAGGTTGGGGTACATGCACACTTTAATTACTAACAGTGAAATCTGCTGAAATTGAAGTATTGTGCTTCATAAGAGCTATTAATTTTGAAATGACCCATTTAACAGTGACCTGTGGTATCAAAGTATGGATGTAAATTGGTAATTAATAAAAGTCTCTTTCTGAAAATGCTAACACAAGAGCTCAATAAAAATGCTAACTAGGTCTCAAATAGCACAGACAGTTTATTGACATTTTAATACATATTGCTTATGCTAAATACTTCTGTACACTCAGAACTAAGGATGAGAGGATAACAATAGACATATTTCCCAGCTAGCAGTTAAGAGATCAGTGGTACACTTAGTGGACTAGTTCACTTTTGTAGGTTTTAATCCTTCTTATAATGGAGGAACATGGCATGATTTCTTTTTGAAGCTGCATCTACAAAATGAACCATTTTATCTCAGATTGCAGAGAACAAGAATTCTGATTTTTTTTTTAAAGAGAGGAAAATTAAGTAGTTCTTGTCAGACTATATTTTTAATGTCCAAGAGATGAGTAAAGTGAGCTCTCCGTGATTTAATATTGAACATGTTACTGCTGGTATAAAGATAAAAGCTAACATTATCTGTCTAGTTTCTTCCACCTATATATCTACCATTTGACATTTCAGAGGCTCAAAACACTTCATAAAATGCTGATTGCATATGTCAGGCAGTGCAGAATTTTGTCCACTGTTCCATTGGACAGAATAGGTGTTTCTTGAGGAAAAATATTACCTTTTATGTTAAATCATAACCTTTTTTTTTTTTTCCAGTCAATCCAAGGATTAATTAGCCCAATTCAGAAAGATATTACAGTGCACATTTAAATCTATGGGATTAGTGTGCCTTGCTGAATGATGCCCTAAATTTATAGCTATTTTTATTGGTAGATAAAGTGCTTTAATGAAACGCTAGCAGAAATCCTGAAACTGGAACATAGCTGCTGAGGTATATGTCTTTGGAAGGCAGCAAATTTTTTTTTTTTTTTTTTCCCTCATACCTAAGTGTAACTTTTTTCATTTTAAACATCAGGCTTAGGCTGGTGATTATTTGTGTATGTCTTTTTCTGCCTCCTTTATACATATATACTGATATATATATATATATAAACGTCTTGCTATTAAGACTTCAATATTTAATAGAAGATAATTTTTTTGATTAATGACATTCATTCACTATCTCTATAGCCATAAGATACTTACATTTAAAAATAATTATCTATACTCTTAATACCAGCCACTGAGGATAACAAAATTTCTGGAGTTTTCAAGTTTAAATACTTGCAAATACCACTTGCTCATGCAGAATATAGTTATGTGTATGCTGAGTCACCATTGACAACAACAGTTTTGTAATGAGAGACTAACACTTGAAAACTGGAGAAAGCATTGATTTTTAGTGAGTAGTAAGGTATGCAGCTTTGGGAGATAAAAAAGCCTGTGCAAGCATTGGACATTTATAATATTATTCATTGTCTCTGTATTTTTTTGGACTGCTAGATAGTACCCTTTCCAAGACATACCTAGTACCTCTGTACTAGAGTTAGTTCCAAGTGCTGTGGAAATGAGTCAGTTTGCACCACCTGGACTTGGGCAAAGAACTGCAGGTCAGGCATAGTCTGCTTGATTATGTTTTGGTTTTGGCTATTAGTCTGTTCAGAACTAAGTTAGGTGTCTAATATTAGGCACTTTCCCCTTTTGGATCTGAATGGTCATTGCATTCTAAATTTGAGAAAAAAAGAAAAGGCCAAAGCAATAACTTAGTTTTTCTTTAAGTGGTGAAATTGTAATTCATGACTTATTGAAAATAAAATACCAAAGACGAGCTTTAGCACTCTGATCATCTAAAATGTAACTATTTCATGTCGTATAGATAATACACATTGCCTTTCAGCATGAACACACTGAACAGATGCATTTATTTGACTGCTATGATGACAAGGATGGTGGCCTTTTCCCAGATTAGGGACAAAATCCCAGGCTACTGATATTAGCATTATGCTGTTATCTACCTTACATGAAATGATGAGGGAATGATGTTCCAGATTTCAAATCCAAATTCTGTAAAGAATCTACAGAAATGCTTTTAGTGGCATTTGATTTTATGGTTCTGTTTTGTTGTTTGTTTGTTTTTCACTTAAATTTTCCTGAGCATACTCAGAGAACATCACAAATAGGTTTTATACTTCAGAATACTCGATTGGTCAAATACAATGTGACATGTAATTTAACATAGGTCTTTAACTTTTTGGTCATTTGACTGCTTATGTCACACATTAGTGGGTATGAAGGTTCAAAATGTGATTTTGACACATAAAACAAAATAAATCAGCCTAAAAATTATATTTCTCAGTCTTCACTAGATAAGGTAGATGATTCAGAGAAAATATCTCTCTTGCATATCAATAACAGAACATTCTCAACTTAGGCAAATTTTATGCCATTTAATTTATTGTCATTTAACGCTAACTTCTAATCACTGATTTGGACAAGAAGAAATGATAAAACATGAACAGTTAAACACACAGTTAACACCTTTTTTTCACCTTTTCCTAAGCTAAACATAAGCCAAAAACCTTTCTTCCCTCTTCCTAGACTCAACCTCCCCTGTTTTTTGCCATGGAGTACACTCGATATGTCTTAAATCATTTGGTGAGGTAACAGGTGGTGAAGAAGGTTAGGGTTCATTCTGCCACTCTTGCTTTTCAACTGGTTTTCCTCTGCCCCAGTGTGGATTGCCCACTGCCTGCAGTGCCTTAGCAGACCCCCTGCTCTGGCATGGGTCCAGGGTAGTATTATCTTAATTCTCCTGTTCAGTGCATTGTTACTTCAAAACCCTTTTATTTTTGTTTATATGTGGAACTGGGAGTTGAGATGGTGGGCAGGGCGTTGAGTTGGGTGACTTATCCGTTCAGCAAGACTCAGGTTTAGTTACATGTTGCTTTTCCCCCCACTTTTTGATTGCACTATTTATTTACAGTGTATGCACTTCAGAGATGAAGATCTGAACTCTAGAAGTGTGTGGAGTGCCTAGTGCATTACAGCTTTCTACCTCTTTGAGAAGTTCTGGGAGCTACTGTAACACGAGCATTTAATAACTACTAGTGCCAATGCTCTCTTATTGTCTACAGTAACATCACTTAAAAATTCAGTTTAGAGTGACCTTCCTTGTAATTTTCAATATGTTTACATTATTTTGGTGTCAGTTGTTTGCTCTTTCATTGCTTTACTTTCATTCTTCTACTTGTGAGAGAAAAGTGATGAGCAGTCTCTAGGCAAATACTTTCTATGTACCATCCTTTATTTACTGAAAATCCTGTCAAGCATTACTTCCTGCAGACATGAAACCACTAAAATAGCCTAAACACTACTTTGAAATTTAACCAATTACACTGGTCATATTTTAGGGCTTATTTAACAAATACAAATATAATTCCTGTGTAAAACTAATTATTACAGAGTTCAAAAGAAGCTAACACTTTTGACTTATTTTTGATTGCTTTTAACTAACAAGAGAAAAATTTTGGTCTCTTCAACTGTCTAACCTGTTTGTTGGAGTATTTCAAAGCTCTCAGCTGGCCTGTAACTTCAGGCTCCCTTTCTGGAAAAATCTTGACATTGTAGGCAGGAGAAACCAGAGAACAAAACAGTTACTGTGTAGTCATGTCAGAACACAGTTATGAAACACAGGATTTGGAAAGTGCTAGCAGGGATTGATCCAGACACAGCCTTGAGTTTTAATCAACCAAAACAACTCATTTAAAAATAGTAACAGAAGTTTGAATACTAATTCTTCATTTTTTGATAGTATACTTCTTAATTTCTTATCTTACTACCTTAATAATTTCATTTGAAGTATTTGAATCTATGTTTTCTCCTTTATTTGAGCTTGAGAATTGGATCACTCAAAAACGTTTTCTTCCAGAAGATCAGTTCTGTATCCTTACCTTCATAAAAAAGCTTCAGAATATAGCAATATCCATTTTGGAAATGCGCATAGGACACCACAGGTCAAATGAGTCCTTCATGTTGTACCAAAATTTCTTCTGATTGCTGCTCTGTCCTTAAGATGACCATCTCAATATCTAGTATGTCTTTTTAAATAAATCACCCATGAAGAGTGGGTGGCTTTAGGAATTCTAGATCTCTCTGTTCAGAATGTCTGTTAGACTTTCTTTAGCAAATGGAATCTGTTTCTCAGAATCCTTAACTTTTCTTTCGCATTTTTTAAAAAATGTGATATATGCTTGCTTGTCTGAGCTGATGCAAAGGCAAAATCTCTGTCTTGTGTTGCCTTAAAATTTATATTGTCAATCACAGCATTGTTATGTGGTGGATTGACCTTGGCTAGCTGCCAGACGCCCACCAAGCCACTCTCTCACTTTCCCTCCTCAACAGGACGAGGGAGAAACTAAGATGAAAAAGCTCTTGGGTCAAGATGAAGAGCAAGAAATCACTCAATGATGGGCAAACCAGACTTGACTTGGGGAAGATGAATTTAATTTGTTGCCAATTAAAATAGATTTGGATACTAAGAAACAAAGACAAAATTAAACAACACCTTCCTCCCACCACCCTCTTTTTTCCAGTTTCAACTTTTTTTTTTTTTTTTTCATTCCTGACTTCTACCTATCATGGAAAACCTGCTCCAGCATGAATTCTTCACAGCTGGCAATACTTTCAGGAAATATCCACCTACTCTGGTGTGGGGTCCTTTACAGGTTGCAGTGTATATATTCGTTATGACGTAGATCTCTTTACGGGATGCAGAGGAACCTCTGCTCTGGCACACGGAGCACTTCCTCCCCTTCCTTCTTCACTGACCTCTGTGTTCACAGGCCTGTTTCTCAAAGGGCATTTTTGGCCTTTCTTAAGTGTACTTCCCCCAAGGAGCCACCTCCTTGTCTGAGGGGCTCAGCCATGCCCTGCAGTGGGTGAGTTGGAGCTGGTTGGAACCAGCTGTGTCTGGCATGGGGCAGCCCTGGCCTCTCCTCACAGAGGCCCCTGCAGCCACCTCCAGTTACCAATACTTGAGTGCACACTCATAACATGTCAAAATTAAAGAAACACACAACCTGACTTTGATCTCTCTGTGATAGTATTTCCAGTCTTGCCAAACATAATCATTACTTATGAAAGAAGAGGGTAAATGAAAAGTGTGAAAGTTGTAAAACTTGACTCTCAGAAATAACTCGAGGGATCTTAATTCAGACCAGTTGTACTTAAAAATCAAATGGAATCGTGTACCATTTTTGTATGTTCATGTTACATTTTTACCCCCAAGAATCACTGATTCACTTGGTATCCTACATATGCCACAAAACCAGACTGTTGCTACTCCAGTTACAATCCAGAAGCCATATCACTTTTAATGCTCTCTTGCTTTAGTACTCAAAAGCAAATCAGAAGCACAAAAGACCTAGTTTCTACTTTTTTTGCAGGCTTAAATGATTCTTTACATAACAAACTAAGACCCATATGATCCAATATATTTACTATTTAAAGCACTGTTATTGTATTAAACTTCTACATCCTAAATTGTAACTACCAAGAGTGGGAATATTCAAAAGTTTCCATGATTTGTCTCACTCTGTTTCCACCAGAACCCTGCTTCCATTCATACTGTGTGAAGGTTACGTCTACACGGAGCAAATGAAGGCCACATGGTTATACTCCGTTACTTCAGAATGAGCTAACTTAAATATCAGAAATAGCACAGGATTAACAGGGACTTTGGTTTGAACGAATTAGCCCTGCTGAAATATAGCCTCAGTAGAGCATCACGTTTCCTTCAGATAGCATTGAGACTTGAAGATGTACTTACAATTAAGCATATATGTAAATCCTTGCAGGACCAGAGTTTAAATTTCATACCATTCCAACAAAGAAGCCCTGTGTGGGCCAATTAATAGTCAGCTTTATGTTCAGTCAAAGCTGATGTGCAGCTTGGAATAATATAGGATTTTACTGTGAGAGAAAAAGAAAATAAAATGTAAACCTTCCCTGCTCTAAACCCATGATTGTTTGGTGTTTATTTTGTTGAGTCAAATTGTTTCATCTGTGTAAAAATATCTTGTAAGTAAGTCGACTTCCATTTGGCATAACAATGCTACATCTTAGCTATCTATTTGTTGTCATCTAATGTTAGCAGACAAGAAGTTAAGAAATTACTTAGCTTGATTAAAATTAAGTTAATGAGGCACCACTCCTTCAGATGTTTAAACTTTTGGAGTAGAACCCATTATTCTGAATTTGTTTAATATTTTTGTATAATGTCATGCATGACTTAGAAATGGACAGTGGAATAAAACTTCATCTGTGCTTAAAATTAAAATCCAAACCTCCTTGAAGTGATAGAAACAAATTCAAAATTATTGATGTATACACTTCCACATAACAACTAATTTTTGAAGAAAGTCCTGATTTGCTTTTTCTTACTTTTTTATACATAGTGTCACATATTTGATGAACATGATAGAGGAAGCTCCACTTGGAGTCTGGTATCTTTGGCTAAGTTATTCTGTTAAGAAGGATATGATGTATGTTGTAATCTACACTAGATATTTGGTCACTTATGCTATGTCTGTATTACTGAACAAAGTAGCTTAGTGGCTTTGAGGTTAAGTAGCACACTATAATTTTTCCACCAGTCTAAGCTCCTTTCTCCCACAGGACAAGGCTGCCTATTGGATGCACTCCCAGGCCAATATTATATTCTCCCTCATACTGAGGCATCATTGTGTGTCATTTGGCATGGCCAAAACTGTACCAGGATATATTTTGTATGTAATATTTACACAGCTTATTGCTACATTTACCTTGTCAGATGGATCTGCTCCAGATAATAATCTGTCATCCGAAGACAAAGTAGTACAAAGCAATTTGTGTTCATGCTGCCTTACATATAAGCCCTTTTGGAAATAGATTGTTGGTGTATCTACTGACTGACCTAACAGACTTGAAATTTTCTGGGCCCTGTGTTAAGTCTGGTCCCTTAATATTCTTTGGTGCAACCTTCTTTGAAGTAGTTCATATTTGAAATTATGCTAGGGCTAACATTGTAGTTGACAAAATATTTTTTTAAATAGTGTGAGATTGGAAGTATGATGTGATGGGTGGGCTGGAAGAACGTTTTGGAACAATGTGTAGAAATGGAAGAACAAGGCCTTTTCAGATAGTGTATCTTTATCTACCCTGCCTTACTGCAGAGGGCCTGAAATAAACTATGGCCACAGCTACACATGGATTTTCCTTCCAGGGAATTTGGTAACTACAAAGAAAAGTCAAGACAGTGCTGACAGTCCAGGGACTGAGAACTGGAACTGCACTGCTAACATATTTGGTAGTGTTGACATAACGCCTCTATGAGGTAACTCACAAATTGTATTTACTTATACTTTGCTTTGATTGTAAAGACAAAACTGCAAAACGAGCTGAAGCACTTTTGCATAAATGAAGAAATACAGTTCAAAGGACATGAAAAGATGAAATAAAAAAGTAGGGCACATCATCTGGTGGTTATGAAAAGTTTTCACAAATGGGATTTACAATACACCTGAATCATTAACTTAGGTATCTAAATCCTTTACTGGCTCTTGATCACAGACCACTGACATTAAACAGTGGCAATAATATTACTTCAATCTGTGTAGTCTCACACAGGAATCTGTGCTTTTAGGAAAGAGGAGGAAAGTGAACAACTTTGCAAAGAAAAATAGAAAAAAACATTGACGTACATTTAGAGCTCTCCTAACAAAAATGAAATGTATTCTAAAATCAGGCCAATGACTTTTCAACTTATGTTATCAAAGAAGTGTATTTCATAACAGACATTAAAGAGACGTTTTTTAAGGAGAGAAACAAAATAATTGGGAAAGCAATTTTGAAGTTTGAAGACTGACAATTTTCAGGGCTCACACAGTTCAGACTGTTAATTTTTTACTCCAGCCACTTTTTACTCTCCTAAAAATGTTGACATAGAGATATAAATGGGTAGGACAGAACAATGTTTTCTCTACTTCATAATTTCACCAACGATGAAAGTAATGTTTCTAGTTATGATTTATATTATCTTAAATAAGTGTTAAACCTTGTAACAAAATCTATGTAATGAGCTATTTTTATTTGAATAAAGATTTAAAATAATTTGATAAGACTGTTTGAGTTCTGTATAGTTTTAATTCCAACATATCATAGAATCATAGAATAATTTAGATTGGAACATAGTTTAAAGATGATAAAATCCAACTGTAAACCTAAAACTACCAAGTCCACCAATAAACTGTGTCCCTAAGCCCCACATCTACAGATGTTTTAAATACCTCCAGGCCTGATGACTCCACCAGTTCCTTGGGCAGCCTATTCCAATGTTTGAAAACACTTTCAGTTAATATTTTTTTTCCTAATATTCACTCTAAACTTCTCCTGGTGCAACTTGAGGCCATTTCCTCTTGTTTTATAGCTTTTTATTTGGGAAAAGAGACTGATCAGTATTGTTTAATACCTTCATCAATGACACAGGCAGCAGGATCCAGTAGACCCTCAGCAAGTTTGCAGATGACACCAAGCTGAGTGGTGCAGTTGGCACACCTGAGAGATGGGATGCCATCCAGAGGGATCTGGACAAGTTTCAGAACTGGGCCCACGTGAGCATCATGAGGCTCAAGGAAGCCAAGTACAAGGTCCTGCACCTGGGTCCGTGCAACCTCTGATATCAATACAGGCTGGGGGACAAAGGGATTGAGAGCAACCCTGAAAAGAAGGAATTGGGGGTACTGGCAGATGAAAAACTGGACATGTTAGCTATGTGCGCTTGCAGCCCAGAAAGCCAATTGTATCCTGGGCTGCATCAAACGAAGCATGGCCAGGAGTTTGAGGTAGGTGATTCTGCCTCTCTACTTGGCCCCACCTGGAATACTGTGTCTAGATCTGGAGCCCTCAGTACAGGAAAGAAAGAAGACTGTGGAAAATGGTCCAGAGGAGTGCCACAAAAATGATTAGAGGACTGAAACACCTCTCATGTGAGGAAAGACTGAGAGAGTTGGGACTGTTCAGTCTGGAGAAGGCTCCAGGGAGACCTCATCACATACTTTCCATACTTAGGAAGTATCCATAAGAAAGATGGGACAGAGTTTTATCAGGGCCTGTTCCAACAGGACAAGGGGCAATGGTTTTAAAATAAAAGATAGCAGATTAAGGCTAGACATGAACAAGAAATTTTTTACAATGGGTGTGGTAAAACACTGGAACAAGTTTTCCAGAGAGGCGGTAGATGCCCCATCCTTGGACACATTCAAGACCAGGCTGGACAGGGCTCTGAGCAACCTGATCTAGTTGCAGATGTCCCTGCTCATTGCAGGGGGTTTGGACTACATGACCTTTGAAGGTCCCTTCCGTCCTAAACTATTCCATGATTTTATTCTATGACACCCACCTCACTACGACCTCCATTCGAGTAGTTGTAGAGCACAATAAGGGCTCCCCTCAGCCTCCTTTTCTCCAGGCTAAGCAAACCCAGTTCCCTCATCTGCTCTCACGAGTCTTGTGCTCCAGACATTTCACCAGCTTCATTGCCCTTCTCTGAACTGTGTCTAGCACCTCAATGTCTTTCTTGCAGTGAGGGGCCCAAAACTGAACACAGGATTCGAGGTGCGGCCTCACCAGTGCCAAGCACAGGGGCACAATTTCTTCCCTAGTCCTGCTGGCCACACTGTTTCTGATACAAGCCAGGATGCTGCTGGCCTTCTTGGCCACCTGGGCACAATGCTGGCTCACATTCAGCCATCTGTTGACCACCACCCACAGGTCTTTTTCCACCAGGCAGATTTCCAGACACTCTTCTCTGAGCCTACGGTGTTGCATGGCATTGTTGTGACCTAAGTTCAGGACTCAGCGCCTGGTCTTGTTGAATCTCATACAATTGGCCTTGGCCCATTGATCCAGCCTCTACCACACAGATGTGACTCTGTCTAAATGTAAAACCAGTAAGGTTTGTTATGTGTTGTTTTTTTCCCCAATAAATCTAGGAATAGCCATATACCCCGTTGAACAGTACATGAGTTTCCAGAATTCTTTAAAAGTGATTTAGATTATTCTACTTGCTTGGCATTTAGATGTAGATTTAAAATTTATATAACAAGATGTCATGGAGCTTGTCTTCTCTCTTGAAAAGTAAAAATTTGATGAGCATCAGTGCCTGTTAAATGGGTAATGCAAGTAAAATTTAGGAATAGATCTATATTTCCTGCTTTAGATTCCTTTTCCCCTCCTGAATGAAGTAAACACTAAGAGTAAAGCACATTAACAGGAAGCTTATTGTGTATATAAAAAAATAGAAACTTGCAGAAAAAAATATATGGTTATTATGTTAATTTTTCTTTTCTTTATCAATATAATTATTATAGCCCTCATCATTTAATCCCAATAATTTCTTGTAGGTGTTAACATATTCAATATTTTTGCGAACTTTCCAAATCGGACTTTCTTGATTTATTTTTTCAGGCTGTAAAGTAAAACACATCACCCGCTTTAGTCTAAAATAGAAAATAATTGTTTGTAGAGCAGTCTGGTGTTAATAGAGTTAACCTTTTGCTCTACAAAAGGCCTGCCTTAAGGAAAACCTCCTTAACCCTCTTCTGCTCTGCAAATAAACCAAATGTAAAAGTTTCTTTATTCTATAAAATCAGTGAAGGTTTAAACATGAAAACACCTCTAAATAGAATGTCCATTTAGTCATCTAACAGCGATGAATGGATATTTTATGCTTTGCCATTTGTTATGGCACATGGTAAGTAAAGCCCAAAATCACATCATCATCTTCTCTTACACATAGTGAGCAAAATCTTTTCTTTGTGTATAAATAAAGAAGCTTTCAACAGAACTTTAAAACACAAAGAGAAGGAAAGATGAACATGAAAGATAAGTTTAGTTAGAAGAAAAGAAAAGCACTAGTAAAGAAAAAGCATTATGATACTTTAAACAAGAGTTACCCAATTATTTGTGGGGGCAACAGAAATGAAAGCTAAACTAACTATTCTCCAAGATATTTTTGTGACTTGTTTTCATGCATAGTCTTCTGAGTTGACATTATTGATGTGACTGCATCTATTCTCTTCCAGCCAAGCATACATAAATTTAAGGGAATATATTGTAATATATCAGACTCCTGAAAATCAGCCAAATACATTCTGTAATTCCAAAAGAAAACCAAAAGCATGAAAAACTGTCACTTCATTCCGATTATGTGGCATTCATTATAATTGTTCAATAAAATCTGAAGACTTGGATCAGATTAATAAACAAGTCAATTTAACTAGGAAATGAAACAGAAGTAATTAATATGTAGCTTTAGAAACTAGGTATAGTTAGTAACAGATAGTTATGTCCTAAAAAGTCAGGGTAATTTAATTTGATAGTTATGAATGGTCCTGTAATTATAATAGTATTTGATAGTCTTACTTTTTGTCTCAGGAAACACAGAGCTAGCTGAAGCAGGTACATATGATGTCTTGCAATTTATTAATGTAGTGCTAAATTTTATTAACATTGCACATGATTAGCACATTAGCACCTTATTTCTAGTAGATTGATTTTAATGAGGTTGCTATCAGGTTAATCATGATAATAAGTCTTTGTATCAGCTGTTTCTACATCTATAAGCACTTGCATTTTCCATTTGTCCCACTCAGCAAAAGTGAAAACACATCAGTGTGTTTTTATTGGTCAGTATTCAGCATGAATATTTAAATAGGATTTTTCTAGGGACTGACAGTATACAAATCTTTTGGTATGGGGAGACCTTCACAACCAATTATTTACTGCAGAGTTGTCCAGTAAGTGTTCTATTAGTTTAATGTGAGGTTGGACAAGGCAGTTGAACTGATCTAATTATATTGACAAAAGTACCCAATTCCCCATTCTGCTCTTAGCTTGATAGTCCTGTACAGCCCCTCCATTGTTTCAATCCTGCTGCTTGTTTACTTCTTTGATGAGCGATGGGAGTAAATGAAAATCAGCAACATTATGTTACTGACAAGCACCAGAGGTAGCACAAGGGTGTTGAAAGTGGGAGGGAAAGGTGAGATGGGACAGGAGGACTCCCCTACTCTGTGGCCATCATACAAAACCACAATCTTAGTCACTATTCTCAAGATGTTAAAGATTCAAGCACTAGTGTCAAGTAAACAAACATTTGAAATAAACTCAGGGAACAAGCACAAGTGCAATTCATGTTTTGAGAACTCTTCACCACCTTTTCCTGTGAAACTGGGAGTAAAGACAATATACATGAACGTGAGCAGGTTCTTTTTTCCTTTTGTCTAGTTCAAATAAGTACAGGTGTGATCATTTTAAAAAGTGCCAAGTAATAAAATCTGAGTTTCAAGAGAATCCATTTTTCACCTAATTGTTCTTCTTCCCAAGATTAGCCAACTGGTCAACCAAAATAAAATAATTAAAAACCATCGCCCCAACAAAATAACATAAAAACTAAACCAACTTTCCAACAAAATGTAAAGATTTGCATGCATTTTGACATCACCTGTTTGGGCCATTTTCTTCATAATTTGAACAGATATATCAGTTTTGTCTTGTTGTCCATGAACACTCAAAGATAACTGCCCTAAGGCATATTCATTTAAGGAGGAGCTTTCCAAAATGACAGCAAATCCTTTCTGATTATCCTCAAAAGACTCCAATTCAGTATCCTAGCCATTTTTTCCTTTCAAATAGAGATTTAAATAAGCACTCCACCATCATCTAGTTGCATCTGTCTCAAAAATTACTGGTGTCATAAAAGACTTAAACAACTAAGAAGCTGGAAAAGAAATACCTGAACATCCACTTCTGTGTTGCTTTCCTTCCTATGAAACATCATTCCTATCATAAACATACTTTCTGACCCACTTTGCCTTTTTCTCCAGTGCCAGGTGTTGATGTGTCTCAAAGCTTTTCTACTGCAAAGAGTATTTACCAAAACAACTGTTTGCATTTTCTGGGGAGGATCTAGCTACAAACTTACATTTTTTTGTTTCATGTTGAACAGCATCACAGTGTGTCAAAAGCATCACTGGAAGATAGAATCTTTCTCTTGGCTGCTTGGTTAGATTTCAGAGAAGTGTCTTTTCTCAAATTAAAAAAAAAATAATCTGACAAAAACCCTTCACATAGTACTCAACGAGATGATGTTAAAATGTCCAAAATATTTGTCTAGTCTGCTGGTAACTTTGTTTGCCTGATAACGAAAGAGGAGTGGAAAGAGAGGCAAAACATAGCTTAACTAAGACAAAGAAAAGCTATAAGCATCCCTTACTTTAGCCACAGAAAAAGTATACACCTATCTGCACAAAATATCAGTTTTCAGTGGTAGGATATCTATGAAAAACAGAAGTGACTGAAAACTCATTACATGTATTTGACATGTCAGAGGAACCTTGAGCAAACCTGGTGCAATATTTGGGTCTCTTTGTTTACTTTTCCTCTACAACTGCAACTAGGAAAGATTCCAGGAACATTACTACATTGAAGAATTTCTGTAGATTGGATAGTGGATTCTCGCTGCTTTAAATGAGATATTTTTTCTCTTAAAGATACTTCTCAAGATAAGCAAAGCTGGGAAATGCAGGTCCTGTATTTTGCTGTCTGAGATATAACATGGTTATCTTGTCACATGTCATTGAGACTTGACTCTGTGTTTTGTTAACATTATGTAATTTGAATTTTTTCCTGGTAAGCCAGATATGAACTGAGTTATTTAGTGTTTGGGTGATTGAGATAAGTTGTCTTATTTGTTCATTTTTCCTTACTATTTTCAATTATCTGTGTTTTCAGCAGGGTCTTCTCTTTTTCTTTTTTTATTTTCTTTTTTTTTCTTTTTTTTTTTTTAAATCAAGTGAGCAAAAGATGAATATTTATTTTATTTGAGACTTGAATTAGATCAAATTAACAGATTGAGTTTCCCTCACTTTGCTGTAAATCTGAACAGAAGATTCATGGCAACACACACAATTTAATATTGAAGTTGTTTCGGCAATAGTTAGCAAGTCAAAGAATTATAGTTTAAACTTACTGTGAAGCCCTAGAGAGTTCATTTTACAGGAAAGCTAAGATGCATTGAGAAACAATGTGAGTTAAGGTCTACTTGCCATTGTGTTGATGTTTCTGAGAAAATTAGTGCTGATAATGTCTAATGAGACTGCATGCTGTTGTAAAATTTCACTCAGAAAAGTTAAGATGATAGAAAAAGGCAAGGACATGGTAATGCTGCTTTTTTTTTGCATGAGTATACTCCATCTTTAACATTTTTATATCCTGCTATTTCAGCCACTTATTCATGGAAATAACAGAAATCTTTGCTGCATTTCTGTGGCAAAGAGTAAAGGCAGCAATTTGTTGAGGTTTTTCCAAGTGGATATTAAATTTTCTTGATATATTTGATATATAAATTAAATAAAAAATTAGATCATGTTGGGTTTCCTTTTTAATTTATATATTATGGCATTTCAGCTAACATTTTGTGTAAAATGTTTTTGAAGAAGTTAATTGTATGCGTATTTTTAATATATCTGTTCATATTATTCTTATTTAGTCATCAAGTGATGAAGAAAGAATTAATACAAATTACATTCAGGCAAATCATAAAACTTCACATTAAAGCCATATTAGAAACTGTTACTAGTAATCATCTTAGAAACATAATTTGTTAAAATGTAAAGACAAAATCTGCACTCCTCACTTTTTGAGAACTGAATTGAAATCAGAATCTCTGGGCTTCACTGTGTGACATTAACTGGGTATTATCTATCTCCCCCTCTAGTAAGAGACACAGGAAAGTAAGCTCAGTGGAGAGTGGAAAGGAAGTTATGTGGAAATGGGTGGAAATGAGTTTATTTTTTAACATGAGAACAGCCAAAGCTTTTGCTCATGTTGAGCAATATTTTGTACACATATGAAGTGGTTTTTAGTCCAAATCAATGTTAAGAAGACTTTAAAATATTGACTTTTTAATTGCTTGGACCTCTCTTATGCTAACATGCCTGTACAAAGGATAAACTGGTGACTTACGCTTTATACTCAACATTCCAGTTCTTTTAGGGGTTGGGAACCCTTATTTTCCTTGTGTTTTGGACTTTTAATATCTTTTTTTTTAATTTTATGCAAGGATCAGACCTTTATGCAGCTTGCCTCAATGGTCCTGTGGATCTAGTGCCCTGCACAGTTGTTCATGTGGGCCAGACTAAATGTGTTCATTCTTATATGAAGAGCATGAGTCACAACACCCCAATTTGTTCTGTGTCCCACCAAAGACACATAAAATTTTCCAGTTGAGACCTGAACACTCTAAAAGAGAATATAACATGCTCCAATGGTGTTAATAAAACAAGTCAGCATTTATTAGACTTCTAATTTTAAGCCAAAATCCTGAAGTCTGGACTCCCATACTGTATGGGAGGGAAAGTCTTTATTACGCAAAGTAGCATCGAACAGCTGTGAACTCTTTCTTTCCTTGTGGGTTTCCAGAGTGCAATTCCATGTACTCTTCAGTGGCAAAGCTGGTTTCAAAGATCGCTTTTTTAACACCCTTGCTCATTCCTGCCCCTGTGCTACAAGTCATCACTTCTTCAATGTAGCAGTGCAACTATTTGTAATGCTGTGCTGTAAACGGAATCATTGATGTGAATAGCAAAGCTTGGAGATTCTTTTATTAATGTAGTTCATTTCAGGGATCCATTTTACATGAGGACCTTACAAATGTTTTCAGAAGCACAAAAGAGAGGGCAGTGAATGAGAACAAGCAGAGGGGGGCAAGGTGTGTGCATTTGTGTAGGGAGTGAGGACCTCTTGAATTAGCTTCACTTCCAAAGAAAATACATGTGGAACTACACTCTTAGTCTTCCACCTGCTCTCTTCTTTAATATAACTTCTATTCACATTGTTCTTCTGTTCCTCCTCCCAGGGGGGATTCGCTGCTTAAAGCAAATGTCTGGTAGTTGAAAATTCCATTCTTTTCAGCAAAGTGTAATTTCTCAGGTAGGAGGGCCCCATTGAATTTCCAATAGTGCTGCACACACCACCATAAATATCTGTAACCTCCCATCTTTATATAAAATTTTTAACACATTTTTTCCTTTATTTCAGATATAGAGAAAAAGGGAAATTAAGGCTGGCATAGTGATGACAAATGTATGCTCACACTCTCCACACAGTCAGTCCTACTTCTGTTGTAATTAACAAACTTCTCTTTTACTTCAAAAGAAACAGATTGCTGACACACTGTAGATAGACTGAAACAGCAAACTGAAACAATACATCACATGAACAGTCTTACCTTGATATAATTCCTGGCCCTTTAACAAAATTTAAGAAAAGAATGCAAACTAGTGCAAGTATGAAAACCCAACAGCCTAGGCAAACAGTTTGCATGGGAGAATACTGAGCAAAGACCGCAGTTTCAGTAGAAAAAAACTACTTGTCTCAGAGTGAGACAACTGTTTCACTTAATAAATCATAGAAAACTATGAAAGTTAGCTTATGTACTTTTAGTCAACCTGTAATGATATTGCAGCACATCAGAAATATGTTTTGTATTAAACTGATGCACAATTACAGTATCATAGAGTTACAGAATCACAGAATGTATGAGGCTGAAAGGGATCTCTGGAGGTCATCTGACCCAACCCTCCTGCACAAGCAGGGCCACCTACATCCAGTTGCCCAGGACTATGTCCAGATGGCTTTAGGGTATCCTTGAGGGAGACTCCACAACATCTCTGGGCAACCTGTGCCAGTGTTCAGTCACCTTCACAGTAAAAATATGTTTCTCAATGTTCAGACAGAACCACTTGTGTTTCAGTTTTGCCCATTGCCTTTAGTTCCGTCACTGGGCACCACTGAAGAGAGCTTGACTTGATTCTCTTTACACGCTCCCTTCGTATGAGATGAGGTATCCCCTGAGCCTCACCTTCTCCAGGCTGAACAGTCCCAGCTCTCTCAGCCTTTCCTCCTATGAGTGATGCTCCAGTCCCTTCATCATCATTGTGACCCTTTGTTGAACTCTCTGCAGTACATCCGTGTCTCTCTGGTAATGACTAGTCCAGACCTGGACACAATACTCCAGGTATGGCCTCACGAGGACTGTGCAGAGGGGAAGGATCACCTCTCTCAACCTGTTGGCAGTACTTTGTCTAATGCAGCTGACAATACCATTAACATTTTTTTGTTGCAAGGGCGCAGTGGTGGCTCATGTTTAACTTGATGTCCACCACGACTTCCAGGTCCTTTTCTGCAAAGCTGCTTCCAAGTTGGTCAGCCCTCAGCATGTAGAGCATAGTAGGTAGCTAAATTTCATATTCAACAGAAGAGTTAAGCACTACAGAAAAAAGATCAGACAAAATGGTTCTTTTCTCTTTTTTTTTTTCTTTTTTTTTCTTTTTTCTCCAGTAAAGCAAATTCAAAAGAAATATGAAATTGCTGTGAGATTTAGAATAACATTTGTGGAAGCTCAGTCAAAATATACAATTCACCTTGAAAGAAATGGAATTGGACTTTTTCTCTCTGCATAAGTCACTGTCCCAGATAATAATGATTTCTTAGCAGATAGCCAGTCAAAACATTAATAGAATTAAAATCTTTGTAAAATAAGCCTGTTCTCACTGACAGCTAACGTTTTTTTTCCCCTCACTTTCTTTTGGAAGACAGTAAACAGAAACAAAGCCTGCAGCAATACAAAGAAAGCTAGCACATTAAAGAGGGATTAGCTTTGGGAGGCTATGACAGATGTAAAGTGCTTTGCACACATTGCTATGTGATGTTCAACATATGTTGTCAATTAAAAATTGCTTAAGAAATATTTAACAAGGCAAAGCTAACATACCCCTAGTTTGTAAGAATATATTGAGCTTATGCATCACTGCTCCTCATTTTATTTTTTTCAGTTTTGCTGTAAGCTGAGGAGAACCTTGTACAACATGACGCTCAACTAGATCATGTTTTAAAGTAGCATTTAAGTTCAATTTATAGGAAAATAGCATTCATTTAATCTTTTAGTAAGATGATGACTGGATAATTTAGCAGGCAGAGGACCTGCAAAACTGGTTAAAATTTGTTTTCTGCAGTAAAGAATCATTCACTACATTTGTAAATATAGGCACCTAACTGCATTCAAGACATTATAGGCTTTGGCACATTCTTTACTTAGATTCTGCTAATGCCAATTGCTGGGAAATCTTCCTAGTAAACATCAAGGCATATGACACAAGGTCCTAGGTTAAATTGCTATTTTATCATCTTTCTGATCTACAACACCTGAATCTTTCCCTGTGCGAGACATCTGCCATCCTTCTTTCTCATTTTTTCTTTTTGTTTTTTCCAAAATGATGATGTTTTGTGCCCTGTTCAACCCTCAAATAGTTGTTAGACACTATTTTCTGTTTTCTCCCCAAAATGTAGGTACCTTTCTATACAACTGTACCACAAAGCCTTCATTCAAGAAAATAGAAAAATTCTTATTGAACTCTGGTACCTCAAGATCTCTTCACAAAAAATGTGTTCCTAATGTTAGGAAATTCCTGAAAGCACCTTTTCTGTTCCTATGACCACAAATGAAGAGCCTTTTACTCCTGAAAGTACAGATGTTTGCAGCCATCTCTGAAAAATACTGCTTATGACTGTGGAGTATATCCTAACTCCTCTGCAGAGGAAAAGTGACTGAACATGTGGAATGAAACAACAATAGGTCCACAGAGATTTTGCAGTATCTGGCCATTCCCACTGACTCTTGAACATATTCCCACAATGAATTAACCTTTCAGTTAAAGTCTATAGTTCCACTGGTAATAACATTGCTGTCCTGAATCTCCTCTGGTAGAATTCTGTTTCCAATTGGAAAATATGAGAATGTTTAAAAATAAAAGCTACAGTGTTGATTCCAAGAATCTTTATACTTCTTAAACACATATTAGAGGCTTCTGCATACATCATCTGCCGATCAAATGTCAGCCCAACTCCTACTTCCCTTTAAATAAGATAAAAAAGTACTCAAGAGGTATCCAGAGAACTGTGATCTGTATGTGCCCTTAAAATGTGTGGTTGTTGTGGGAATTCACACTAAATTGCTGTGGTGATGGATGTTTGACTATAGTTGAACTATTAACTAAGAAAAATTGAAACATATGCTCAAATATTGCAATATACCTTAACTTAAAGGAACAGTATAGAACAGAGATATTTCTGCTTCAGTAAGAGTCAGAAAAAAGCAGGGAGGAGGAAATAAGGTTGGCTTTTGTTATATATAACACTGGAACTACTGAGTAATTACCTTTGTTCTTGATCTTTGTTTTTCTCCTTGCTCTTTTTATGGGTAAGTGCTATGGGATTATAAGCATAAACAAAAATATGATTAATGTATTGATCTAAAGATCTGGTAGATCATGTTGTACAATCCAATTTAAAATCCAAACTAAAAGAACATATATGCAAATTATATTGTCCCTGGTTTTGATAAAAAATAAATTTAAAGCCTGACAACTGTGTAATATCTTCAGAAGTTTTTTATAATTCAAATATACCAGAAAAGTATTTTAGTAATGGGGGGATTTTTTTGTTTGTTTTATATTCTGGGTAGATAACCTTCAGTATTTGAAGCCTGATACTGCAAATTGAAGTTTTCTTTGTTGCTTAGATATACCTTTCAATATTGCTTGGTTAGCTATAACCCACATGTTCCCAATGAAGATTGAAAATCCTGTGGGCTTTGGAAGTCTCAAGGCATTCTAGTTTATTAAAGGAAGAGATAAGAAAACTTAGGAAACTGTATTAAGTATTTTAAACCTTTCTTCTTGTCCACACAGGCCTTGCCTAAGGCATCATTACTATGAAAGGTAGGGTACTATGAGATTTATCAGCCATGTGCAGAACTTGAATTTACATTCACAGAAAGAAATGGAAAATACATGAGCTGGCCTAATTGTGGATAGTGAAGTTACATCCTTGTAGAAGTAATTTAAACTGATTTTCTGAACTGAAGTTTAATATGAAAGATAGCTATTTCCTTTATAAGGAGTAAAAGATCTTCAATATTCTTAAACAGTAGGAAAAAGACAACACTTGCTGGGTTTTTGTATTTGATTATTGTTTGGTAGGGTGCCTTTTAATATTTCTTACTGCATTAAATTATGTTTAGCAATGGTCAGTTTCAAATTAAAAAACTTTTCTGTTTGTACGTAGGGAAGGCTGTCACATGTATGAAATGTGTTCCACAATATTGCCATGACATGTTTTCTGCCTTTTTTCAGATACCAGCTACCTTATTTTTTACTTATCTGTTTTGATTTTAGTCTTATGGTCAACTTTTGTAACTTTTTCTTTTTTTTTTTTTAGTTTTCAGAGCGATGTTGGTGTTACTAGGTTTGTTATATAATATTGCAAACACCTATGTAAATATTTGCTAAGAAACACATTAGCATTCATGAATTTATTGTCAGAATATGTTAAAATGGTTTTGTGCCAGATTAAAATGTTGACTGGCTGCTGCAGGAAAGTGCATTTATGCCTCATGAATTGTTATTCAACTTTGCAGGTGGTTTTGCAAATCCTAAGAGCTAACAGTAACTGGAATAGATCTGCTGAGTTCATCACTGTCTTCACCTAAGCAATGCCACTTAATAAATTTGAACCAAATATGCATATATTTCTAAAGGTCTTCACCTCCTAGTGAGGTTTTTGCTAGTCTACAGTTATTTGTTCAGTTATAACACAATAATAAAAGGATGTAATTATTAGTATCATTAGAATAATTTTAGATGCATCAAAGATGCAACTACTTGTGGTTTATAGAAGTATTCTAGAGATATCTGTTTGTGTCCTGATTTCAGGCACATACATACCTATAATTTTGATGATCTGATCTTTCTTTGAAGTGCTGACTGGAAACGTGTGGAAAGACACGGTCCTTTAATTATTAGTTTACTTGTATAGACAAAAATCGTGCAAGCCTGTTCCCTTTTCTACATGTTTTATAGAGGTCCACATGGTTTCTAAAAGCAGTCAGAGAAGGTGTGTTCTGTGGTTGTGAATTATCATGGATATCCATATTAACTTGTGTTAGTATTAGCACCACGGTACATTGCAATCTGGTCATTACAGCAGCTGAATTGTACATATATCCTTAACATATCTCTGCAGAGTGAGATTTGTTGAAACTAGGCCTCTGTCTTCAGCTTGTTAATGCAATTGGCAACTAGTACCAGCTGTAGAATGGTTTGGGTTTTGCCATAATGGCCTACATATGTCAAAAACTTTTGACTGCTCTTTTGTTTTGATGTGGGCTACTTCTACGGAAATGGTCACGTCCTCTCTATCCCATCAGGCTGCAATGTGCATATCAGTCTCCTTAAGTTGTGCTTAGCAGAAAGCAATCTTAAGGGGAAAAGATAAGTGGGCAGTGGGCAAATTAGAATTTACAAGAGATTTATTTTCTCCTTTTTCATTCTGTGTACATCTTCCTGCACATAGCTCTCATGGTAGAGTCTGTCATCTGAAACTAAGCTGGTTGTGCTGTGCTTTTAATTTTCATTATTTTATTGCAAAATCTGAATCAAAGACTTTTTTTTCATCTGTCAGTTTAGATATCTTATAGAAAGTTAAAGTTTACAATGGCATGGAAGTGGCTGAAGAGGTAGTGACAGCCGAAGAGTTCCCTTATGTAGGATTTCATGCTGTCAGAGTTATCTGTCTAAACCTAGGTGATGAGAACACATTTTTAACCCTTTGGAAAATTTTAATCCAAGACTTCAACTAGACTTTACTTAATCATATCTCATGTATCTTATAATGGCTGTAGAAAGGCATGAAAAATACAAATGTGCAGTGGCCCAGAAGTGCAGAAATCAGACTCAAATAAAAATACGCATCCAGTTTCTAGGTACGTAAGAGTAAATTCCAGAATGTAAGCAATTGTAAATTATCTAACATGAAAAGGTATCTGAAATGGAAACTATAAAACTAGGAATTCAGCCTTATTTGCTTTGTTTCTGTCATTTGGAATGTTTCTTTTTCTTTCATATACAGTATTCTTAAATTTTGCATAATTTTGTTGTTTATTACCTGTTCCAGTTTTTAAATTAGAAGCTATATTGGTAATCAATTTGATTAATTACTACCTATTCAAATAACTCAGTTATTTCATAGTCCCTGAAAGGGAAAATCCATTCAGTTTCTTCTTCCGAAATATTTGCTGATTTGTACCCCTAAAATATCTACAGTGCAGTCTGGCTGAAGTCTTATGCTGCTGGAGGAAAACACTAGAGGAAATAATTTTAAAAATGGAGAAGTAACTAGTATCTTTAGAATCTGATGACAGGTAACGTTAAGATAGGTCTTGATCCTGTAATACACAGTTATACAGGGAAAACATTTTCAAGGTGCACTGGCACAGAACTTCAGGGAAATCAATGAAGTGTCTGCCCAGACATTAGAAATTGCTGCTTAGAACTTCTGTAGAGTTATGTAATGTAGGGAGTTAATGGATTGGTAGCTATTTTCACTTATGTAATTGTATATTTTATTAAAGTTTTTTTTTAATTAAAGTTTATTAAAGTTGTCCACAATTTGGCTTTTTTGTCATGTTTAGGAAAAACTTTTTTTTTCCCATGATGTTTTTTGGTGGTGTTTTTTTTTTTTTTAGTTTAGATTTGATAGTCACAGCATTTTTTTTCCTAAGACAAATTTAATTTGACATATGAAAAAATTCAATATTTTCCATTTCTCATTCAGAAAAAAATTGTGTGAACTTTGCAATGGAGGGCAGAATATAAATATTAAGTTTTTAAAACTTTATCTTATAAACCTGTTCATAGTATTTCTGAGATTAGCAATACCACTACTTCTACAAGAAAACCACAGACGTGTAAATGGTCACTGTATCATGGCTGAAAGTCTTTGTCTACCTCATGGTAGATTCATAATGGATAGAATCTCATAGATTTTTTAGTTGAATTTGTGCTGGTAAATTAAACATCACCAAGGAACATTAGTTGGCATGGGGATGCCATCATCGGTACTGGTAAAGTTCTGTAGGATCATTTTAGCTCTTATAAACACTCCTACTTGTTTTCAGGCACCATTGAGGAGTAAGTGTGAGTAAGGAAACATTCTTAATAGACAATTTGGATGTTGCTATTCCGTTTTGGAAGGTAAGGGAACATTACAGTCTGGATATGAGCCAATCCATATCACACAGCCTCGGTGTTAGTGAACAATCCCAGATATACTGAATTTACTAACACAGATGTATATGTGAGTTCTAAATTGTGATGATAAATTCAGCACTCTTTATTAATTATGAAGGGAAAATCTGGCCGTTAACAGCTTTTCTTGCTCGCAGTCCCTCCCATACTTTGTACTTATTTATTCCTTTCTTTGATTTTGCCTCCTCTCTAGGTCTCTCTTTTGCCCTTTTTCACCCTCTTTTAAAAATAATGATCTATATATCTCCCATTGCAGTCAAGAGCAGTGCCCTCTTTCTCTTTGTTCCATCACACTCCACCCACTGTTCTGTTCTTCATTGTCCCTGTTCTGTTATCTCCTCTAAGCTTTCGTCCACGTTATTTCTTGTCTTTTGCTCACTCCCAGTCACAATGAAGTTGTGGCATGTTCGGAATTTTTCTGGTCAAATGTTATAAATTGGAAAATGCTGGATTCCAGCTAAGCGGCTATAAATTTAGAAGCGACTTGAGACGATTTTAGGGGCACATTAAACTTTTAAATGTGTTTACTGATTTATGTGTTTTCCAAAAGAGAGAGAGAAAGAAATCAAAACTACTATATTGATTTCAAGTAGTCAGAAACAAATAATTTATATTGATTTAAAGATTAGTAGTTTTTATTTTAGTGATTAGAGGAAAAGGAGGAAAAATTAAATTCACTGTATTGAAATGACTTTCTCCTAGAAAGTCTTTATTTGCACAAGTCTGAGACTAATCATAGTTAAATGCTTAGTCAGACTGTCAGGAAGTAAATCTAAATTACAATAGAAAAAAAAAAAAAAAATTTTCATTGTGAAAAAGTCTAGAGAGAAAATTAAAATATTTTAAAGTGTAAAGGAATGCAATATTCCTCTTTTGTAGCTTAAGCCCAGCTGGAACAACTACAGAGGATACTCAGCTCCCCTTGTATTTCTCACAGCAACCCTCCAGTACCTTTTTACCTTTCTTCCCTTTTGGATGAGACATCATTACACTTCTGTGCTGTTGAGACACTAAACTGACATTCTGTGTTGACTGCCACACAGTCATTTTATATGTCTTGTTTCTTTTGAAAATCAGTTTCTTGCATAATTAGCCATTAAACTTTGTTTCGAAACCTGTTTTGATTTACTCTTACTATATGCATAGTATCTTTGCATTACAAAGCACAATTTTGCTAAGTGAAGACTAATGCAGATTGCTCAAAAATGTCAAATTCACAGGATAATTTAACTAAGGGGAAAATCTGTAGCTGTTTTAAAATAGAGTAATACTGTTTATTTTTCTGGCATTGTGTTGATTTAAATCATCTGTGTATATGAACATCATCTGTGTA
Organism: Caloenas nicobarica; assembly: GCF_036013445.1. Classification (NCBI taxonomy): domain Eukaryota; kingdom Metazoa; phylum Chordata; class Aves; order Columbiformes; family Columbidae; genus Caloenas; species Caloenas nicobarica. The sequence continues at coordinate 174,759,899 of NC_088245.1, read as the reverse complement.
TCTGACTTTACCTACCCAAAATATATTGCATATATATTCAAAAGATGGGAGTTTAGCCTTCCAATAAACATTCCCAGCAATCAGTTGGGTATTTTTAAACATGGGCTTTCTTCTATTACCAAAAGACTTCAAAGGCAGGAAATTAATTTCGGGATACTATGGTCTTGAAACTGCTGATAGCTCACACTTTTCTGTTACCATATGAGGAAAACAGTTGAACATGGTGGCCTAGTTTCTGTCTAGTGCTTTGCAAAGAATAGGAAAGGTCATCCACAGTCTTTGCATAGCAATGATAGTCATCTTGCTTTGCTGTTTGAAATAAAACTCTCTAGAACTGTTATATATGCAGGTACATAGTATAACGATGAGAGGTGGAAGTGATGGTAGAGCCAAGAGCTGCATGGCCTGTGGTTAGACTGATGGAACAAAACTGGCATGTGCAAGAAAGTTTGCTTTGCCTCATAATAAAATTGAAGGAAATATTCTGAAATGTGCCTCCGATTTGTTTACACTGGCTTGTCTTTCTAGCCCAAAGATGTTGACTTTTAAAACTTTTAGCCTGTGTCTTGACATTTCATACCAGTAATTAGCAGTCAGCTCACGCTCAGAGTTCTTAGTCTTCTTATCTGCCTCAGTTACTTCCTATTTTTAAGGTGAGATGAGCTATATTCTAGAAATGCCTGTTACTGTCTGTTGCCAAAAAAAGGAAACCCATCCATATGCAAGTGTTTATAAAGTTTGCAGTCAGGTAAATTGAATTCCATCCTGAATGTCACTGAAATCTATGATTTTCTATTAAATACATGCTCTCTAGGCCGTCATACCAAGGTTACATTTTAGTGTTACAGATTCTTATTGTCCAACATGTTCGAGGAGAATCCATATGCCTAAGGTTTAGTACACCAGCATCTTTGATTATCAACCCTCATTTTCTTTGGCTTCACAAATACATCTTGATTTACTTTTATCCATTAAGAGTGTGGCTGCAAATAAAATTTTCTCATCTTGACTTCTGACTACAGCACTCTTCTACATTTTGTCAATGGTATCTTCTACATTGAGTCAAACACAAATGATAAGTTTTCTCTTCCAAGGCCTCATGGACTCTTACTTTCTTCCTTTCTTCAGTATTGAGAGGCTGTCTCCTGATTATGCTCATAGGTCCAGTCCTGTACTAGAAATTTAACAAGTTGATAAGTGATTCTTTATGATTGCTCCCTTGCCACTCCTCTTCATCATTGCTATTTCATAGAAGCATGCACAAAATACTTACTCATTGTTCTTGCTGATACCTCTCATTTGCTATGATGCTTAGGAAAAAGTAACAATCAGATGATGTTTTGAGATCACTGCTGATCTTTATGGCTGACATTGTATCACTGTTTCCTTGCAGTCTGACAGGCTTCTGCCTGTGTCTATTAGCTCTGTCTTATAGACACTTAGGGTCTATAGGGAAAGAGTTATCTAACATTACCTGTCTAAAAATTAGATAGTCCCCTATTCTAAGCAAGTCATCTCTTCTCCCTTTCCAGTAGGAGTAGAGAGATGAGCAACAAAGGTAGTGATGTTGAATAATATTCCAGAGTTCACAGAAAGAACCAAGCTTGGCATACAGAGCAAAACTTGACCTAGAAGTCTAGCTTTAGACAGCCAAAGGTATTTGTAATTAATCATACTATTAAATTGTAACTTGGCTGAGATATGGACAATTTTTCTTCTGTTTTCATGCAGAATTTAATGTAATGGGATCTAGGTCCGTAACCAGATGTAGACTAGTTACCAACATTAAACAGTTGCCATCATAAAACTGGAAAAAATAATTACTACAGTAAAACAAAAAAAATGAACAACAAAAAAACCCAGAAAAAATGCTTTTAGAAATAATTTGGTTTTAGGAGAAAGAGTTGTAGAACCCTAGACTGCGACCTTCTCTGTAGTTTACTTTTCCTAGGCAATAATATTTTAATACTACTGACCATTTAACTTGAAATAACAAAAAAGCTCCCCTCCTGCTCCAGTACTACAATGATAGAAGTAATGTTAAGGGACAACTTTTGATCAGTGATTAATTAGCAATAAGGTTTCATTAGAAAAGCTGTGTCTTTAAATGTATAGTCACTGTTATTACATTTTAGTTTGAAACATAATGACCGATTTCAGCTATTCTTGTATTGAATATTTTATGTAGGCAGGTAATGAGAGAGAAAAAACATCTAATGTAGCTGATTACAGATGATGTAACATAATGTAGTTTAACAGAAGACACATGCCATTACAGATTAATGAGATTTTTACACTAGCACTAATCACTTCTTTTTTTTTTTTTTTCTCAAGATTTAAGCAGAATTCTAGTATTTTAAATACAACTTTTAACTCCATCTGTCAAAGAACAGCAAGAACACATATACTGGCATTAATATCTGTTTTCATGGTTTTGATATAATGACATCTGCCATTCAAATATTAAAAAAAACTTGATTATCATAAATTTTAAAACTGTCCTAAAGAGCAGTACTATTTTAATAGTGTGTACCCATTTTGTACCATTTGATTTGACATTCTGAACAATACACAGATAATTCAAACAAAAAAAAAGTGATTTAAAATAAGAAGTATCTATTTAAATTAAAGAAATTAGGGTAAGACAATCTGTTTTATCACTGGTTGAGAAAAAAGCTTCTAATCTTTTATTTCTATATATTCTGTAAGCATAGAGCTGCTGATAACTGTCCTATGTTGGTGTTGGGATTGTTTTTGTTGTCCTTGACATTTTTTCCCCATCTTTCAGTGTATACTGTTATGCAGAGTAACTTCTAAGTATTCTGGACAATCAAAACAATGGCTGATAGTGGACCATAGTGTAAAGTCTTCAAGTGGTTAAAAGGATTAAGCCACAGCTATGCGACCTCTGTTTAGGCAGAATATGAACAGAGGGAATATGTGCTATATAAAGCTTTGATGCACAATTAAGTTATCATTTCCAGTCTGTTAAGAACGGCTTTTCAACAGCACATATACTGGCTTCCCAGCAAGAACTTTAAGCTTAACTGTCTTAGCAAAGTCTGAGGATCACAGAGTTTTTACCACACTCTAATACTTCCCTCAAGCAAGTTCTTGTTCTGCAGAAATAGTATCATTATGAATTATATTTCCAGTCTTATTTTGAAAATTGTATTATTGTTTTATTGTTTATCAACAAAAATAATTCCCTTTGCCTTATATGAAATCAAATATATGTGCTGTCTGTCAGTAACTGTTTACAAGGACAAACATTGATCCACAGTGACATTAGATACTTTACTCATTGAAAAAGAGAAACATTGTTTTTCTGGAACTGAATAGTCTATTCAACTAATTTGAAGGTCACAGTGGTGAATATATCATAACACTTTTCGTTCCTTAGTTTTTTCACTTATTTGGAATACTAGCATGTTTCATTGTCATCATGTGCTAGCAGACTTTCTTATTCTTCAGAGTTATATCTTTATATTATGAACAATTTTAGCTATTGGAATTTTCAGTAATTGTGTTTAGTAATATATTTTTCCAGGTTTTGTTGTTGTAGATTTATTTTATTTTTCTTTCTTTCTCTTTTTTTTAATTATCTAGAACGTTTGAGCTTTCTATTTTTTTTTCTTTAACATTTACTATATTTTTTTAAGGTTTTGTGTTTGTTCCCATTTTAGCAAGCTTCACAACAAATTCAAAAATCACAAGGTTTTATTGAAATAAATGATTACTATATACTCTGATATATTTTAATCAGAACATCATTGATTTAGACACAGTATAAGCAAACAAAAGTTACAGTTGTATCAGTGGTATTAGTTGTCAATGAGATGTTGCAAGCAACTGGAAAGGTGAAAGTAGTGTTATCTATACTGCTCTTTCTCAGTAGAAATTCAACACTTACACTATCATGCTCCTAATCTCAGGGACAGACTTGTCATCCTATTTTGAGTCAAGAAGGAATTTAAATTTCACATCAAATTTTTAGTTTAGTCTAATGAGAACAGTTCCAATTCCGATGATTACCTGTAAACTTTACTTTTCATGTACACTATTTTTAAAAGTCTGCTGGTGCTGAAGGTGTTCTTGCTTTCTTCTCCTGGTAGATTTTTATTACTCTTAATAAAAAGTTTGATTCCCACATGAAAACACCATGTGGTCCTTGGTATGCAATAAATAACATGTAAGGTAAATAGTCCTCTAACTTCTTCACAAGTAGTTATGTAACACCAGGATTACCTGTAAATTCTGAAGGCTAATTATAATACAAAAGCTGATCCCATTGAACAATATATACCTAGTTCAAATGAAAAATGCAGCTCATGGAACATACTCTGCCATACGCAGAACTCATGTTTTCTGATTTCCAGTGTGGTTCTCCATTCCCAAGATCATGTGCAGAGCACAAATGCTAATAAGAGCCTACGGATATACAAGTCAATTACTGGTCTAGCTTAGTGCAGCTTCTGTTTTAACTGTGCTACTATTTCTGTTTTTCCTGTTAAAAACTAATATTTTTCATCAACTGATTTGTTTTAGGTGTCACAGCAGAGAAGGGGTTCTGAAAGAAGGAAATTCTAAAAGTAATAAAGTCTGAGTGAACTGGAGTGAATTAAATGCAACATAGCAAGAAGCACAGTAACTTTCGTGGGACAAATGTAATGAGATTGATGAAATTTGTCATCTTTGGCACAGCAGTAATGTGGTACAAGACAAGAACTTAGAAAGCTAGGAGAGTGGAATTTTGAAAAATATTGGAAGTCTGAAGAGACCTCTTGAATATATGTCCATGAATAGGACATTCTCAGTGAACAGACTGATCTCACATACAAGTGAGATGAAAGGAACAGAGATATTCTTTGCAGCTACATTTTGAATATATTGCAGGACATGATAGCAATAGTACTGGAGTCTAGAGAAGATATTGTGGGAGACAAAGCAGAAAAGAAAAGGACAGGAGACAAAAATCACTGGCTAAAAAGAAGATCATGGCAAAAGAATGTTTGGTGTTCAGATGCCTATGGGATACGTGAGCCGAAAGGGAAAAAAAGTCAAGAATGCCCAACAGGAGCAAAAGGGAAATGGCAGGTGATGAGAAAGATTATCACAGGGCGAAAGGGAAGAAATCTGAAATGAAGATATCCAAGAATTGTTGAGGATTTGCAAGTGAGCACAACCAGGTTCTGATCCAAGTTAAACAAGAGGAATAAATACATCTGAGACCAAGTGAATCCATGCTGTTAAATAGAGAGAGCTTTTGTAGTATAGAAAGCTGTGATTCTGGAATTGCTGGAATTTTCCATGGGAAAGAAACCTGTGTTAGCAGGTCCATGTGTGTATCTAGTTAGTGATATATTTCAGACAGGTATACACAGTAGGTATATACAGTCTAAATATTCATCTAACTGGAGTGTTGCCATGATATTTGAATTACTAAGATGACAATTTATACTCTGCTTTTATATATTCCATTGATATTTATAAGGGTTACACAAATAAAGATCGATTTGGATGAAAGCATGAATGAAGTCCCTTAATATTATTACTTAGACCACAACTAGCCATGTAGTTTCAAAAAATATTTCCTTGACACTGATATTTTTACACTTTTAACCTATTTCTCTTACCTAGCAACAGTAAAGAAACAGAGACAAACTGGTTTTGTCTATCACAGAACAAGAACATTTAATGTAATAGGAGAAAACTATGACCACAAAAGGAGAATTTTTCCAGTTCTATTCATTTTCTGGAACATTCTTTGAGTTTCCAGAACTCCAGTGCCTTTAAAATGAAAAAAACAAAACAAAACAAAACAAATCCTGCACAGAAAACCACATCCAGAGCACATCCTACTAACTTTTAAATAAAAAAGATAAAGCAGATTAAAACAATTTAAGTCAAAGATATTAGTCTTAATGGCAGTAGAAATATTAACAACATACTGGTTTCCTTAGCAGAAATTTAAAATATCAAAGAATCTATATCAGTTGGACCTCTATCTGCTATCCTTGCTTAATCTATACACAATATGCACTGGAAAATCTAATCAGTGGCCTTATGACACTGATCCATCTAGCTTTGTTTATGAATTATGGTAGCATCATTGGAGATTGACAATCTCCTTTCCCCTTTCCCATAAATGCAGTCATCTGGAAAGTTATTCATAAAGTTCTTGGGTTTTTCTACTTCTAGTGAAATATTTGTTAAGGAAAAATGTAAGTTTTATTGTCGCAAAATGTTTATGAATATAGGCGAAATCCATGTAGCGATTTTGATTGAAAATAACCTATCGACCTTCCATGAAATTTTCAGATCTTCCAGAAAAGAATTAATGGTCCCCTTTTTTCTTGTTCACTTCCAGAATCAGGATGCTTATCTACTTTATAGGACACACAGGAGTTTAAACCTACTCAATCCTATCCAAAAACAAAATAAAATTAAAAATGTAGGAAAAAAAAGGTTAAAAAAAGGATAAAAAAGGTGCAAAGAAATAAAAACTAGGAAAAAAAAAAAGCATAGACCATAATGCTGAAGTTTAGCAGGTCTACCAAGGAGCAGCCACAAGAACTGCCAGGAACCAGAAACTCTCTCGTGGGAGATCCTGATGAGACATGGGTATTGCCAGAGCAACAGTGACCACGCCTATAAAAAGCAGCCAGTGGAATGCCAGCAACCAGGAGTGCTGTGACCAGAGCAGGCAAACAGAGCACAACATGACAGTTTGTGTGGTAGTTTGTGTGGCAGGATGCACAGGAAGGCTGGAGGAGCTCTCCGGGTTGACCAGGGAACAATGGTGTCCACCTGGCAAAAAAACATGGCTTCTGTAAGGTCAGCACTCGTGGCAAGTGATGCAGCTACATACACCAAAATCTAGTGGGAAGACATTGCCACCCCAGTGTCAGGCTGCAGGATGTGCCCTGCTCTTACACCAGTACCAGACAGTAGCAGTGACCACAGCTGTGGGAGGCGTGCCCAAGTAGAGAAGCTCCTCCGCTTAGTGACAGAGCTCTGGTTGAGGAGTATCAGGGAGTGAGAGAGGGAGACAGGCAACTGGAGTTGCACCCTACCTTCCCAGAGGCAGGCTCAGCAGGTACACATGGCATAACGTACAGAGGAATCGCCACCCTCTCTCTGTGTGATGGAATGTGACGACTCCAGGAATGTGGGCAATGGGGAAACAGTGACAGAGGACAAGGGAAAGGCTGAGGTACTAAATGCCTTCTTTGCCTCAGTTTTTAACAGTAAGATCAGTTGTGCTGCAGGTACATAATCCCCCGAGCCAGCTGACAGGAATGGGGAGCAGAATGAAGCCCAAATAATCCAAGAGGAAGTGGTTAGCAGCCTGCTTCACCATTTAGACACACACGAGTCTATGGGGCCAGATGGGATCCATCCAAGGGTACTGAGGGAGCTGGTAGAGGTGCTCACCAAGCCACTTTCAATTATTTATCAGTGGTCCTGACTAACCGGGAAGGTCCCAGGTGACTGGAATTTGGCAAATGTGATGCCCGTCTACAAGGAGAGCTGGAAGGAGGATCCAGGAAATTAAAGGCCTGTCAATCTGACCTTGGTGACAGGGGAGATTATGGAGCAGATCATGCTGAGTGCCATCACATGGCACATACAGGACAACCAAGCATCCAGACCCATCAGCATGGGTTTATGAAGGGCAGGTACTGTTTGACCAACCTAATCTCCAACCACAACAAGGTGACCCAAGTAGTGGATGAGGGAAAGGCTGCAGATGTTGTGTACCTAGACTTTAGTAAAGACTTTGACGCTGAGGCTGCAGATGTTGTGTACCTAGACTTTAGTAAAGACTTTGACGCTGTTTACCACTCTCCTGGAGAAGTTGGCTGCTCGTGGCTTGGATGAGTATACTTTACAATGGGTAAAGAACAGGCTGGATGGCCAGGCCCAAAGAGTTGTAGTGAATGGAGTTAAATCCAGTTGGCAGCTGGTCACAAGTGGTGTTCCACAAGGCTCAGTATTCGGCCTAGTTCTCTTTAATACCTTTATCAATGATCTGGATGAGAGGACTGAAAGCACCCCCAGTAAGTTTGCAGATGGCACTAAGTTAGGTAGGAATATTTATCTGCTGGAGGGTAGGAAGGCTCAACAGAGGCATCTGAACAGACTGGATTGATGGGCTTAGGCCAATTGGATGAGGTTCAATGAGGCCAAGTGCCGGGTCACAACAACCCCAGGCAGCTCTACAGGCTCAGAGATGAGTGGCTGAAAAGCTGCCTGGTGGAAAAGGATCTGAGGGTGTTGGTCAACAGTCGTCTGAATATGAGCCAGCAGTGTGCCCAGCTGGCCAAGAATGCAAATAGCATCCTGGCTTGTATCAGAAACAGTGTGTCCAGCAGAACTAGGGAACTGATTGTCCCTCTGCACTCAGCACTTGTGAGGCCACATCTCAAGTACTGTGTTCAGTTTTGGGCACATCACTACAAGAAAGACATGAAGGTGCTGGGGTGGGTTCAGAGAAAAGCAACAAAGCTGGTGAAGGGTCGGGAGCACAAGTGTTACGAGAAGCAGCTGAGGGCTGCTTAGCCTTGAGAAAAGGAAGCTGAGGAGAGACCTTACTACTGTCTACAACTACCTGAAAGGAGGTTGTAGCATGGAGGGTGTTGGTCTCTTCTCCCAAGTAGAAAGCCATAGGTCAAGAGGAAATGGCCTGAAGTTGCAGCAATAGCCTCAAGTTTAGACTGGATATTAGGAAAAATTTCTTCATGAAAAGTGTTGTCAGACATTGGAACAGGTTGCCCAGGGAAGTAGTTGAGTCACAATCCCTGGAGGTGTTTAAAGGACATGTAGATGAGGCTCTTAGGGACACGGTGTAGAGACAGTGTTATGTTAATGGCTGGACTCAACTATCTTGAGGGTCTCTTCCAACCAAAATGATTTATTATGCTATGAATTTCAGGTTTGAATGGAGTACCCCAGTCCTCCAAAGGATCTATTAATCAAGTACTGTTAATCAAATAACTGACCTTTTTATGGTCACTTGACATTCTTCCTTTTTTTTTGTGAGGAAGTCTAGACCAAACACCATTAATTCTACATTACTAGCAGGAAGACCAAGTGACAGAATATGCTATTTTAAGGGGTTTTATGTCCTCAAAAAAAATCTGCTATCCCCTAGCAGAAAACTGCTGCCATGTGGTTAAGACCAGTATTGTGGTTTGAAAACATGTGCATCAGGAACACAAGCAGTGCAAGTGAAATGGGAGGGTATAATTGCCTAGGGAGCTTTCTGTATTGAATACTCCATCATGGGATATTGCCAGCTTATTCAATGAAAAATGTTTCTTGTGTTTTACACAAGCAAACAGGCATCACCATTTTTAGGCAATGCTTGTGGACTTCCTTTTGAGTATATTGGTTCTACCATTTTCATACCTTTTCATGCTTTAAAATGTCAGTATGCATCAATACAAGTGGAATCCCTCACCTGTGTTTTTAACATACATTTCTAAACAGTCAATTAAAAACTGTCTTTAATTTCAAATAAGAAGGTGTGAAACTAATGAGTTTTGTTTGGTTGGTTTGGTTTTTTGTACTTTATTTTTAACTTTATAATCATTAATCAAGAAGAAAAAGCGCATTTGTTTAATAAAAAAATAAATCAAAGCACTTTGGATTTACATGGTTGCCTCAATAACAGGATGATTCTATTATTTTGAATACACAGAGGTTGCTTTTTAAATCATTCTTGATTAACAGTGTATGTATTTTCTATTTCCTTTGAACTAAGAGCTTTTCTTCTTCTTCCTTGCAGCTCACACACATATCTCAAACACCAGCTTGTCAGCTGATGACTTTGAAGCTCCAGTAGATATGGACATTAAACTGCACTAGCAGAAAAATAGCTGTGATGTCAAAAAAGGAACTGGGAGGTTATAGGCCCTCAAGAAAGATTAAGACAAAGCTTTCCAATGACAAAGGGACTGAAATAACATGACAAGGCAAAACCAAAAGTCTTCAGTAAGCATTGTTCTGGCTTTGATTTACTTCTGTGATGTGGGAGAACTAAGATGTCCTCTGTACAAAATGCTATGGAAGTAGCTGGATGTGAGCCAGACTGGCCCTTAAACAATTAATGCCAATACCACATACATTTAATCTGATTTTAACAGTGCCCACTTGCTTTCCTCAAGAAAGTTAATTTATTGTTCCTTTCAGTTTGAAAGCTGTTTGTTGTGAAAAAAAATGTTGGTGCATTGTCTTATTTTAGATTTCTTCAACTGCTTACAGAAGGGATGATGACTTGGACTGTAACTATTTAAAGTGAAAAGCTCTGCTGAACCTCGTGGTTGTTGTTAATGAAATAAGACAAAGACTGAGAACAAGAGAAAAATGCAGGAACCAAACCTTGCTTATTTTTTCTGTGGCTTAGTTGGACTAACCCTATGTTGTAGGTACAATAAATTACTTCATCCACAACACATGAGGAGGGAGACAAATTGCCACTGTATCTGAAAAGATATATTTGCAACATAGTGTCATGGAGGCTGATAGCAATTACTGGCTATCTTTCTACAAGATGTGCTTAATGTCACCATTTAACCCTAAGCTTGCATTTAGATCCAGATAATAACTTTCTAACCTTTTTTTTTTTCCTCCTTCTCTGCATTTCTGCAGTCCTACATATTGCACCAAATGCAACATTAGTATAAATAATTAGCCACCTTTTGATAAGATCTCTCTAGGATATCAAGAAAATTAAAGCTGTCAAAACTATACACAATTAAAATATGTAAAATTAATGGGCTGCAAAATAGGAAAGGCTTGTAGTAGGCAGTCCAGATGATCAGGTCAACAGGAGACACTATTAAAATGATCATGATGAATAGTGACAGGTAAACACTTCCATGCTGAAAAGTATCTATTCAGAAAATAAGTGCTACCACAAGAGAGTTTAGTACCTGAAATAGTTGTATGATTGCATTTTAAGATATTTTATTGCAATCAGAATTGTGATGGTAAGGTCCACTACTTGTATGGAGTGACATGAAATGCTGTTAAATGCTCATAAGACAAACACGGACTGTGGCTGGTGACCAAAACTGCCAATAGCTATTCTGATGCAGCATAAGGTAAAAGCTAGATCAGTCAGTCATTTGAAATGTCATGAAAGGAAATAACATTACACCATTAGAAAAGTGCTAGAGAACCTCTGTTTCCTGTCAGATTTTCAGCAATCTTGCAATCCAAGCATTAAAAAAACAGTTTCCACTGAAGAAAAACCATATAAGAGCATCGGTGTCGCTGCCCAGAAAGAGACAGACATAGTAATAAGCACAATGTTACTACATCAGTACTTTTGGTGCGCTTGTTAAACAAGGATAAGTAGTTGATTTTAAGCAGGAACAAGCCATATGCCTTATCTGCATAAAGGGATGACCTCTGGGGCCTGCTAGCTACCACTTATTGGTACATTCCAAATACAAATGTTAAACTCACATCCTATTCTATCTTGTTTTTGAACTTCCACTAGACATTTGAGCAAGTATGGGAGAAAAACATTCTGCAAATATCACATTATAAATTTTAAGTTAATTTACTCCGACTGTATTCATCCCATTCTTTTTGTATTTTGCTTTTTCCAAGTCCTAAAGAAAATAAGTTTACCATCTGGACTGTCTGCAGAAATATCAACTTTCTGAATATTAGCAAAAGCAAGTTTTGATGTACTAAATGACAAAGAAAATTACCACATAAAGCCTTCTTCTAAAACTTATATTCAGCAAAAGAACATTTTTGATTTATCTGATTTTTTTTTTAAACAAAATTAACTAATACATCTCAGCAGTCTCATATTGACCCCTTGCTAAGAAGATATCCTAAACAATATTAACAGCAAACATATTAATTGGTGATGGGAAGGAGTAGAGGCAATGTAACTTTCTGAATATTTAGAAACTCTTAGCAAGCCTTTTCAAAGTTTTGCATTAATCCTAATTTCAGACTATCTTCTCACTCCCTTTCTGTTCCTCAGTTTTGCCATCTCACAAAGATGAAAAAAGTTCTCTATATACAGATGTTTGTGTGAAAGCCAGGATTTGCATGGTATTATGGGACAAGCACAGAATAGGCTATAAATATAGAGAACAAAATATTTGAGCCCGTTCAGAGCCACCTTTAAAACAGAAATTAGTGATATAATTTTCTAGCTGTGAAAGTTATTGATTAAGTAATTAATTCATTACTTGCTTTAGATTTTCAGTGAACACAACTTTCAAAATGCAAGCTGATCAGTCAGCTGAAAGCTTATCATACTTACATGTCTATATTGTTGGAAATCGTTTCTGGGCAGGTATTTTTTGATAGTGTTTGGGTCTCAAAAAGACCAAGGGCTCAGTCTTCCTGTATTTTCAGGATAAAACAGGAAGTTCACAGTGTTGTTTTATTGACCTCAATCCAATCTTGATTAATCTTGGCCTTAAGACAGCACAGATGTTTGGAGATTTAAAACTTTTTTTACAGTTTTTGAAATCCTATTTTGTAGTTTCTCAAGACTGTAACCCTGAAGTAGTATCATTTAAAAACTTGCAAAAACAAAGAGACAAATTTTAATTGGTTATTTGTTTGATCTTCTCTAAATATAGAATAAAAATTTGACTTTCATACTGATGTTTAAATAACAAAAAACTCTCAAATTCGGGCATGTGAAAAATTGAGTGAAACTTTGTTCTACATAAAGGGTGATGTGCATACTGGTTTTCAGCATCAGAGCCTAAGTCTGACCTCTGTTTTCACAGAGAATTATTATTTAAGAGATTTTTCTAGTAGATGTTATTTACCTTCAGCTTTTCTCAGATCTGGTGGACCCTGAAATTTCCAAATTCTATATAATTCTGTAGTTCTTTGACTCATTTTACAACCATTTTTTCCTACTATCTGAAGGTTTTGTCCTGAAGCATTTTGTGAAATGACATACTAAAGATCAACCAGATGTCTTCTCCCACTTCTCTTACACAGCATCCAGAAAATGAAATTTTGAGCCCCTGTATTCCTATACACAATCAATGGGATATGAAACAGTTCAGCAGTTCACGTATCATGCAAGAACAAACTATGCATGGGACTATGGGACTGTAATTACTTTTCTCTTACCACCATCTAGAATAGTGTATGGTCCAAATGACATGATAGGGGAATATGCTGTGACGCTACACTCTCTCTCCTTTTCAAATACTGTTACTTCTAGCCTCAATATCCTGGTCTATACCTATTGGATAAAAGCACAATTATTTTTTGGGGAAAAAACAAAACAAAACAAACAAACAAACAAAAAACCCCACCCAAACCAAACCAAAAGCAAAGCAAAGCAAACCAAACAAAAACCAAACAACCACAAACTTTCTTTTTAATAAATTGCTAACCATCTTGACTCTGAATTTGCCAACTAATGTAATCCAAATTAAAGTAATTTGTGTTTTTGAGAAACCATTAGTGCTGTCAATAAGAAGTTCTCCAGTTAAGTAGCAAATACAGGTAAAAGAAGAGAACTACAAATTAAAAAAGAAAATTGCCTTTATAACAATCAAGAAAACTGTTTTGATAAGGTCAAATTCCTCTATTTTGGTATGGAAAGTATATCAAAATTGTATACTTATTATTGAAACTAACTGAAAACACTATTTCAAAATCTTGACATTAATATTAGTGAACTAGTGAACTATTAGAATTTCATTTTTAGTGACAAATAATTTCAAAATGTCCTATCATCTTTACTAAGTTTCTGAAAAATGAAAGTTAAGGATTGCTGGAAAGCCTACTACTTTAGAACTTCTGGATTTACATTGCTTAATAAGACATGTTTGGTATGGTGGTAGCTTCAAATACTGATAAAAATATTTGAATGAATAATAAAGTATACGACAAAAGTAAGTGTTGATGATACTGCATTAAATTAAATGAAAATTAGTATGTGTATAAAATAAAAAAGTATACAAATCAACAAGTTACACTCCACATTATATTGTATTTAAATAAGAAATTTAGATAAGAAAAATCCTTATACATCCCAAGTAGAATTCTAAACAAATTAGTTAATTTTGCTGATGAATCCTAACTAAAAAAAATAAACTACATTTCATCAACTATTTATGATTTTGAACTTCAGGAGAGCTTAATATTGAAATATATGAAGTTATAACAATAACTTTGGAAACAATGATAACACTGTATTCCAGCAGTTCTACTTTTACCTGGTAACTAAGCCTTTTCTTTCTCTCTCCCCTCAGACCCTTCACTCCTCCAGGGATACTGTAATACAGAGGTGAATAAAATGTTCTTGTGAAACTAAAGTTCAACAGTATGTGTTTAGTAGCATTTGTTGATGACAGTTTCAGATTTCTCAGAATGTTTAATCAGAAGAAGCCAGATATATCCTAAGAAACAAATATACTGGATATTAGCTGAACCTTAATTTAATCTGTAGTGACTAATGAAATAAAAGTATTCTAGAGGGTGGGTACTTCTCATTAACAGACAGGTTGTGGTTGACCCATGAAGGGTTTCACACACTGATGCTCTTTCATATTTAATCTTGACTGTATTCAGCTTCCCCACAAGGATTATCCTTTCCCTAGACAGAACATACTTTGTATAAGAAGGGATAGGCAGAACAATGTACACTTTTTTTTTTTTCATCCAAATAATTTTGGAGGGGAGATGATGTACACTTTTCCTAACTTGTTTTGACTGGTAGCCTATTTCATCTAATCCACAATAAAGAAGTTGCAACAGATTCTTTAAACTAGAAAAAGGCACAGAGACATCCAGTCTCAAACTAGCTTGTTTGCTTTGAGACAGAAAAAAAGTAGAGGGAAGCACCTATATCACACATTTCTAAAAATATTAACCGCATGCCATTTTCAAATTATTTAAAAAATAGCAGAGAACTTCCAAAAATTTATGAGTATTTGATTCTCTTCAAATATTCAATGCTTAAAAGTAATTCTTAACTGGTCAAATTGAAGAACTTACTTCATAAATGTCTTCTGCTGGGAATATTTTAAAAATTTACTTAATTGTGAGCATAGAATATTATCAACTATAATACTTTTAACCATTACTTCAATGATAAAATTAAATTACTTGCAATGTAACAGGTGCTAAAAGGTTGTGAAATACGATGTTCACAGTAATTACTGAACATGTCCGAATAGCTTGGGATTTGTGAAAAATTTGTCTTCATGTTATGAAAGAGAACACTATAATGATATAAAACTCTGTCAACAAAAACATTAAAATAAATTAACTACAGGCAGTTAATATAAACCGTCAGTGTCAAACTTATAAAGAATCCTTAATGGCTGCATTTTGAAATAATACATACAATTAAAAAACTTTAGAGCAGCTCTTGAAATACATTTTTGGGGGTGCACAGTAACTGTAACACCACTTATTTTAGGAGGCAATTAAAAGTTGTGTGACAATTTTGTGGAGATTTCACTTGTTGGAAGTCAGTATTCCACTGTCATTGAGGATGGGAATAACATGAACTTTAAGAAAGAGAATGTAGCCTCTTTACAGAAAGAAGGAGGCATATTCCCTTTGAGTGGAATTCTACAACACAGTTTGCATCCATTAAAATCACTCAGATAATGGGGTTACAGCTGAAATCCTGATGCTTGTGATACAGAACTCATACTGCTTGATGGCTCCTGGATAGGTTAGCCATGGAGCCATACTTCTGTAATGTATGGAAATTACTCTTATGTTTTGTGTATCTGTGTTTGCAGCTTTGGCAATCATTTGTCTTACTGTCAGCTTCCCGGTGAAACACATTGCCCTCTTTTCAGAGCCCTGTTGATCATAGGATATGTCTCTGAATCAGCACAGACGTCATTGATAACAGTAAATGTGGTTTAAGAAGAATAGGGAGAAACCAAATATTCTTTTTCTAACAAGGCCTAATTAGAAATGTCTTTCTTCTTTCCCTTCATATGTTCATTGATGTGACCAGAAACAAATACAGTATTTCAGCTGGTGACATAATTCTGATTTATGTAATAACATTACAACAATTGATGTATTAGTTTTTACCACCTTGTTGTATGCATTCTATTTCAGGTAAGCATTTTGTTTTCTTTATGTCCTGCACTTCAGAAGTTTTTATTGATCAATCAGTGTTGGTGTGCTGTTTTTTCTCATTTGTAATGCAGTTCATTTAGAATCCAGACATACACATGTAGGTCATACTGTTCTCTCCAAAATGCACCAGTTTGACTTTAAGTGAAAATTATTTCATCCAGAATTATGCCACCTATTCACCAAAGTTCTTTTGAAGTTCTTCACAACATCCTTGAGTCCTGATTAATGCAAATAGGCTTAGCTCGTTTTGTTGCTAATTAAACGACTTCATTCTTCACCTTTGCCAAGTTACTAGGGAGAGTATTCAACAACATAAATATCTTACATTATATGTTTGCATTTATCACTTTTATTCACTTGAAAATAATAATTTATGTTAACTTAGGTTGCCCTGTTACACACGACAAGGGACGTCTGCTCCAAATATGTTTTGATGATATCAGAATTTCATATTTTATTTTCTCTCTGACTTCATGCAGCTGAGAAATATAAGATGTTATAGCCTTGGAAGAAATAAAAATACATGAAGAGGAGAATAGCTGATGCTTGATGACCAGAATATAACCATTTTCACAAGAAGAATTAGAAATATGTAGAGATGATCATAAGACCATCCTGATAACAGTGAACAGAAGAAACAGCAGTCTTTACATGTGACAAGCCTAGAGGGGGAAAAAATTAAAAACTATCTCCTGGAAAAAATGGAATAATACAAGAGATAGTTGCATTTTAATGTCAGGAATGATAATTGACTCCTGTAAATTAGCAAGTTAGTTAGTTCAAGGCCACCTGTCATAGTTGCCATGGTGGTCTTAATTTCTAAACTGCCCTTTGTCATATCTAATATTTTTGTATCATCAAACGCAAAATTTAAAACAAAAAATATTTTTGCTCAGTAGTGAAAATCTTTTATCTTATTCTCAGCAAGAAAACATCAGTATTGAAGAAAATTTTTTATTGTGTTTTCATGATGTAATAAGGAGTCTGCAGAAAAGCAATATTTGGACTGAAATTTCTAAAGACTGAATAGACCAATCAGTGGATTTGCAATGAATGGTACACAGCAGAACTACAAAAATTAAGGCTCATTTAGAGTTATTTTTTGTGTTTATAGATTTCGTGCCAAGTACTCTGCTTTGTCCATTGCTATTAAAGATTGACTAGGCAAGATCTTAGCTAGAAGGGTTTTGAAGGAATATTAAAGAGCAAAACAATAATATTAGAAATGTAAATGTATCATCTAAGTATAATATTAATGTTGTAAGGAATTTAGTTCTGATGTCATATGATCATAACTGCAGAGAAATCCCTAGCAATATTTTTTGAACTTTAAATGCCTCATATCTGCATATAATTTTAACATATATATAAATAAAAACTTGAATAGACTATAAATTCAAACAGTTTCTTGTGGGCTTCTATGCATAACTGCAGGGTTAATCAGCTTTTAAGATAAGCTAAAAAGATTGTAGTTTACCTTCCAGCTTATTTTTATCTTTTGGTACATCCCTGCTGTTGTATTCCTCTTTCCATTACATTTTTCTATAGAACTATAGGTCATATTCAACAATCTTTTGACTTATAACTTATGGCAGTTTTCACTGGATGGTAATAAGAATAATTAGGCTTTTGCCATGTAAGCAGAGGTGTCCAATAGAAATGGGGTCAAAATTAACATGAAGATACATGCTCAACTAAAGAGAAATACTCTATTAAACAAAACAGAAATAAAACAGTACAAACAAATGCTATTTAGTTTTGAGTGGTTTAGGGTTCGGTTTGGTTGGTTGAGGTTTTTTGTGTTTTTTTTTTTTTTTTTTTGTTGGTTTGGTTTGGTTTTTGTCTGTTTGTTGGGGGGCTTGGTTGTTGGTGTTTGTGGTGTGGTTTTGGGTGTGTGTTTCTTTGGTTTTTTGGTTTTTTTTGTTGGTTTTTTTTTAATGGGATTGAATTGACTTTGGGTAATACAAATTGCTTACTGAGAAGTGTCCAAAACATCAGTATTATAAATGGGGATCACAGTTATTTGGTCAAATGCAGACATCTAAATCATCAATGTCCACATTATGGCCGATGTTGTCCACATTTTTATTCCTCAGTTTGATGAACTCACTACTTCCAACTTCATGTCTCTTGACCTTATCGTATAAATTTATGTGTCCAGCTCTCTTTCCACACTCACCTTTGCTTGAACATTATCCTCCCACTTGGACCTGATTCAAAACACATTTAAATTTATACAAAGGATTCAGGATGGTTTGAGCAAACTTTGGGGCTAGATGGTTAAACATAAAGAGTTTACTTTGTACCAGAGAAAGGCACAGTATTCCTACCTATAATTTGTCCTGAAACGAACTCACTGGAACATTTACACAAAATCTTTGTTCTTCTTGATGATTCTGGCTTGCCAAGCTGCAAATTTTACACCTGGAAATTATTTGCTTTGACTAGCTTTTCCTGTATCTCAGACAAATTTCCATAGGAATCTACAGATTTCTTATGATTTCCATAGCCTTATTGTAAGAATAGTTTACATTCCTTCGGGCTGACAGTTTAACTTTTACACTGTTTGCACCACTGAGACAGATCTTCTTGGGGATTTGCCCTTAAAATGGGTATTTAACATTTTCATGTCACACTGAATTAGAGTAGACCATGTAGAGCTCCTGGAACACAGGACATTTCTGACACTAAAAAATTATAAGAAGATGTAATTCCTGCTTTACTGAAACTTGCCTTTTGATAAACTGTCCTCTGAACTGCAAGGCTTCAGGATCATTGGTCAGCTGTATCCAGTCAGAAAATGCTCCCTGAAATGCAAGAATCCACATGAACTGTACTGTGAAAAAACTACTGGCTTTTCTAGAAGTACTAACTAATTTTTCTATTTGATTTTATGCATTTAGGTATGAAAGCTCAAATTTCTATACTTTAATGCTAAAAGCTGTGGTTGGCTGGCTAATTTCTGACAGTCAGCCCTCCCTGGTTTTAAATTTTCAGTAGGGATGATACACTTATAATGGCATACCTAATACAATGTACTAGTACTCTGGAGCAGGGGTGTCAAGCTCATTTTCATCGGACTGTATAAATGTAGAAGTAGCTACTTTAGGACTGTATAAATGCAGGCAATTGTATAAATGAAGGCAATTGTGAGGCTGATGTGGCCCCTGCTGAAAATGAGATTGACACACCTGATCTAGAGTTACCCACTGTGCTTGTTCAGTTGTGCAAAGCTCCGTCAGTTCCACTTCCGAACTTCTTTAGAATACATCCACTCTGAGTTGTACTCAGGGCATGTTACTGTGTCACACTTTTTAACCACCTGTAACATGCTTGATCTATGCCTCATCCTTCTCAGAATGTCTCAAACCAGCTCTAAACACTTCACCAAAAAAAAAAAGCTAGCCACATCTGCAGTGACCCTGTTACCTCCTTTTTCTTTGTATTGCAAAAGAATCTTGTCTGTTGCAACAACCTTATCTGTTGGGTAGAAGTCATGAAAGAAGCTTCTACTACTCAACTTCTAATTTTTTTTTTTTTCATCTCTCTTTAGGTGATACTCTAAAATGTTGTGCTTCTGTAAGCATTTTCGAACAGAGAAATAATTACTGTCCATAACACGGTGGTAATGTTATAATAGTCATTGTGCCATCAGGGCCTTTTTTAATGCAAGAAGTTAATAAGCTCTAACACTCCTATTATTTTATTCTCTAAGCAAGACAGCATAAAGATATCAAATGAAACAAGACAAGGAATTAGAAAGAAATTCAGAAGTGAGATCATTGTATTCATAGTAAATAGCAATGTCTTAGTCCAGTCAGCTGAGATTTCCTGATAATTGCATCAGAGATGGCAATCACATTAATGTTTAACTTAATAAAGCATGTATTAGGTAATTTTTGTGTGCTTGTAAGGAACATGGTCCTGATTTCAAGTCTCCAAGATCTTTAAAAGACTCTCAATAGAAGTGACCTACTTGAGAACGACAGTGTGACAGTCTAAGGATACAAATTTAAAAAATTGTTTGCAAGGATAAATCTAATCTTATATTTTTTTAAATACTTCTTTATTGGTTACTCCGAATTCTCACAGCCCAAATTCAAAGGAGTTTTTATTTCTTTATATTTCTTGAATCTTTAGTGCATTAGTCATTACTGTAGGGCCCAGTTCATTTCAATATTTTTAAGCAAATAAAGTTGAAATATGGATCCTCAAGGTGGGGAAATCCCAAATACTCAGGCTGCTGGAGGCTGGGATGCAATATCAAGACAAGTATCACTTATAGACTACCTGCTTCTTGTATACTTTTCCAAAAAATCTTCAGCAGATACTGTAAGAAAAAACCTAACAGGTTAAATGGACTTTTTTTTTTTACACATTATATTTTCATTTTGATGGGTTTTAATTTTGATAGGCCAGCTCTAACTTCATTGAAGTTGTCTCTTCAGCGTCATTCATCATCTGCACTAATACAGATCCTAAAATCACAGAAAATTTTCACTTCACACACTGTATTGTGAAATTGAAAATTTAATATACACACTGAATTTTTTTTACATATAATTGATCTATTTACTATACCACAGGTAAAATAAATATCTACATGAAAGGAAGAAGCAATATTAAATATCACACTTTCATCTTTCTATTTTAATCAGGCAGGAGCTTATCCAAAAGTTTGTACTGTTATTAATGTATAGTTTTTTAGCACTTCTGTACTAAGGAATTATGTATTTTTTTTAATTATTATTTTTGTTCTAATTCTAACCAGATTTATTATCAATGAATCAGCTGGTATGGTGGATTGTACTAGGGAGCAAACTGTAAAGATCAATGGAAATTACTTCTTTATTCTTTCTTTCCACTTACCAGCATATTGTGAAGGCAGTAGCAGAGATAGATTTGACAGTCCAGAAGGAATAGGAAAGTGTACTTCGATAGTAATATAACATTTCAAAATGTGTATGCTGTTCTTTTCAATTTGACTACATTTGAATTAATTTGTAGACTATCTCCCCAATGAGTACCTTAGCCTTCACTTTGACTTTCCATGAAAACTCATTTTTCCAGTGATATTTTTATCTTCAATATTGTATTGGGTTCACTTCTCTTTCAATTTAATTCAGCTGGTAGTGAAGAAACACTATAGATGTCAATGCAAATGAGATTTTTTTTTTTTGTCCTGCTATCCAATGAACAGAAGAACTTGATTTTTTGTTTCTAT
Organism: Caloenas nicobarica; assembly: GCF_036013445.1. NCBI lineage: Eukaryota > Metazoa > Chordata > Aves > Columbiformes > Columbidae > Caloenas > Caloenas nicobarica. The sequence continues at coordinate 174,738,556 of NC_088245.1, read as the reverse complement.
ATGTGCAATTCAGATGTCTTAGGGTCTCGAGTGGCATTTGACACCTATTCATTTAGTTAACTGAATTGTTCTCCTTACTCTTCACTGACTCACTTCTAGACAAGCACCTTGTAAACATCTAAAGACATGCTCATATTTATATGTAGAGACAGAAAACCACAAACCCCCTTAGTTTAACTCAGTTGAAAATAAATCAACCAAGAGATATAACTGTCTAAAATACTTCCTTACTAGTTCACTGAACAGTTTATTTTCTTCTTAATCTTTGTAACAAAACACATAAATTTCAGAGCATTTAAAGACTTTAAAATTAAAAAAAAAAAGACAAAAAACCCCCCACAAACAAACAAACCAACCACCAAAATCAAACCTCAAATTCTGTCACCCTTTTCCACAATGATTAAATTTATACTGTGGGTGGGATCTCTGGTTAGAGTACCATGAGAACTGGGTTCCAAGAGGAGCATTCTGGGCATGTCCTGACCTCAGAAGAAGTGTGGTCCCTGGAGCTCCCCTCACTTATCATCCTTTGGTCATCCTCAGATTATTGAAGTGGACTACCACTCCCTATCTGCTGATACACTTTGGTTTCTTTTGGAAAGGTAGGTAGCGACTAGAAGTTGTGTCAGTGGAAGTCTTTATCTCTCATGGAATCTAGATATGGTCTCAAGGAATCACAAATGTGAATTATATCACAGATCAGTCCTGTCACCTAGTAAAGAGTCAGACAATAAGTTGTGCTTTTGACATATATCCTTTCCTTAAAAAAAGTACAGAGAACAAGGATTTTTTAATGTGTATCAGAGAATGACTGCTACTGCTTGACTAAATTTATGCAAATTTTAACTGCTTGTCCAAAAGTGAGTTCAAATATGAAGCAACATCAAAACTAAAACAATGAAAGCAAGTCTTAACTAAATCAAAAGCTGTTATAATCATTTTTCTCTATAACCTTATGGATGAGCATCAGAGATCCATATAATTCCCATTCCTTCAAATCAAAATGGTATGCAATTACAGACATGTCAAATAGCTGTGTGACAGAAAACATTGAATCAAATTTGGAGATTCTTAAAAGTCCTGGCATTAGTTAGTTGGCTGATAAATAAATAATAAAGTCAAACATCTGATACATTCATTTTATAAGCATTTCAGATACAAATATGATAATGATAAATCAGTTGAAGAAAATAAGAAAATTCAGTTTTTGCAGTAGTTCTCTTTCCACCTCTCTTCAGGTCTTCATGTTCCTCCTTTGGTACTTCCCTCTCTTATTTTAAAATTCTCCTTCTGTCATAGAACACTACCATCCTATGGGGAATCACATCAAAGTATGACTACAAGTATATCAGATGTCTATTTTCTATCTTCACATCTGTAACTTGCTATGCTATACACGATTATGGTAAGAGGGTCGAAGAAAGCAGAAAATTAAGGAAAAAAAAAATAGAGAAAACTGAGATAAAAGAACTTGGGCTTAAGTGGGAACTACAGGGGGAAAAAAATACAGAAAGAAATTTCAGGAACCAGAAAAAAATAGGAATTAATTGACCAATATATAGAGATATAGGAAACAGAAAAATATATGAATCATATTTAAATTAATATATCAATATATATAAATCACTAAAAAATTCTCTACTATAGCACAAATTTACATTGTGCTGATCACTCTGTACCAGGTGCATATGGCACTCTTTATATTGATACTATAGCAGCAGGATAAGGGCTATAAACTGAAACATAAAAATTCAGTCTGCCAAACATGAATTATTCTGGAGTTGGGTAACTGGAGGATTTTTATGTGAAATAAGTCAGATTGGCTTTGTTGGACACCACAGAACAAGTGTATTGATTTTCTTGACACCTTTTACCTCCTCACAAATTACCCACGTCTTTGTAGTTTTCTGTTCTTTAGGTCCATGGATTGACTCGCAAGTGGAAATCAGTGATGTGTGATGTCAGTTTTAAGAGATTTCACATCTTGGTATTAGAAGAAGATATGCTGTTTGATATACCTGCAATATGATCCATGTCTGGTGACCCATGTTTCTGCAACTTCAATAGACCTGAATATGACTACATATCCCAGATGAGAAGCAGACTAGACCTACCCATGCAGAACTCCATGCCCTTTTCTTTAGGCTGCTTCTGACATTCTCCCTAGCTCATATAGATCTGGTTTATGTACTCTACAAAAAAGTATGTTGCATAGGCTTGCTAGCACTCATGTTATTTGCATAGGTAAAAGACTGAGTTAAGACTAAGATAATAATGTAAGTAGACATACATGGATTTACCAGGGAAACTCAGGGTGCATAGAACTGCAAGCCTTCCATCCTCCACTCACAGGATGAGCAACTCCACTGCAAATGCCACAGCCTTTTTCCAGCTCCTTAATTGCATGAATCATGTTCAGGAGCAGTGGTAAGATAATGAAGAAGCTGTGCTGCCATGTAGCAGCTGAAGAATATGCATCTCCCCCGCTGAAATCCTGTTCCATTCCTTGCCCTGTTAAATGTTCTCACTCTGGAGTTGTGTCAACTGCAGTTTAATGCAGATAACTTGATCTCAAAAGAAAGACGGCTAAACCAGGTAAAGTAAATTACCACAAGGAGTTCCGGGTGTTGGAAGTGAAGATCGATTCCTCTTTAGAGACCAAAGATGCTAATCTCTTCAGTAAAAAGAAAACAAAAACAAAAACAATGAAAAGGTGTTGCAGAGGTGATTCTGAATGTGCCTGGGGAAATATTTGCCCAAGGAAAGCTATGTTAAATGTTCAGCAAATGAAGAATTAGTGGAGAAGATCAATAGCAAAGAAAGCCATGTCAGATCTGCCTGCCTGGTTACTGTTTTCATTAATATTAGTGCCTCTTTTTTGGTTGGTTTTTTTATCCCTTTGATTAGTCTTTCCTTTCATAGTGCTCCTGTTCCTGGTGGGGATATTAAGTGAAAGTACACACATTGCACACATTGCAGATCAAGGACTTAAGGCTGGAGGAAGGAGAGTAGGAATGAGTCATGAAATAAAAATTAAGTGAGAATAAAGTTGGTGATATGGAAAGAAGGGAAGAATAGAAAATAGAAAAAAATGGGAAAGAAGAGGAGCAGACGGGAAACCAATAAACAAACAAACCAAAACAAAACTGTAAAGGATTTGTTTTATACCTGTTTTATACTCTCAGTGTTTGCAGATCAAGAATAATATCACCATTCTAGAATCCAGTCCGTCTCAAATGTTTAATTGCTGGCCTTCATGGTATATGTCTTCTTATGAAAATTCTTGTCCTCTCAAAACTGGATCCAGGGAATAAAATTATTACTTATTCAGCACTGACTTCTAAACACTTCTACAATATCTAGAAAGTACTTTATAAATATTTTTGACTGAAAAGTAAAAAAATATTCATGATCTCCTTTTTAGAAATTTTTGTGTAATAAAGCACTGCACTTAAACATGCTGAAATATAAACCCAAATATACTTAAATGCCATAAAATAAAGTCCTGGAAGAAAATAAAAGCAAGCTAGCTTGCTTGCTTGCTTGCTTGCTTGCTTCCTCCCTCCCTCCCTCCCTCCCTCCCTTCCTTCCTTCCTTCCTTCCTTCCTTCCTTCTTTCCTTCCTTCCTTTATAATGAGCTTGTGAATAATTATAAAGGTACTTTATCATACATCCTTGAGATTCCTACAGGTAAGATCAAAGCAGTGGTGCAAAATTCAGAACTTGTGCACAATGGATTTTCCCTTATTCCTATGAGATAATCTGTCCAGCAGACCCTGCCAAGACCAATCTATTTCATCTTTTTGTTTTGCAGTTTCCTCTAAGATGAAAGTAGAATATATCATCCTATTGCTGCTGAAGGTACATCATGTCCTGGTGGGACTCAAGGAAAGTGGAAAGTATTATCAGTGGGAGACCTTATTCGGATGGTCACTGACGACAACGAGAACTTCAATTCTAATGTTTCATCCAGTTGTGATTTTGTTAGCTTTAACAGTATTGCATTTGTTACTTGCAACCATTTTACATACAAGATTCTGGCACACAGCTAAGCAAATACTTCCTGTTCATCATGAGTTATCTCTCAATAGTACAAAAGATAGCGACATTTTATACTACTAAAACTATTTGCTTAACACAAGTTCACACTGTATATAAATAATATTAACACTTAAACCAAGCAATTTATCAAACAATTGGACTCTTACCACTGATCTATGATATGCCACGCATTTCTGACATAGAGGCAAGACGTAACTGCAATACCATTCTATGAGAGAATAAAGTGGGTTGACTGTAGTCAGGGGGTGGAGTGTGGTGGATACACTCAACCCCCCCCAAGCCAAACCAGCACCAGTTTGATTCACACTTGAGAGGAGGGAAGGGCCTGAGCCATAGCCAGGCCAAGAACTCCTTTTAGGAAACCCACAGGAAGCAGAACAGCACACTGAACACTGATAATTTGTGGGCACAGGGAGTCTTGTGCATACTTTTCCTACTGTATGCAATTTGACTACAAGTCAACCACTTTATTCTATAAATATGACAGCCTGGGTGATCCTACCTTGAGCTCTCTCCGCTAAATAAGCTGGCTATATGACAATGGTTTTACTACTCACAGCTCAGTGGATGAGCCCAATTTAAGTTTAATATCAATCATTTAGCTTAAGTAAATGCACACTAAATATAATGAATCATTTAGAATATGAGGTTATATGATTTGTAATATACTGTCTGCTTCATGTTACTTAGTAAACTGGATTTGCTGAAGTCTTAAGCTGTAAAGTCCTGTTCATATTTACCAAAAGCAACTACAAACTACACTGAACACTCATAAGATAAGGCCTAGTTTGCATTTTGCTGGAAAGAATGGAACTGACTGGGGAAACAATCATGATTTCAAGGCTAATGCGGAGACATTACAGACATCTGCAAAACAGGGACTGTTTTGCACTTTGCTGTGAAGAAAAGGATTTATTCAGACAAAACAGCACCTGTAAGGTCACGGACCGTAAACAATGTCTGCAGCTAAACAAAACAGAGGCACATATGAGATCAGTGAAAAAGAACCAATGAGAAGCAAGAAGAGCCTAAGTGAAATATTGCTTTTGGACTGAATCGTGGTATGAATGGTCTGTAGAGATATAAAAGTCTATGGGTTTCTGTGCTCAAGTTGGACCCCTGTGCAGGCACGCATCTTGAGCCAGCACTCCTGCTATTCTACTCCTTTATTTATTTATTTATTTATTTATTTATTTATGAGAATTTTGTTTCCTGAAAGTCTGCTCTGCATATGGTTTTTAGGCCTCACCTGAAAGTTTGCCTCTAGAGTTCTAAAATACAGATTCTAGCGCAAACAGTTATCAGGGAAGGAACACCTGAAAGTTTGCTTTCGTGAATGGGTACAGACCTCCCACGAAAGTTTGCCTTTGGAGCTCTAAAATACAGACTCCAGAGCAAAAGGTTATCAGGGAGGGAAGACGCCTGGAAGTTTGCTTCGCAAATGGGTACAAGCTCCTGGAGAGAAGGTCAGCAGTATTCAGCTTGGCATATTTCCCCCATGCAGTAAATAATAGAGTGAACCTGCCACTGAACTCTTTTAAGTCGCACTTGTCTTTGAGAAATCAAAACATTGTTCTGCAGTAAGCAGAACCCTAAATTACTCCCCTGCAACAATACTTTTCACCATCAAACAATCTCTCACATGCTCTCATGTCATAAAAAGATGCAAGCAGTGCATACCTTCAGGTTCAGGTTAAAAAAATAAAAACACACACTCTGGTGGGTTGTCGCACCATGACACCATTATGCCTAACACTGAAGTGACAAAAGCACACAAAACAGTATCATATTATACAACTACAGGGGCACTACACAGAGTCCAGTGGAGATCCAGAGCTAGGTACTGTGCCATACAGATGGAGTCATTCTTCTCAAGAAGGAGTTGAAATCTTTGTGGATTAATTCCTGCGATTGTTGCTACTTGGCCTCTTGGTCAAGGCTTGGTTCCCTGATCCTGAAGCAGTACAGGTATAAACTTGTTCTCTCACACCACATCCTCTCTTGCTGAGGAGAGTAGGGGTATGCAAGGAAGAAAGAAGACAAAAGTCTATTCCTAGGATCTTTGTTCTATTGTAAAAGCTATTGCAAAACCTGGCAGGGAAAAAGGCGATATCTATTTCTTCTCTGATACCTTGTAGCATGATATCCAGCAAACCTCTGATTTCATTCAGTAATCATACCACTAGTCATAGAGGCTAGTCTCTTATACATATTGCGACTTGGATTTAGTCCAGAAGTTTTTCAAGGACAATGAGGCGCTCTGCCAACTGAGGAACTGAGAGGTGGCAGAAGCTGAAGTAAAACCTTCCTCCTGCTTTTCTGCTTCCTGCTGTTGGAGAAATGATAATGGCTATTAGGCAGAGTCCTAAGGTCCCTGCAAGGAGTTGGTTTCTTTTTGTATTTTGGTGAATGCTGAACGTAAATCCATTCAAATCTTTACATAGTTAAAGATCTTATGGAAGAATTTGTTTTATGATTCTATAATTTAAGAAAGGAGGCATGTATTCCAAATTTAACCTGTTATTTAATTTTGTTAGATCTATTTTTGACTGAAATATCAAAGAGAGAGCAGCTCTTCCCTCTCACTCTTTCCTTTCACCCATAAAAGAGGTAATAGAAAGATTACTGAAAAAAAATAATACAAAGCTGCGAAGACAGGTTTTTAAAAACATAGAAAAGACAGAGTGAGTTAGACCACATAATTCCAGGACAGTTATGCTAGCTATATTTAATATAATGCAGAAATGAAGCAGGATGGCAAAAAGACATTCTTTCCAGAGTAAATATTGAAGTCCTGACTAAAATGCTGCAAGTCCTACCTGCAAAGGCTCATTTACTCTACTGTTTGTACTATTGAGAATAAAAAGTGTGACAGTTACATGTGATACAATGCTGCTGACAGGTGTAATAGCATTAGAACTTAATTCTAGTTCAGGTACCAATAGCAGAGACACAGAAAGCACAAGAACTTCACAGCAACTGATTGTGTACTAACATTTGCTATTTTTCATGAGACCCATGACAGTCTGTTTCCCCCCTTCTTACCATTCGCAAAGTTCTTGGTAAACTTCTTAAAGGTTATATTTGAGGATTTCCTTTAGCTGCTCAACAGTCTGCAGCCTGAAACTTACAGTCCTTTTTATTGTCCCTATTGCCTCCTATTGATTACAATTCGAGTATCCAGGTGTTCCTTGGGTTTTGGGGTAGTTTTGCTTTGTTTTGGTTTGTTTTTTGTTGTTTCATTTTGTTTATTTTTGGTTTTTTACTTTCCCTACCTTATATATATATATATTTATCTTGACTAGTCATTGGCCAGACGTTCTAGCAAATCAGATGTCTTTACATTCCAGGTGTCTACACATCCCTCACATTCCATAAATGCTTACAGAAATTATCACTAGAGGAAACCAAACTGGAATTCATCTTGCATTACTTTAAATGTCTACACTGAAGCTACTGAGTCCATTTATTGTTAATAAAGAGTATTAAATACTTCCTAAGTATAATATTTATTTTAAAGATCTAGCTTAGTATGAGATTTTCATTAGCAATTCTGTTGAAATGTAGTGTTGATTCTCTAAGTCAAATAGGCTAGGATTAAGCCAGGGTGAGTAGATCTTTTCCTTCATTTCCCTGCTGCCTGGGAGGGGCATCTATATTAATTCTTCTAAAGAAAGATGAATAGATGTGTACAACTAAACTATAGTCACTGTTAAGACTGTTTTAGAGGCTTTTTTAATAGGGACAGCATTTTATTCCTTTCTTGGCTTTCTGCCTAATACTAACACAGTTCAATATTGAATGGAAACAAATGTGTATAAATTAGTTCAAAGAAACATAAATTTGTAATACTAATAATCTTTTACTTGGTTTTGTTGCTTACAGGTCAAGCTTATTTTCTTTTTATATTTAGCACAAGAGGAAAAAAGTCCACACCCTCCCTTCAAACTTTTCCAAGCTCTAGACACCTTTGTCTTAGATTAAAAAAAAAAAAAAAAGAAAAAAGGCAACAGGAGGGGGTGAACCTTTAGACAGATCAACAGGTTTCTTCTGCACAAAAGAATTCAATTCATATATTCAAAATATCTCCAGTTCTCCAGTGTCCCTCCCAAACAATTCCCCCTTGCCAAATCTCTATTTCTGTCCTCTTAAAACACCGTCATTCTGTGCATCTACATAAATTTCTCTGTTGGTTTAAACCTAAGTGTAAGAAACACTTCTTTCATCATTTGAAGACTATTATTTGGCTTTTCTGATTTTGAATGACATGACAGACAAAGAGCTCTTCATATAATAGTAAGCTTATAGCAACTATTGCAATAACTTTTTACACCATGTTTAAAAACACAACCACAACATTAAAGGATTCTCATTAAAGCAAAATTCGAGCTAAGGACTACTTGTTTTATCTATTTTAAATGCCAAAATCATAATATTGAAATAAAATTGAAGTAATTGACAGCAAACAGAAGAGCAGTTTCCTAAATGAAGCATTCTGCCTTAGAAGAAAGGATTTTAAGAACCAAATAAAGATGCACTATAAAGTGAGACCTTCAGATACCACTGTATTTCAAATGATATAAATATCTGAAGTATTTTTAGTGTATCAATAGTTGAGTATATTGAGAAGTTATGTAAGTTTACAATCCTGATCATTTGGGAAAATAAAAAGGAGAGAGAGAAATTGGAATACATCGTTTACATATATGTTTGACTCTCCATTCTGAAAGCCATTCATCTGCTGCTTGATAAAATCCCATTGAAATCAGCAGGATTTAAGCAAATCCACTAATTCCTGCCCCCGTAACAAATTACATTGCATTAGTGATTCTGTGATGTGCAGAATGATTGCACTTGTGTGAACTACATCTGCTTTTGGCACAAAAGCATTACTTCAGCTATACTGTGATCAGTTATCTACGTATCCCACTTAGCCTTTATTAGGATCTTCTGGGTAGTTAGGAAATACAGTACTGTTAGCCTAAAAAAATGGTGTCTCAATCTGTCACACCAAATATATGAGTGTTCTACTAAAAGTGACCATCAGTAAAAAGTGCTAAGGACTACTCTGAGTGTAGAAATGAAGGAGTATAAAAATCAATATATATTTACTGAATTTAAATAAGTTATTTGATTGGTTTACTGTTTGAACCACTCCTGTTTAGAGACTGTATTAAGGTTCTTAATGTAAAAGGATTTTTTTTGCTTAAAAAAACCCAACCCAGTACTTAAAGGCTATTGCTATTTATATACTTCCATTAAGAAGGAAATGAGTGGAAATGCTTTCAATTGAAATGCTAATAGGAAGAAAAAAAAAAACCCTTAATTTTCCATGAAAGAAAAGTCATTTCTGCTTATATTAAGTGCCTGTATGAAATATTATGTTATACTTCAAGAGGGGTTTTTTTTAAAATTAAATTTAATAAATCCGTATTTGTGTCTCCTAATAATCAATATGGCTTTCAGAGATAGTGTCAACTGCCATGAATACTTGTTACTTCTTTGCATCTCTTCAGGAAAAGCTTGCATGTATGGTGTATAACATAATATTGATTGGAATTAACATTATTAAGAACAGTGAAAAATTGCTCCCTTACAGATTGAAAAGCTGACAGATAGTAGGATATAATGGTCAAAGATATATCAGCAGTGCAATTTATGACCTGTTTCAAAGCAAAAGTAATTTTGGACTCTTTTGATTGACTTTAAATGGTTTCAGAAGAAGCCTTTATTAAAAGTTGAAGAAATCTTTTTAAATCCAGAACTGTTTTCAAATGTGAAGCAAGAAATAAAAACTGTGCATGCTTTACTGACATGTAGATAGAATATATCTGTGTTTAAAAGTAGCTGAACTCTGAGTATTGTTTTGATTCATGACAACATGCCAAATCCCCTCTGTCAGATTTATATAACAAAATTCAGAAGTTTCATGCCATTGGAATCCTTTAGGATACCAGGAATATCTTCATGGATTTGACAGTATGACACCGAACTGAGAAATCCCACAATCTCCTGGAAACAGTATTTGGAGGCCAGACCAAATACCTTAAATGATAGTATTTGATATTTATGTTTAGGCAATTGAATAAGTCTCTGTGTCTCAGTAGTTCCAAGTAGTTACTCTGGAGAAAAAAAAAATCAAAACAGAAGATTCACACTTTCTATTTTAAGTTTTGAGAAGATGGTGTATGTACCTGAAACATAAGGATTCAGCAGAGGGACAAGCTGAAAGATGGTGGGCTTCCATTCTTGCAGATGATAGCTTTCTAGATAGAAGATGTATCTTGAAACATTTCCAGGCACCTGAAGAATGAGACGTGATTTCTGTGCAGTCAGCAAAAGACTGAAGCTTAAAAAACTAGGCCTCGTCTTGGTATGTTTGAAGGTGTCAGGTCAGGAGAGAAAACGACTGGTGAGGTTAGTGATGAGAAGTAAAGAAGTTGAAGTGTTAAGTGTTGAGAGAGATCAACAATATCATAACATGGAGATGTTATTTGAGAGATATGGTGGGGAAAAGAAGAAGCTTTGGTACAAATGTGTAGGAAGCTTGGATGGCTCTCATGTGGTTAAATGGAATCTCTTTTAAAATGGTTTTCTCTTAAGGAAGTAAAGGAAAAGGACAAGACCATTTGAGGGGATGGGTAAATCCTGAGGTTTGCAATGATGTTTTTGACACAGTTCTGGTGGAAATGCAATGAGCTGCCAAGGCTTTCTCACTCTGAAGAAAAGAGTTCTTCAGTCTTTCTTCAGGTCATGATTCAGGGTATATTTTGCATAACTGTTGTCTGAAGTGGAAAAGAAAAAGTCGCTGAGTCATATAGAGGAAACAACAGACTGTTGGCTTTATTCCCTCCAGTCTGGGTTTATCGTATGTGAAAGATGTGAATGGAGTAATTCAAATTCATAATGTTCATCTGTTCATGCTTTCTGAAGACCTTAAAGTAATTACTGTTCTAGAACTGTATGATTCATTTTACAATGTGGAAAGTCATATAAATGGTCATTTAAAAAAAACCAAACAAACAAACAAACAAAAAAAATAAAAAGAAAAACAAACAAACAAACAAAACCAAAACAAAAAAAACCCTCATACATTAAAAATCCAGCCAAGTTTATGTTTAGGGTAAAACTAGGGATAGAAACATCAGTAAAAGGATAAAAAAAATAGATCTAAAGGAGTAGAAACATAATTAATTTTCCTAATTCAAGTAACACTTTTTTCCAAGGAACTGGAAGCCACAAGAGTTATCAACTACACCTTCTTGATTTTGAAAGCAGAAGTCCCCTGTGTTTACTTTTGTAGGTTGGTGAACTCAGTAAAGATCCAAATTTCCAGCTGAGAAACACAGAAGTATATGGTGGAATGCTGCATATTTGCATTTTCCATCTCGTGTAGGGTAACACCATGAAAGTTATTTTTATTCCTTTTATTTACCCAGCCCGCTAAACATGACTGACACTTCTTTACCTAATTCAGATGTTTAAGATGCTTAATTTAACTTTTTATATTCTTCTGACTATACTAGTGGAAGTACCCTTTATTAGTGGAAGACTCAGATTGTAGGCTGCCTCCATTCTGATGAAAGCCATTGATAAAAATGTGATTTATATTCAACAAGTTAACTAAGGTTTAAAATTATAGCATTTTCCTCAAAATAAATCACATCACAGTGAATAAAAATAGCCAACAATAAGATCAAATGCTTGAGTAATTTTTGAGATGTTTCCTATCACCTTTGGTTGGATCAAAATTTCGCTCTAAATGTCTACACTTAAATGGCTGTGCTAATAGCTGTAACGCCACTACAACAAGAAGGTAAGACTTTTTTTTAACCTACTGAACAACAGTATTGATTTCACTAAGGGATCTCTGTGCCTGACATCTGCACTTCCTGGTGTTACCCCTAGTCCTGTACTACTCTCCATCTTTCCCATCATGACTATAGATATATTAAGCCTTGATAGGTGAGAAAAATTAGGCCCAAAAAAATGAGACCTGATGTCCCATGACCTGAATACTTTTTCTTTGTGACAGAAATAAATTTCCTGCTGCTGGGGCCTTAGGCCACGGCTGCTTGGAGTGAGGGACCTGTGGGCTTCAAAATATGCTGAATTAATCTTCTGACATGGTGTCGTGGTTTGATTGCAGGGTGACAATAAAACCGTGGCAGATGCATTGTTAACCTCCTCTCCCGCCTCTTCCCCCTTCAGTCCTTCCCTCTCCCCACTTCCCACTAAGGACAGGCGATTGGGAGGGAAAGAAGGACAGAGAGAAAAGAGTTGGAAAAATTAAAAATGTTTTACTAATGCTACCAATAAAAATAGAGAAAATAATACAAAATATACAAAACCAATCTTGAAAGTCCCAGCAACTGCTCCAGCAGATGTAGGGCCGGTACCCGAAGTCCTGGACTGGACTCTGCAGCCAACGGAACTGGATTCAGTCTGTCACTAGGCCTCAGTTCGCAGGGGAAACTCGCAAGGTCCTCTCCCAATGTCGGCCATAAGGAAAAAAGGGACGAGATCCTCGTGATCTCCCACTTTTATATGAAGTATGACGTGAATGGGATGGAATACTTTAGCTGGTCAGTTTTTCAGTTCACCTCCTGCCTGCACATCTCGTGGGATGCATCATTATCAATGACCTTGCATTCCATTGCTATGTCTACCAAAACATGTACCTAATTTTCAGGAAAACTGCAGTTAAGTAAGAGGACTTTAGCTGACAGGGAAAAATTCACTAAAAGAGAAACTTGTTTTTAACAAAACCAGGACACATGGATGTCTTGTGTTTCACTTGTGTATCTTATGGACACACCATGTTGTTGTCAGCATAATCAAAATAATAAATGACAAGGTGAATTCATGACAATGAACTTGAAGCATATTTACAAAATGTAAGCATCTGAGACAAGAATTACGCACTCAGATATTTAGTTACTTACAGACTCTGTAACTCCAATGTGACTGCCAGTTTTAGTGACATTCACTCAGTGACTTCCATTATAATATCAGACTTCCCAGAATACAGCACCAAAACCGGCAGCCTTAAAAGAGAATTGCATGCTATCTGCTGAATTTCAACCTGAAGTCTAGGATCAGTTTCTTCATGGTAATTAATTAATTATTTTCATTTGTTTGAACAATTTTTGAGTGAATTTTATTTTAAATTCTATTTATCTGCTAGAAAATCGTGCTTTTATCTTTATTGGTAAAACATCATTCAGGTCTAGAGTGAACTAAAATCTCAACTGACATATTAACGTGGTAAAAGTGTACAAGTGTTCTTCAATTACAGTATTATAAGAAATGTATTACTAATATTCCTGTGACACTATGTAATGTCCTCTATTATCATAAAAAAATACTGCAATACCTTACATAGCATGTCCACAAAATGATGTCATGGAAAATATACAGAACATACATTGAACTTCTCATTCCTACAGAGAATTTTAAAGAGTTCCATCAGAGAAGGTAAGTACACATTTCTTTATTTCAAATATTTGAAATTGAATGTTCAGACAGTTGAGGTAATTCAATAAAGTTTAAATATTGAGTCAGCAGCCAATCTCAGAAGAAGAATTAAAATTATAAACCATGTCAGACTCATCTAGTTTCTAGTGTTGCAATTGCATTTATTTCATTAAACTTAGCACTTGAGAATAACACACCCCCCTCAATTCTGTTTTTTAGTCTCTGAGGCACTGTTGTCTCTTTTATCTCATAGTAAGGAAAATCACAGTTCTAGCTATACAAAGTTTTGAAGTTTGTTGCTGCATTTATGAATATAGGCCATGGATGTTAACAAGAAAGTAGGGCTTTATAGAAATTCACTGCTGCAATATTTTTACTAGAAGTGGAAGGATACAACTTGACCAGATACCCAGTATTACAGTCATAATAATAATTAATTTTTAGCTCATTATTTATAACTTTTTAAAGTTTGTTTTCCTAATAAATAAACAATATCAGCATCACATTTCAAGCTGTATTAATTCAGTGGGTTCTTTCTCATGACAACCTACGTTTGCTGGTTAATTACCCAATTTCATTCCTAAAAATGAATACTGTGTTGGTATCCACTGTTAGAAATTATAAAAAAAACCCCAGTATATAAAAATTAAATTCTCTGGGTTTTTTAGAACTGAGGTATATATTTCTGGTTATTGAACAGTAAATAATTTCATACTCAAAAATTTGAGGGCTACCAAAAAAAAAATTAAAAATATATTGGTACTCAAATCATAATAATTTTTTCTCCTGATAACAATAAAGAGCTGCACTCAGCTGGGTTTTGGGTATCTCCTATGGTAGATACTCCACAGCCTTTCTGGGCAACCGATTCTGGTGTCCGATCAGCTGCAAAACAACAAAAACATTCTTACCGAATTTCCTGTATTTCAGTCTGTGCCCATTGTCTCTTGTCCTGTCACTGGATACCACTGAAAAGAATCTGTGTTGATCTTTAATTCCATTCATCAGGTATTTGCAAACATTGACAGGAACCTCCTGAGCCTTCTCTGCTCCGTGTTGAACAGTTCCATCTCCTTCAGCATTTCCTCATATTAAAAACACTCCAGAGACTTAAATATCTTCATATCCCTTCATTGGACTTGCTCCAGTATCTCTTTTCTCTTTTACTGGAGATCCCAGAGCTGCACAGAACTGCAACATGTCCTGTGAGGGCTAGTAAGAAAGGAACAGTTGCCTCCCTTGACCTGCCGGCAATGTTATTCCTAATGCAGCCCAAGAGGCTCTTGGCCTCTTTGCAGTGAGGGCACATTGCTAAAATATGTTCAACTTGTCTACCAGGACCAGCAGGGCATTTTCTGTAAACCTGTTTTCCAGCCAGTCGAGACCCCAGCCTATATGGGTGCATGAAATTATTCCTCCTCAGGGACAGGATTTTGCATGTTCTTTTGATGGACTTCATGGCATTCTTATTTCTTCATCCTGCTGAGGTCCCTCTGACAGCAATACAATCATCCAGTGTATCACCCACTTCTCACAGTTTTGTAGCATCTGCAAATTTGCTGAGGGTGCATCAAAGTGTTTAATAAAAATATGAAAATATACTGTGTCTAGTATCAGCCTCTGAGGTACACCACTAGTGATTGGGCTGCAATTGGACTTTGTGCTGCTGATCACAACCCTTTGAGCCTGGAAGTTCAGCCAGCTTTTTGATCCATCTCACGGTCCACTTATCTAACCAATATTTCATCAGTTTGTCAATGAGGATTGTATGGAAGACAGTGTCAAAAACTTCCCTGAAGTCTAAATAAACAACATCCACTACTCTTGCCTCACTCATCAAGACAGTTACCTCATCATAAAAGGCTATCTGGTTGGTGACATATGATTTCTCTTTGATGAATCCATGCTGACTGCTTCCAATTTCCTTCTTGTCCTTCATGTGCCTGGAAATGGTTTTCAGGATTACTTGTGTCATCGCTTTCCCACAGCTGAGGTGAAGCTGAGTGTCCTGCAGTTCCCTGGATCCTCCTCTTCATCTGTCATGGAGATATGTCATTTCCTTTCTTCCAGTTTTCAGGAATCAATCTCTATCTCCATGACATTTCATATATAATCAAGAGTGGCTCCACAAAGACACTGGCCAGCTGCTTCTGCACTTGCTGTATCTTATGAAGATCCATGAACTTACATACATCTAGTTTGGGTAAACATGCCTTAACTTGATCTTCCCCCACCTTAAAGTAACTCTTCCTTAACTTACTTCAAGAAGAAGTAAGTCTTCCTTGCTCCAGAATTTCCCATGGGTCTCAGGGACCTAGGATTGCTGAAGGCAGGTCTACCAATAAAGACTGATTTGAAAAAGATATTAAGCACTTCAGTCTTTTGTGTGGTCTCCGTCCCCAGGTTGTCTGTCTAGTTCAGCAACAGGCCCACATTTTTCTTGTTTTTCTTTTTGCTGCTGTTATACCTACAGAAACCCTTCTTGTTGTCCTTCGTATCCTTCAACAGGTGAAACTCCAGATAGGTTTTCCA